>NW_027361708.1:14880000-15525833 GCF_039654945.1 Dendrobates tinctorius | reverse complement strand
TTTGCTTCATTCTCTTTTGTGTTTTTTCATTTAAGACAAATTAAATGAAGATAATAATACCAAAGAATTTGTGTTTGCAATCGTTTTCAGGAAGAAACTGAGTATTATCTGACAAAATTGAAGGGGTGTCAATACTTTTCGCCACAACTGTATATATATATGTATTCTATGTGTATATAGCTATTCTTTCATTTCTTTATTAATCCTGTCAGTGTGATTTTACTGTATCGCGCACTGAATTGCCGGCTTTTCTAAAGGACACCTGGTGCGTATTTCTCACAAGTCACACATGTGCTCCATGTGTAATGTGTTTTTTTTGCGCACCCATAGACTTGCATTGGCATACTATGGGTGTAGTACGCTGACAATCGCAGCATGCTGCGATTGGCACAGCCCGTAAAATATGCGAGAAATATACGGCTGATGGAAGCTGCCCCATAGAGAATCATTGGTCCGTGTGCAATGCGTGTTTTTAACGCCTCTTACTCATCCGTATTTCTCTCTAGTGTGATGCCGGCCTTACTGAAATCAGGTAGAGTTTACGGAAACCTAAGTGTGTAAGGTGACATTTCATGCTCATGCTTAGCACTAGGGGCAGGGTTGACAAAAATTTTTAAAGGGGTTTACCCAGCAAAAGTTCTTGTTAATCAATAGATTTTGAAATAATAATAATTTCCACAATTGGATGTTTTTAAGTAAAATGTTCCTGTGCTGAGATAATCTTATAAATGTGTCCCTGCTGTGTACTATGTCATGGCTGTGTCTGACTGTACAGGAACATGGTCTGATCATACCACAGCTCCTGGGCAGGGAGGACAGAAAAGAGTATACCGACAGGACAGCAGGAAATCAAAGATGAATCTTTCTTTGAAGTTAAACATTGTCTAAAAACAGGCAGTGAGATATTTTACCTCATAAAAAGAATCAGCTGTGATCCCATGCTGTCCTGTCTGTATACTCCTTTTGTGTCCTCCCCTGGCCAGAAGCTGTGGTATGATTAGACCATGTTTCTGTACAGTGAGACACAGCCATTACACAGTACACAGCAGGGACACGTTTATAAGATTATCTCAGCACAGGAGCATTTCATTTAAACAATTGCAGAAATGATTATTTTTCCAAGGTCTTTTGATTAAAATGTACTTTTGTTTGTGTGAAAACTAGAGTTGAGCGATACCAGCCGATACTTGAAAATATCGGATCGGAATGGATCGGCCGATCTTAAAAAAAAGTATCGGTATCGCCGATTCCGATACCGGGAACCAATGCAAGTCAATGGGGCCAAAATATCGGAATTAAAAAAAACCCTTTCTTTCCTTGTAGGTTAATTCTACATGAAGAAAAACAACTAAGAATAATGTAGAATGTATTGTGGGAGGTGGAGGAGACATTAAAGCCATAGAGGTTTAGCCCAATCAAATGGAATAGCAGGAATTAAACTTTTTCTTTAAAGACGTTAGGAGTTACAAAGATATTGACTATGTTAGCCTCATTTATATTTTGCCAGACATGTATGTCTTCTTCTTCTTTCTTCTTTCTTCTTCTTTCTTATTCTTCTTCCTTTTTTTACCTTCTTCTTCTTCTTCTTATTCCTTTTTTTACATTCTTCTTCTTCCTTTTTTTACATTCTTCTACTTCCTTTTTTTACATTCTTCTTCTTATTCCTTTTTTTACATTCTTCTTCTTCCTTTTTTTAAATTCTTCTACTTCCTTTTTTTACATTCTTCTTCTTCCTTTTCTTACATTCTTCATATTCTTCTTATTCAACAATTATTATTCTACATATTCAACTTCTTCATCTTCTTCCTATTCTTCTTCATCATATTCTTGTTTGTGTCAGGCATTCCTGTAGTTGTTATCTAGAAAAGTTAGAAGTTTACACCTTCCGTTCTGCCTGTCACAAAAGATTTACAACAGGATTTGTCCGCGTTCAGTTTGGCCTGCAGCAGCAGGCCTTTTCCAGGGGCACCACGAGGAGGAACGGACTCACCCCCATACACTGCTTAGTCTTCTTCTGCTTATAAATAAGATAATATCATTTGCTCAGAGTATTAGTCTTATGCTTAATGTTCTTCTGCTTTGTTTTTTTATGCTTCTTTGTCTTCTCTCTCTTGTTGTTCTGCATCTTGGTGGTTGTCTTCCTGTTGTTTGTCCTCTTGAACCAGCTGACGGTACTGGCACCCGGAGGGGCAGCAGAAGGAACAAGAGCCAATGGCACTACCGAGGACCAGCTGACGGTGCTGGAACCCGGTTACTAAGCAGGAGGTACCTGTGCTACAAAGCACTACCAAGGACCAGCAGACGTTGCTGGAACTCGGATACCGAGATGGAGGCACCTAGGCCAAAGGCTCTGACGAGAACCAGCTAATGGTGCTTGAACCCGGAGGGGTAGCATAAGCTGCAAGAGCAAATGGAAATAGCGAGGACCAGCTGACAGTGCTGGCACCCGGAGGGGCAGCAGAAGGAATAAGAGCCAATGGCACAACCGAGGACCAGCTGACGGTGCTGGAACCCGGTTACTAAGCAGGAGGTACCTGTGCTACAAAGCACTACCAAGGACCAGCAGACGTTGCCGGAACTTGGATACCGAGATGGAGGCACCTAGGCCAAAGGCTCTGACGAGAACCAGCTGACGGTGCTGGAACCCGGAGGGGCAGCTGAAGTTACCCCTGAAAAGCAAAGTTGGCATGCCGCAAGCTGGCCGCAGTTACCGAATCACACAGTCCTACAGGGGGTGCTTGTCCTACTGGCACTACGGAACAAGCCTTTCTTACCAGAACCCACAGTCCACATAGGAAGCACCTAAACTGCTGGCACCCTAGCCTCGGCTAACCCAACCGCAACACGACATGGCAACTTGGGGTGGCAAACTGACATTGACACTTCCCGGAAACAGCAGGCAGGGCTGGAACCAAGCTGGGCAGGAGGGAGTACCCGTGACAAAGTCAGTTATGAGCAGCAACTGGCGATGTTGGAGCCCAGGGACAAGCACTTAGCAGGCTGAGGCCTGATGTGCTGTCAATTGGGAGGCAGCAGGACAGATTGCCATCAAAGCAGCAGGGGAACAGCTGACGTTACTGAACCCCACAAACACAGGAGCTAGTGTTTTACTCTGTGAAGACGGCACTTCCGAGCAACAACTGGCTGTGTTGAAGCCCAGGGACAAGCACGGAGCAGGCTGAGGCTGCATTGAAGAAATTTTAAGATCGGTTGTAGACTTCTACTAATTTTAACCAAGCTCCACTTAGGCCTGTGGCTTCACTGATATTCGTATTTCCCCTGTCCTCCAACCCCGCCAGTTACAGCTCCGAAGTGGCGTCTGCACAATCCACACTTGTTCCTGTGTTACAGGTGTTCAGTCCGGTCAGTTAATCCCCTGATGTGTGTCCGGCAATGTCGCCTGCTCTGTCCACATTCCCATAACATTCCCGAGCTAACTAGTTATGGGAATGTGGACAGAGCAGGCGACATTGCCGGACACACATCAGGGGATTAACTGACCGGACTGAACACCTGTAACACAGGAACAAGTGTGGATTGTGCAGACGCCACTTCGGAGCTGTAACTGGCAGGGTTGGAGGACAGGGGAAATACGAGAGACAGTGGAGCCACAGGCCTAATTGGAGCACGGTTAAAAATCAGTAGTAGTACGACTGTGTAGGCAGCAGGAGACTTTGCCATCCACACAGCAGGGGATCAGCTGACGTTATTGAACCCCACTGAGACACGGGAGCAAGTGTCTCTTTCCGTGTGGACGGCACTTCCGAGCTACAACTGGCTGTGTTGAAGCCCAGGAAATAGGAGGGTGTAGGCAGAGGCCTACTGTATTTGGAATGTGGTGACAGCAGGAGAGACTGCCATCCACACAGCAGGGGATCAGCTGACGTTACTGAACCCCACTGAGACACGGGAGCAAGTGTCTCTTTCCGTGTGGACGGCACTTCCGAGCTACAACTGGCTGTGTTGAAGCCCAGGAAATAGGAGGGTGTAGGCAGAGGCCTACTGTATTTGGAATGTGGTGACAGCAGGAGAGACTGCCATCCACACAGCAGGGGATCAGCTGACGTTACTGAACCCCACTGAGACACGGGAGCAAGTGTCTCTTTCCGTGTGGACGGCACTTCCGAGCTACAACTGGCTGTGTTGAAGCCCAGGAAATAGGAGGGTGTAGGCAGAGGCCTACTGTATTTGGAATGTGGTGACAGCAGGAGAGACTGCCATCCACACAGCAGGGGATCAGCTGACGTTACTGAACCCCACTGAGACACGGGAGCAAGTGTCTCTTTCCGTGTGGACGGCACTTCCGAGCTACAACTGGCTGTGTTGAAGCCCAGGAAATAGGAGGGTGTAGGCAGAGGCCTACTGTATTTGGAATGTGGTGACAGCAGGAGAGACTGCCATCCACACAGCAGGGGATCAGCTGACGTTACTGAACCCCACTGAGACACGGGAGCAAGTGTCTCTTTCCGTGTAGACGGCACTTCCGAGCTACAACTGGCTGTGTTGAAGCCCAGGAAATAGGAGGGTGTAGGCAGAGGCCTACTGTATTTGGAATGTGGTGACAGCAGGAGAGACTGCCATCCACACAGCAGGGGATCAGCTGACGTTACTGAACCCCACTGAGACACGGGAGCAAGTGTCTCTTTCCGTGTGGACAGCACTTCCGAGCTACAACTGGCTGTGTTGAAGCCCAGGAAATAGGAGGGTGTAGGCAGAGGCCTACTGTATTTGGAATGTGGTGACAGCAGGAGAGACTGCCATCCACACAGCAGGGGATCAGCTGACGTTACTGAACCCCACTGAGACACGGGAGCAAGTGTCTCTTTCCGTGTGGACGGCACTTCCGAGCTACAACTGGCTGTGTTGAAGCCCAGGAAATAGGAGGGTGTAGGCAGAGGCCTACTGTATTTGGAATGTGGTGACAGCAGGAGAGACTGCCATCCACACAGCAGGGGATCAGCTGACGTTACTGAACCCCACTGAGACACGGGAGCAAGTGTCTCTTTCCGTGTGGACGGCACTTCCGAGCTACAACTGGCTGTGTTGAAGCCCAGGAAATAGGAGGGTGTAGGCAGAGGCCTACTGTATTTGGAATGTGGTGACAGCAGGAGAGACTGCCATCCACACAGCAGGGGATCAGCTGACATTACTGAACCCCACTGAGACACGGGAGCAAGTGTCTCTTTCCGTGTAGACGGCACTTCCGAGCTACAACTGGCTGTGTTGAAGCCCAGGAAATAGGAGGGTGTAGGCAGAGGCCTACTGTATTTGGAATGTGGAGACAGCAGGAGAGACTGCCATCCACACAGCAGGGGATCAGCTGACGTTACTGAACCCCACTGAGACACGGGAGCAAGTGTCTCTTTCCGTGTGGACGGCACTTCCGAGCTACAACTGGCTGTGTTGAAGCCCAGGAAATAGGAGGGTGTAGGCAGAGGCCTACTGTATTTGGAATGTGGTGACAGCAGGAGAGACTGCCATCCACACAGCAGGGGATCAGCTGACGTTACTGAACCCCACTGAGACACGGGAGCAAGTGTCTCTTTCCGTGTGGACGGCACTTCCGAGCTACAACTGGCTGTGTTGAAGCCCAGGAAATAGGAGGGTGTAGGCAGAGGCCTACTGTATTTGGAATGTGGTGACAGCAGGAGAGACTGCCATCCACACAGCAGGGGATCAGCTGACGTTACTGAACCCCACTGAGACACGGGAGCAAGTGTCTCTTTCCGTGTAGACGGCACTTCCGAGCTACAACTGGCTGTGTTGAAGCCCAGGAAATAGGAGGGTGTAGGCAGAGGCCTACTGTATTTGGAATGTGGTGACAGCAGGAGAGACTGCCATCCACACAGCAGGGGATCAGCTGACGTTACTGAACCCCACTGAGACACAGGAGCAAGTGTCTCTTTCCGTGTGGACGGCACTTCCGAGCTACAACTGGCTGTGTTGAAGCCCAGGAAATAGGAGGGTGTAGGCAGAGGCCTACTGTCTTTGGAATGTGGTGACAGCAGGAGAGACTGCCATCCACACAGCAGGGGATCAGCTGACGTTACTGAACCCCACTGAGACACGGGAGCAAGTGTCTCTTTCCGTGTGGACGGCACTTCCGAGCTACAACTGGCTGTGTTGAAGCCCAGGAAATAGGAGGGTGTAGGCAGAGGCCTACTGTCTTTGGAATGCGGAGACAGCAGGAGAGACTGCCATCTCCACAGCAGGGGAACAGCTGTCAGTGCTGAACCCCACTAACACTTGAACGAATGTGTTTGGCTCTGTGGAGACGACACTTCTGAACACCAACTGATGCTGTTGGAGCCCAGGATTAGGCGAGGAGCAGGCTGGGGCCTACTGGATTTTGGCAGGTGTAGGCAGCAGGAGACTTGCCATCTCCACAGCAGGGGAACAGCTGGCAGTGCTGAACCCCACTAACACTTGAACGAATGTGTTTGGCTCTGTGGAGACGACACTTCTGAACACCAACTGACGCTGTTGGAGCCCAGGATTAGGCGAGGAGCAGGCTGGGGCCTGTTGCTTTTGGCAGGTGAAGGCAGCAGGAGACTTGCCATCTCCACAGCAGGGGAACAGCTGGCAGTGCTGAACCCCACTAACACTTGAACGAATGTGTTTGGCTCTGTGGAGACGACACTTCTGAACACCAACTGACGCTGTTGGAGCCCAGGATTACGCATGCCGCATGCAGAGGCCAATGGGCAGTGGTTTTTATGGAGGTTGTTGACTACTACTGATTCTAACCATGCTCCACTTAGGCCTCTGGCTCCACTGTCTCTACTATTTACCCTGGCCTCCAACCCCACCAGCTACATCTCTGAAGTGGCGTCAGCACAATCTACACTTGTTCCTGTGTTACTGGTGCTCAGTCCCGTCAGTTGATCCCCTGATGTTTGTCCGGCAAGTTCGCCAGCTCTGTCCTCATTCCCACTACTGGTTATGGGAATGTGGACAGAGCAGGAGACCTTGCCAGACACACATCAGGGGATAAACTGATGGGACTGAGCCACAGGAACACAGGAACAAGTGTAGATTGTGCTGACGCCACTTCAGAGATGTAGATGGCGGGGTTGGAGGCCAGGGGAAATAGTAGAGACAGTGGAGCCAGAGACCTAAGTTGGGCACGGTTAAAAATCAGTAGTGGTTTGAATGTTGATGGAGCTGGTGACTTTGCCGTCCACACAGCAGGGGATCAGCTGGCGTTACTGAACCCCACTAACACAGGAGCTAGTGTGTTTCTCTGTGCAGACGACACATCTGAGCGACAACTGGCTGTGTTGAAGCACAGGGATTATAGTTCAGGTGGTAGAAAAATGAACACACCAGCAGACCTGGATACAGTTGACAACCACTAATTTAGTCTTTAAGAGGAATGGCAAAGTCTTTGGAGATCCAGGCCTTGTTCATTTTCAGAAAAGTCAGCCGGTCAACATTATCGGAAGATAGTCGCGTGCGACGGTCTGTTAGTACACCACCTGCGGCACTAAAGACACGTTCCGATAATACACTGGCAGCAGGGCAAGCCAGCACCTCCAATGCATACTGGCTAAGCTCTGGCCATGTATCCAGCTTAGAGACCCAAAACTTGAAGGGGGAAGAGCCATCTGGGAGTACAGTGACAGGGCAAGACATGTAGTCTGACACCATCTGACGGAAGCGTTGCCTCCTGCTGACTCGAGGCGTCGCTGATGGTGTAGACAATTGTGGTGGACACACAAAACTTTGCCACATTTGGGCCATAGTGGTCTTGCCTTGTGCTGCGGCGCTGCCTCTGCTCCCTCTTTGTGCAGAGTTTCCTCCACTGCCTCGACGCACAGAGCTGCTTTGTAAAGCACTAGCAACAATGCTGTCGGGTGGAATGGAAAACATTATGGACTGCACCAGTGACTCTTCGTACTCCCGCAGTTTACGCTCCCGGTTCAACGTTGGTATGAGCCTTTGTACGCTGTCCCGGTAGCGAGGATCTAGGAGGGTGTACACCCAATAATCAGTCGAGACGAGAATGTGGGCGATGCGGCAGTCGTTTCTCAGGCACTGCAGCATGAAATCAACCATGTGCTGCAGACTCCCAACTGCCAAAGAACCGCTGTCCCCTGTTTGAGGCATGACCTCGGCCTGCTCTGCATCACCCCACCCTCGCTGTACATACTGAGTAGAGGTTTGTGTACCTCCCTCCTCTGGAGAGATGTCTTCCTCCTCCATCGACTCCTCCTCATCCTCCTCACAAAGTGTCCCCTGCCTAGGCCTTTGTGAGGAAACACGTAGCACAGACTGTCCAGAAGCAGATGGCATTTGGGACTCCTCATCCTCCACCTCTTCCGAAACCTCATCCCTTAGTGCTTGCAGTGTTTGTTGAAGCAGGCAGATAAGGGGGACAGTCATGCTGACTAGTGCATCATCTGCACTCGCCATCCGCGTGGATTCATCGAAGGCACGCAAAACGAGGCAGATGTCCTTCATAGAGGCCCACTCAATGGTGCTGAAGTGTGAACGGCGCACAGTGCGACTTGTTTGCGCCTGATGCAGCTGGTACTCCATGACTGCTGCCTGCTGCTCACACAACCGCTCCAACATATGTAACGTTGAATTCCACCGGGTGGGTAGGTCACATATGATGCGATGTTCCGGAAGGCCAAATCGTCGCTGCAGAGCAGCGAGGCGCGATCTTGCCGTGCTGGAACGCCGCAAGTGAGCTCACTCTATGCGGACCTTGTGCAACAGTGCATCAAGATCCGGATAGTCCCTCAGAAAGCTCTGCACGACCAAGTTAAGCACATGTGCCAGACATGGGATGTGTGTGAGGTTGCCTAGGCCAAGAGCTGCCACCAGATTTCGGCCATTGTCACACACTACCAAGCCCGGCTGGAGATTCGCTGGCCCAAACCACACATCACTCTCCTGCTTGATAGCATTCCAGAGCTCCTGCGCTGTGTGGCTTCGATTCCCCAAAGAAATTAATTTGAGTACAGCCTGTTGACGTTTGGCCACGGCTGTGCTCATATCGGTCGTAACAGGCTCCTGCTCTGCTGTTTCTGAGGAACTTGAGTAGGAGGAGGAGTCTATGTGTACAGACTGGAGTCCTGCAATCCGTGGCATTGGAAGAACACGTACAGTGCCATTCTCCAGATCTGTACCCGGCTCCACAACATTGACCCAGTGGGCAGTGAGGGAAAGGTATCGTCCCTGTCCATGGTTACTGGTCCACGCATCGGTGGTCAGGTGGACCTTGCTACTAACGGCGTTTAGTAGCGCATGGTTTATTTTGCCCTCAACATGTTTCTGCAGGACAGGGACGGCTCGCCTGCTGAAAAAAAAGCGGCTGGGCACGTTGTATTGGGGGACTGCTAATGCCATTAAGTCCCGGAAGGTGTCAGTGTCCACCAGCCTGAATGACAGCATTTAAACTGCCAGAAGTTTGGCAATGCCAGCATTCAGAGACTGTACTCGGGGATGGTTTGCCGAGTAAGGGCGCCTTTTATCCCATGCCTGTGCTACCGATGGCTGTGATGGATGGAAACGTGCTGCTATGGGTGGAATCTGACAGGGTCTCCGGACAACAGTGGCAGAGGTTCTTCCTTGGCGATCCTGTGAGGAAGCCGAACCAGCAGGGTGTGAGCTGGAGGAAGAGGCCCCAACACGAACTGAAGAGGTGGTAGGTGGTGCTGTACGTTGGCCTACGTCTTCAGGGTGTCTCTGCAACTCCAACTCGTGCTTGGTGCGCACATGTTTCCACATATTTGTGGTATTGAGGTTGCTGACATTTCTCCCTCTTTTGACTATCTGATGACACAGCTTGCATTTGACAAAGCAAATGTCATCTGCAACTGTGTCAAAAAAGGACCACGCACTGCAAGTCTTGGGAGCGCCCGTTTTGCCTTTGGAATGAGGAATGCTCCTAACGGGTGCCGAAGTGGAGGGTACAGGCAACCAAGTCTTCCCCCTCCCTCTGCCTCCTGTTTTGGCCGGTAGGGGAATCTCTTCCTCCGAGCTGCTCCCACCACCTTCCTGTTCCTCACGCCATGATGGGTCAAGGACCTCATCATCTTCCCTCCCCTCTTCAAACAGCTGCTTCTCCGGGGTTGTCTCGCCATCACCGTACGCACCAGAAAGTGGCAACTGAGTCTCGTCATCATCTGATGCGTACTGAGGTGTGCTGACCATAGGCACTGGCCCACTCGCCTCTTCAGATTCAGAGGGACAAAGAAGTTGCGCATCACTGCATACTCCCTCTTCTTCACATTCAGGAATGCTGCTTGGCTGGCCCCCTCTTTCCAAGCCAACAGATTCCGAGAACAGAAGTAGAGACTGTGATGGCTCCTGTCCATGTCTCTCTGACTGCCTGGGCACTTTGGCAGGTGGTGAAGAGACAGATGGTTGCTCTTCGGTGCTCTGGTCCTGAGAGGCTGTGGAAGTAATTGAAGTCGATGCGTTAGCTGCCATCCATCCGACAACGGCTTCAATTTGTTCCTCCCGCAGCAGTGGGGTACGTTGAGGTCCTACAAAGCTGCGCATAAAGGACTGTTGCCTGCTAAAACTGGGGGATGCTGATCCACTGGTGCCCGCAGCAGGCCCAGAATCCCCACGTTCTCTACCTGCAGAATCCCCACGTCCTCTCCCTGCAGAATCCCCACGTCCTCTCCCTGCTGAAACTCCACGCCCACGCCCACGCGCCTTACTCCCTGCCTTCTTCATCTTGCCAGACTGCTTAAGATAGGCAGAAAAGTACAAAGGGGGGCCTTAGTGTGCTTATTCCTGAACAGCTGGTTACAGGTACAAGAAACACTAATTTTATGAAGTGTGTGTGTGTGGACTACACTTTAATAGGAGCTGATGTGGCCTACACAAGTTCCAAATGTAGTGTTTGGTGAACTTTTTTTGTGGTTTCTTTGTTGGAAACAAACTCAAAGTATGTGAACAAAGAATTGAAACTGATAGTATCACCAACTTTTTGGAGCTATTACAATGCAGGCAGGTAACCTACAATGCAAAAGATGAGGCTCCAAAAAAATTGGGTAATACTAATCTGGCTGCGCCGGCAGGGCACAAGCCAGCAAAAAAGGCTCCTCTATCTACTCCTATATAGTGTTTGCAACCAACCAATGTTGATGGATACGGATGGATGCACACTAATAGGAGAAGAAAAAATGAGCTGCACTCAAAGACAAATATGTGTGAGGCAGTGATGCACGTTGAGCGTCCTACAACCAGACGTAGCTGCAGGACACTCTACTCTGCGTGAGCTGCACTCACACACAGTCAGAGACCTCTCAGACAGCCGTGAACAGTGCAGCTAAGTGGGCACTGGCACTGACAGGCTGCAGAAAGGCTCCGCTGTGTACTCCTATATAGTGTTTGCAACCACCGTAGATGGAGACGGATGGATGCACACTAATAGAAGAAAAAATGAGCTGCAATAAAAGAAAAATGTGTGAGGCAGTGACACGCTGAGCGTCCTACAACCAGACGTAGCTGCAGGACACACTACTCAGCGTGAGCTGCACTCACACACAGTCAGAGACCTCTCAGACAGCCGTGAACAGTGCAGCAAAGTGGACACTAGCACTGAAAGGCTGCAGAAAGGCTCCGCTGTCTACTACTAGTGTTTGCAACCAACGTATATGGATACGGATGGAAGCACACTAGATTGAAATTATGTAAAAAATGCAGCTCAAAAATTAAAAGATGTATGAGGCAGCAGTGAGGCACGCTGGGCAACCTACAACCTGACGTGGCTGCAGGACCCACTCCACAGCGTGAGCTGCACTCACACAGCCCTTGCAGACAGCTGTGAACACTGCTGCTAGGGCAAAGAAGGCTACAGTGGTGGTTTATGTAGCCCGGGTAAAGCACTAGATGTTTGGTGGAATCGCTATTTCTAACTGTCCCTCACAGTCTTCTACAGCAGCCTGTCCCTAACTGAATTCACAGCAGAGTGAACCAGAAATGGCGTCTGCGGTGGCTTTTATAGTGCATCATGACATCATTTCGGCAGCCAATCACAGCCATGCCAATAGTTAACATGCCTACATGCCTAACAGGATGTGCCCACACTTCGGAGGATTCCCATTGGCTTAATCAAAGCAAGCAGGCTCATAGCATGATGGGAACTTCCGATTCCGATTCCGGTATCCGATATGACAAAAGTATCGGAAGTCAGTATCGGAATCCCGATACCGCTAATATCGGCCGATACCCGATACTTGCGGTATCGGAATGCTCAACACTAGTGAAAACCCCATAAGTCTTTTCCAGATAAACGGGGCTGACAGCACGTCTCCTGCAATTTTCAGCAGTGGATGCTACACGTGGAACAATCAGCTTCCATTTTCACAGTGGTCCTGACATACGGAAGACGTAGGCATCGCTTTTGCAGCTTGCGATGGATCCATGGAGATAGCAGAAGTTGAATATGCCTCTGATTGTCATTTTAAAAACACCAATGCCCTAGAATAAAAAAATGGACATTTTGAAATCTTTTCAAAGTAAAGCTCCACGTTCTAATGGGAACACTTAAGATGGCTGTACAAACTGCTTATAGGAGACTAGGAGACTGACTAGAAGACGTCTGACTGAATTATACAAAAAATAAAAAAAATCCAGTGATTAAATATTTTTATTGAAGCTCTACATAAGTTCGACCTAAACAGGGGGCATTTTTCATTAACCCCTTTTCTACATAGGACGTGCTATTCCGTCCATGTGACCTGGGACCTAAGTCCCAAGGACGGAATAGTACGCCCAACGCGATCAGCGGCGCTCACTGGGCGAGCGCCCCTGATCACGGCCGGGTGTCAGCTGATTATCACAGCTGACACCCTCCACTATGTGTCAGGGGCGGTCAAGGACCGCCCCCGGCGCATTAAGCCCTGGCACACTGCGATCAAACATGATCACAGTGTACCGGGGGCACAGAGAAGAATCCTCCCTGCGCGCTTCTCTGAGACCCCCGGAACAACGAGATGTGCTGCGTTGCTCCGAGAGTCCTCCTCCCTGCAGGCCCCTGGATCCACTATAGCTGCGGGGGCCTTCAGGGTCCTGCAGGGAAGCCTGCAGCAGCGCCTGTCAGATCGCTGATCTGACAGAGTGCTGTCTAAACTTTCAGATCAGTGATCTGACACAAGACAGTGATGCCCCCCGGGACAATATAATAAAGTAAAAAAATAAAAAAAACACTTGTAAAAATAATTTTTAAAAAATTCCTAAATTAATTAAAAAAGTATATTCCCTAATAAATTCATTTTTTTCTAAATAAAAAAAACAATAAAAGTAAACATATTTAGTATCGCCGCGTCCGTAACAACCCGCCCTATAAAACTGTCCCACTAGTTAACCCCTTTAGTAAACCCCTTAAAAAAAGAACCAAAGCAAATAACAATGCTTTATCATCATACCGCCGAACAAAAATTGCAATAACGTGCGATCAAAAAGACGGATATGAATAAACATGGTACCGCTGAAAACGTCATCTTGTCCCACAAAAAACAAGCCACAAAACAGCATCATCAGCAAAAAAATAAAAAAGTTATAGCTCACAGAATAAAGCGATGCAAAAATAATTATTTTTTATATAAAATTGGTTTTATTGTATAAAAGCGCCAAAATATAAAAAACGACATAAATGAGGTATCGCTGTAATCGTACTGACAAGAAAGAATAAAATCGCTTTTTCAATTTTACCACACACAGAACAGTGTAAACATACCCCCCAAAAGAAATTCATGAAATGCTGGTTTTTGTCTATTCTATGTCCCAAAAATCGGAATAAAAAGCGATTTAAAATGTCACATGCCCGAAAATAGTACCAATAAAAATGTCAGCTCGTCCCGCAACAAATATGACCTGACATGACACTGTGGGTCAAAATATGGAAAAGTTATAGCTCTCAAAATGTGGTGATGCAAAAACTATTTTTACAATAAAAAGCGTCTTTTAGTGTATGACAGCTGCCAAACAAAAAAACCCGCCAAATAAATAGTAAATCAAATCCCCCTTTATCACCCCCTTAATAAAATTAAAAAAAAATGTATTTATTTCTATTTTCCCATTAGGGTTGGAGCTAGGGCTAGGGTTAGGGCTGACATTAGGGTTAGGGGTGTGTTGGGGTTAGGGTTGGAGTTAGAATTGGGGGGTTTCCACTGTTTGGGCACATCAGGGGCTGTCCAAACGCAACACGGTGTCTGATCTCAATTCCAGCCAATTCTGCGCTGAAAAGGTCAAACTGTGCTCCTTCCCTTCCAAGCTCTGCCATGCGCCCAAACAGTGGTTTACCCCTACATATGGGGTACCAGCGTACTCAGGACAAATTGGACAACAACTTTTAGGGTCCAATTTCTCCTGTTACCCTTGGGAAAATAAAAAATTAGGGACAAAAATATAATTTTTGTGGAAAAAAAGATATTTTTTTTATTTGTATGGCTCTACGTTATAAAGTTCTTTGAAGCACTTGGGGGTTCAAAGTGCTCACCACACATCTAGATAAGTTCCTTGGGGGGGTCGAGTTTCCAAAATGGGGTCACTTGTGGGAGGTTCCAACTGTTTAGGCACATCAGGGACTCTCCAAATGCGATATGACACCCACAGACCATTCCATCAAAGTCTTAATTCCAAAATATCACTACTTCCCTTCTGAGCCCCGACGTGTGCCCAAACAGTGGTTTACCCCCACATATGGGGTATCAGCATACTCAGGAGAAATTGGACAACAATTATAGTGGTTCAATTCCTTCTGTTACCCTTGGGAAAATAAAAAAATTGGGGACTAAAAGGTCATGTTTGTGAAAAAAATATGATTTTTTTATTTTTACGCCTGGGCGTTATAAACTTCTGTGAAGCACTTCGGGGTTCAAAGTGCTCACCACACATCTAGATAAGTTCCTTGGGGGATCTAGTTTCCAAAAATGGGATCACTTGTGGGGGGTTTCCACAGTTTAGGCACATCAGAGACTCTCCAAATGCGACATGACAACCGCAGACCATTCCATCAAAGTCTGCATTCCAAAATGTCACTACTTCCCTTCCGAGCCCCGATGTGTGTCCATACAGTAGATTTCTCTCACATATGGGATATCAGCGTACTCAGGATAAATTGGACCACAACTTTTGTGGTCCAATTTCTCCTGTTACTCTTGGGAAAATAAAAAAATTGGGGACTAAAAGATCATGTTTGTGGAAAAAATATGATTTTTTTATTTTCACACCCGGGCGTTATAAACTTCTGTGAAGCACTTGGGGGTTGAAAGTCCTCAACACACATCTAGATAAGATCCTTGGGGGGTCTAGTTTCCAAAATGGTGTCATTTGTGGGGGGTTTCCACTGCTTAGGCACATCAGGTGCTCTCCAAATGCAACATGGCGTCTGATCTCAATTCCAGCCAAAAAAGTCAAATGGCGCTGCTTCCCTTCCGAGCTCTTCCATGCACCCAAATAGTGGTTTACCCCCACATATGGGGTATCAGCAAACTCATTGCAAATTGCACAATAACTTTTCAGGTCCTGTTTCCCTTGAAAATAAAAATTGGGGGTGAAAAGATCATTTTTGTGGAAAAAATATGATTTTTTAATTTTACGGCTGTACGTTATAAACTTATGTGAAGCCCATGGGGGTTCAAAGTTCTCACCACACATCTATATAAAAGTTCCTTGGGGGGTCTAGTTTCCAAAATGGTGTCATTTGTAGGGGGTTTCCATTGCTTAGGCACATCAGGGGCTCTCCAAATGCAGCATGGCGTCCGATCTCATTTCCAGCCAAAAAAGTCAAAAGGCGCTGTTTCCCTTCCGAGCTCTGCCATGTGTCCAAATAGTGGTTTATCCCACATATGGGGTTTCAGCGTACTCAAGACAAATTGCACAATAACTTTTGTGGTCCTGGTTCCCTTGGAAAAATAAAAAATTGGGGGTGAAAAGATCATTTTTGTGGAAAAAATATCATTTTTTAATTGTACAGCTGTACGTTATAAACTTCTGTGAAGCCTGTGGGGGCTCAAAGTTCTCACCACACATCTAGATAAGTTCCTTGGGGGGTCTAGTTTCCAAAATGGGGTCACTTCTGAGGAGTTTCCACTGTTTAGGCACATCAGGGGGCTCTCCAAACGTGACATGGCGCCCGATCTCAATTCCAGCCAATTTTGCATTGAAAAAGTCGGCGCTCATTCCCTTCCGAGCTCTGCCATGTGCCGAAACAGTGGTTCCCCCCCACATATCAGGTATCAGCATACTCAGGACAAATTGCACAATAACTTTTGCAGTCCAATTTATCCTGTTACCCTTGGTAAAATAAAAAAATTGGACCTGAAGTAATTTTTTTGTGAAAAAAAGCTAAATGTTAATTTTTTTAAACATTCAAAAAATTTCTGTGAAGCACCTGTAGGGTTAATAAACATCTTGAATGTGGTTTTGAGCACCTTGAGGGGTTCAGTTTTTAGAATGGTGTCACTTTTGGGTATTTTCTATCATATAGACCCCTCAAAGTGACTTCAAATGTGATGTGGTCCCTAAAAATAAAATGGTGTTGTAAAAATGAGAAATCGTTGGTCAACTTTTAACCCTTATAACTTCCTAACAAAAAACATTTTGGCTCCAAAACTGTGCTGATGTAAAGTAAACATGTGGGAAATGTTGCCTATTAAGTTCTTTGTGTGCCATATCTCTGTGATTTAAGGGAATAAAAATTCAAAGTTTGAAAATTGCAAAATTTTCAAAAATTTCGCCAAATTTCCATTTTTTTCACAAATAAACACAAGTTATATGAATGAAAATTTACCACTAACATGAAGTACAATATGTCATGAGAAAACATTGTCAGAATCACCAGGATCCATGGAAACATTCCAGAGTTATTACCTCATAAAGGGACAGTGGTCAGAATTGTAAAAATTGGCCCGGGCATTAACATGCAAACCACCCTTGGGAGTAAAGCGGTTAAACATGCTTACTATTCCCAATCATTGTCTGGTCTGGTTTCCTTTAGTTTAAATTGTCCCATTTCACTGCTAGCTTAGAAGTAGTGGTAGTCACCCACTTTGGACCTCTCTGTTTGCCCAATTAGTTAATGATAATGACCAACTACTTTTAATATACAGGGTTAAATATATGATTTAAATGCATTGTAACAATCTCTGAGTTACCCTAATTCTGCCACTTATTTCCCTTTTGCACTGCACTGCCCAAGTGCAGAGATATTTACATTTGTTTCTTCCTGAGCGCTGTATGTGAAATCTCTACTTGTGGATCAACTGGCTCTTTTTGTCAAGTTTTCTATGCAGGTGTGAACATTCACCCCTCCCTCCCAGATGCAATCTTTCCTTGCAATCCCAGATCAGCAGCATCTGAGCATATGTGATTATGGTCTGCTGCATTATTTGTTTCATGGAGCAGTATTGATGGTAATGTTGGTCTTGGCACAATCACATGAGCAATGATCACTATGGTAGCATTAGTTCATCACTATATGGAGGTATTATGTGTTCATAGTGTGGTGGCATTATTTCCCTTTATATAGCGATAATATTGCAATAAAAATGCTGTAACGTAAGATAAATGATTTCAAAATTAGATCTGTTAACAGTTTATTTTATTTAAGTAAAGAAATGCAAAGTGAATGAACAAAAGAGGAACATAAACCAAATCAATATTTGGTGTTAACTCTTTTTGATTTAAAAATAGCATTAAAGCATCAAACCTTCTAGTTACACTTACACACAGTTTTTGAAGGAACTCGTCAGGGAGGTTGTTACAAACATATTGGAGAAATAACCACAGATCTTTCTGTTTCTTCATGTAATCCCATATAGACTCAATGGTGTTGAGATCAGTGCTCTGTGGTGCCATATCATTATTTCCAGGACTCCTTGTTCATTTTTAAGCTTAAGATAGTTGTCAGTGATGTTGGCTGTATGTTTGGGGTCGTCGTCCTGCCGTACAATATATTTGAAGCCAATCAGATGCCTGCCTGATGGTATTGCATGATGGATATGTATCTGCCTGTATTTCTCAGCATTATGAACACCATGAAATGGGCAACATTGAGGACCAACATAACTTAGTGCAGCAGATGAAAGACATTATTATTATTATTATTATTATTATTATTATTTATAGCGCCATTTATTCCATGGCGCTTTACATGTAGGGAGGGGTATACATAAAAACAAGTACAATAATGTTAAACAATACAAGTCATAACTGGTACAGGAGGAGAGAGGACCCTGCCCACGAAGGCTCACAATCTACAAGGGATGGGTGAAAATACAGTAGGCGAGGGTAGAGCTGGTCATGCAGCGGTTTGGTCGATCGGTGGTTACTGCAAGTTATAGGCTTGTCGGAAGAGGTGGGTCTTCAGGCTCTTTTTGAAGGTTTCGATGGTAGGTGAGAGTCTAATATGTTGTGGTAGAGAGTTCCAGAGTAGGGGTGATGCGCGAGAGAAATCTTGTATGCGATTGTGGGAAGAGGAGATAAGAGGGGAGTAGAGAAGGAGATCTTGTGAGGATCGGAGGTTGCGTGCAGGAAAGTACTGGGAGACGAGGTCACAGATGTATGGTGGAGACAGGCTGTGGATGGCTTTGTATGTCATGGTTAGTGTTTTGTACTGGAGTCTCTGGGCAATGGGGAGCCAGTGAAGGGATTGACAGAGGGGAGAAGCTGGGGAATAGCGGGGGGACAGGTGTATTAGTCGGGCAGCGGAGTTTAGAATAGATTGGAGGGGTGCGAGAGTGTTCGAGGGGAGGCCACTGAGCAGGAGGTTGCAGTAGTCAAGGCGAGAGATAATGAGGGCATGGACTAGGGTTTTTGCAGATTCTTGGTTGAGGAATGAACGGATTCGTGAAATATTTTTGAGTTGAAGTCGGCAGGAAGTGGAAAGGGCTTGGATATGTGGTTTGAAGGAGAGATCAGCATCAAGGATTACTCCGAGGCAGCGAGCTTGTGGGACTGGGGAGAGTGGGCAGCCATTTACCGTAATGGATAGGTTCGTTGGGGGGGTCACGTGAAATGGGGGAAAGATGATGAATTCTGTTTTGTCCATGTTAAGTTTTAGAAATCTGGTAGAGAAGAAGGATGAAATAGTGGACAGACATTGAGGGATTCTGGTTAGCAGGGAGGTGATATCTGGTCCAGAGATGTAGATCTGTGTGTCATCAGCATAGAGATGATACTGACAGCCATGAGATTCTATAAGCTGTCCCAGGCCAAAGGTGTAAATGGAGAAGAGCAGGGGTCCTAGGACTGAACCTTGTGGAACTCCAACAGATAGGGGGCGAGGTGAGGAGGTGGTGTGTGAGTGGGAGACGCTGAATGTCCGGTCTGTTAGGTATGATGAGATCCAGGACAAGGCCAAGTCTGTGATGCCAAGGGATGAGAGGGTCTGTAATAGTAGGAAATGGTCCACTGTGTCAAAGGCAGCTGACAGGTCCAGGAGGAGGAGGACAGAGTAGTGTCGCTTGCTCTTGGCGGTTAAGAGGTCATTGGTGACCTTAGTAAGGGCAGTTTCGGTGGAGTGGTGTGACTGGAAGCCAGATTGTAAGCGGTCGAAGAGGGAGCAAGAAGAGAGATGGGAGGACAGTTCAAGGTAGACATGTTGTTCCAGTAGCTTGGAGGCATAGGGGAGAAGTGATATAGGGCGATAGCTAGATACAGAGGATGGGTCAAGAGAGGGCTTTTTGAGGATAGGTGTGATTGAGGCATGTTTAAAGCTTACTTCTCTTCGAAATTGGAAGATATCTAGCTCAATATTGGAGAACTCTGGCCACAAGTAGTTTTCACAGAGGAATTAGTGCCAAAAACCATACCTGGACATGGAATCAAGACCAAGCAGTTCAACTATGCACAAAAATATAGGAGCAGGGCTGCAGAAAAATGGTAGCACATGCTATTGGCTGATGAGTCAAGATTTGAACAAAAAAATTGAAATTTTGGGTCCATGGCCAGAAACTCTTCCCAGATCTCGACCCATTAAGAACCTGTTGTTAATCACTCAGAAATTGTAATAAGCTCCAAGCAATGATTAGACAATAATAGGCTGTCATCACTCAGGATTTGGTCAAGAATCGATTATCCAGCTACCAGGGTAAAGGGTCGAAGTCCTGAAAAAAAGGGTCAACAGTAAATATTGAGTCTTTACATAACCTTGATGCATTTGTCAGTATAAGTTTAAAAAATGCTGAAATGCGTAATTGTACTTCAGCAACCATAGAAACATCTGGCTAAAACTGCAGACCAGACTCTTTGTTGTTCGTGTTACACTGAGGAGTCTGCATGGCCTGAATGTGCTACCTGCAGCATCTCCAGACATGTCTTGAATAGAGCATATATGGCAGGTAATTGGTCGGCAATTCCAAAGGGAGCTGCCAGCTGTGGATCTTGATTATTTGCTCAAGTGCATTCAGCGTGGCAGAAGATTCCTCAGACAACCATTAATAACCTCATTGTTCGCAGCTGAGGCTGTAAGAGCTGGGATTTCTGAGCTTGGTGCTCACAATCGGTATTGCATAAATCTGGATGTTTTGAAAAATGTATTTCCATTTTTCCATCATTTGCACATCATTGACGTGTCTTTCCATCCTGTGAAGTACAAAAGTCCATAACTTCATGACTTTTCCTACTTGGGGCTGCAGTTTTGTAATTTCAATTTCAATATAGCTATATACAACTCTGGCAAAAATTTAGAGACCACTGCACAGTTTTATAAAAATCATCTTCACTACATGTCTGAAAGCCATTCCATTCCAGTGTCAGTTGAATTTCAACCAGAGTACTCATTCTACTTAATGTGCTTCTGATTAGGTGATCACCTGAACCAAATCTTATTTAGCGAAGGAAAGTATAAAAAACCCTGCTGTGGTGTTCACAATCCTCTTGCAATACGACAAGCTGGATGGCAAAACAAGTGCTAGTAATATCCCAAAAGTAATAGGAATGAAAAAATAGCTTTTAACCATGCCAAAGGAGTTGAAAAGAAAAGTCTTGAGTGAGGAAAAGAAGGGCTCATTTCTGGCTTTACTAGCAGAGGGATACAGTGAGCATCATGTTGCCTCCATCCTTAAAATTTCTAAGACAGCAGTCCATTATACCAATGTCAAGCAGCAGACATTTGGGACAACAAAGCTACAGACCGGCAGAGGGCAAAAATGACTCTCCATTGACCGGGATGACGGTCATCTTATTCAAATGTCACTCTGCAACCACAGGATGACATCAAGTGACCTACAAAAGGAATGGCAAATGGCAGCTGGGGTGAAGTGCACGGCAAGAACAGTTCGTAACAGGCTCCTTGAGGCATGGCCCAAGTCATGTAAAGCTATAAAAAAGCCTTTCATCAATGAAAAGCAAAGGAGAGCCAGGCTGAAGTTTGCCAAAGACCATAAAGATTGGACCATAGAGGACTGGAGTAAGGTAATCTTCTCTGATGAGTCTAATTTTCAGCTTTGCCCAACACCTGGTCGTCTAACGGTTAGACGGAGACCTGGAGAGGCGTACAAGCCACAGTGTATTGCACCCACTGGGAAATTTGATGGAAGATCGGTGATGATTAGAGTTGAGCGAAACGGGTCGAACAATTTCAAAAGTCGCCGACTTTTGGCAAAGTCGGGTTTCATGAAACGAAACCCGACCCTAGGATGAGGTCGGCCACGAGGTCGGCGACTTACGCGCCAAAGTCGCGTTTCAAAAGTTTGTTTAGCGCTCTTTTTCAGCCAATCAGGATCCACGGACACTGTGGGCAACGTGATGACATAGGCAAGGGTCGCCACCATCTTTCAGAAGGGCATGCAAGTGATTCGCTTGCTTTGGTGGGCGTCACAGGGGTTATAAAAGGGCGTGCACGCCGACCGCCATCTTACTTCTGCCGATCTTAGCATAGGGAGAGGTTGCTGATTCTGTAGGGAGAGCGTTAGGCAGGGAAGAAGAAAAAAAAACTGCTTCTGCTGCTAGCGATTTTGCCTGTGCAACACACCAGTTACTGTGTGTGCAGTGCAAGGGGAGGCTATATTGTGGTGGATCAGCGGTGTTGGTTGTTTGGCTGCCTTCTAAGGCTTCCTGACAGCTGCATTGCTGTTTCCCCACTGCTCTGCAAACTGCTTTTTTAAAAGCAATCCCAATTTTTTTTTTGTCCTGCTAAGGTACTGAGCGTGCATTTATTCACACCATACAGCGGTGTACGCTCCTCACACAGTGCCGTGTAACGGCTGTTATCACAGCCACAGTGAAGCTATCTGTGTGTCACTGTGGAGGACTTGTTCCGTTCTTACAGACCTACACTCTAGGGAAATTCCTATTCTGCCCAATTCTACAATTCACTTTTTTCACACCTGTGCCATCGAGCCTGTGACATAGCGCTCTGATATTCAGTGGGCCTCACACAATCCAAAAGTGTCCAGTGTCCACAAGTGTCTGCAGAAATTCAAAATCTCCCTTATCCTGTAGTCACTTTTTTCACACCTGCTGCATCGAGCCTGTGACATAGCGCTCTGATATTCATTTGGGCCTCACACAATCCAAAAGTATCCAGTGTCTGCAGAAATTCAAAATCTCCCTTATCCTGTAGTCACTTTTTTCACACCTGCTGCATCGAGCCTGTGACATAGCGCTCTGATATTCATTGGGCCTCACACAATCCAAAAGTGTCCAGTGTCCACAAGTGTCTGCAGAAATTCAAAATCTCCCTTATCCTGTAGTCACTTTTTTCACACCTGTGCCATCGAGCCTGTGACAAAGCACTGTGATATTCAGTGGGCCTCACACAATCCAAGTGTCCAGTGTCCACAAGTGTCTGCAGAAATTCAAAATCTCACAGAAATTCAAAATCTCCCTTATCCTGTAGTCACTTTATTCACACCTGTGCCATCGAGCCTGTGACATAGCGCTGTGATATTCAGTGGGCCTCACACAATCCAAGTGTCCAGTTTCCACAAGTGTCTGCAGAAATTCAAAATCTCCCTTATCCTGTAGTCACTATTTTCACACCTGTGCCATCGAGCCTGTGACATAGCACTGTGATATTCAGTGGGCCTCACACAATCCAAGTGTCCAGTGTCCACAAGTGTCTGCAGAAATTCAAAATCTCCCTTATCCTGTAGTCACTTTTTTTACACCTGCTGCATCGAGCCTGTGACATAGCGCTGTGATATTCAGTGGGCCTCACACAATCCAAGTGTCCAGTGTCCACAAGTGTCTGCAGAAAATCTAAATCTCCCTTATCCTGTAGTCACTTTTTTCACACCTGTGCCGTCGAGCCTGTGACATAGCGCTGTGATATTCAGTGGGCCTCACACAATCCAAGTGTCCAGTGTCCACAAGTGTCTGCAGAAAATCTAAATCTTCCTTATCCTGTAGTCACTTTTTTCACACCTGTGCCATCGAGCCTGTGACATAGCGCTGTGATATTCAGTGGGCCTCACACAATCCAAGTGTCCAGTGTCCACAAGTGTCTGCAGAAAATCTAAATATCCCTTATCCTGTAGTCACTTTTTTCACACCTGTGCCATCGAGCCTGTGACAGCGCTGTGATATTCAGTGGGCCTCACACAATCCAAGTGTCCAGTGTCCACAAGTGTCTGCAGAAATTCAAAATCTCACAGAAATTCAAAATCTCCCTTATCCTGTAGTCACTTTTTTCACACCTGTGCCATCGAGCCTGTGACATAGCGCTGTGATATTCAGTGGGCCTCACACAATCCAAGTGTCCAGTGTCCACAAGTGTCTGCAGAAATTCAAAATCTCCCTTATCCTGTAGTCACTATTTTCACACCTGTGCCATCGAGCCTGTGACATAGCACTGTGATATTCAGTGGGCCTCACACAATCCAAGTGTCCAGTGTCCACAAGTGTCTGCAGAAATTCAAAATCTCCCTTATCCTGTAGTCACTTTTTTTACACCTGCTGCATCGAGCCTGTGACATAGCGCTGTGATATTCAGTGGGCCTCACACAATCCAAGTGTCCAGTGTCCACAAGTGTCTGCAGAAAATCTAAATCTCCCTTATCCTGTAGTCACTTTTTTCACACCTGTGCCGTCGAGCCTGTGACATAGCGCTGTGATATTCAGTGGGCCTCACACAATCCAAGTGTCCAGTGTCCACAAGTGTCTGCAGAAAATCTAAATCTTCCTTATCCTGTAGTCACTTTTTTCACACCTGTGCCATCGAGCCTGTGACATAGCGCTGTGATATTCAGTGGGCCTCACACAATCCAAGTGTCCAGTGTCCACAAGTGTCTGCAGAAAATCTAAATATCCCTTATCCTGTAGTCACTTTTTTCACACCTGTGCCATCGAGCCTGTGACAGCGCTGTGATATTCAGTGGGCCTCACACAATCCAAGTGTCCAGTGTCCACAAGTGTCTGCAGAAATTCAAAATCTCACAGAAATTCAAAATCTCCCTTATCCTGTAGTCACTTTTTTCACACCTGTGCCATCGAGCCTGTGACATAGCGCTGTGATATTCAGTGGGCCTCACACAATCCAAGTGTCCAGTGTCCACAAGTGTCTGCAGAAATTCAAAATCTCCCTTATCCTGTAGTCACTTTTTTCACACCTGTGCCATCGAGCCTGTGACATAGCACTGTGATATTCAGTGGGCCTCACACAATCCAAGTATCCAGTGTCCACAAGTGTCTGCAGAAATTCAAAATCTCCCTTATCCTGTAGTCACTTTTTTCACACCTGCTGCATCGAGCCTGTGACATAGCGCTGTGATATTCAGTGGGCCTCACACAATCCAAGTGTCCAGTGTCCACAAGTGTCTGCAGAAAATCTAAATCTCCCTTATCCTGTAGTCACTTTTTTCACACCTGTGCCATCGAGCCTGTGACATAGCGCTGTGATATTCAGTGGGCCTCACACAATCCAAGTGTCCAGTGTCCACAAGTGTCTGCAGAAATTCAAAATCTCACAGAAATTCAAAATCTCCCTTATCCTGTAGTCACTTTTTTCACACCTGTGCCATCGAGCCTGTGACATAGTGCTGTGATATTCAGTGGGCCTCACACAATCCAAGTGTCCAGTGTCCACAAGTGTCTGCAGAAATTCAAAATCTCACAGAAATTCAAAATCTCCCTTATCCTGTAGTCACTTTTTTCACACCTGTGCCAACGAGCCTGTGACATAGCGCTCTGATATTCAGTGGGCCTCACACAATCCAAAAGTGTCCAGTGTCCACTAGTGTGTGCAGAAAATCTAAATCTCCCCTGTCCTATAGACACCTTGTACCTTGTTTTACATTACTATATAGTTTGTTGGATTTTGTCTACATTTCTACCAAAAATGAGGAAGGCTGGTGGAAGAGGCCGTGGAATTGGGCGGGGGTTGGCAGCTGGTAATGATGGTGTTGGTGGTGGATCTGATGGTAGTGGCAAAAGCAAAATAGGACCGAATGCAGGAGGTGTTGAGCCTGCGTCATCGTCTGGCTCCATAAGGCTTCAAAGGCTTAGTTTTCTAGGAGTTGGCAAACCTCTTTTAACGCCAGAGCATCAGGAAAAAGTTTTGTCTTACATTGCTGACTCAGCCTCCAGCTCTATCGCCTCCTCTTCTGAAGTTGTAAAAAGTAAAAGCACTGAGTCGTCATTGGAGGCTCATGTTCATGAACCACACCTTTCCTTGTGTCCTTCACCACAACCAAGATTGAAGGATGACGCAGGCCATACTACCGATTACTCCATGGAGCTGTTTTCACATACCATGCCTGGATTATCAAGTGAAATGGTGAATTATCCAGGCCAAGATGAATCTGACATGGAGTGCACTGATGCACAGCCGCTGACTACATTGTCCTCGCAGTGTACAGAGCCAGATTCTGACCCTGATGAGACTCAGGTGCCCCTTCCCGCACACTATACCACCATACACGGTGACACAGAGGAAGGTGCACATGACATTGAAGAGGAGGTGATGGATGATCCAGTTGTTGACCCAGATTGGCATCCATTGGGGGAAGAGGGTGCTGCTTCCAATAGCTCAGATGAGGAGCATCCACAGCAGACATCAACATCGCAACAGCTGTTATCTGGCAGGCCCGGAGCACTCCAAAGACAGGTTCCAAAAATCAAAAGAGTTGCTGGACAGCTTGTCCAGAGGGTCAAAACATCACAGCGTGCTAGGCCGCAAAATGTCTGCCAAAGTAGGAAGAGTGCAGTGTGGCACTTTTTTGAACAAAATCCTCATGATCAGGCCAAGGTTATCTGTAAGAAGTGCGCAAAGACCTTTAGCCGAGGGAAAAATCTGAAAAATTTGAATACCAGTTGCATGCTTAGACATTTAACCAGCATGCACTTGCAAGCGTGGACACAACACCAAACCTCAAGTGCCACATGTGCAACTGATCACAAAGAAGGTAGTCAGCAACGCTACATTGTTTCCCCCACTGTAAGCCCACCGGTTAGCACAGCAGCAAATGTTGAGGTGTCGTTGCAAGGCCACAGCAGTCAGGGAATCCCACTGTTATATCAACGAAATACTGAATCTAGGCCATCAGAAAGAACACCAACTCCATCACCATCATCAACCCTCTCTCAGTCCGCCCTGTCCACCGCTACTTCTACCATATGCAGCTCTCAAGTCCAGCTCACCCTCCCAGACACTATGAGTAGGTCAAGAAAGTACTCAGTCTCTCATCCGCGTACACTGGGTTTGAACGCCCACATTGCCAAACTAATCTCGTTTGAGATGATGCCCTATCGGTTGGTGGAAAGCGCAGCTTTCCGCGAACTCATGGCCTATGCAGTACCACGCTATGACCTACCCAGTCGCCACTTCTTCTCTCGCAAAGCCATCCCAGCCCTCCACCATCATGTGAAAGACCGCATTGTCCATGCACTCAAGCAGTCAGTGAGTGGAAAGGTGCACCTCACAACTGATGCATGGTCCAGTCGGCATGGCCAGGGCCGTTACGTGTCCATCACTGCGCACTGGGTTAATGTGGTGGATGCAGGGTCCACAGGGGACAGCGGTGGTGGGACAGTGCTGCCTAGCCCATGGTATAGGAAACAGTTGGCTGTAGGCGTTCCACCCTCCTCCTCCTCCTCCTCCAGAAGCGAAAGCTCATCCACAGAGCGCAGTCGTACGAGCACTCCATCTGCAGCTGCCACTGTTGCACACGAGGTGTCCCCCTATCGAGCAGCTAGTGGAAAGCGTCAGCAGGCTGTGTTGCAGATGATGTGTTTGGGCGACAGACACACCGCCGAGGTGCTGGCCGAGTACTTGAAGCGACAAACTGAGTCATGGCTGGGCAGTGTACATCTTGAGGCAGGCAAGGTAGTTAGTGATAACGGCCGTAATTTTGTGGCAGCCATAGCCCTTTCAAAACTCAGCCACATACCTTGCTTGGCTCACACCTTGAACCTGGTGGTGCAGTGCTTCCTCAAAAATTATCCGGAGTTAACAGCCCTGCTCCATAAGGTGCGAAGACTGTGCGCGCACATCCGCCGGTCGCCTGTACACTCCATTCGTATGCAGAAGCTGCAGCGATTGCTCCACCTTCGCAACCACCGCCTCATTATCGACATTGCAACAAGGTGGAACTCCACCCTGCACATGGTGGAGCGGCTGTGCGAGCAGAGGCAGGCCATAATGCATTTGTGGGAGGATACACGGCCAGGCACTTTGAGAGCAGACATGGAGTTGACAGGTGTGCAGTGGTCGAAGCTGAAAGACCTCTGTAAAGTCCTTCAGTGTTTTGAGGAATGCACACGGCTGGTAAGCGCAGACGACGCCATCCTAAGCATGAGCATCCCACTTATGCGTCTGCTCATGCAAACTTTGACGCACCTTAAGGAGCAGGCGTCTGCAGCCAATGTTGACGAGGAGGAAGAGGTGGAGGGAATCCTTGATGACATTCAGCCATTGTCTGCTCAGGGACCTCTCCTGGACGAGTTGGAGGAAGAAGAGGAGGAGGAGGATGATGATGGGGATGATTACTTAGGGGAGGAGGATGTATCTCGTGGGGCAAGTGAAAATGTTGGCATGGCAAGGTCTGGTACAGGGTTTGTGCGTGACTGGAAGGATGTGGATTTGCCAGAAAGTGCTCCTCCAACCAGCACTCGCAGTGCATCATTGACACCGGGAACACTGGCCCACATGTCAGATTATGCCTTGCGGATCCTAAAAAGGGACCCCCGCATTGCCAAAATGATGAACGATGACGACTACTGGTTGGCCAGCATCCTGGATCCACGCTATAAAGGCAAATTACAAAACATCATGCCACAGGAGAACCTTGACCAAATATTGGCTAATAAACAAGCAACTCTGGTAAATCGGTTGCTTGAGGCATTCCCAGCACACAGCAGCGGTGATGGTTCTCACACGAGCCGTACGGGCCGGGGGCAGCTTGGCAGAGGTGTTCATGGTGCACACAGCAGAAGTGGCGTTGGAGACAGGGGTTTCATGACAATGTTGTGGACTGATTTTTCAAGTACCGCTCACACAACTGGTAATACAGCATCGATGGAAAGTGACAGGAGACAGCAGTTGTCAACTATGGTTACAAACTACTTTTCCTCCCATATCGATGTTCTCCCACACAGGTCATTCCCCTTTGACTATTGGGCTGCTAAACTGGACACCTGGCCTGAATTGGCACAATATGCCTTACAGGAGCTCGCTTGCCCAGCTGCAAGTGTGCTATCGGAAAGAGTCTTCAGTGCAGCTGGATCAATCCGGACAGAAAAAAGGACCCGTCTGTCAACCCAAAATGTGGATGATCTAACCTTCATTAAAATGAACCATGCATGGGTTTCCAAGGATTCTGTCCCACCTTCCCCTGATGACACATAGGGTGACAGAAAAATGGCTTGCTTTGGTCCACCTCTTCCTGGGACTTGACCTATTTCGCCTTTTGCATCAGCTGAATGTCCAACATCAGCATATGCCACTTTCTAAAACTCCCTAACTGTGCTGCCTCCCCCCCCATGGCCAGGGTCACCACCTAGCGCACGACACCGTGCGAGTGCCGTTGCCCTGGACAGGTGGGTAGGCCGACTCTTGGGCGCGGGCACTGGCACAGGGTCCCTCATAGTGCAATCAAGTGTCTCTGACGGTGGTGGTGCACATCCGCCGTCAGGCACACCGCCGTACTATGAGGGGCCCAGTGCCAGTACCGACGCCCACGAGTGGGCCCCCCTTGCTTGGGCAGGGCCCCAGCATTTGCAATCTTTACCTCTCCCTGCCCCTTCGCTGTGTAGTCTGGGCCGTCAAATCCATACTGTGCCTGACACGGTCTGAGCCTGCCTCCTGATGTATAGACATATCTTTTGAATGTGAACGCTATCCATACATGTTATCCGGGGATACGGTACCCTTTCTCACCTTTGTGCAATCACTTGCAAGCCATACTGTGCCTGACACCGTCTGAGCCTGCCTCCTGATGTATAGACATATCTTTTGAATGTGTACGCTATCCATACATGTTATCCGGGGATACGGTACCCTTTCTCACCTTTGTGCAATCACTTGCAAGCCATACTGGGCCTTACACCATCTGAGCCTGCCTCCTGATGTATAGACATATCTTTTGAATGTGTACGCTATCCATATATGTTATCCGGGGATACGGTACCCTTTCTCACCTTTGTGCAATCACGTGCAATCCATACTGGGCCTAACACCGTCTGAGCCTGCCTCCTGATGTATAGACATATATTTTGAATGTGTACGCTATCCATACATGTTATCCGGGGATACGGTACCCTTTCTCACCTTTGTGCAATCACTTGCAAGCCATACTGTGCCTGACACCATCTGAGCCTGCCTCCTGATGTATAGACATATCTTTTGAATGTGTACGCTATCCATACATGTTATCCGGGGATACGGTACCCTTTCTCACCTTTGTGCAATCACGTGTAACCCATACTGGGCGTGAGAACGGCTGGCGAGCTGTTAAGCAAGCTACAGCACCTGTGGTTTGCACACGTAAGTTTTTCATTTTTTTCAGGAATGACGGTTAAGCCTAATTCCGGAACTGCGGTTGGCCTGCACTTACTGGGAAATCATCGTTCGCGAGTAATAATTGTAGTCAGTGATCCCCATCACTAACGTTGTTCAGCGGGTTATCTGCACCTGTAAGCGACAAACGCTGGCCTTTTCAGTGTAGCGCACATGCAGCCACGGACATGTAAGGGCATGACACACCAGTTATTGGCCAATCTCATGTGCCAGAGCCTCACGTGTCCCTCTAGTAAGCCAGACTCGGACCGCGGGGCATGACGGAGTCTCGTTCGTTAACGGAATTAAGCTTGCAATGTGTGCATCTGTTCTGTAGCTGGCATGGTTGAGGTTGCCCGTGTTGAGTCAAATTACGCCGTAGGCTCCACTCCTGGTGGTGCCCTTCTGGACATTCCTTTAAGGTTCAGCTTTGCAACCATTCTGCCCACGTAAAACAAACACTTTGCCTTCATGAACGCTGTTTGGAGGGTCATGACTCGTGGGAATAATGCCGCCCAATCAGTTAACCTGCTAGAGAGATCCTTCGTTGCTCCCAAGCATGACATCACACTCCCTAGGAGGAAGGTAATGCCACTGTGGCGACCGTACTCCTGGGGGGCGACACAAGTGCACTGATGCCCAGCCACTGCTCGATGAATCTGCTGGTACATTGACCCAGACCACTACATTCCCCTCGCACGCTACCCGTCCTGAATCTGACCCTGATGAAACACCATATACAGTTCCATCTTACACGGTGACAAAGAGGAAGCTGCAGATGAAAGTGCAGGTTCGGCCCACCCGCCATCAGACACACCACCGTACTATCAGGGGCCCTGTGCCAGTGCCGTCGCCAACGAGTGGGCCCCCCCTGCTTGCTCAGGATCACAGCACTTGCAAGGTTGAAATACTGTGCAGTGAGATGGAAGATGGGGACAACGAGGAGTCCAGACTAGTACAGGGATTCCCTAGCGAGGAGACTTATTTGATTGTTTTCAATGTTGGGACAGCAATTTTTGGGGAGCACTATACTCTGGAGAATGATAGATGGGGCCCACCATACACTGGAACATTCCAAAGGTGGACATCAGACACTGGAGCAGCATTTACAGGGCCCATTATACACTAGAGCATTAGAAATGGGGCCCATTATGTTTGGAGCATTATTTGGGCCCATAAGACAGTGGAGCTTCATCCATGGGGACCAACATATACTGTAGCATTATGTGGAGCTCATCATATACTGTTTCAAACATTATATGGGACCAAGGATTCTGTATGGAGAAATAGATGGGCCTCGTCATGAGATGTAAAAAGTGAAGTATTTTTCATTGTACTATACCGCTATTTCTCTGCCGTATCGGAGCATAATGAGTTGTGGTATTATGTGTTAAAGGGGCGCACTTTCGCCCAGGGCACATGAAAACCTGGAGCCAGCCCTACCCCCCCACAACTTTAGCCAAATAACCCCCATTTTTCAGTGCGTAACTTGTATTATGAAGTTAATTAAGGTTGACAAGCTTAAGTAAGAAGAATTGATGCTTTTGGAATTCAAATGAGCACTGTAGGTGTGTTTCCTGTCCTCCTCTCACTGCCGACTTTTATTCCCCATTGACTTACATTGGGTTTCGTGTTTCGGGACGACCCCGACTTTTCCCTATAATCGGCCGATCTTGCTCGACCCGACTTTTGGAAAAGTCGGGTTTCACGAAACGAAACTCGACCATAAAAAACCAAAAGTCGCTCAACTCTAGTGATGGTCTAGGGATGCTTCAGCAAGACTGGAATTGGGCAGGTTAATCTTTGCAAAGGACATATGAATCAAGCCGCACACAAGGTTATCCTGGAAAAACAGTTGATTCCTTCTGCTCAGGCAATGTTCCTCAACTCTGAGGACTGTTTTTTCCAGCAGGACAATGTGCTATGCCACACAGCTAGGTCAATCAATGTGTGGATGAAGGACCACCACATCAAATCCCTGTCATGGCCAGCCCAATCTCCAAATGTGAACCCCATTGAAAACCTCTGGAATGTAATCAAGAGGATGATGGATAGTCACAAGCCATCAAACAAAGAAGAGCTGCTTACATTTTTGTACCAGGAGTGCAAAAGGTCACCCAAAAGCAGTGTGAAAGACTGGTGGTAAGCATGCCAAGACGAATGAAAGCTGTGATTAAAAATCATGGTTATTCCTCAAAATATTAATTCCTGAACTCTTCCTGAGTTAAAACATTAGTATTGTTGTTTCTAAATGTTTATGAACTTGTTTTCTTATCATTATTTGAGGCCTACAAGCACGGCATTTTTTTTGCTATTTTGACCATTTCTCATTTTCTGAAAATAAATACAAAATTTAGTGCTTGGAAATTTGAAGACATGTTGTCAGTAGTTTATAGAATAAAAGAGCAATTTACATTTTACTCAAAAATTTACCTATAAAGAGAAAAATCAGACAAACTGAAAATTTTGCAGTGGTCTCTTAATTTTTTCCAGAGCTGTATATGTATATATATGTATATATGTACATATATATATGCTCAGCATGTCAGCTCTAATAAAATGACAAGTGAATGCCGATGCATATTTACAGTGGGTGGTCCCATTGTTGTTAAATGGATTTGTTGTTCTGTCAATTGATAAATTATAAATTAATTCCCCTTCCTTTATGTCAGTAGTACCTGTTATTTTTGGATTGATGGTAGGACTCCACTTCCTGGAACACATACAAAGGCAATATTTCTGACTTTACTTCTGCTTTCATATAGAATGTACTAAAATCCTTATCAGCATGATTTCCCCAGAAATCCTGTAAATCTTTTGTGAATTATGTTTACCTCACTTTATCTTCTCCTGCAAGCCTTTATTAGCCTGGAGCTTTCATTTTTGATGTTTCAATTCAGGGGTGTTCTTAAGGTTTTTTTTTAAACATTTTTCATACTTTTGGTGGTGGATACTAACAGCACTTTCTTTGTGTTCAAGTTGTGGATTTATGAAAAAATAAGAGCTTGCAGTCATGTTCTTTCCCTACTTTATTGAGTGCTATGGGGTGCACAATGATTTCATTGAAATAGTGTTAAAGGGTTACTTTGCTGACAGATTTAGCACCATTAATTTCCACAGTGCTTTACAGACATCAGCATCATTATCCCCATTGGGACTCACAATAAAAAACACCCAATAAGCTTGTCTTCAAATTGTGGTAGGAATCCAGAGAACCCAAAGAAAATCCACACAACTGGAAGGAGAAAATACAGACTCCTTGCAGATGTTGTCCTTGGAGGGATTTGATATATATTTCTTTTTTAATTAGTGTAAGTGCTTTTGCATTTGGTAGGGCATGTTGTGTAGTCCGTGTTTGTTACTCCTGTAGAATCTCAATGAGAAGAATCCAATATGTAAACTTCTATCTGTGGGGATATGTTGCCATCATCTGTTCACTTTATCTAACTACATCAAAGCCTCCTTGAAAAAGGTTTATGCTTCGATTTCTCGTTTTTGTCTTTCATTTATTCTGTTCTATAAATTTGGATATGATAATGTTTATGCAGACATATTACATGCATCTACATTCAAAAAGTTTCCTGTCATTCCCCTTAACAGTATGCACACTTTCTTCTTGCTGAGTAAAACCATCCTATCATTTACAAAATAGGATGATTCCATGCATATATTTAATATATTTTTTGTCTTTTTTCAAAGATTGCTTAGCAGTGTCCACAGGGAAAAGTGTACACATTGCACATTTCTATAATTATTTGCCTATTTTACATAGCACCAAGGTACAGTATATTAGCTCAACATGTTAGGGCAAGTTAGGATAGGATATGGGTATAACTAGATGGACTTAAAATCTCCCTTCAACCTTAATAACTATGTTACTATGTATTTCCAGAAATTTTACAAATAGGAGACCATCCTCTGAAAAGTCTGATTTCCCATGTCTACAACTACTGGCGTGGTCAAAATAATATATTATTGGATGGCAAGACTGATGAGGGTGGACGCTGTGCAAATGGTTTAGCAGGCTATTTTTTTCTGAATCTGACCAGTGCTACAAGGAACTGTGATGAATATTGTGTGCTACCGGGGTATCTAGGGACCACAGATGGAATTCATTACAGGTGTCCTCTTACTGCTACTGTTGTTAGAAGATATTGATAATCTGATATTGATGACTGATTTGCTGCCCTGTGATGATATCTGCCAGTTCAGGTGGTGCCTCTCTGGTTTAATTTCATCTCATGTCAACAGACCCTCTCTTCCGGTATGCTCTGTCAGCCGCACGTCACTGCCAACTTCAAGACGATTATCAGTTAGGCAGCGGGGAACTGGCTGTCAATGAGCATTACATTGGCAGTGATACCCCATCGATAATGTAGTGTGGAAGAGAAGAAGCTTCTATGTTAAGGTGAAGTCACCCGAAGCAAGAGAATCACTGGCAGGAGCAGTCCAGAATCACTATGAGACTGCAGCAACATTTCTATCTGCCTTTTGCTCCTCTTCCTAATTTCTTCTCTATAGAATTTTATAAGTAGTAACTGTCATCTCCTATGGTAATAATGGGAAAGTTTGCCTTCACTTAAGGAATATTTGTAAGTGTGATAGATCATTCAAAAAGGGAAAAAGAAGCAGATTTCTCTAATAGACCATGGTTAATCTTTATCCCCTTCGCCTCTGAGCCTGTTTTCATCTTCATGACTAGGCCAAATTTTACTATTCTGACCAGAGTCACTTTATGAGGTAATAACTCTGGAACGCTTCAAGGTATTCCAATAATTCTGAGATTGATTTTCGTGACATGTTAGTGGTAAATTTAGGTCAATATTATTTTTGTTTGTTTGTGAATATTGGAATTTTAGTGAAAATTTGGAAAATTAAGATTTTTTTTAAGTTTTAACTTTTAGGTCCTTAAATCAGATAGTTATATCACACAAAATAGTTAATAAATAACTTTTACTACATGTCTACTTTACATAAGCATCATGTTTGAAACATCATTTTTTGTTAGAAGGGTTAAAAGTTGATCTGTAATTTCTCAAATTTCCAGCCAAATTTACAAAACCAATTTCAGTAGGGACCACGTCACATTTGAAGTGACTTTGAGGGTCCTATATGATAGAAAATATCCCAAATTGATACTATTTTAAAAAATACATCCCTCAAAGAGCTCAAAACCATATTCAATACATTTATTATCCCTTCAGGTAATTCACAGGAATTAATGCAACGTGGAAGAAAAAATGAAGTTTTACTTTTTCCCACAAAAATGTTGATTTAGCCTCAAATTTCAAATTTTCACAAGAATAACAAGAGAAAATGAGCTATATAATTTGTTGTGCAATTCTCCTGGGTATGGTGAATATATAGTAGAAAATGGCTGTTTGGGGGCTTGGCAGGGCTCAAAAGGGAAGGAGCACCATTTGACTTTTTGAATGCAAAATTGGCTGAAATCGATAGCGGACACATCTTTTTTCAGAGCCCCTGATGTGCATAAACAGTGAAAAACCCTCACAAGCATCTCCAACTTGAAAGCTACACTGCTCAATGATCTTGTGTGACGTGTGGTGAGCACCTTGAACCCACAGGTGCTTCACAGAATTTGGGGCCAATTTCCATGGCCCCTTGCCATTCTGAGAATATCAGCCCCTTGCAGTCTGCTTTAGATTGGCTGGTTGAGAATGTTTTTAAAATTAATTAAAAAAACAGCATCGGGACCCCTCTATTTGTGATAATCAGCCAAGATAATGCTGACAGCTGAGGGCTGCAGCGCACAGCTGTCAACTTTACCAGAGCTGGGTATCCAGAATAGAACGCACCTGACGCCATTTGTTTAAATTATTTATTCATTGAAAACATGTACAGTAAAATACATCCACACTGCACTAAATTTCAGGGCTGTTCTGGACACCTAGTGTGCAGTACCAAACCCTGTGCATGGACTTCACACAGGAAGCGTATAGCCTGCCCCTAATAAACCTTGGTAAAAGTCTGCTTTGCAGCCAATAACCAAGCTTTATGGGCATTGGCTTTTCCTGCTCAATCATAGCCATGACAAGTATTGGCATGGCTGTGATTGGGTGGCGTAACATGTGAACCAGCCTGCATAAAGGTAACACCACGCTGCCATTATCGACATTGTATGAGAGGAGAATAGAGTGCAGTACAGCATAGTGCATACAGTCCCTATATTCTGATTTTACAGCCTGATTACAGCCTAGTACACAGTGAATATCCAGCCTTGTGTATAGTGTCCATCCAGCCTGGTGCACAGTGCACCTCCAGCATTCTGTATAGTACCTGTCTAGCTTTGTGCACAGTGCTTTTCCGGCGCTGTATATAATGCCTCTACTGCCTGGCACACAGTTCACTCCTAAGTTGGTGTATAGTGCCCGTCCAGCCTGGTGCACTTTGCACTTTGACCATGGCAGAAGCAGGGGCTGCAGAGACCATGCCAGGAGGGGGTGAGTATGATCAGACACCCGCACTCCCCCTCCCCCTGCCGACCCCTGGTATATGACTTGAGTATAAGCCAAGAGGGGGCGCTTTCAGCCTTAAAAAATGGGCTGAAAATCTTGGCTTATACTCGAATATAAACGGTAAGAAGATTTTTTGACCTTAGATCTTAGATTTAACTTATATACTTAATCATCCACTTTTGTAATTATATATATATATATATATATATATATATATATATATATATATTTATTTATTCTTCTTATTGTTTATTATTTTTTTCATTGTTTAAATTATTGGGGTCGTCTCTATATTATCATAATTTTTATAAGATTAAATTTTAATACCTTTTGTGTCCGCCATTCCTGTATTTTATATACATATAAATAATTTTTCTGTTTAAATTGGTATTATTTTATATCGGTTCTTAAATACAGGCACTTTTTTCTTGTATGGTTCTACCATTTGCCATTTTAATAAAGGCATTTTATTTGAATAATTAATTGTCTGTTGCCTCTGTTGTCCTTTATCTGGGTATTTTAGTTCTTTCTTTAAGTTCAGATTAGAAAGAGGTGGCCATGCTGTCCCAGTGGCACAGCAAACAAGGGAGCAGGGTGGAAAAGCACAGTGGCTAGCACAGCCAGTACATCGGCTGCTACTGCCCACCATGCCAAGGAAATGAGCACACCAAAGCCAGCTCAAAGGAGCTCCCTGGCATGGGATTTCTTTAGGCAATGTCCTGACTACAAGTGACAGGAGGTTTGCACACTCTGTGCCATCAGAGCCTGAAGCGAGGCATAAATCTTTCGAATTTGAGTACCACCTGCATGATGAGGCATCTGAAATCCAAGCACGAGTTGCAATGTACACATATTAAAAAGCATGACAGATGAGAGCCTCCTGCTCCCTCTTTTGCTGTGGTCTCGGCCTCTTCCTCCCATTCATGACTAACAGGGCCACCTGCCTCCCCGCAAAGAAAGTATGTGACAACAGCCCCTCCCATCACCAGTGTCACCAAGTGTCTCCACATTCTCCCATGGAAATGTTCAACTCTCAATCCCTGAAACACTGGAGAGAAAGAGGAGATACTTCCCTAGCCACCCACAAATCATGGTCCTGAATGCTAGCATTTCAAAATGACTCACCTTTGAAATGCTGTCATTCCCACTGGTGGACATGGCCAGTTTCCAAAAACTGATGGCAGTGGCTGTCCCACAGTATGTTGTTCCCAGTCATTACTACTTTTCCAGGCAGTCCATCCCTGCTCTGCATACACATGTGGCGGAGCAAATCATTTGTGCACTGCGCAAAATCATCAGTGACAAGGTTCACATAACAACTGATACGACAACCAGGAAGCATGACCAGGGAAGTTACATCTCCCTAACTGCCCACTGGATCAATGAAGTGGTTGACACAGAGATGGAAGGCGTTGGACAGCATGTCCTACCACCACCGAGAATTGCTGGACATCACTCTGTTTAGATTAGGTCCGCAGTGAAAACAGCCATCATCAAGTGCACTAGGACAGATCGATAGATTCAACGAGATTAGGGTTTGATTTTGCATATCTCCAAAGGAGGACTGTTAATCATATGTTAAGGATATGTACTTGATATTTGATTATGAAGATATATAAATCATTGACACTTATATTCAAAATAGATGCTTTGCTGAATATGTATACTATTAAATCATGTGTTGTGAGTCATGCCTGTCAACAAGTTATATAAACCTTCAGTGGACTCTGATATGATTGTATAATCCATTGAGCTTATCAAGAATGAATAATACTAAAAGTATCAGTACTATGGAGTTATTACCAGTCCCCACACCCCTCATATAAACCAGAGATCAATATGCTGCATGCAAAGACAGATGTCAGCTTGACCTAATTGATTACCCATTAGAGTTATAATCCTTATAGTAATAAACATAAAGACACTCATTCTCTGAATCCCTCCTCCCTCTCACAGATATAAGTTCCTTACACAATGCGGATGACGCTGCTGCTCTATATAACACCACAATAGCTGTAGCTTTGGAATCTGCTGCCCCACTTACACATACCAAAGCTCGCAAAATCAACAGACAGCCCTGGCACACCAGCCTGACCAAAGAACTGAGGCGAGCTTCCAGGGCTGCTGAGGGCAGATGGAAAAGATCCCACTCCAACGAGCACTTCATCGCATTCAAACAGTCCCTCACTACTTTCAAGACCACACTCGCCACAGCTAAACAAACCTACTTCTCATCTCTCATATCCTCCCTGTCTCACAACCCTTAACAGTTATTCAACACCTTCAATTCTCTCCTCCGTCCCCCAGCAACTCCTCCCTCCCCACTCATCTCAGCTGAAGACTTTGCATCATTTTTCAAGCAGAAGATTGATAACATCAGAGACAGTTTTGGTCAACAACCCCCAGAGCCCTTCCTCCCGACTTCCCAGCCCTCCACCTCCAAAACCAACTTCTCCAACATTACAGAAGATCGACTCTCCACTCTACTCTCAAGATCACATCTCACCACCTGTGCACTTGACCCGATTCCATCCCACTTCATCCCAAACCTCACCACAGTCTTCATCCCAACCCTAACCCATCTCTTCAACCTATCACTAACAACTGGTGCTTTCCCCTCAAGCTTTAAACATGCCTCCATCACACCTATCCTCAAAAAGCCCTCTCTTGACCCATCCTCTGTATCTAGCTATCGCCCTATATCACTTCTCCCCTATGCCTCCACGCTACTGGAACAACACATCTACCTTGAACTGTCCTCCCATCTCTCTTCTTGCTCCCTCTTCGACCGCTTACAATCTGGCTTCGGGTCACACCACTCCACTGAAACTGCCCTTACTAAGGTCACCAATGACCTCTTAACCGCCAAGAGCAAGCGACACTACTCTGTCCTCCACCTCCTGGACCTGTCAGCTGCCTTTGACACAGTGGACCATTCCCTATTATTACAGACCCTCTCATCCCTTGGCATCACAGACTTGGCCCTATCCTGGATCTCATCATACCTAACAGACCGAAGATTCAGCGTCGCCCACTCACACACCACCTCCTCACCTCGCCCCCTATCTGTCGGAGTCCCACAAGGTTCAGTCCTAGGACCCCTGCTCTTCTCCATTTACACCTTTGGCCTGGGACAGCTCATAGAATCTCATGGCTTTCAGTATCATCTCTATGCTGATGACACACAGATCTACATCTCTGGACCATATATCACCTCCCTACTAACCAGAATCCCTCAATGTCTGTCCACTGTTTCATCCTTCTTCTCCGCTAGATTTCTGAAACTTAACATGGACAAAACAGAATTCATCATCTTTACCCCCATATCACGTGACCCCCCCAACGAACCTATCCATTACAGTAAATGGCTGCCCACTCTCCCCAGTCCCACAAGCTCGCTGCCTTGGGGTAATCCTTGACGCTGATCTCTCCTTCAAACCACATATCCAAGCCCTTTCCACTTCCGACTTCAACTCAAAAATATTTCACGAATCCGTTCATTCCTCAACCAAAAATCTGCAAAAACCCTAGTCCATGCCCTCATCATCTCTCGCCTTGACTACTGCAACCTCCTGCTCTGTGGCCTCCCCTCGAACACTCTCGCACCCCTCCAATCTATTCTAAACTCTGCTGCCCGACTAATCCACCTGTCCTCCCGCTATTCCCCAGCTTCTCCCCTCTGTCAATCCCTTCACTGGCTCCCCATTGCCCAGAGACTCCAGTACAAAACCCTAACCATGACATACAAAGCCATCCACAACCTGTCTCCTCCATACATCTGTGACCTCGTCTCCCGGTACTTTCCTGCACGCAACCTCCGATCCTCACAAGATCTCCTTCTCTACTCCCCTCTTATCTCCTCTTCCCATAATCGCATACAAGATTTCTCTTGCGCATCACCCCTACTCTGGAACTCTCTACCACAACATATCAGACTCTCACCTACCATTGAAACCTTCAAAAAGAGCCTGAAGACCCACCTCTTCCGACAAGCTTATAACCTGCAGTAACCACCGATCAACCAAACCGCTGCATGACCTGCTCTACCCTCGCCTACTGTATTCTCACCCATCCCTTGTAGATTGTGAGCCTTCGCGGGCAGGGTCCTCTCTCCTCCTGTACCAGTTATGACTTGTATTGTTCAACATTATTGTACTTGTTTTTATTATGTATACCCCTCCTTACATGTAAAGCACCATGGAATAAATGGTGCTATAACAATAAATAATAATAATAGTAATAATAATAATGTGACACGTGGGAGACAGCAATGACTAGCAATAATTATGAAATAAGGCAACAAGGTAATGTGTGAGAAATCACCTAATTTCTCTCTATAAATACTGAACATTTTCAGCCAATAAATCAGAAATCATTTGAGACACAACTCCGTGTATTTGTTCTCTGATTTCTCTGTCCATAAACCTCCAAGATACAATTTGCACAATGTCATCATCATTTGCTCTCCCCCACCCCCAATTCATCATTATTTGCTTTTCCCCACCCTCAATACATCACCATTCACTCTCCCCCTCTCTCAATTAATCTATAATTGCACTCCCTCTATATTTGCACTCATCAATATTTACTCTCCCCACCCTAAATTCATCATTTGCTCTTCTCCACCCTCAATTCATCATGATTTTCTCTCCCAACCCTCAATGTATAATTTGCTGTTCCCCATAGTCGATCATTTGCTGAATGTCCCAGTCCCCACCTTCAATTCATCATCATTTGCTGACTGTCTTCCACCCTCAAAGCATCATTTGCTTTTTGTCCCTCGCTCTCCACCTTCAGTTCATAATCATTTGCTGATTGTCCTGTCCCCCACCCTCAATTCATCATTATTTTCTGTCCCCCGTCCCCACCCTCAATTCATCATCGTTTGCTGTTAACGTCTTCCACCCTCAATTCATCATTTGCTCTCCCCACCCCCATCCTCAAATCATCATTATTTGCTCTCTCCCCCACCCTTAATTCATTATTATGTGCTCTCACTACCCACCCACAGTTCATCATTTGCTCTCCCCATCCTCCATCCATCTTTATTTGCCTCCCCCAACCTCAATTCATCATTACAGCTTTCATAATGCTTTCCCAGCATGTTGAAAGTAAAGGTAAGGGAATTAAAGGTGTTTATTCCCAAACTATTGCTATTTGTGTAAAGGTGATAAAATGCTGATTTCATCGATACCTTTATTTTAAGAATTTTGGTTTAAGTTTTAGAGAAAGTTATTGTTGAGTTGTTATGCAAATGAACTGCAAGTGCATTATGTAGCATTTCACATACAGCTCTGCTGCCTCACTTCGCTTTTCTCTGCCCACTGCTTCCTGTCTCCTATCAATGTTTAACAGGCCACTCTTCTTTCAATAACTTGCCTTTCCTGGCTGAGATCTAGTGCAAGTGCTATCATTCCCTAAGAAAGTGAATGCACAGTAATGTTCTGAGGAAGATGACTGTCGGTGTCTGGTGCTATGTGCATAGCTTACAGTTGGCACAACAGTTCTCTTCAGTAGGATGATTGGCCTAGAAATGAGAGTCAGGAGCGACGAAGACAATCATTGTCAGTCAGGGAGTAGGGAAGACAGGCAGCACAACTATAAGTAATGTTATGACTACACAAGCACAAGCACACGGGGTGCGTACAAAACAGGGGAGGCAAATACCTGAACCTGACAGATCCCTGTACAGACTGGTAAAATCCCTATTTTGACCCTGGTCTGTCCCTACCTGACCGCGTAGATTTGTCATCCTAAGATAATGCAATGGCACCCCCACTCACCCTGAGTGCTCCAACAGCTCCAAGTATACCTATGCCTGTGTAGCAACTAACTAGGGAAAATTAGGTTACACACTAAAAATACCACCTGACCCTGCTGTTTCCTGTACAGACTAGATATTCTGAATCTGCAGTCCTTAGTGGTACCTGTGGGTGCAGAGATAGACCTAAGCACGTAAATAAAGTGGCATGTAAAAGTTTGGGCACACTTGGTATAAATGGCTGTTATTGAGAATAGTTAAGCAAGTTGAAGATGAAATGATCACTAAAATGCCTAAAGTTTAATATGACACATTTCCTTGGTATTTTAGGAAAAAATATACCGTATATATTTTTTTATATTTTACATTTTAAAAATTGCAAAAAGTAAAATGGGCTGATGCAAAAGTTTTGGCACCCTGCATGGTTAGTACCTAGTACCACCTCTTTTTGCAAGTATCACAGCTTGTAAACACTTTTTTAGCGAGCCATGAGTCTTTCAATTTTTGTTTGAGGGATGTTCATCCATTCTTCCTTTGAAAATTCTTACAGTTTTGTGAGAATCCTGGGTCATCTTGCAAGCACAGATTTTCAATGATGCTCAGATCAGTGGACTGTGAGGGCCATTGAAAAAATTTCAGCTTGCGCCTTTTGAATTAGTCTATTGTGGATTTTGACGTGTGTTTACGATCATTATCCATTTGTAGAAGCCATATTTTCAAATCAAGCTTGTTTACAGATGATTCTATGATTCTACAGATGGTGTTATTTTTGCATCAAGAATTTGATTAAATTTCATTAAATCCATTCTTCCCTCTATCTGTGAAATATTCTCCATCACACTGGCTGCAACACAACACCAAAGTAAGATTAATCCAACCTCCTGCTTAATGATTGGCAAGATGTTCTTTTCCTGAAATTCTGTGCCCTTTTTTCTAAACACATTCAGTGGACTGCTAAAGTATTCACCCCCCTTGACTTTTTACCTATTTTGTTACATTGCAACCTGATGTTAAATATATTTTGTATCCGATTTGTGTGTGATGGACTGGCACTAAATAGCTTAAGTTGGTGAAGTGAGAAAATATAGGCATAAATTAAACTTATGAGATCAAATAACAAAAAATTGGCATGTTCTTATGTATGCCCCCCTTTTGCTATGAACACCCAAAACATTTTTTGTGCAAGCAATTGCCTTCATAAGTCACATACTTATTGAAAGGAAGTTCACCTGTGTGCAATCTAAATTCCACATGGTCTGTCTTTGTACACACACCTCTGAAAGGCTACAGAGGCTGTAATACCATTAAGCAAGAGGCACCGCTGACCAAACAACACCTTGAAGACCAAGGAGACCTCCAAACAAGTTAGGGCCAAAGTTGTTGAGAAGTAAAAGTCAGGGTTGGATAATGCAAAAATATCCCAATCTCTGATGATCCCCCGGAGCACTGTCAAATCCATTATTATCAAATGGAAACAACATGGTACCACAACACACCTGCCAAGAGAGAGTCACCTTCAAAAACTCTCAGCCCAGGCAAGGAGGGCATTATTCAGAGAGTTAGAACAGAGACCAAAAGTAACCCTGAAGGAGCTGCATAGTTACCAAATAGAGATTGGAGCATCTGTCCATACGACCATAATAAATCATACACTCATTAGAACTGGCCTTTGTGGAAGAGTGAGCAGAAAAAAGCCTGTTCTTAAACATAAAAATTGTAAGGCTCATTTTGAGTTTTCCAAAAGACATATGTGAATATCCCCAAATCTATGGAGGACAGTGTTGTGGTTAGCTGAGACCAAAATTTAACTTTTCGGTCACTGAGGTAAATCCTATGTCTCTCACCAAACTAACAAAGCTTATCACACCAAGAACACCATCCTCACAATGAAACATCGTGGTTGCAGCATAATGCTGTGGGAATGTTTTTCATCAGCAGGGACAGGGAAAATGGTCCAAGTTGATGGGAAGTTGGATGGTGTAAAATACAGGGATATTCTTGAGAAAAAACCTGTTTCAGTCTGTCAGTGAATTGAGACTGGGATGGAGGTTCACTTTCCACTAAGACAATGCCCAAAGCACACTGATAAAGCAACACTCGAGTGGTTTAAGTGGAAGCTTGTAAATGCTTTGTAGTGGCCTAGTCAAAGCACAGACCTTAATCCAATTATAAATCTGTGGTCAAACTTAAAGGTTGCTGTTCACCAGAAGAAACCATCTAACTTGAAGGAGCTGAATCATAGAATAATAGAATCGTAGAGTTGGAAGGGACCTCCTAGGCCATCTGGTCCAACCCCCTGCTCAAAGCCGGATTCGCTAAATCATCCCAGTCAGATGTCTGTCCAGCCTGTTTGAAGACTTCCATTGAAGGAGAACTCACCACTTCTCGTGGCAGCCTGTTCCACTTATTGATCACTCTAACTGTCAAAAAAGTTTTTCCTGGAGCAGGAGCAGTTTTGCCTTGAGGAGTGGGCAAAAATCATAGTGGCGAGATGTGGAAAGCTCATATAGACTTATAGAAAGTGACATGCATCTGTAATTGCCAAAAAGGAGGCTCTACAAAGTACTGGCTTTAGGGCGTGAATAGTTGCACTCTGAAGATTTCAGTTATTTTGTTGCATTTAGTGTTTGCTTCACAATAAAAAGAAAAACAAATATTTACAGTTGTAAGCATGTTCTATACATTAACTAATGCAAACCCTAAAAAAAGTGAACTTCCAGGTTGTGTTGTAGCAAAACACCAAAAATGCCAAAGAGGTGGATAGTTTCACAAGCCACTGTACACAGCAGCACATTCTAGTCACGTGTCAGGATGAGTTGCAGTCTTAGTTGCAGTCTACAGAAATACAGCTAGAGACCTGTCTCTCAACTGACAGAAAAGCAGGATCATAAACATATATACCTATTTGAGCTGCCAGAGCAGGACTGGGACACGAGAAGAAACAAATCGTCCTGTTTACGTGACTGCACGTGTCCTATTAATTTGTTATGTGAGACTTGTCTGGAATACAGTATAAGTTCACTGCTACTGATGTCAGTTTGGGCAGAAGTTAGTGTTATGAATGAGTCACCGTAGGAGGCAAAAACAGAAATACTAGCTAAGTCCAGAAAACCAGAGAAGTTGGCAGCTATCGGATTGCAGACCCCTGAACCTATCAACAACAACTAGCAGTAGCCATGGGGGGTTCCTACGGTGCCCTAGACCCCTCGATCACAGCCGGAGAACTAAATAGCCTAAAGACAGAAAGGGAAATCTAAACTGCCCCAGAGCAAACCCCAAAGCAATAGGCAGCCCCCAACATATAATGATGGTGAAGCAAGATGAAAAAACAATCACACAGATAGAAAGATAGGCTGAGCAAATGATGGGGCCCAAGCTAACTATATAGGACAGGATAGAAAAGCTGCTGTCTGCAATCCGCCAAAACCCTATCAAAACAAGAGCCAACAGACTGATAGGGAAAAAAGCCCTGAAGACGCTAGGCTTCAAAAAGACTATATCAGTACTCAGGTATTTTCTGAAGACAGAGCAAAAAGGAATTCAGCTCACCCCAGCCGGGAATGGCAGAAATCCAGAAAAACAAGGAAAAACAAAACCAAAACACAAATGCAATAAGCAGAGCAGAAAACTTAGCTTTTGAGGAGCAGGAATCAGACTGGTCTCCTAGAATACCTCAGAGAAATCACCAGCCGGGCAGAAGGGCGTCAGCTGCCTTATATAGTCAGCAATTCCAGTCACCCAGTCATCGTCATCCTGTTCAGCTGCTTGGTAATCAGCCTCCCTACCTTCCTTCACCAGAAGAGGGAGTTCATCAGACCTCAATGGTGAAGGGGAAAATGAACTCACAACAGTACCTCCCCCTTGAGGAGGGGTCACCGAACCCTCATCCACGCCACCAGGGCGATCAGGGTGAGCCCGATGAAAGGCACGCACCAATCTTTTGGCATGAATATCAGAGGCTGAGACTCAGGAATTATCCTCCTGACCATAACCCTTCCACTTAACCAAATACTGGAGTCTCCGTCTAGCCAGACGGGAATCCAGTATCTTCTCTACCTCATATTCCATGTTACCTTCAACCAATACAGGGTCCGGAGGTGCCACCCCAGGAACAACTGGTTCAACAAACCTCTTCAACAAGGACTTATGAAACACATTATGGATTTTAAATGTGACAGGAAGAGCCAAACGAAAAGAGACCGGATTAATAATCTCCAAAATCTTGTAAGGTCCAATAAATCTAGGCTTAAACTTAGGAGAAGCCACCTTCATAGCGATATTTTTTGATGATAACCAAACCATATTACCAACCTTAAACTGGGGACCAATGGTCCTATGTCGGTTGGAAAACCACTGGGCCTTTTCCTGGGAGAGAGATAACTTATCCACCACTTGGTCCCAGATCTGGTGCATTCTCTCCACCACAGTGTCAACACCTGGGCAGGCAGAAGGCTCCACCTGCCCTGAAGAAAATCGAGGATGAAACCCAAAGTTACAAAAAAAAGTTGACATCAAAGTGGCAAAACTAGCTCTATTATTTAAAGGCAAATTCGGCCAAGGGCAAAAATGAAACCCAATCATCCTGATCAGCGGAAATAAAACATCTCAAATACGACTCCAAGGTCTGATTTGTTTTCTCCGTATGCCCATTGGTCTGAGGGTGAAAAGCAGAGGAGAAGGACAACTGAATTCCCAGCTTGGAACAGAAAGTCCTCCAAAATCTAGACACAAACTGAACTCTGTCAGATACAATGTTCTCAGGAATCCCGTGCAAGCGAACCACCTGTTGCAAAAACAGGGGCACCAACTCAGAGGAAGATGGCAACTTAGGGAGTGGTACAAGATGAACCATCTTAGAGAACCTATCACAAATCACCCAAATAACAGTCATTCTCTGAGAGAGAGGCATATCAGAGATGAAATCCATTGAAATATGGGTCCATGGCCTCCTGGGGACCGGCAAAGGCATAAACAACCCACTAGAGCGAGAACAAGGTTTAGACCGGGAGCAAGTCCCACAGGAATGCACAAAATTCCTGACATCACGAGACAAGGCAGGCCACCAAAAAGACCGACTCACCAGATCTCTAGTACCAAAAATACCTGGATGACCAGCCAATGCAGAGCAATGAACTTCAGACATCACTCTCTTCTTCCACTGGTCAGGAACATACAACTTTCCACTGGGACAACGCTCAGGTTTGTCCTCCTGGAACTCTTCCAGAGCACGTCTCAAATCGGGCGAGATGGCAGAAAGAACTACCCCTTCGCCTAAGATGGTAGCAGGCTTGGTCACCACAGGAGAATCAGCAAAGAAGCTCCTAGAGAGAGCGTCAGCCTTGACATTCTTAGTGCCAGGAAGAAAAGAGACCACAAAATCAAAACATGTAAAAAACAAGGCCCACCTAGCCTGTCTAGGGTTTAAGTGTTTGGCCGACTCCAGGTAAATCAAATTCTTGTGGTCAGTGAGGACCACGACTTGATGTTTAGCTTCCTCCAACCAATGTCTCCACTCCTCAAATGCCCATTTCATGGCTAACAGTTCCCGATTCCCCACATCATAGTTACGTTCAGATGGAGAGAAGTTTCGGGAAAAGAAAGCACAGGGATTCATTTTAGATGTTACAGGATCCTTTTGGGACAAAACAGCTCCTGCACCAATCTCAGAAGCGTCCACCTCTACCTGGAACGGGAGTGAGACATCAGGTTGCCGCAAAACCGGGGCAGAAGTGAATCTTCGCTTCAGCTCCTGAAAGGAAGAAACAGCCTCCGGAGACCAATTCAACACATCAGCACCCTTCTTAGTCAGATCAGTCAATGGCTTGGCAATACTAGAAAATTTTGCTATAAATTTCCGATAAAAATTAGCAAAACCCAAAACCTTCTGGAGGGCCTTCAAAGAAGTGGGCTGAACCCAATCATAAATGGCCTGTACCTTGGCTGGGTCCATTTCAATAGTTGACGGAGACAAAATAAATCCCAAAAATGAAATCCTCTGTACCCCAAAAAGGCATTTCGATCCTTTGACATACAGGGAATTCTCCCTCAAGATCCGGAGCACAGTCCGAACATGTTCCACATGAGAATCCCAATCCTTGGAGAAGATCAAAATATCATCCAGATAGATAATCAAAAATTTATCCACAAAGTCTCGGAAAATGTCGTTCATGAAGCACTGGAAGACAGAAGGGGCATTAGTGAGCCCAAAAGGCATCACCAGGTACTCAAAATGTCCCTCCGGAGTATTAAACACCGTCTTCCATTCATCCCCATGCTTAATGTGGATAAGATTATACGCCCCCCTGAGGTCAAGCTTGTTAAACCAGCAAGCACCTTTAACTCTGGAGAATAGATCCGAAATCAGGGGTAACGGATACTGATATTTAATAGTAATTTTGTTGAGGGCACGATAATCAATACAAGGCCTTAATGAACCATCCTTTTTGGCCACGAAAAAAAAAACGGCACCTAAGGGTGAAGAGGATTGTCTAATATGGCCCTTCTCCAACGCCTCCTTAATATAGGATCGCATAGCCTCGTGCTCAGGTACAGATAAATTGAAGAGCCGACCCTTGGGAAATTTACACCCCGGGCTCAGTTCAATTGCACAGTCATAAATCCTATGAGGAGGCAAAGACGCAGACTCATTCTCACTAAATACATCATAAAAGTCCGCCAAATAGTCAAGAACATCATGCGACTGAGGAGAGGTGGAAAAAACCGGAGCCTCACTAAGGGCACACCGACAACCCCAACTCACCACAGACACAGATTTCCAATCCAAAACTGGATTATGAATTTGCAACCAGGGAAACCCCAGAAAAATGGTATCATGCAAATTATGCAACACCAAAACTCTGCAATTTTCTTGATGGTCTGGGGCGACCCGCATTACCACCTGGGTCCAAAACTGAGGTTTATTTTTCTCCAAAGGAGTAGCATCAATCCCCCTCAAAGGGATAGGCGTCTGCAGAGGTGTCATCGGAAATCCACAACGTTTAGCAAAATCCAAGTCCATTAGTTTCAGGGCTGCTCCCGAATCCACAAAAGCCTTGGCGGAAAATGTGGACAGGGAGCAGATCAGAGTAATTGCCAGAAGAAACTTAGGTTGAATACCACCCACAGAAAACATGTGCAAAACGTTTCTCTCGTTTAGGACAGACAGAAATAATATGTGAGGCATCTCCACAAAAAAAACACAGCTTATTACGCCTTCTGAACTCCTGACGTTGCTCCCTGAACAAAACTCTATCACATTGCATAGGTTCAGACACTTGTTCAACAGGTGGCAACACCTCTCGTGCACTCCTGCGTTCACGTAAACGCCGATCAACCTGAATGGCTAATGACAGAATCGTCAAGACCAGAGGGAACAGGAAATCCCACCATAGTATCATAGCTTCTGACAAACCCTTCGGAAAGAGAGCTGCCAAGGCATTATCATTCCAGGTAGTAAGGACCGCCCACTTTTGGAATTTTTGATAGTACAGTTCTGCAGACTCTCGACCCTGGCTCAATGCCAACAGGGTCTTTTCAGCCTCATCAATAGCATTAGGTTCGTCATACAACAACCCCAAGGCTTGAAAAAATGCGTTCACATTAGTCAGAGTAGGATCATCTGGTTTCAAAGAAAACGCCCAATCCTGGGGATCGCCACGCAGCAAAGAGATGACAATTTTAACCTGCTGCGCGGAGCTCCCTGACGAGTTAGGCTTCAAGGCAAAAAATAATTTACAATTATTTTTGAAATTCAAAAATTTAGACCGATCCCCAAAAAACACATCAGGAGTAGGTTCAGCAGCATGTGAATGAGCAAGGTAGGCGGAAATTCCCCGCACTTCCACAGCGAGCTGCTCCACACGATCAGACAATTGCTTTATCTCCATTGAGAGAAAAAAAAATTCCCCCTACGGCCTCAGAGATATAGAGGAAAAAATATACACACTTTTTTTTTTTTTTTTACAATTCTTTCCTGCTATTGAGTACCCTAGGATCTGCAGTATGGCTGGTGATGCTGTTATGAATGAGTCACCATGGGAGGCAAAAACAGAAATACTAGCTAAGTCCAGAAAACCAGAGAAGTTGGCAGCTATCGGATTGCAGACCCCTGAACCTATCAACAACAACTAGCAGTAGCCATGGGGGTTTCCTACGGTGCCCTAGACCCCTCGATCACAGCCGGAGAACTAAATAGCCTAAAGACAGAAAGGGAAATCTAAACTGCCCCAGAGCAATCCCCAAAGCAATAGGCAGCCCCCAACATATAATGACGGTGAAGCAAGATGAAAAAACACTCACACAGATAGAAAGATAGGCTGAGCAAATGATGGGGCCCAAGCTAACTAAATAGGTCAGGATAGAAAAGCTGCTGTCTGCAATCCGCCAAAACCCTATCAAAACAAGAGCCAACAGACTGATAGGGAAAAAAGCCCTGAAGACGCTAGGCTTCAAAAAGACTATATCAGTAGTCAGGTATTTTCTGAAGACAGAGCAAAAAGGAATTCAGCTCACCCCAGCCGGGAATGGCAGAAATCCAGAAAAACAAGGAAAAACAAAACCAAAACACAAATGCAATAAGCCGAGCAGAAAACTTAGCTTTTGAGGAGCAGGAATCAGACTGGTCTCCTAGAATCCCTCAGAGAAATCACCAGCCAGGCAGAAGGGCATCGGCTGCCTTATATCCAGTCAGCAATTCCAGTCACCCAGTCATCATCATCCTGCTCAGGTGCTTGGTAATCAGCCTCACTACCTTTCTTCACCAGAAGAGGGAGTTCATCAGACCTCAATGGTGAAGGGGAAAATGAACTCACAACAAGTTAGACACTGTAGAAGCACTTTTAAATAGAGTTGGGCGGAATGATATGCAAGATTCCAGTCGGCCAGGTCAGTGCTCAGTGACTGCTGGACAGAGCTTTGCGAGTCTTTTACCTTCTGAGATCTCCGACGCTTTCAATTAGCCAGTCTGGCAGAGCATCATCTGTCCGTCATGCTGAAACAATGACATATTAAATCCAAATCCTGGTGCGCAAATGCAGCAGAGAAGATGAAGAGATCCATAATGTTAAAACATATACTTTTTTTTAATAGAAATAAAAAAAATGATATAGAAGAACAATAAAAAAGCAGAGTACCTCACAAAAGAGATGATGCAGACTCTTGGTAGTAAAGGTAATAAGAATAAACAGTATACTTAAAAAATAATGATTACTACACTGTGAGGTAAAAGGCGGGCAGTGGAGCAGGATAGGGAGATATTGACATAATATGAAAAGATCACATGAATTAGTAATTTAATAAATGTTTCCATCATATACCACTTTTAAAAATAAAGTAAATAAATAGGATGTAGTAATATGTGATCCAGAATAACTGTAGAATGCTCCTGCTCTAAGATGCCATCAGCATATGAATATGGGTATATGTATCTCAGCAACTTCTAGGCTGATACCTTACTGTGAGGAGAGAATACCTATAAGGACCATGAAGCACAAATAAATCATAGGCAGTTAACCTCAAGTGGTGTCCTCACACCCCAACGCGCGTTTCACTGCTGGCTTCTTCTGGGGGCTTATTGGATCAGCTAGGTATAATTTCTCATCCCTAAAATTTAAAGACAAGACTGGTAATTTTCTAAACCCATTCTAACAATGAGCCTGCCAGCCCCAAAACTCAAATTATTCATTCATATAAGAGACAGCCCCTATAACAATAATACTTATGTAGATTTTACTTATTTCGCTTTATATAAAAATTGTTTGATTACACAAACAACTGAGGGAGCATTGGTGAACTCATGGCACTGTTCTACCCCTCAGTTACAATAATCTTAACATCCGCATATGTTGAATGACAGGGTTGATTTTGGAGCGTAGTCTGAACTGAATCCGCAGTCTTGCCCACTACTATGGGCCTGTGTCTGTGTGCAGTGAGCTAGTGTACCAGATAGGAGAGGGATGAGAACTCACTTGTGAAGGACAACCAGGGTGGTAGTCATGGCAATGAGCTGTAGTGTTCTCACACCCTGGTGCCCCACAGATAAAACACAGTGTCCCTTCTTCTGCATGTGCAGCATATGCAGCAGTACACTTACGTTCACTGTCAGAGTCCTTTCAAGTTCTGTAATCCCAGCTCTGCATTTTCGAGCTCCACAAAACCTTTCACAAAGTTGTTCTGAAGCTCCTCCTTTGTTCTTTTAGCTGTGTGCTTAGGGTCATTGTCTTGTTGGAAGGTAAACCTTCAGCCAAGAATGAGGTCCAGAGTTTTCATCCAGGATATCTCTGTACTTGGCCGCTTTCATGTTTCCTTCAATTGCAACCAGTCGTTCTGTCCCTGCAGCTGTAAAACACCCCATAGCATGATGCTGCCACCACCATGTTTCACTGTTGGGATTGTATTAGGCAGGTGATAAGCAGTTTCTGGATTTCTCCACACATCCCGCTTAGAATTATCACCAAAAAGTTCTATCTTCATCTCATCAGACCAGAGAATCTTATTTCTCATAGTCTGGGAGTCCTTCATGTTTTCTTTAGGCAAACTCTATGCGGGCTTTCATATGTCTTACACTGAGGAGAGGCTTCCGTCGGGCCTTTCTGCCATAAAGGCCAGACTGATGGAGGGCTGCAGTGATAGTTGACTTTATGGAACTTTCGTACATCTCCCTACTGCATCTCTGGAGCTCAGCCACAGCAATCTTGGGGTTCTTCTTTACCTCTCTCACCAAGGCTCTTCTCCCATGATTGCTCAGTTTGGCTGCATGGCCAGGTTAAGGAAGACTTCTGGCTGTCCCAAACGTCTTACATTTAAGGATTATGGAGGCCACTGTGCTCTTAGGAACCTTGAGTACTGCAGAAATTCTTTTGTAACCTTGGCCAGATGTGTGCCTTGCCACAATTCGGTCTCTGAGTTCCTTGGCCAGTTCCTTTGACCTCCTGATTCTCATGTGGTCTGACATGCACTGTGAGCTGTGAGGTCTTATATAGACAGGTGTGTGCCTTTACAAATCAAGTCCTAACAGTTTAGTTAAACACAGCTGGACTCCAATGAAGGAGTAGAACCATCTCAAGGAGGATCACAAGGAAATGGATAGCATATGGGTTAAAAAATGTTCTATGAAACTTAGCTTTATTACCTTTGCTCTGGCCTATTTCTTCTATTAAATGTCCAGCCTAAACCACTAGAGGGAGTTAATGCCTTTTAAGCTTATGCTGTAACAATGGGCTTAGAAAATTATCAATCTTGTCTTTAAAGTTTTGTGCTTGGAAATAATTCCTAGCTGGTCCAACCATGATAACCCAGTGCAACACAAAAAAGCATAAATTAAAGAATATTCCCATGACTATTTTTTCATTAACTCCTTAAGGAATAAGCGATTTTTTGTTTTTTCGCTTTTGTTTTTTCCTCCTCTTATTCAAAAAGTCATTATTATTTTATTTTTCAGTCGACATAGCTGTGTGAGGGTTTGTTTTTTTAAGCCCTGAGACATTGTTTTTATTTATGTCATTTTGGGGTAGCTACAATGTTTTGATCACCTCTTATTACCTTTTATTGCAATGTTGCAGCTGCCGAATTAACGCCATTCTTGTGTTTCAATTTGTTTTCTCGTTACGCCATTTACAGATTAAATTTATTTTATAATTTGATAGATCAGACTTTCACAAATACAGTAATACCAAATATGTTTATTGTTTTATTTCTTAATTTTTATTGGGGGAAAATGGGCATGATTTGAACTTTTATATATTTTGTTATTTTTGTAAACTTTTTTTTTTTTACTTTTCACAGTAGTTGTTTTTCCTCCTTAGGAGACTTGAACATGCAATCATCTGATCGCTTGTTCTATACATAGCAATACCACAGCATAGCTGTACAGTATACAGTTGTGCTGAAAAGTTTACATACCCCAGCAGAATTTTTGCTTACTAGGCCTTTTTTCAGAGAATATGAATAACACCAAAACTTTTTCTCCACTGATGGTTACTGATTGGATGAAGCCATTTATTGTCAAACTACTGTGTTTTCTTAGAACAACAAGAAAAAAATCCAGCTCAAGGCGAAGCAGCTAAAATAAGACAATTTTATTGGACAACTAGAAAAAGAATGAAAAATTCTTGTAAGAATCTTAATAAGAGGTGTGTATAGGTATTTGCTGTTATTAAGATTTTTACAAGAATTTTTCATTCTTTTTCTAGTTGTCCAATAAAATTGTCTTATTTTAGCCGCTTCGCCTTGAGCTGGATTTTTTTTCATATTGTTCTAATAAGTTCAGTGGCGACTCACCATGATCTGTGCTGGGCATTAGCTGGCTTGGGGAATAAGCAGACCGGTAAGCTGACTATGCTTTTTTTACTTCTCTTTACTGTGTTTTCTCTCTTTAAATCATTAAGACAACCCAAAATATCCAAATTACCCTGATCAAAAGTTTATATACTCTGGTGATTTTTGCCTGATCACATTCATAGAAGTTGACACAAATGGGTTTGAATAGCTACTAAAGATAACATCCTCACCTGTGATCTGTTTGCTTGTAATCAGTGTGTGCATAAAAGATGAGTGAGTTTCTGTGATCCAGACAGTCTCTTGCATCTTTCATCCTGCCACTGACATTTCTGTATTGTGAGTCATGGGGAAAGCAAAAGAATTTTCAATGGATCTACAGGAAAAGGTAGTTTAACTGCATGAAATAGGAAAGGTATACAAAAAGATATCCAAGGAACTGATAATGCCAGTCAGCAGTGTTCAAACTGTGATTAACAAATAGAAAATAAGGGGCTCTGTGAAAAGAAAACCATGGTCCGGTGGACCAACAATTTTTTTTTCCACAAATGCCAGGCAAATTGTTCTGGATGCAAAAAGAAATCAAAAAATAACATCAGCTGAAATACTGGACTCTCTGAAAACTAGCGGTATGGCTGTTTCAAGATGCACAATAAGGAGGTGCTTGAAGAAAAATGGGCTGCATGGTCGAGTCGCCAGAAGAAAGCCACTACTGTGCAAATTCCACAAAGTATCTGGCCTACAATATGCAAAGCAGCACAGAAACAAGCCTCAAAACTTCCAGAACAAGGTAATTTGGAGTGATGAGACCAAAATTGAACTTTTTAGCAACAACCATAAACATTACATTTGGAGAGCGGTTGACAAGGCCTATGTTGAAAGGAACACCATTCCTACTGTAAAGCACTGAGGTGGATTGCTGATGTTTTGGAGATGTGTGAGCTGCAAAGGCACAGGGAACTTGGTAAAAGTTGAAGGAAAGATGAATGCAGCTTGTTATCAGCAAATACTGGGGGCAAATTTGGAATCATCAGCCCGGAAGCTGTGCATGGGACGTACTTGGACGTTCCAACATGACAGTGATCCAAAACACAAGGCCAAGTTGACCTGTCATTGGCTACAGCAGAACAAAGTGAAGGTTATGGAGTGGCCAGCTCAGTCTCTTGACCTCAATGTCATTGAGCCACTCTGAGGAGATCTCAAGCAAGCAGTTAATGCTAGACAGCCCCGGAGTTTACAAGAACTGGAGGCTTTTTGCCAAGAAGAGTGGTCAGCTTTGCCATCTGAGAAAATAAAGAACGTCATCCATAACTACCACAAAAGACTTCAAGCTGTCATTGATCTTAGAAGGGGCAATACACGGTATTAAGAAATGGGGTATGTGAACTTTTGGTCAGGGTCATTTGGATGTTTTGGGTTGTCATTATGATTTAAAAAGAGAAACCACAATAGTTTGACAATAAATTGCTTCACTCAACCAGTAACCGCGAGTGGAGAAAAAGTTTGGTGTTCTCATTCATATTCTCTGAAAAATGGGCAAGAAAGCAAAAATTCTGCCGGGGCATGTAAACTTTTGACCACAACTGTATATAAAAAATCATGGTCTTCTACCCAGCCATGGTGTCAGGACTCTGAACATTTTTACATTTTTGCATTACTGCCATTTTCCAAGATGGTGTCCTTGGTCTCATGTGCATTGTGTCCTCCTGCTATAAAACTCCACCCCAGCCTTCAGTCTGTGCTTGAGTATTCTGCCTTGCATCCAGCTCCTGACCTCTGCTCCCTGGCTATATACCGTCTCCTGTGAACCTGTGTGGTGATCCTGCTGCTCTGCTCTGAGTTCCTGCTGCATACTCCAGTTTCCAGAACTCTTCTTCCTCTGCTGCTCGTGTTTCACTTCCATCTGCATTTGCTGGACATGTAAGCTGTTCCTGCTCTGCAAGAGCCTGAGACTATTTTCCTGGTCAAGCTAAGATAATATTTGAACTGCCTTTTAAGCTTACCTATCTGTGTCTGTACTAAGACAAGGATTTATTCATGCCAAGTATCCTCAAGAAATAACTGTGCTTCATAGACTTTTTGCTTGATTGCATCTTCCTCTGAAGTTCCTATAGACTGCTAAGCTGCTTCTTATATTTTCTCCAAGTGTTGTGGACTTGAGTTTCTTTCTGCATCTGTTGTATCACCGTGTGTTAATATAGACTTTACCACTTATAAAGCTGTGTCCTGTAGTCATCTTGTTCCATGCACAGAGTCTCCTGAGTTATCCCCTATAATTATTACAGGATACTCAAGCCCTATAAAAAGGAGACTGCTGGAACAATGACTGCAGAAAGCAGACTAGAGCAGGTGTTTTCCATAATTAGATCACTGCAGAAAGATGTGGAAGGTCTACAAAAGAAGTTTGGAAGCTTTGAACAACAAGTGTTTGGACAGACTTTGCAGGACTTAAGCAACCGCATGGCAGCCCAGGAAAACAAACTTGCTGGCATAGAGTCCCAGTATGGACGGGCTTTTCAGGACATAAGCACGCAAATAGCTGCACAAGTAACTTTACCCACTGGGCAACCGCCACCAGCTAGCCCACCCAAGTTGCCCCCATTCAGATTTAATGGTGATCGCGACAAATTTCGTGGCTTTGTGAATCAATGTATGCTATATTTTGATGTGCATGCCGACCGTTTTCCTACTGATCGATCCAAGGTATTGTGTGTAATAATGCTACTGACCTCACGAGCGCTCGCCTGGGCGAATCCAATGATTGAGTCTCGTGACCCCCGGGTAAATAACTTGGATGATTTCTTGGCCGCTATGGCATTAATGTTTGATGACCCTAATCGCCGTGCAACCGCCGAATCTGCTTTGTTGTCTTTACGCCAGGCTAAACGTTCTGTTATTGAGTATGCCACTGAATTCAGGAGATTAGCGGTAGATACCAATTGGGACAGTTATGCACAATTGCCTATTTTTAAGAGGGGTCTGTCTAGTGTTGTAAAGGATGAACTAGCTCGCTCTGAGTCACCACAAGAGCTAGAGACATTTATACAGCATTGTGTGCGCATAGACATTCGCCTTACTGAGCGTAGGCAGGAGAAATTTGCTGCATATAACCGTATTTCTAACTTTTCCCTTCCTTCCAAAGAGCCTGCAGGTAAAACCTCTCGGGAGGGGGAGGAGGTGCCCATGCAAATTGATTCCGTTCAGAGGCGCGAGAGTAATGAGCGCCGGGAGCATCGCCTTCGTGAGAGTCTATGTTTCTACTGCGGTCAGTCTGACCACTTTTTAATCAACTGTCCCAAGTGTCCCAAGCGGCCTAATAAGGTGCTAGCAGCAGTAGGAGAATTTGACAACTGTGATGATGAATCTGACATCTCTGAATGTAGCCTGCCTCTAAACGCTGTATTTCATTCACTTTCTATGACTTCACCCCACAAGGAGACACAGATTAGATATTAGAAAAAACTTTTTGACAGTTAGAGTGATCAATGCGTGGAACAGGCTGCCACGAGAAGTGGTGAGTTCTCCTTCAATGGAAGTCTTCAAACAGAGGCTGGACAGACATCTGACTGGGTTGATTTAGCGAATCCTGCTTTGAGCAGGGGGTTGGACCAGATGGCCCAGGAGGTCCCTTCCAACTCTACTATTCTATGATTCTATGATTCTATGAAAAGAACTCTCACTGTTCTCTCCCTATTAAGATCCTGTGTTCAGGAGAGTGGATTTCCAGTGCAGCTATGATTGACTCTGGTGCAGGTGGCAATTTCATGGATATCGCATTTGCCAAGGAACATGGTATTAAAATTCAGCAAAGAGCCTCTCCACTTACCATGGAAACAGTGGATGGGTCACCTTTAATCTCTGGGCCTGTGGATCAGGAGACTGTACCCCTTGAAATTTTGTTGGAGCCTAGTCATCAGGAGCAACTTTCTTTCTTGCTAATTTCTTCTCCTCATTTTCCTGTGATTCTAGGCATTCCTTGGTTGCGTTCTCCGAACCCAAGTATCAACTGGGAAACCAAGGAGATCATCTTTCCAACAAGGAGCAATGCAGCATTAACAGAAGCTGTCTCTGAGTCCATGGCCATAGAACCACATGTACAGGTATTTACTTTACCTTCAGCATATAAAGAGTTCTCTGACATCTGTGACAAGAAGAATGCAGATCAGCTTCCTCCACACAGGCATTATGACTGTCCCATTGAGCTGCTTCCTGGGGCAGCTATTCCTTTTGGTAATGTATACCCTTTGGCGGCACCTGAGCTTCAAGCCTTAAAGGAGTATATTGATGAAAATCTGGCCAAAGGCTTCATACGTCCTTCTTCCTCACCAGCAGGGGCACCTATATTTTTTGTAAAGAAGAAGGATGGGACCCTGAGACCCTGTGTTGACTATCGGGAATTTAATAAGGTAACCATACGAAATCGTTACCCTTTGCCTCTGATTCCCGAATTACTGGAGAGTCCGCCATGCTAAAGTGTTCTCTAAACTAGATCTTCGTGGGGCTTATAATTTGGTGCGTATTCGTCCAGGGGATGAGTGGAAGACAGCATTCAGATGCCGGTATGGACACTTTGAATATCTTGTGATGCCCTTCGGCCTTTGTAACGCCCCTGCAACGTTTCAACACCTTGCTAACGACATTTTCAGAGATTTGTTGGACCAGTTTGTGGTGATCTATTTGGACGATATACTAATCTTTTCTGACTCTCTACAGGAACATGAAATACATGTCAAGACTGTTTTAAGACGTCTGAAAGAGAACCATCTGTATATTAAGCTGGAGAAATGCGAGTTCCATCGTTCTGAGATTCAGTTCTTGGGGTATATCATCTCTCCCCAGGGGCTAAACATGGAATCCGGTAAGATTCAGGCTATCCTTGACTGGCCGGTACCCAAGAACGTTAAGGAGGTCCAACGTTTTATTGGTTTTGCAAATTTCTACAGACGCTTTATTCGAAATTTTTCTGATATTGTCCGTCCCATTACTTCCTTGACAAAGAAGGAAAAGCCCTTTAAGTGGTCATCACAGGCTCAAGAAGCTTTCGATCGGCTTAAGATCTGTTTCACCTCAGCACCACTGTTGATACACCCAGATCCAACACTTTCTTTCATTGTGGAGGTGGACACTTCCGATAATGCTTTGGGGGCGATTCTCTCCCAAAGAACTGGAGAGAAGGGTCTGCTACATCCTTGTGCTTTCTTTTCCCGTAGACTAACCTCAGCAGAGAAGAATTACGACATGGGAGACAAGGAATTGCTGGCCATTATTGCGGCTTTCAAAGAATGGAGACATCATCTGCAAGGAGCTGCACAACAGATCATAGTGCTAACTGACCATCGCAATTTAGAGTTCCTTAGATCCGCTAGATGTCTTTCTCCTCGTCAGACTCGTTGGAACTTATTTTTAAACCAAGTTAAATTTGTTATCTCGTACCGTCCAGGTTCTCGTAATGGGAAGGCTGATGCTTTATCCCGAATCCATGCTGCGGATTCCGTACCTGGAGCCCCGCCCAAGACCATTCCATCGGATGCCAATTTCATCGGAGTTATCCACGACCAGGACTTGTGGAAGGAGTGCAGGGAGGCTTATGACGGTGATGTATTTCTGGCCAACCCACCAGTGGATATTAATCTTGTCTTTAAGCGTGGCATGTGGTTGAGAGATCGACATATCTACGTCCCTGAGGTCGTCCGTCTGCAGATCCTCAAGTTGGTACATGACTCCAAGTTGGCTGGTCACAGGGGGATACAGAAGACACAAGAGTTCCTGAGCCGATTCTTCTGGTGGCCAACTTGCCTGAAGGATACCAAGGACTATGTGCTCTCTTGCGAGGTGTGTGCTCGTTACAAGACTCCTCATGTGGCACCTACGGGTCTTCTACAACCATTACCTGTTCCGTCTCGCCCTTGGGGGTCTATATCAATGGGCTTTATCGTGGAGCTGCCCACATCGGGGGGCATGAATACAATCATGGTGGTAGTTGATCGCCTGACCAAAGCTGCCCATTTTGTTCCGTGCACTGGCCTCCCCTCAGCTAAAGATACAGTGAACTTGGTTATACAGAATGTCTTTCGGTTACATGGGGTCCCAGATGAGATCATCTCTGACCGGGGAGTACAGTTCACTTCAAGATTCTGGAAGGGGTTTTGCTCTGCACTCAATATTAAGGTCTGTCTCTCTTCCGCTTACCATCCCCAGACTAATGGTCAGACTGAACGGACCAACCAGACGCTGGAACAATATCTAAGATGCTATGTCAGCCATCTCCAGGATGACTGGTTGGAGTTGCTGCCATTAGCCGAATTTTCATATAACAATTCTCAGAGCGCCTCCACTAAATTTACACCTTTCTTTGCCAATCTGGGTTATCATCCGTGTATCTTACCTAGGTCGCCAATTAATTCTCTGGTTCCGGCAGTGGAGGAAAGACTGACTGCGTTGAGGCAAAATCTGGAAGTTCTGAAGGAATCCCTGACCACAGCTCAAGAACGTTATAAGAAATCGGCTGATAGATTCCGTAAACCTGCACCCATGTTCAAGGTAGGAGATTCCGTGTGGTTAGCAACTAAGAATCTGAAGTTAAACGTTCCTTCACAGAAACTTGGACAGAAATTCATAGGCCCTTTCAAGATCAACGGTATTGTGAGCTCTGTGGCCTGCCGGCTGAAGCTGCCTAGGACTATGAAGGTACACCCAGTTTTTCATGTATCTTTACTAAAGCCTGTATCTCCTAATACCTTCCAGGGACGTGTTGTGCCACCTCCGCAGCCTGTGGTGATTGATGAGCAAGAACAATTTGTGGTGGAGGAAATTATTGATTCCAGGATTCGCAGGAATCGGCTCCAATATTTGATAAGATGGCAGGGATATTCCCCTGAGGAAGACTCTTGGGAACCTGTGGAAAACATCAATGCCCAACAGAAGATTTCTCGTTTTCATCGGAGATTCCCTGAGAAACCAGGTCCAGGATCGTCCTGAGGCCGCTTCTAAGGAGGGAGTAATGTCAGGACTCTGAACATTTTTACCTTTTTGCATTACTGCCCTTTTCCAAGATGGTGTCCTTGGTCTCATGTGCATTGTGTCCTCCTGCTATAAAACTCCACCCCAGCCTTCAGTCTGTGCTTGAGTATTCTGCCTTGCATCCAGCTCCTGACCTCTGCTCCCTGGCTATATACCGTCTCCTGTGAACCTGTGTGGTGATCCTGCTGCTCTGCTCTGAGTTCCTGCTGCATACTCCAGTTTCCAGAACTCTTCTTCCTCTGCTGCTTGTGTTTCACTTCCATCTGCATTTGCTGGACATGTAAGCTGTTCCTGCTCTGCAAGAGCCTGAGACTATTTTCCTGGTCAAGCTAAGATAATATTTGAACTGCCTTTTAAGCTTACCTATCTGTGTCTGGACTAAGCCAAGGATTTATTCATGCCAAGTATCCTCAAGAAATAACTGTGCTTCATAGACTTTTTGCTTGATTGCATCTTCCTCTGAAGTTCCTATAGACTGCTAAGCTGCTTCTTATATTTTCTCCAAGTGTTGTGGACTTGAGTTTCTTTCTGCATCTGTTGTATCACCGTGTGTTAATATAGACTTTACCACTTATAAAGCTGTGTCCTGTAGTCATCTTGTTCCATGCACAGAGTCTCCTGAGTTATCCCCTATAATTAGTACACATGGGCATGTTTCCAATTATGACTGGCATGGGGGTCTTTAGCAGACTCATGGCTTTTAAGACAACATATCAATGCCAACTTGATCACTTCATGTGTGCGTCCCCTACTTGTTCTCTGTCAATGCCTCTGTCAGAGCTTGACAGTGGCATCTGACAGGTTAACAGCTCAGCTATGGGTGGAGCTCCCCTCTATCAGTGGCTATTACAGGCAGATGGTGGCTGATTATATAAGCCATCATCTGTCGACAAAGATGCAAGCCCACATCAGATTCAGGGAGATGGCATATGACAGACACTGTACATCACATGTCGTTAGGGGCTTAAATGTGTGTATATGTGTGTTCTGCTCATTAGTGCAAAAGACAAGGTTAAAATTACTGTTGTCACTTAAATAAGCTGTAATACTCTGTTAGTGATATCTAATGTGGTAATAGCATCATCTGGTGACATTTAGTTGTACTCCATGTTGTTTTTCTGTAAAGCTTTCAATTGCATTCTTGGAAAAACCTATGCATGTTGGGTAAGTATATACAGGTGAAAGTCATTTTGTAAGAAGCAAACTAGCAAAACAGTTGCATAAAACTTAAAACTTTCTCCTGCATTTTGTTACTAAAACTCCTTTATCCTGGATAGCATGGGACTATGGGATGGAGGATGGGTATATGGGCACGGGCCTATGGGATCGTGGATATGTATGATGGGTATATGGGCACGGGACTATGGGATGGAGTGTAATTATAATTTTCTATAACTAACCACAGTTAGTTACTATGCCCGGGCAGCGCCGGGCTCTTCAGCTAGTCCTGGATAAAGTATATGTTGTTAAATCAGACATTGATTGTTACTAGGTCATGCGTTCACATGTACAAACCCCATCTCGCTGTCATGGGTGTGCCAGGTATGACAGACAGTCATTTTGGATCCGGCTGTAGAAGGTCATTGGGCTTAACTTTGCAAGCACCTTCTTGATTTTCATGTCTGTATTGAATGATATCCTTCTCCTTTTAGTAGATTAGCGACCTACACCTTCTGCTGATTTTTGACACACCCAAGCTGGATATTGAAATACCCTGAGTGCCTTCAGCAAGGTGCTGGTGTTAGCTCTATTTACCTCTGTCTGTTGGAAGTGCTGTAAATCAACTAATTTTTTCTTGGTGCCTCTTGGAGGATGGCTAGTGTGAGCTCTCTTGTGTCATCTCAAGCTCAGTGTATTCCCTTGTTTGCCTTCCTGCTTTTTCTTTAGTGGTAGTAGGAGCTGATTAGCGCTAACCTCATCCCCTTCCTATCCAGGACATATCACCAGGGGCAGTCAGGGATTAGGTTCCTGCTCGGCGATAGGTTCAGAACCTATTTAAGGACATTAGAACAGACAGGGAGTTGTCAGATTTGACTAGGGGTCTCGACCCCCCTTTTCCTAGTGTTTGCGCTCCCCTCCATCTTCCCATTGCTGTGCACCTAGCTTCTCCCTCATCCAGCCTGACACTTGCTGTGTGCTTTCACTGTTAATTGTAAGTGTCATAGTCATATAATATTCTCAGCTTGATACTTATACATGTTATTTATATTTTTGTAGTTTTACCACATACATTTTGATTCTATAAAACCATCTGTTGACAAGTAAACAAGTTAGACTACAGAGAGTGATCTGCTTATTTTTGAAGACAGAAGAGGTTTATGCTGTATGTCAGACTGCATGAACGTGTAAGAAGACAGAACAGTAAAACAGATGCTAGTGAATATACATATACAGCTCCGGCAAAAATTAAGAGACCACTTTCAAATGTTCAGTTTGTCTGATTTTTCTCTTTATAGGTATATTTTTGACTAAAATGTAAATTGTTCTTTTAGTCTATAAACTACTGACAACATGTCTCTGAATTTCCAAGCAATAAATTTTGTATTTTTATCTGAGGAAGAAAAATGGTCAAAATTAAAAAAAAAAAAATCCCAGTGCTTTCAGACCTCAAATAATGCAAAGAATCATTTAGAAACAACAATACTAATGTTTTACCTAAGGAAGCGTTCTGAAATCAATATTTTGTGGAATAACCATCGTTTTTAATCACAGCTTTCATGCGTCTTGGCATGCTTGCCACCAGTCTTTCACACTGTTTTAAGCAGTTCTTTGATGGTTTGTGACTAGAGTTGAGCGATACCAGACGATACTTGAAAATATCGGATCGGAATGGATCGGCCGATCTTAAAAAAAAAGTATCGGTATCGCCGATTCCGATACCGGGAACCAATGCAAGTCAATGGGGCCAAATTATCGGAATTAAAAAAAAAACCTTTCTTTCCTTGTAGGTTAATTCTACATGAAGAAAAACAACTAAGAATAATGTAGAATGTATTGTGGGAGGTGGAGGAGACATTAAAGCCATAGAGGTTTAGCCCAATCAAATGGAATAGCAGGAATTAAACTTTTTTTTTAAAGACGTTAGGAGTTACAAAGATATTGACTATGTTAGCCTCATTTATATTTTGCCAGACATGTATGTCTTCTTCTTTCTTCTTTCTTCTTCTTTCTTATTCTTCTTCCTTTTTTTACCTTCTTCTTCTTATTATTCCTTTTTTTACATTCTTCTTCTTCTTCTTCTTCCTTTTTTTACATTCTTCTACTTCCTTTTTTTACATTCTTCTTCTTCTTCCTTTTCTTACATTCTTCATATTCTTCTTATTCAACAATTATTATTCTACATATTCAACTTCTTCATCTTCTTCCTATTCTTCTTCATCATATTCTTATTTGTGTCAGGCATTCCTGTAGTTGTTATCTAGAAAAGTTAGAAGTTTACACCTTCCGTTCTGCCTGTCACAAAAGATTTACAACAGGATTTGTCTGCGTTCAGTTTGGCCTGCAGTAGCAGGCCTTTTCCAGGGGCACCACGAGGAGGAACGGACTCACCCCCATACACTGCTTAGTCTTCTTCTGCTTATAAATAAGATAATATCATTTGCTCAGAGTATTAGTCTTATGCTTAATGTTCTTCTGCTTTGTTTTTTTATGCTTCTTTGTCTTCTCTCTCTTGTTGTTCTGCATCTTGGTGGTTGTCTTCCTGTTCTTTGTCCTCTTGAACCAGCTGACGGTACTGGCACCCGGAGGGGCAGCAGAAGGAACAAGAGCCAATGGCACTACCGAGGACCAGCTGACGGTGCTGGAACCCGGTTACTAAGCAGGAGGTACCTGTGCTACAAAGCACTACCAAGGACCAGCAGACGTTGCCGGAACTCGGATACCGAGATGGAGGCACCTAGGCCAAAGGCTTTGCCGAGAACCAGCTGACGGTGCTGGAACCCGGATGGGTAGCATAAGCTGCAAGAGCAAATGGAAATAGCGAGGACCAGCTGACAGTGCTGGCACCAGGAGGGGCAGCAGAAGGAATAAGAGCCAATGGCACAACCGAGGACCAGCTGACGGTGCTGGAACACGGTTACTAAGCAGGAGGTACCTGTGCTACAAAGCACTACCAAGGACCAGCAGACGTTGCCGGAACTCGGATACCGAGATGGAGGCACCTAGGCCAAAGGCTCTGACGAGAACCAGCTGACGGTGCTGGAACCCGGAGGGGCAGCTGAAGTTACCCCTGAAAAGCAAAGTTGGCATGCCGCAAGCTGGCCTCAGTTACCGAATCACACAGTCCTACAGGGGGTGCTTGTCCTACTGGCACTACGGAACAAGCCTTTCTTACCAGAACCCGCAGTCCACATAGGAAGCACCTAAACTGTTGGCACCCTAGCCTCGGCTAACCCAACCGCAACACGACATGGCAACTTGGGGTGGCAAACTGACATTGACACTTCCCGGAAACAGCAGGCAGGGCTGGAGCCAAGCTGGGCAGGAGGGAGTACCCATGCCAAAGTCAGTTATGAGCAGCAACTGGCGATGTTGGAGCCCAGGGACAAGCACTTAGCAGGCTGAGGCCTGATGTGCTGTCAATTGGGAGGCAGCAGGACAGATTGCCATCAAAACAGCAGGGGAACAGCTGACGTTACTGAACCCCACAAACACAGGAGCTAGTGTTTTACTCTGTGAAGACGGCACTTCCGAGCAACAACTGGCTGTGTTGAAGCCCAGGGACAAGCACGGAGCAGGCTGAGGCTGCATTGAAGAAATTTTAAGATCGGTTGTAGACTTCTACTAATTTTAACCAAGCTCCACTTAGGCCTGTGGCTTCACTGATTTTCGTATTTCCCCTGTCCTCCAACCCCGCCAGTTACAGCTCCGAAGTGGCGTCTGCACAATCCACACTTGTTCCTGTGTTACAGGTGTTCAGTCCGGTCAGTTAATCCCCTGATGTGTGTCCGGCAATCTCGCCTGCTCTGTCCATAACTAGGGAATGTGGACAGAGCAGGCGACATTGCTGGACACACATCAGGGGATTAACTGACCGGACTGAACACCTGTAACACAGGAACAAGTGTGGATTGTGCAGACGCCACTTCGGAGCTGTAACTGGCGGGGTTGGAGGACAGGGGAAATACGAAAATCAGTGAAGCCACAGGCCTAAGTGGAGCACGGTTAAAAATCAGTAGTAGTAGGACTGTGTAGGCAGCAGGAGACTTTGCCATCCACACAGCAGGGGATCAGCTAGCGTTACTGAACCCCACTGAGACACGGGAGCAAGTGTCTCTTTCCGTGTGGACGGCACTTCTGAGCTACAACTGGCTGTGTTGAAGCCCAGGAAATAGGCGGGTGTAGGCAGAGGCCTACTGTCTTTGGAATGCGGAGACAGCAGGAGAGACTGCCATCTCCACAGCAGGGGAACAGCTGGCAGTGCTGAACCCCACTAACACTTGAACGAATGTGTTTGGCTCTGTGGAGATGACACTTCTGAACACCAACTGACGCTGTTGGAGCCCAGGATCAGGCATGGAGCAGGCTGGGGCCTACTGGATTTTGGCTGGTGTAGGCAGCAGGAGACTTGCCATCTCCACAGCAGGGGAACAGCTGGCAGTGCTGAACCCCACTAACACTTGAACGAATGTGTTTGGCTCTGTGGAGATGACACTTCTGAACACCAACTGACGCTGTTGGAGCCCAGGATTAAGCGAGGAGCAGGCTGGGGCCTGTTGCTTTTGGCAGGTGAAGGCAGCAGGAGACTTGCCATCTCCATAGCAGGGGAACAGCTGGCAGTGCTGAACCCCACTAACACTTGAACGAATGTGTTTGGCTCTGTGGAGACGACACTTCTGAACACCAACTGACGCTGTTGGAGCCCAGGATTAGGCGAGGAGCAGGCTGGGGCCTGTTGCTTTTGGCAGGTGAAGGCAGCAGGAGACTTGCCATCTCCACAGCAGGGGAACAGCTGGCAGTGCTGAACCCCACTAACACTTGAACGAATGTGTTTGGCTCTGTGGAGACGACACTTCTGAACACCAACTGATGCTGTTGGAGCCCAGGATCAGGCGTGGAGCAGGCTGGGGCCTACTGGATTTTGGCAGGTGTAGGCAGCAGGAGACTTGCCATCTCCACAGCAGGGGAACAGCTGGCAGTGCTGAACCCCACTAACACTTGAACGAATGTGTTTGGCTCTGTGGAGATGACACTTCTGAACACCAACTGACGCTGTTGGAGCCCAGGATTAGGCCAGGAGCAGGCTGGGGCCTGTTGCTTTTGGCAGGTGAAGGCAGCAGGAGACTTGCCATCTCCACAGCAGGGGAACAGCTGGCAGTGCTGAACCCCACTAACACTTGAACGAATGTGTTTGGCTCTGTGGAGACGACACTTCTGAACACCAACTGATGCTGTTGGAGCCCAGGATTACGCATGCCGCATGCAGAGGCCAATGGGCAGCGGTTTTCATGGAGGTTGTTGACTACTACTGATTCTAACCATGCTCCACTTAGGCCTCTGGCTCCACTGTCTCTACTATTTACCCTGGCCTCCAACCCCGCCAGCTACATCTCTGAAGTGGCATCAGCACAATCTACACTTGTTCCTGTGTTACTGGTGCTCAGTCCCGTCAGTTGATCCCCTGATGTTTGTCCGGCAAGTTCGCCAGCTCTGTCCTCATTCCCACTACTGGTTATGGGAATGTGGACAGAGCAGGAGACCTTGCCGGACACACATCAGGGGATAAACTGATGGGACTGAGCCACAGGAACACAGGAACAAGTGTAGATTGTGCTGACACCACTTCAGAGATGTAGATGGCGGGGTTGGAGGCCAGGGGAAATAGTAGAGACAGTGGAGCCAGAGACCTAAGTTGGGCACGGTTAAAAATCAGTAGTGGTTTGAATGTTGATGGAGCTGGTGACTTTGCCGTCCACACAGCAGGGGATCAGCTGGCGTTACTGAACCCCACTAACACAGGAGCTAGTGTGTTTCTCTGTGCAGACGACACATCTGAGCGACAACTGGCTGTGTTGAAGCACAGGGATTATAGTTCAGGTGGTAGAAAAATGAACACACCAGCAGACCTGGATACAGTTGCCAACCACTAATTTAGTCTGTAAGAGGAATAGCAAAGTCTTTGGAGATCCAGGCCTTGTTCATTTTCAGAAAAGTCAGCCGGTCAACATTATCGGAAGATAGTCGCGTGCGACGGTCTGTTAGTACACCACCTGCGGCACTAAAGACGCGTTCCGATAATACACTGGCAGCAGGGCAAGCCAGCACCTCCAATGCATACTGGCTAAGCTCTGGCCATGTATCCAGTTTAGAGACCCAAAACTTGAAGGGGGAAGAGCCATCTGGGAGTACAGCGACAGGGCAAGACATGTAGTCTGACACCATCTGACGGAAGCGTTGCCTCCTGCTGACTCGAGGCGTCGCTGATGGTGTAGACAATTGTGCTGGACACACAAAACTTTGCCACATTTGGGCCATAGTGGTCTTGCCTTGTGCTGCGGCGCTGCCTCTGCTCCCTCTTTGTGCAGAGTTTCCTCCACTGCCTCGACGCACAGAGCTGCTTTGTAAAGCACTAGCAACAATGCTGTCGGGTGGAATGGAAAACATTATGGACTGCACCAGTGACTCTTCGTACTCCCGCAGTTTACGCTCCCGGTTCAACGTTGGTATGAGCCTTTGTACGCTGTCCCGGTAGCGAGGATCTAGGAGGGTGTACACCCAATAATCAGCCGAGACGAGAATGTGGGCGATGCGGCGGTCATTTCTCAGGCACTGCAGCATGAAATCAACCATGTGCTGCACACTCCCAACTGCCAAAGAACCGCTGTCCCCTGTTTGAGGCGTGACCTCGGCCTGCTCTGCATCACCCCACCCTCGCTGTACATACTGAGTAGAGGTTTGTGTACCTCCCTCCTCTGGAGAGATGTCTTCCTCCTCCATCGACTCCTCCTCATCCTCACAAAGTGTCCCCTGCCTAGGCCTTTGTGAGGAAACACGTAGCGCAGACTGTCCAGAAGCAGATGGCATTTGGGACTCCTCATCCTCCACCTCTTCCGAAACCTCATCCCTTAGTGCTTGCAGTGTTTGTTGAAGCAGGCAGATAAGGGGGACAGTCATGCTGACTAGTACATCATCTGCACTCGCCATCCGCGTGGATTCATCGAAGGCACGCAAAACGAGGCAGATGTCCTTCATAGAGGCCCACTCAATGGTGCTGAAGTGTGAACGGCGCACAGTGCGACTTGTTTGCGCCTGATGCAGCTGGTACTCCATGACTGCTGCCTGCTGCTCACACAACCGCTCCAACATATGTAACGTTGAATTCCACTGGGTGGGTAGGTCACATATGATGCGATGTTCCGGAAGGCCAAATCGTCGCTGCAGAGCAGCGAGGCGCGATCTTGCCGTGCTGGAACGCCGCAAGTGAGCGCACTCTATGCGGACCTTGTGCAACAGTGCATCAAGATCCGGATAGTCCCTCAGAAAGCTCTGCACGACCAAGTTAAGCACATGTGCCAGACATGGGATGTGTGTGAGGTTGCCTAGGCCAAGAGCTGCCACCAGATTTCGGCCATTGTCACACACTACCAAGCCCGGCTGGAGATTCGCTGGCCCAAACCACACATCGCTCTCCTGCTTGATAGCATTCCAGAGCTCCTGCGCTGTGTGGCTTCGATTCCCCAAAGAAATTAATTTGAGTACAGCCTGTTGACGTTTGGCCACGGCTGTGCTCATATCGGTCGTAACAGGCTCCTGCTCTGCTGTTTCTGAGGAACTTGAGTAGGAGGAGGAGTCTATGTGTACAGACTGGAGTCCTGCAATCCGTGGCGTTGGAAGAACACGTACAGCGCCACTCTCCAGATCTGTACCCGGCTCCACAACATTGACCCAGTGGGCAGTGAGGGAAAGGTATCATCCCTGTCCATGGTTACTGGTCCACGCATCGGTGGTCAGGTGGACCTTGCTACTAACGGCGTTTAGTAGCGCATGTTTTATTTTGCCCTCAACATGTTTCTGCAGGGCAGGGACGGCTCGCCTGCTGAAATAAAAGCGGCTGGGCACGTTGTATTGGGGGACTGCCAATGCCATTAAGTCCCGGAAGGTGTCAGTGTCCACCAGCCTGAATGACAGCATTTCAACTGCCAGAAGTTTGGCAATGCCAGCATTCAGAGACTGTGCTCGGGGATGGTTTGCCGAGTAAGGACGCCTTTTATCCCATGCCTGTGCTACCGATGGCTGTGATGGATGGGAACGTGCTGCTATGGGTGGAATCTGACAGGGTCTCCGGACAACAGTGGCAGAGGTTCTTCCTTGGCGATCTTGTGAGGAAGCCGAACCAGCAGTGTGTGAGCTGGAGGAAGAGGCCCCAACACGAACTGAAGAGGTGGTAGGTGGTGCTGTACGTTGGCCTACGTCTTCAGGGTGTCTCTGCAACTCCAACTCGTGCTTGGTGCGCACATGTTTCCACATATTTGTGGTATTGAGGTTGCTGACATTTCTCCCTCTTTTGACTTTCTGATGACACAGCTTGCATTTGACAAAGCAAATGTCATCTGCAACTGTGTCAAAAAAGGACCATGCACTGCAAGTCTTGGGAGTGCCCGTTTTGCCTTTGGAATGAGGAATGCTCCTAACGGGTGCCGAAGTGGAGGGTACAGGCAACCAAGTCTTCCCCCTCCCTCTGCCTCCTGTTTTGGCTGGTAGGGGAATCTCTTCCTCCGAGCTGCTCCCACCACCTTCCTGTTCCTCACGCCATGATGGGTCAAGGACCTCATCATCTTCCCTCCCCTCTTCAAACAGCTGCTTCTCCGGGGTTGTCTCGCCAGCACCGTACGCACCAGAAAGTGGCAACTGAGTCTCGTCATCATCTGATGCGTACTGAGGTGTGCTGACCATAGGCACTGGTCCACTCGCCTCTTCAGATTCAGAGGGACAAAGAAGTTGCGCATCACTGCATACTCCCTCTTCTTCACATTCAGGAATGCTGCTTGGCTGGCCCCCTCTTTCCAAGCCAACAGATTCCGAGAACAGAAGTAGAGACTGTGATGGCTCCTGTCCATGTCTCTCTGACTGCCTGGGCACTTTGGCAGGTGGTGAAGAGACAGATGGTTGCTCTTCGTTGCTCTGGTCCTGAGAGGCTGTGGAAGTAATTGAAGTTGATGCGTTAGCTGCCATCCATCCGACAACGGCTTCAATTTGTTCCTCCCGCAGCAGTGGGGTACGTTGAGGTCCTACAAAGCTGCGCATAAAGGACTGTTGCCTGCTAAAACTGGGGGATGCTGATCCACTGGTGCCCGCAGCAGGCCCAGAATTCCCACGTCCTCTCCCTGCAGAATCCCCACGTCCTCTCCCTGCAGAATCCCCACGTCCTCTCCCTGCTGAAACTCCACGCCCACGTGCCTTACTCCCTGCCTTCTTCATCTTGCCAGACTGCTTAAGATAGGCAGAAAAGTACAAAGGGGGCCTTAGTGTGCTTATTCCTGAACAGCTGGTTACAGGTACAAGAAACACTAATTTTATGAAGTGTGTGTGTGGACTACACTTTAATAGGAGCTGATGTGGCCTACCCAAGTTCCAAATGTAGTGTTTGGTTAACTTTTTTGTGGTTTCTTTGTTGGAAACAAACTCAAAGTATGTGAACAAAGAATTGAAACTGATAGTATCACCAACTTTTTGGAGCTATTACAATGCAGGCAGGTAACCTACAATGCAAAAGATGAGGCTCCAAAAAAATTGGGTAATACTAATCTGGCTGCGCCGGCAGGGCACAAGCCAGAAAAAAAGGCTCCTCTATCTACTCCTATATAGTGTTTGCAACCAACCAATGTTGATGGATACTGATGGATGCACACTAATAGGAGAAGAAAAAATGAGCTGCACTCAAAGACAAATATGTGTGAGGCAGTGACGCACGTTGAGCGTCCTACAACCAGACGTAGCTGCAGGACACTCTACTCAGCGTGAGCTGCACTCACACACAGTCAGAGACCTCTCAGACAGCCGTGAACAGTGCAGCTAAGTGGGCACTGGCACTGACAGGCTGCAGAAAGGCTCCGCTGTGTACTCCTATATAGTGTTTGCAACCACCGTAGATGGAGATGGATGGATGCACACTAATAGAAGAAAAAATGAGCTGCACTCAAATAAAAATATGTGTGAGGCACTGACGCACGCTGAGCGTCCTACAACCAGACGTAGCTGCAGGACACACTACTCAGCGTGAGCTGCACTCATACACAGTCAGAGACCTCTCAGACAGCCGTGAACAGTGCAGCAAAGTGGACACTAGCACTGAAAGGCTGCAGAAAGGCTCCGCTGTCTACTACTAGTGTTTGCAACCAACGTATATGGATACGGATGGAAGCACACTAGATTGAAATTATGTAAAAAATGCAGCTCAAAAATTAAACGATGTATGAGGCAGCAGTGAGGCACGCTGGGCAGCCTACAACCTGACGTGGCTGCAGGACCCACTCCACAGCGTGAGCTGCACTCACACAGCCCTTGCAGACAGCTGTGAACACTGCTGCTAGGGCAAAGAAGGCTACAGTGGTGGTTTATGTAGCCTGGGTAAAGCACTAGATGTTTGGTGGAATCGCTATTTCTAACTGTCCCTCACAGTCTTCTACAGCAGCCTGTCCCTAACTGAATTCACAGCAGAGTGAACCAGAAATGGCGGCTGCGGTGGCTTTTATAGTGCATCATGACATCATTTCGGCAGCCAATCACAGCCATGCCAATAGTTTACATGCCTACATGCCTAACAGGATGTGCCCACACTTCGGAGGATTCCCATTGGCTTAATCAAAGCAAGCAGGCTCATAGCATGATGGGAACTTCCGATTCCGGTATCCGATATGACAAAAGTATCGGAAGTCAGTATCGGAATTCCGATACCGCTAATATCGGCCGATACCCGATACTTGCGGTATCGGAATGCTCAACACTACTTGTGACTATCCATCATCCTCTTGATTACATTCCAGAGGTTTTCAATGGGGTTAAGGTCTGGGTAATGGGCTACCAATGACAGGGTTTTGATGTGGTGGTCTCTTAATTTTTGCTAGAAGTGTATATATATATGTCAATCCTGCACAATCCCTGTAACCCCATGCTGCCTTATGAAGGCCTTATTTTGCAGGACAAGTAGCAGTTTTAAGTGACTTAAAGAAAAAAAATCCAATTGGGATGGAACAATATATATACTGTACATATATATATATATATATATATATATGTATACACATATACATATTTTTTGCCTAAAATGCACAGTAAAAATGTCATCTTCAACTTTAGCCCTTTTGGAGATCATTTCAACTTGCTTGACTGTTCACAACAGTAATTTTGACTAGGGGGTGACAAAACTTTTACATGCCACTGTAAGTGCTCTTAGAACTTTGTGAACCAGTGCACTGTATATTGTTTTCAGAATTTTTAGTGATAATGCTTTCTAAAACAATAATTGATCATATTGTTTCATTTCGCTGTAAAAAAAAACCCCTTAGTATTGTTTCTTTAGTGTTTTTCATTTCTTTTCTGCATGGGATTTTCACTCAGTCTTCATATCAGAATTAATTTTGATGTGTATACACTGATGAGTTTCTATATTTTGCATGTGTACATTCGGTGATATACTGTTGTTCCATATGTCTTATCCTCCTTTTCTCTTGTGAGAACTCAGATTGCTCATCTATGAACTACTTGTAAGGATAGTATTGTGGCAAAAATGGGAAATCCAATAGAAACAATTGACTCTGGGATTATCCATGGCTATTAATAGCAGACACTTCCTGGATTAGTGCTGTTATCTGTGAATGAAATGGTGGAAACAATGTTCAAACTTTGCCAGTACTGGATGGGTTAAGAAATCTTCTCTCTAATCCTGTGACACATTTTCCTCTGCATCATCTTTTGTTTTTAACAACACTTAATCACATTATGCTCAGTGGATTTTACTACTCTTATGCTTTGGCTAAAAAGGAAAACGTGTATGTATGATGCTATGTAATGTAGCATCAGAATAGTGGTTTTATTGTTTTTGTTTTATTTGTGCTTTTTCACTATAGTTATGCATATGCTAATAGATGTTAGGCAGAGGTGTAACAAAAACTTGATTGCAGCTCACCCAGTTGCTCTATGCTTATCCACCTGGGGCTCAGAAACCGGCCTCGCCGGAAAAAATGGAGTCTGGCTCAACAGGACTGGATTTTTCTCATTACTCATGAGAAAAGAGATCGCTGTGTGTGACATCCAGCAGCGATCGTCCCCCCCGCGGGGTATCGCTGATCGTGCTGGATCGTCCTGGCCCGTTTTTTCATCACTGGTCTCCCGCTGGCCAGCGCGCATCGCTGCGTGTGGCAGTGGGAGCCAGCGATGAGCGACGCTGAACCCTGGTTACCAACGTAAACATCGGGTTTCTAATTGCCGCGGAGCCCTTAGAAACCCGATGTTTACCCTAGATACCAGCGTGCACTGCATGCAGGGCGGGAGGTGGAGGTAGAGCGGCGCACAGACCGGAGTAGCTCTGCTATCTGCTACTCCAGTCTGTCCGACCGGAGTAGCAGGCAGAGCTACGCCGGTCTGTCTGCGCCGCTCTGCGCACGCTGGTATCTAGGGTAAACGTCGGGTTTCTAAGGTCCCTGCGGCCCTTAGAAACCCGATGTTTACGTTGGTAACCAGCATGCTCGCTGGTCCTGATCGCTGGAGGGGCTGTCTATGTGACAGCTCACCAGCGATCAGCTAACAATGTCCCAGCGATCCCATCCACGTCGGATCATTGGTGGGATCGCTGGGACATCGTTATGTGTAACGGTACCCTTAGACTGCTTAGTGCAGTCAAAACACGTTGACTGGGTCATTATAGACCATGAAAATTTTCTTTTGCATGCACTTTATTTTCTTTTTAAAAACAAAAAGAAAAGAAAAATTTAGTCTTGTTAAGCCAGACTCCAATTTTTTCTATTGTCCTTTGTACAGAGGTGTATCTAGGTTTTCCAGCACCCGGGCCAAGAAGTATCTTTGGATCCCCATCCCAAGCACATATGCGATTTCCACATTTAGGCTGGAGTCACACTGCCGAATTTCTCATGCGATAATTGCATCACATAACACGGACTGGCCGGCACCTCTCCTGACCTGAGCATGACAGCGTGATGGATTACTATGCAGCTGTCAAGCTCAGTCAGGAGAGGTGCTGGCCAGGGCAAGTTTTACGATCTGATTTTCGGATAAAAATACGCCAGTGTGTCTCTGCCCTTACTGTCACGGGTGTTATGAATGAGTTACCGTAGGAGGCAAAAACAGAAATGCTAGCTAAGTCCAGAAAACCAGAGAAGTTGGCAGCTATCGGATTGCAGACCCCTGAACCTATCAACACAACTAGCAGTAGCCGTGGGGGGTTCCTACGATGCCCTAGACCCCTCGATCACAGCCGGAGGACTATATAGCCTAAAGACAGAAAGGGAAATCTAAACTGCCCCAGAGCAGACCCCAAAGCAAAAGGCAGCCCCCAACATATAATGACGGTGAAGCAAGAAGAAAGGACACTAACACAGACAGAAAGAAAGACTGAGCAAAGACGGGGCCCAAGCTAACTAGATAGGAAAGGACAGGAAGGCTGCTGTCTGCAATCCGTGAAAAACCCTATGAAAATAAGAGCCAACAAACTGACAGTGAAAAAGGCCCTGAAGACGCTAGGCTTCAAAAAGGCTATGTCAGTACTCAGGAATATTCTGAAGACTGAGCAACCGGCAAAAGGAGATTCAGCTCACCCCAGCAGGGAATGGCAGAATCCAGAAAAGCAAGGCAAACAAAAACAAAACACAAATGCTAACAGACAAAGCAGAAAACAGCTTTAGAGGAGCAGGAATCAGACTGGTCTCCTAGAAGTCCACAGAGAAGTCACCCGCAGGGCAGAAGGGCGTCGGCAGCCTTATATCCAGTCCGTGACTCCACTCAGCCAGTCATCATTATTAGGCTCAGGTGCCTGATAATCAGGCTCATTACCTTCCTTTACCAGAATAGGGAGTTCACCAGACCTCAGTGACAAAGGGGAAAATGAACTCACAACAGTACCTCCCCCTTGAGGAGGGGTCACCGAACCCTCAACCACGCCACCAGGGCGATCAGGGTGAGCCCGATGAAAGGCACGCACCAATCTTTTGGCATGAATATCAGAGGCAGAGACCCAGGAATTATCCTCCTGACCATAACCCTTCCACTTAACCAAATACTGGAGTCTCCGTCTAGCCAGACGGGAATCAAGTATTTTCTCTACCTCATATTCCATGTTACCTTCAACCAATACAGGGTCCGGAGGTGCCACCCCAGGAACAACTGGTTCAACAAACCTCTTCAACAAGGACTTATGGAACACATTATGGATCTTAAATGTGACAGGAAGAGCCAAACGAAAAGAGACCGGATTAATAATCTCCAAAATCTTGTAAGGTCCAATAAATCTAGGTTTAAACTTAGGAGAAGCCACCTCATAGCAATATTTTTTGATGATAACCACACCATATCACCAATCTTAAACTGGGGACCAATGGTCCTATGTCGATTGGAAAACCGCTGGGCCTTTTCCTGGGAGAGAGATAACTTATCCACCACTTGGTCCCAGATCTGGTGCATTCTCTCCACCACAGTGTCAACACCTGGGCAGGCAGAAGGCTCCACCTGCCCTGAAGAAAATCGAGGATGAAACCCAAAGTTACAAAAAAAAGGTGACATCAGAGTGGCAGAACTAGCTCTATTATTTAAAGCAAATTCAGCCAAGGGCAAAAATGAAACCCAATCATCCTGATCAGCGGAAATAAAACATCTCAAATATGACTCCAAGGTCTGGTTTGTTCTCTCTGTCTGCCCATTGGTCTGGGGGTGAAAAGCAGAGGAGAAGGACAACTGAATTCCCAGCTTGGAACAGAAAGTCCTCCAAAATCTAGACACAAACTGAACTCCTCTGTCACATACAATGTTCTCAGGAATCCCGTGTAAGCGAACCACCTGTTGCAAAAACAGGGGCACCAACTCAGAGGAAGATGGCAACTTAGGGAGTGGTACAAGATGAACCATCTTAGAGAACCTATCACAAATCACCCAAATAACAGTCATTCTTTGAGAGACCGGCATATCAGAGATGAAATCCATTGAAATATGGGTCCATGGCCTCCTGGGGACCGGCAAAGGCATCAACAACCCACTAGAACTAGAAAAAGATTTAGACCGGGAGCAAGTCCCACAGGACTGCACAAAATTCCTGACATCATGAGACAAGGTGGGCCACCAAAAAGAGCGACTCACCAGATCTCTAGTACCAAAAATACCTGGATGACCAGCCAATGCAGAGCAATGAACTTCAGACATCACTCTCTTCTTCCACTGGTCAGGAACATACAACTTTCCACTGGGACAACGCTCAGGTTTGTCCTCCTGGAACTCTTGCAGAGCAAGTCTCAAATCGGGCGAGATGGCAGAAAGAACTACCCCTTCGCCTAAGATGGTAGCAGGCTTGGTCACCACAGGAGAATCAGCAAAGAAGCTCCTAGAGAGGGCGTCTGCCTTGACATTCTTAGTTCCAGGAAGAAAAGAGACCACAAAATCAAAACGTGTAAAAAACAAGGCTCACCTAGCCTGTCTAGGTTTCAAGCGTTTAGCCGACTCTAGGTAAATCAAATTCCTGTGGTCAGTGAGGACCACAACTTGATGTTTAGCTCTCTCCAACCAATGTCTCCACTCCTCAAATGCCAATTTCATGGTCAACAGTTCCCGATTCCCCACATCATAGTTACGTTCAGATGGAGAGAACTTTCGGGAAAAGAAAGCACAGGGATTCATTTCAGATGTTACAGGATCCTTTTGGGACAAAACAGCTCCTGCACCAATCTAAGAAGCATCCACCTCTACCTGGAACGGGAGTGAGACATCAGGTTGCCGCAAAACCCGGTGCGGAGGTAAATCTTCGCTTCAGCTCCTGAAAGGAAGCAACAGTCTCCGGAGACCAATTCAACACATCAGCACCCTTCTTAGTCAGATCAGTCAATGGCTTGGCAATACTAGAAAATTTTGCTATAAATTTCCGATAAAAATTAGCAAAACCCAAAAACTTCTGGAGGGCCTTCAAAGAAGTGGGCTGACCCCAATCATAAATGGCCTGTACCTTGGCCGGGTCCATTTCAATAGTTGACGGAGACAAAATAAATCCCAAAAATGAAATCCTCTGTACTCCAAAAAGACATTTCGATCCTTTGACATACAGGGAATTCTCCCTCAAGATCCGGAACACAGTCCGAATATGTTCCACATGAGAATCCCAATCCTTGGAGAAGATCAAAATATCATCCAGATAGATAATCAAAAATTTATCGACAAAGTCTCGGAAAATATCGTTCATGAAGCACTGGAAGACAGAAGGGGCATTAGTGAGCCCAAAAGGCATCACCAGGTACTCAAAATGTCCCTCCGGAGTATTAAACGCCGTCTTCCATTCATCCCCCTGCTTAATGCGGATAAGATTATACGCCCCCCTGAGGTCAAGCTTGGTAAACCAGCAAGCACATCTAACTCTAGAGAATAGATCCGAAATCAGGGGTAACGGATACTGATATTTAATTGTAATTTTGTTGAGGGCACGATAATCAATACAAGGCCTTAAAGAACCATCCTTTTTGGCCACAAAAACAAAACAGCACCTAAGGGTGAAGAGGATGGTTTAATATGACCCTTCTCCAACGCCTCCTTAATATAGGATCGCATAGCCTCGTGCTCGGGTACAGATAAATTGAAGAGCCGACCCTTGGGAAATTTACACCCCAGGCTCAGTTCAATTGCACAGTCATAACTCCTATGAGGAGGCAAAGATGCAGGCTCATTCTCACTAAATACATAATAAAAGTCCGCCAAATAGTCAGGAACATCATGCGACTGAGGAGAGGTGGAAAAAACCGGAGCCTCACTAAAGGCATACCGACAACCCCAACTCAGAACAGACACAGATTTCCAATCCAAAACTGGATTATGAATTTGCAACCAGGGAAACCCCAGAACAACGGCATCATGCAGACCATGCAACACCAAAAATCTGCAATTTTCTTGATGGTCTGGGGCGACCCGCATGACCACCTGGGTCCAAAACTGAGGTTTATTTTTCACCAAAGGAGTAGCATCAATCCCCCTCAAAGGGATAGGCGTCTGCAGAGGTGTCATCGGAAATCCACAACGTTTAGCAAAATCCAAGTCCATTAGGTTTAGCGCTGCTCCTGAATCCACAAAAGCCTTGGCAGAAAATGTGGACAGGGAGCAGATCAGAGTAATTGCCAGAAGAAACTTAGGTTGAACACCACCAACAGAAAACGTGTGTGCAAGGCGTTTCTCTCGTTTAGGACAAACAGAAATAATATGCGAGGCATCTCCACAGAAAAAACACAGCTTATTACGCCTTCTGAACTCCTGACGTTGCGCCCTAGACAAAACTCTATCACATTGCATAGGTTCAGACGTCTGTTCAACCGGTGGCAACACCTCTCGTGCATTCCTGTGTTCACGTAAATGCCGATCAACCTGAATGGCTAATGACATAGAATCGTCCAGACCAGGGGCAACAGGAAATCCCACCATAGTATCTTTTACGGCTTCTGACAAACCCTTCCGAAAGAGAGCAGCCAAGGCATTATCATTCCAGGTAGTAAGGACCGCCCACTTTTGGAACTTTTGACAGTACAACTCTGCAGAATCTCGACCCTGGTTCAATGCCAACAGGGTCTTTTCAGCCTGATCAATAGCATTAGGTTCGTCATACAACAACCCCAAGGCTTGAAAGAATGCGTTCACATTAGTCAGAATAGGATCATCTGGTTTCAAAGAAAACGCCCAATCCTGGGGATCGCCACGCAGCAAAGAGATGACAATTTTAACCTGCTGCGCGGAGCTCCCTGACGGTTAGGCTTCAAGGCAAAAAATAATTTACAATCATTTTTGAAACTCAAAAATTTAGATCGATCCCCAAAAAATACATCAGGTGTAGGGATCTTTGGTTCAACAGCATGCGAATGAGCAAGGTAGGCGGAAATTCCTCGCACTTCCGCAGCGAGCTGCTCCACATGATCAGACAATTGCTTTATCTCCATTGAGAGAAAAAAAAAATTCCCCCTATGGCCTCAGAGATATAAAGGAAAGAATATACACACTCTTTTTTTTTTTTTTTTAACACAATTCTTTCCTGCTATTGAGTACCCTAGGATCTGCGGTATGGCGGGTGATTCTGTTATGAATGAGTCACCGTAGGAGGCAAAAACAGAAATGCTAGCTAAGTCCAGAAAACCAGAGAAGTTGGCAGCTATCGGATTGCAGACCCCTGAACCTATCAACACAACTAGCAGTAGCCGTGGGGGGTTCCTACGATGCCCTAGACCCCTCGATCACAGTCGGAGGACTATATAGCCTAAAGACAGAATGGGAAATCTAAACTGCCCCAGAGCAGACCCCAAAGCAAAAGGCAGCCCCCAACATATAATGACGGTGAAGCAAGAAGAAAGGACACTAACACAGACAGAAAGAAAGACTGAGCAAAGACGGGGCCCAAGCTAACTATATAGGAAAGGACAGGAAGGCTGCTGTCTGCAATCCGTGAAAAACCCTATGAAAATAAGAGCCAACAAACTGACAGTGAAAAAGGCCCTGAAGACGCTAGGCTTCAAAAAGGCTATGTGAGTACTCAGGAATATTCTGAAGACTGAGCAACCGGCAAAAGGAGATTCAGCTCACCCCAGCAGGGAATGGCAGAATCCAAAAAAGCAAGGCAAACAAAAACAAAACACAAATGCTAACAGGCAAAGCAGAAAACTTAGCTTTTGAGGAGCAGGAATCAGACTGGTCTCCTAGAAGTCCACAGAGAAGTCACCCGCAGGGCAGAAGGGCATCGGCAGCCTTATATCCAGTCCGTGACTCCACTCAGCCAGTCATCATCATTAGGCTCAGGTGCCTGATAATCAGGCTCATTACCTTCCTTTACCAGAATAGGGAGTTCACCAGACCTCAGTGACGAAGGGGAAAATGAACTCACAACACACGGGCCACCTAGCTGCTCTTCCTAATTCTCTCAATGTTCAGTGAAAAACTGAGAGAAGCAGGAAGAAAAGCTAGTTGTAACGTGACCGTAAGTATGAAAATCGCATATGAATGAAGTGGCTGGAACTAGCAAGCAAAGCTGAATCCTGACAGTGAGTATATTACACGCTGTTATGATTGGCATGCTACAGTGCTTCTTTTTAGAATAAAAGAACTTGACCAGGTTTGTGATAAAAGTCTGCATCCACTCTAGGTGACTTCAGACTTTGTGAATTCTCACAGTCATGCACTGCACACTTTTAGGATTCTCACTTACCAGTGGAATGGTGAACAGTTATATGAGCACAAGTATGCAATTTGTATACTTCTGGTCACATTCCAGCTAGATGTGTCAGGCCTAGATAAATTTACTTTCGTTGAGTGAAGCCACGCATGTCTAGATGGCATGAGACTGCACGTTTGCAAATCGCATACTTGCGGTTTTGTGACTTCCCACTCTCACTGATGGCACCAGAGAATCCTGAAAGTGTGCAATGTGCGCTGTGATGATTCAAAAGTCTGCAGTAACATAAAATGATGGCAAACTCATCACAAAATGAGAAACCCCTTCAATGCTCCCAAATAAAACCATAGTAACTTTTAACTTGCCAGACAGCACAACACTTTATTAACATAGACACGTATCACGTAATGTTACAAGTTATGGATTGTTACATGTGTATGGGATCAGAACCAATAACATCACAAGAATCCATAACCAGAACCACCAACAATATAGAGCCCCATCGCTACAGAGATACATCACCAGAACCACCATCAGTACAGAAATTCATCATCAGAACAACTAGTAGTACAAAAATTCATCACCAGAATCATGAGTAGTACATAAATGCATCCATATAACCCCTATCAGTACAGAAACACATCATCAAAATCCTCATCAGCACAGGAATACATCACAAGAACCAGCATCAGTGCAAAAATACAACACCAGGACAACCATCAGTACATAGTACATCAATTTTTATGTCAGGTCGACCCAAAGAGTAGTCGTAAATGACTGCACATCCAGTTGGAAGAATGTCTCAAGAGGGGTACTACAGGACTCTGTTCTGGGCCTTGTATTTTTCAACATCTTTTTCAATGATTTAGATGAAGGAATTGAGGGTACACTGATTAAATTTGCTGATGACACAAAGTTAAGAGGGATAGTTAATACTAGAGAAGAGAGAGAGATGATTCAAAAAGATATAAATAAACTGGAGCAGTGGGCAGCAACTAACAGAATGGTTTTTAACAGGGAAAAATGCAAAGTAGTACATCTGGGCAATAAAAATGAAAAAAGCATATACAGAATGGAAGGAATAGGGCTAAGCAACAGCACATGTAAAGAAGACTTGGGTATACTTATAGATCATAAACTAAACATGAGTCATCAATGTAAAGCAGCAGCAAAAAAAGGCAAATAAAATTCTGGGATATATTAACAGAAGCATAGAGTCTAGATCACATGAAGTCATTATCCCCCTCTACTCCTCTTTGGCCAGACCTCATCTGGAGTTTTGGGCACCACATTTTAAAAAATACATCAACAAACTGGAGCAAGTTCAGAGAAGAGCGGCCAGAATGTTGACCAGTCTGCAAACCATGTCCTATGAGGAACGGTTACAGGATTTGGGAATGTATAGCTTGCAAAAAAGAAGACTGAGCTGAGACTTAATAGCTGTTTACAAATATCTCACGGGCTGTCACATTGTAGAAGGATCATCTTTATTCTCATTTGCACAAGGAAAGACTAGAAGTAATGGGATGAAACTGAATGGGAGATAATATATTAGAAAAAAGCTTTTTGACAGTTAGAGTGATCAATGAGTGGAACAGGCTGCCACGAGAGGTGGTGATTTCTCCTTCAAATGGAAGTCTTCAAACAGAGGCTGGACAGACATCTGTCTGGGATGATTTATTGAATCCTGCTTTGAGCAGGTGGTTGGATCACATGACCCAGGAGGTCCCTTCCAACTCTAACATTCTATGATTATATAATTCTATGATATACATTTGTATCACATGAACCTACAACTTCCAGTACGTCTTTAACAGTGGTAAAGAGATATCATGAGTTGTTTTATATCAGTCATCATCAGACTGCAGACCATATGGGAAACACAGTACTGATGAGAATTTGTCAGTATCATAAAAAAATTTACATCCAGGTACTGTTAGTCCACTGTGCCGAGCATAGTCTTATATAGACACGATGATGCTATGTGGCCCATCAATCACCAATAAAGCCACTACCAACATGACTATGGCATTACAGTGACTGGCAGGCAATCACCGCATGCTTTTTGGCTGTCTGACAAGCACCAAACATTCAAAAATACACGCCGAGAAACTAGCATCTTGTGGACACTGAAGTTCGAGCGAGTAATTAGCAATGTCAAGCATACTCACTAATCACTAATAAACATACTGTATCTCTCTTTTGGAAGGAAAATGTCACAATGATAGACAATGACATCCCAGTCATGGATGGTGGCAGGCCCGGATTGGCAATATAACCAACCGGGCATTTTCCCGCTGGGCCGCTGTCACGTGGGCCGCTTGCCAGCTGCTGCGGCCACTGTTGCTCCTGCCGCCGGCCCTCTGCGGGCACGGGGGTGATAGTTTCAAGTTCCTCCCGCACTGCAGGGAGATAAGCCGCCACGCCCCCCCTCGCACCCCATCCTCGCCTTAGCATGAGACCCCCTCCCCCCCGCAGCCACTCACAGCGTCGCACTCGCTTGCCTGCTCGCTCTGTTCGCAGGACCTGTGATGAGGTCACAGGAGGGGAGGAGTCAGGGGGTCACATGATCAGGAGCCTTTGTCCAGACCCCCGATCATGTCACCCCTGACTCCGCCCCTCCTGTGACCTCATCACAGGTCCTGTGCGCTCAGCCTTTCCTCTACCGTCTGCAAGACTCTGCTTTGCTGTTGTCATGGCGCTGGTTGAGGTAAGTATGTGTGGGGTCAGGATTTACAGTGTGGATGTAGCAGAGCTGTGTGTGTACGAGGTGTACGGAGCGGAGCCGTGTGTACGAGGTGTACGGAGCGGAGCCGTGTGTACGAGGTGTACGGAGCGGAGCCGTGTGTGTAAGAGGTGTACGGAGAGGAGCCCTGTGTGTACGAGGTGGACGGAGCGGAGCCGCGTGTGTACGAGGTGTACGGAGCGGAGCCGTGTGTACGAGATGTACGGAGCAGAGCCATGTGTGTGCGAGGTGTACAGAGCGGAGCCGTGTGTACGAGGTGTACAGAGCGGAGCCGTGTGTACGAGGTGTACGGAGAGGAGCCGTGTGTACGAGGTGTACGGAGCGGAGCCGTGTGTGCACGAGGTGTACGGAGCGGAGCCGTGTGTACGAGGTGTACGGAGCGGAGCCGTGTGTGTACGAGGTGTACGGAGCGGAGCCGTGTGTACGAGGTGTACGGAGCGGAGCCGTGTGTACGAGGTGTACGGAGCGGAGCCGTGGGTGTACGAGGTGTACGGAGCGGAGCCGCGTGTGTACGAGGTGTACGGAGAGGAGCCGCGTGTACGAGGTGTACGGAGCGGAGCCGCGTGTACGAGGTGTACGGAGCGGAGCCGTGTGTACGAGGTGTACGGAGCGTAGCCGTGTGTGTACGAGGTGTACGGAGCGGAGCCGTGTGTGTACGAGGTGTACGGAGCGGAGCCGTGTGTGTACGAGGTGTACGGAGCGGAGCCGTGTGTGTACGAGGTGTACGGAGCGGAGCCGTGTGTGTACGAGGTGTACGGAGCGGAGCCGTGTGTGTACGAGGTGTACGGAGCGGAGCCGTGTGTGTATGAGGTGTACGGAGCGGAGCCGTAGGTGTACGAGGTGTACGGAGAGGAGCCGCGTGTGTACGAGGTGTACGGAGCGGAGCCGTGTGTACGAGGTGTACGGAGCGGAGCAGTGTGTACGAGGTGTACGGAGAGGAGCTGCGCGTGTACGAGGTGTACGGAGCGGAGCCGCGTGTACGAGGTGTACGGAGAGGAGCTGCACGTGTACGAGGTGTACGGAGCGGAGCCGCGTGTACGAGGTGTACGGAGAGGAGCCGCGTGTGTACGAGGTGTACGGAGAGGAGCCGTGTGTACGAGGTGTACGGAGCGGAGCCGTGTGTACGAGGTGTACGGAGCGGAGCCACGCGTGTACGAGGTGGACGGAGTGGAGCCGTCTGTGTATGGAGTGGAGCCATATGTGTACGGGATGTACGGAAAGGAGCCAAGTGTGTACAAAGCATACAAAGCGGGCTTTTCCCACGGACACAGGAGTACACGGCGGAGCCCCGAGGAGCATTTTAAAACACACACATGACGTTCCACCTGAAGTGATGTGCTGGAAGCTGACCGGAAATGAGATAATTTCTTGAGGAGATTGTGACGGAACCAGGAATGCTTCAGATCCATCACCGTGTCCTCCTCCGACAGCGCAGACAGCAGGATCGCCTTGGAATCGGGGATGTCGGCCATGTGAGCGGATCATGATAGGTCCTGCACCGGGAGGCTCAGGTGGGCACTACAATGGGAGCCGGGCTGCTATAGTATCTTTATAGAATCTTTCTTTATTTCTTTCTCTCTTTTTCTTTCTCTCTCTGTTCTTTCTTTCTCTCTCTAATCTTTCTTTCTTTCTCTCACTGTTCTTTCTTTCTCTCTCTGTTCTTTCATTCTTTCCCCTTTCTTTCTCGCTCTCTCTGTTTTCTTTTTTCTCTCTCTCTCTGTTTTCTCTCTTCCTTAGTGCCAGTCAGTGTGATCAGCAGTGCTAAATGGGTGCGATTAGGTGTGGACATGGGTGTGACTAGTTGTGAAATGGGTGTGGCTGGGCGTGGCCAAAAATTTGCAGTCTTTGTCCGTCTTTCCCTTCTTCAAAAGTTGGGAGGTATGATAGGGGCAGCTATGACCAGGGGGTCTGGTTGCCCAATAGAGAGCAGTTCTGCCAGGAATTCTGTAATCATGCATACAAAAGGGGACAGAGATTTGGGAGGCGTACTGTACCTAAAAGCAATAAATAGGACTGAGCTGAAATACTGAGCACAGCTATGACTACATGTTATATAGTCGTGTTAATCTCCTCACTTCTTGTAAACTACAAGTGTACAAAGATATTATATAGTCACCATGTGACTAGTGGCCTGTGTAACTTCAAATGCCAGGGCTGAATTTTAGTCCCAGTCCGGCCCTGGATGGTGGTGAGTATTGGTATTTTTGCTTTGATTTCATTGTAATTTTAACGTGTGTACAGTGTTTAACCCTTTTACCCCGAAGCCTGTTTTCATTTTCCTGACCAGGCCAATTTTTTCAATTCTGACCACTATCACTTTATGAAGTCATAACAATGGATCACTTCAACAAATCTTGGTAATTCTGAGAATGTTTTCTCGTGACATACAGTTGTGCTCAAAAGTTTACATACCCCAGCAGAATTTTTGCTTTCTTGGCCTTTTTTTCAGAGAATATGAATGATAACACCAAAACTTTTCTCCAATCATGGTTAGTGGTTGGGTGAAGCCATTTATTGTCAAACTATTGTGTTTTCTCTTTTTAAGTCATAAATGATAGCCCAAAACATCCAAATGACCCTAATCAAAAGTTTACATACCCCTTTTCTTAATACCGTGTATTGCCCCTTCTAACATCAATGACACCTTGAAGTCTTTTGTGGTAGTTGTGGATGAGGTTCTTTAATTTCTCAGATGGTAAAGCTGCTCACTCTTCTTGGAAAAAAGTCTCCAGTTCCTGTAAATTTCTGGGCTGCCTAGCATGTATTGCGCACTTGAGATCTCCCCAGAGTGGCTCAATGATATTGAGGTCAGGAGACTGAGATGGCCACTCCAGAACCATCACTTTGTTCTGCTGTAGCCAATGACAGGTCGACTTTGCCTTGTGTTTTGGATCGTTGCCATGTTGGAATGTCCAAGTCCCATGCGTTGCAGTATTTGCTGGTAACGTGCTGCATTCATCTTTCCTTCAACTTTGACCAAGTTTCCTGTTTCTTTGGAGCTCACATATCCCCAAAATATCAGCGATCCACCTCTGTGCTTTACAGAATGGTGTTCCTTTCATCAAGGCCCTCCAAATGTATCATTTATGGTTCTGTCCAAAAAGTTCTATTTTGGTCTCATCACTTCAAATTACCTTGTTCCAGAAGTTTTGAGGCTTGGCTTTGCTGTTTTGCATATTGTAGGAAATATACTTTGTGGCATTTGCGCAGTAATGCCTTTCTCCTGGTGACTTGACCATGCAACCCATTTTTCTTCAAGTGCCTGCTTATTGTGAATCTTGAAACAGCCACACTGCTAGTCTTGAAAGAGTCAGTTTCAGCTGATGTTGTTTGTGGGTTTTTCTTTGCTTCTCGAACAATTTTCCTGGCAGTTGTGGATGAAAATTTTTGTTGGTCTACCTGACCAAGGTTTTGTTTTTACAGAGCCCCAGATTTTCCATTTGTTAATCACAGTTTGAATGCTGCTGACTGGTATTATCAATTCCTTGGATATCTTTTTGTATCCCTTTCCTGTTTTATACAATTCAACTACCTTTTCCCATAGATCCGTTGACAATTCTTTTGCTTTCCCAATGACTTGCATGAAAGATGCAAGAGTCTGTCTGAATCCCAGAAACTCACTCAGTTTTTATGCACACACACTGATTACAAGCAAACAGGTCACAGGTGAGGATGTTAGCTTTAGTATCCAGTCAAACCTATTTGTGTCAACTTCTGTGCATGTTATCAGGCCAAAATCACCAGGGTATGTAAACTTTTGATCAGGGTCATTTTAATGTTTTGGGTTGTCATTATGATTTAAAAAGAGAAAACACAGTAGTTTGACAATAAATGGCTTCACCCAACCACTAACCATGAGTGGAGAAAAAGTTTTGGTGTTATCACTCATAGTCTCTGAAAAAATTCCAAGAAAGCAAAAATTCTGCCGGGGTATGTAAAGTTTTGAGCACAACTGTATTGTACTTTATGATAGTAGTAAAATTTCTTTGATACAACATGATTTTATTTGTGAAAAAAATTGAAATTTGACATTTTTTACAATTTTGCAATTTTCAAACTTTTATTTTTTATGCCCTTAAATCAGAGAGTCATATCACACAAAATAGTTAAGAAATAACATTTTCCACATGTCTACTTTACATCAGCACAATTTTCGAAACATAATTTTTTTTTTGGTTAGGAAGTTATAGGGGTTAAAATTTGACCAGTAATTTCTCATTTTTGCCACAACATTTGCAAAACCATTTTTTTAGGGACCACCTCACATTTGAATTAACTTTGAGGGGCATATATGACAGATAATACCCCAAAATGACACCATTCTAAAAACTTCACCCCTCAAGGTCCTCAAAACCACATTCAAGAAGTTTATTAACCCTTCAAGTGCTTCACAGGAAGTTTTGGAATGTTGAAGAAAAAATAAACATTTACTTTTCTTTCACAAACATTTTCCTTTAGACCTAATTTATTCCTTTAACTTAATTAATTAATTCCTTTAGACCTATTTTTTTTTTACTTTTGCAAGGATAACAGGAGAAAATGGACCATACATTTTGTTGTGCAATTTCTCCTGAGCATGCTGATACCCATATGTGGGCAAATCTACTGTTTGGGCGCACGGCAGGGCTCGGAAGGGATGGAGTGGAGTCACTTTTTGAATTTAAAATTTGCTGGCATAATTAGTGGACACCATGTCATGTTTGAAGAGCCCCTGATGTGCCTAAACAGTGGAAACCTCAACAATTGACAACATTTTGGAAACTAGACAACTTAGGCAACTTATTTGATGTGTATTGAGCACCTTGAACCACCAGGTGCTTCACAGTAGTTTATAACGTTAAGCCGTGAAAATAAAATCTAATTTTTCCCAAGCAAATCTTTTTTAGCTCCAAATTTTGCATTTTGATAATGATAGCAAGAGAAATTGCTCCATGCAATTTGTTGTGCAATTTCTCCTGCATGAGCAGATAATCCATATATGAAGGAAAACAACTGTTTGGGTGAACGGCAGGGCTTGGAAGGAAAGGAGCGCCAGTTGACTTTTTTAACGTAAAATATGCCGGAAATAGTGGTTGTTATGTCACAGTGGAAACCCTCAACAAATGACACCATTTTGGAAACTAGACCCCTTATGGAACTTATCTAGATGTGTATTGAGCACATTGAACCTACAGGTGCTTCACAGAAGTTTATAACGTAGAGCCAAGGAAATAAAAAAAAAATCACATTTTTCCCAAATAAATCTTTTTTAGCTCCATATTTTGCATTTTCATAAGGGTAACAGGACAAATTGCTCCAAACAATTTGTTGTGCATTTTCTCTTGAGTACACCGATATGCGATATGTGGGGAAAAACTACTGTTTGTGCGCATGGCAGGGCTTGAAAGGGAAGGAGTGACATTTCAGTTTTTGAATGTAAAATTTGCTGGCATAATTAGCGGACGCCATGTCATGTTTGGAGAACCTCTGATGTGCCTAAACAGAGGAAACCTCCCACAAATGACACCATTTTAGAAAGTAGACCCCTTGTAGCTACAAATTTTGTATTTTCACAAGGGCAAAAGAAGATGGATCCCAAAGTTTTCTGTGCAATTTCTCCTGAGTTCACCGATACCCCATATGTGGTCGGAAACTACACAGTGCAAAGCTCAGAAAGGAAGTAGCTCCATATTGCAGTGCAGATTTTGCTGCACTTGTTTGAGGGTGCCATGTTACATTGGCAGAGCCCCAGAGGTGCCAGAACAGCAGATCCCCCCATAAGTGACCCCAATTTACCAATTAAACCGTTCAATTAATTCATCTAGGGGTGCAGTGATTATATTGACACTACTGGTGTGTCACAAATTTTTATACTATTGGGCAGTGAAGAAAAAATAATTCACATTTTTACCACCAAGACTGAGTGTTAGCTCCAAGTTTTACATTTTCACACTGGGAAATGGGTAAAACTGGCACCAAAATTTGTCCCACAATTTCTACTGAATGTGGCAAAACCACATGTGTGGCTGTACAGTACTGCTTAGCCATACGGAGTGATTCGGGAGGGATGGAGCACTATTTGCCTCCTGGAGCGCAAATTTTCCTAGACTAGTTTGTAGATTCCATATAAAGAGCCCCTAAGTACTAGAAGAGCAGAATACCCCCTTAAGTGACCACATTTTGGAAATTATAACCCTTTTGGAATTTATCTACAGATGTAGTGATGATTTTGACTCCATGGGCGTTTTTCACAAACATGCAGCCGTTGATGTCGCTGAGTGAAAATTGCAAACTGTCATTGTAGTGACCATGCTTCTGGAGACACACACCTGTAAATTAGGTGGGCTCTCATCACTACATAAATGCTAAACATGTGGGCTCTAAATGTGGTTTAGGCACACTGGGGCTCATAAAGGAGATGGGCAATTTGCTTTGGGAGTGGAGAATTTGCTGAATTTCGTACAGGGAGCGAAGAGCCATTTACCTTTTTCAGAGCCTTTGTGCTACCAGTAACGTGGAAATCCCTATATTTCCATTAACAAATTATGGACCTGAGTGAGGGCTTGCATGTATTGTGGATTGAGCTGAAGCTTTTATTGGGAACATTTTACATAACTTTTGGGATCACATTTACCTGGCGCTCTACGCTGACCACTTACTTTGGGGATTCCATCTAAATCTCCAAGTGATGTGACAGTTGAAACCCTCCAGGGATCCATTCACTATAATGAGGCAGCAGATTTACCCTGGACTCTGTCTGGCCTCCGTTCAGTGGTGTCTTTTTCAGAAGTGCACAAAACTGTGCAATACTAAAAAGACCGACACCGCCAGATAATAAAGTTGGTCCTATGTCATGTACAGTGACTCCATCTGCCTCTTAATAGGGAATTTTTCTCCAGGGGTTTTGTCTGAATCACGTATTTCAGAGATTTACACAGAAACCCTGGGGTAAACACTCAGCGCAAGATAAATGTGCGCCAAAGCTTACTGCGATCTTTGAGAGTCAGAATGAAAAAAATCAACAGTAGGTGAAGAATTGGTTTTATTTATTTTTTATGCTATTCCTTGTGCGGTGTAAGTGACTAGGAGACTTCATTCTTCGGGTCAGTGCGATTACAGCGATACCAGATTTACATTGGGTTTTTATGTTTGGCTGCTGTCACAGACTAAAAGATGCTTTTTATTGCAAAAATAAGCCTGTGCATCACCATACTTTGAGAGCTCTAATATTTTTATATTTCGGCCAACAGAGTCATGTGGGGCTTGTTTTTGCGGGACGAGCTGACGTTTTTATTGGTGCCATTTTTGGACGCGTGACATTTTTTGATTGTTTTCTACTGTGATTTTTGGGAGACAGAATGAACAAAAAACAGCAATTCAGTAATTTTTTTTTTATACCGCTCCATGTGTAGTAAAATTAGTAAGGCAGCTTTATTCTACGGGTCAGTACGATTACAGCGATACCTCATTTATATATTTCTTTTTATGTTTTTGCGCTTTTACACAATAAAAACTATTTTATACAAAAAAAAATTATTTTTGCATCGTTTTATTCTGAGAACTATATCTTTTTATTTTTCTGCTCATGGAGCTCTATCGCAGCATATTTTTTGCGGAAAAAGATGACGTTTTCAGCGTTACCACGTTTATTTATAGCAGTCTTTTTGATTGCGTTTTATTGCACTTTTTGTTCGGTGGTATGATGATAATGCATTGTTTTTTGCCTCGATTTCTATTTTTTTATGGTGTTCACTGAAGGGGTTAACTAGTGGGACAGTTTTATAGAGTGGGTGGTTATGGACTCAGCGATACCAAATATATGTAGTTTTATTGTTTTTTTATTTACATAAATAAATGTATTTATTGTAAATATACTATATTAGATCAGGATCTGACAGGCAGGGAAGGAGGCATGCCGGCACCTGCTCCCAGCAGGCACTTGCAAGCCACCTTCCCTCCAGGAATCTGCGATCGCGTTGCGTTGGCCTGATGGAAGCGCGCAGTGAGCCCCCTCCTTGCATGATGCATCTCTATGCCGCTGTCATTACTGACAGTGGCATCAAAGGGGTTACATGCCCGTGATCGATGCTAGCACCGATCGTGGGCATTGCTACGGGGTGACAGTTGCCACGCGATCGTGCCGCTGTAGATATACTGCTCTTTGCGGGAACGCAGCTCCCGCAGAGCAGTATATGTACGGTGCATGTCAGGAAGGGGTTAATGTATAAGGATATCATTGAATTAATATCACAGATTTGCAAGGGAATAAAATAAAGTGTAACATATAATTCCACAGTGGTATTCCCAAATATCAGTATCAATATTAGTATAAAGTGCAAACAGTGCTTTTAGATACTAATACCATATATTAACAATATTATGCGCAAAAAAAAGATAATATATACCTTTGCTGAATGCAGTGTGGTGGTCATGGACATAATAGACTCTAAGTAATATATCATAAATACACTGAGAATTCAAAAACCCATATGGACCTCAAAGGGAAGCCCCCATACGCCTTTCACCCTGCTTTCTCAGTGGGAGTGTGTATGGAGTGAGGAGAGTTGGGGGTTAAAATACTTTATGATGGCCAAGGAAAAGAACGACAAACTTACACACAGTGGTGTTTCTTATGGTCCGGTGCGTCTTATAGTCCGAAAAATATGGCATATATAATACATGTATATATAGACATGTTAGTGACAAATACAAATATTCTAATGTTGGTTCTAAATTATGGACATGTATTTATTTAATACATGATTATTTCAAGGAACAAAATGGTGTGGGGTCCCCCTATTATTTATAGACAGCAACACTATACTACGGTAATTGTATATGACATATATATATATATATTTTATATGTATAGATTATATATATATATATATAATGTATCTTATATATGAAATGTATATATGTATATATATATATATATATATATATATATATGTGTACTAGCTGAAGAGCCTGGCGCATAGTGACTAACTGTGGTTAGTTATAGCAAATTATAATTATCCTCCATCCCATAGTCCCCTGCCCATATACCCATCACACATCCTCCATCCCATAATCCCATGCCCATATACCCATCATACATATTCACCATCCCATAGTCAAGTGCCCATATACCCATCACACATACTTCATCTCATAGTCCCATGCCCATATACCCATCATACATATCCTCCATCCCATAGTCCCGTGCCCATATACCCATCATACATATCCGCCATCTGATAGTCCCGTGCCCATATACCCATCACACATCCTCCATCCCTTAGTCCCATGCCCATATACCTATCACACATATTCTCCATCCCATAGTCCCATGCCCATATACCCATCATACATATTCGCCATCCCATAGTCAAGTGCCCATATACCCATCATACATATCCTCCATCCCATAGTCCCGTGCCCATATACCCATCATACTTATCCGCCATCCCATAGTCCCGTGCCCATATACCCGTCATACATATCCTCCATTCCATAGTCCAGTGCCCATATACCCATCACACAGCCTCCATCCCATAGTCAACCATTATGACATCATAATGAGCGGCGGGGCTTGCAACCTATGATGACATCAGCGTCGCCATGACAACCATTATGACATCATAATGAGGGGCGGGGTTTGATACACATACTTTTTCCCCATTATGTAGATAGGGGCAACATTGTTTGGTGAATTGGAACGCGCGGGGTTAAAATTTCGCCTCACAACATAGCCTAGGACGCTGTCAGGGTCCAGACGTGTGACTGTGCCAAATTTTGTGGCTGTAGCTGTGACGGTGCGGATGCCAATCCCGGGCATACACACACACATACATACATACACACACTTGAGCTTTATATATTAGAAATATATATATATATATATATACAGTATATATATATTGCATAGTAAGATTGAACAAAAGCCGCTTCTGTAAAATCATTCCCCAACCCGACATGAAATGACACATGGTTTACATACAATAAACCATTTCATTTCATGTTTTTTTTGTATATGTCCCTGACTAATAATTAGATTATGATTTGTGTGTAAAATTTGGGATGTCTAAGTATTAAATTAAGGGGTTAATTAATTGGAAAAAATTGTGTGGGCTCCCGAGGTAAAATCGCAACCAGAGAGGTAAAGCAGGTGAGTGAGGGCAGATCTTAATAGCCATGAGAGGGACCATTGTTTTTGGCCCCCCCCGGCTACAAAAATCTGCCCCAGACACCCCAGAAATGCCAAATCTATAAGATGTGCCATTTCTGGCACTTATCCTCTCTATTCCCATTGCCCTGTAGCGGTGGCGAATGGGTTAATATAACAAAGGGTTAATATCACTTTGCTATTGGAAGGTGACGTTAAGCCGATTAATAATGGAGAGGTGTCAATTAGACACCGATCCATTATTAACCCTAGACTATGAAAGGGTTAAAAAACAAACACAGACATTAATGAAAAAGTCTTTTAATGAAATAAAGACACTTAGATTTTGACCACATTTTATTACTCTGGTAATCCATAAATAAACCATCACCTGCAAAAAAATAACATAAAAAACAACAATATCTTTACCTCTCCGCCGTTCAGTCATGTCCCACGCTGCAATTCTTCACAAGGGGTTAAATAGTTTATAATGAGGACCGGTGCTAATGCTACTAGCCCCATTGTAATCTACTACAGAATGACTTAGTTCAGCTCTTCGCAGCCTCACTGGCTGCCTGGAGATCAACTAATTAGCGTGGAAAATTTTCTGACTTTTTTCCCACGCTCATCAGTTCACTTCAGGTCAGCCGGGGACTCCCTCTGATGTCACTGAGGCTGCGGGGAGTCCCCTGGCTGACTTGAAGTGAACCATCTTACTGTGCCAATTAAATATATATATACACACACACATACAAATTAAATAAATTATATATATATATATATATATATATATAAAAATATAATTAGATATACCATATATACTCGTGTACAAGCCAAGATTTTCAGCCCATTTTTTTGGGCTGAAAGTCCCCCTCTCGGCTTATACACGAGTCATATACCGGGGGGGTCGGCGGGGGAGGGGGAGCGGGGGTGTCAGAGATCATACTCACCCTCTGCAGCCCCCCTGCTTGTAACATGTTGTCGGCGCTGCTCTTCCTTCCTGCTTGAAGGAATTATCACCTAATCTACTATGTATCTGTCTATGAAATATTAAGATGTATATATATATATATATGTGTCTCACTGACATAAATATATATTCACCTATCCTATGTGTATACATGTATTATATCTTTTGTATTAGAACATGTCAGTATGATTTTACTGTATAGCTGCATATGAATTACCGGCTTTTGCTCTATCTATCTATCTATCTATCTATCTATCTAATATAAATACATATATATGTGTGTGTCACTGACATGTTTATATCTATGTATTCTATGTGTATATATCTATTCTCTCTAATCTATTCTAACATGTCAGTGTGATTATACAGTTGCCGCATATGAATTACCGGCTTTTCTACTATCTATCTATCTATCTATTATAAATACATATATACATGTCAGTGACACACACACACACATATATATGTATTTATATTAGATAGATCGATAGATAGATAGATAAGCCGGCAATTCATATGCGGCTATAATCACACTGACAGCTCAAAAAAGAATAGATAGAATAGATGTATACACATAGAATACACATATATATATATATATATACATGTCAGTGACACACACATTTATATCTGTGTATTCTATGTGTATATATCTATACTATCTATTCTATTCTAACATGTCAGTGTGATTGTACAGTTGCCGCATATGAATTGCCGGCTTTTTTCAAAGGACACCGGTGCATATAAATCTTTCAGGTACTGAAGCAGCATAACTGCCCCAGACCATCACACTACCACCACCACCATATTTTACTGTTGGTATGATGATCCTTTTCAGAAATGCTGTGTTCCTTCTACACCAGATGTAATGGTATATATACCTTCCAAAAAGTTCAATTTTTGTTTCAGTATTCCACAGAGTGTTCTCCCAAAAGTCTTGGATATCATTAAGATGTTTTCTGGCAAAACTGACACAAGCCTTTATGTTCCTATTGCTCAATTTTCTCTGGACCATGATCACTTCAGTTACTGTACTCCTCATTTATATTAGCTCCACTAATTCTAAGTCTACTGTTTTTCTTAGTCCCCAAGCACATAGCTTTCATAACTGAGGCTGTGTTTTTTACCTCTAGATGGTGAGTTTTGAAATGAAATGGCACTTAGGAGCAATGCAACATCCCTCTTATTTGCATTCATTATAACCTATCATCGACATAGTAATACTATCTAATAGACCTGACAGAATAACAAATCTGCAGGTCATCGGGCATCTAGGAAATAGCGACCACAATATTGTACAGTTTCACATGTCTTTCGCTAGGGGGACTTGCCAGGGAGTCACAAAAACACTGAACTTTAGGAAGGCAAAGTATGACCAGCTTAGAGATGCCCTTAATCTGGTTGACTGGGACAATGTCCTCAGAAATAAGAATACAGATAATAAATTGGAAATGTTTAAGAACATCCTAAATAGGCATTGTATGTGGTTTATACCTTGTTGGAATAAAAGGACAAGAAATAGGAAAAACCCAATGTGGCTAAACAAAGAAGTAAGAGAGGCAATTAACAGTAAAAAGAAAACATTTAAACTACTAAAGCAGGATGGCACCGTTGAAGCTCTAAAAAACTATAGGAAGAAATATACTTTATCTAAAAACCAATTAAAGCTGCCAAAAAGGAAACAGAGAAGCACATTGTTAAGGAGAGTAAAACTAATCCTAAACTGTTCTTCAACTATATCAATAGTAAAAGAATCATAAGTGAAAGTGTAGGCCGCTTAAAAAATTGTAAGAACAAAATGGTTGTAGATGACGACGATAAAGCTAATATACGGTATTCACGGTGGAAACTAAAATGCTAGGTGAAATGCCGAGAGACAAAGAAAACCCTATATTAAGGGTAACCAATCTAACCCAAGAAGAGGTGCGAAACCAGCTAAATAATATTAAAATAGATAAATCTTCGGGTCTGGATGGCATACACCCATGAGTATGGTGTCTGTTCCACAGGACTGGCGCATAGCAAATGTGGTACCAATATTCAAAAAGGGCTCAAAAGTGAACCTGGAAATTATAGGCCAGTAAGTCTAACCTCTATTGTTGGTAAAATATTTGAAGGGTTTCTGAGGGATGTTATTCTGGATTATCTCACTGAGAATAACTGTTTAACTCTATAACAGCATAGGTTTATGAGGAATCGCTCCTGTCAAACCAATCTAATCAGTTTTTATTAAGAGGTAAGCTATAGACTGAACCAAGGTGAGTCATTGGATGTGGTATATCTTGATTTTTCCAAAGCGTTTGATACCGTGCCACACAAGAGTTTGGTACACAAAATGAGAATGTTGGGTCTGGGGGAAAATGTGTGTAAATGGGTAAGTTAATGGCTTAGAGATAGAAAGCAGAGGGTGGTTATAAATCGCATATTCTCTAACTGGGTCTCTGTGACAAGTGGGGTACCACAGGGTCGGTGTTGCGACCTATTCTCTTCAACATATTTATTAACGATCTGGTGGAAGGTTTACACAGTAAAATATTTGCAGATGATACAAAACGATGTAAAGCAGTCAATACAAGAGAAGATAGTATTCTGCTACAGATGGATAGGGATAAGTTGGAAACTTGGGCCGAAAGGTGGCAGATGCGGTTATACACATGGGAAGAAGGAATCAATATCACCATTACACCCTGAATGGGAAACCGCTGGGTAAATCTGACATGGAGAAGAACTTGAGGATCCTAGCTAAAAATAAACTTACCTGGAGCAGTCAGTGCCAGGCAGCGGCTGCCAAGGCAAACAGGATCATGGGTTGCATTAAAAGAGGTCTGGATACACATGATGAGAGCATTATACTGCCTCTGTACAAATCCCTGGTTAGACCGCACATGGAGTACTGTGTACAGTTTTGGGCTCAGGAAGGATATAATGGAACTAGAGTGAGTACAAAGGAGGGCAACAAAATTAATAAAAGGGATGGGGGAACTACAATACCCAGAGAGATTAGCAAAATTCGGATTATTTAGTCTAGAAAAAAGATGACTGAGGGGCGATCTAGTAACCATGTATAAGTATATAAGGTTTTACCACCAACATAGAAGAGGATTCTTTACTGTTAGGGCAGTCTGGAATTCCTTGCCTGAGGAGGTGGTGATGGCGAACTCAGTTGAGAGGTTCAAGAAAGGCCTGGATGTTTTTCTGGAGCATAACAATATTGCATCTTATAGTTATTAGGTTCTTTAGAAGGGCGTAGATTTGGGAATTTATTCTGAACTGGATGGACAAATGCCTTTTTTTCGGCCTTGATAACTATGTTACTATGTTACTCTATTTAAGTAGTGTAATGCTCTAGATAGATATTGACAAATAGTACTTTAAGAGCTCTAAAATATGGAAGGGTTTCCCCTAGAATCAATATTACTATGCACCTTAACCCCTTAGTGACCACCAATACATCTTTTTACTGGTGTGTGATATATATAAAAGACTAGCATCCCCGGACGGGTGAAAATCCAGCCATTGTCAGCTGTACACTATAGCTGACAACTTGCTGCATCAGCCACGATCAGTGTAGGTACTGAGCTGTTTATAGCTGTTATAGCTGTTTAACCCCTTCAATGCTGGTGTCAATAATTATTACATCATCTAGATGGTTAACAAAGTGTGGGGGCTCCTTCTTTATCCACATCAGCACCCTGAGATCTTGATCATGTCGTTGTGATGTTTGCCGTGGCAATTCATGGACAACTAACGGCCAAAGAGTCTGTCAGCTATAGCGGCCTTCTCATAAGTTAACAAAATTTAGATGGTAAAAATATATTTCTTCATTCCTGTTATGCCAATTTGTATTCATTCCTGAAAAGCACATGATGCGATAATAAACTGCCTGGAAACAATTTTGAATATGTTTGGGGGTGCTGTTTTTTGTTGTTTTCTAATATATAGGACCTCCAAAGTCAATTCAAAACTGAACAGGTCCCTTAAAAAAGGTATTGTAAATTTCCTTGAAAAAATAAAAAATTACTGCTAAATAAAACAACATTTTTCAAATGGTGCTGATGTAAAGCACACATGAGGGAAATGTTATTTATTAATGTTTTATGTGGTATGACTATTTGGATTAACGGAATAATAATTCAAAGTTTGAAAATTGCTAATTTTTGTAAATTTTTTTAGAATTTCTGATATTTTTATAATTAAATACAAAACATATCAAACTAAATTACCATTTTCATAAGGTACAATGTGTCATGAAAAATACAATCTCCAAATTAATGGGATACCTTCAATTGTTCTAGCGTTATTACCACATAAAGCGACACTGTTCACATTTAAAAAATGTGTCTCGGTCACTAAGGGGTTAAATCAGGGCTGTATTTGGCATTCATGCTGCCTGCTGCCATAGGCACTTTAAGTGGTACACCCCCTACTGATCAGTCAGACTAAGGGTATATGCACACAGCTTCTTTTTCAGGCAGATTTGCTCTGTAACCCATAACGACTCGCTGTTCATACAACTGCTTCTCACAAAATTAGAATATCATCAAAAAGTTAATTTATCTCAGTTCTTCAGTACAAAAAGTGAAACTTATATATTGCATAGTCATTACAGAGTGATCTAGTTCAAGTGTTGATTTCTGATAATGTTGATGATTATGGCTTACAGCCAATGAAAACCCAAAAGTAATTATCTCAGTAAATTAGAATACTTTATAACACCAGCTTGAAAAATGATTTTAAAACCCTAAATCTTGGCCTATTGAAATGTATGTTCAGTAAATGCACTCAATACTTGGTCAGAGCTCCATTGGCATCAATTACTGCATCAATGCAGCGTGGCATGGAGGCGATCTGCCTGAAGCACTGCTGAGTTGTTATGGAAGCCCAGGTTGCTTTGATAGCAGCCTTCAACTCGTCTGCATTGTTAGGTCTGGTGTCTCTCATCTTTCATTCGACAATACCCCATAGATTTTCTATGATGTTAAGGTCAGGCGAGTGTGCTGGCCAATGAAGCACAGTGATACTGTTGTTTTTAAACCAGGTATTGGTACTTTTGGCAGTATGGACAGGTGCCAAGTCATGTTGGAGAATGAAATTTCCATCTCCAAAAAGCTTGTCTGCAGAGAGAAGCATGAAGTGCTCTAAAATATCTTGGAATACGGCTGCACTGACTTTTGTCTTATTAAAACACAGTGGACCTACACCAGCAGAAGACATGGATCCCCAAACCATCACTGATTGTGGAAACTTCACACTAGACCTCAAGTAGCTTGGATTGTCTGTATCTCAACTCTTCCTAGACTCTGGGACCTTGATTTCCAAATGAAGTGCAAAATTTACTTTCAGCTGAAAACAACACCTTTGACCACTGAGCAACAGTCCAGTTCTTTTTCTCTTTGGCCCAGGTAAGACGCTTGACACAATGAACGCCACATTTGTAACCCACATCCTGGGTACGTCTGGCACTTTGCCCAGCTCTTCCTACTTACTCTGTGGTGGTGTCAAGTGAGGTTCATATTTGTGGGGTTGATGTCACTTTTGTATTGTCCAGTGACATCAACCATTGCCCTAGTTGTACAATTCACTTCTGACTTTGGCCTCAAAAACTGCATCACAATGATGTGTTAGAAAGCACCCTGAGGGTACATTTCCATTAAACTATTTTGACCGCCGTGTTTGAAATGCATAAAAAGCATGTATAATTTTATCCTAAATAGCTGTGGTTTTGTGATACTTTTTTTTTATCTACAAGTCTTTGAAGGTGGAATATAAAATAGATGTGTTTCAACGGAATAAAAGTGACCGAAAAGTGCTTTGAAAAAGCACAGAAACCTAGAGAAAAATAGAGAAAAATAGCTATGGATCTTATCAACACCCCAGAAACATAAAATGAAAACTACAAAGTAATAAACAATTCCTATGCTCAGGTTAAGAGCTCATACCCATCACCATGACAAAAAACAGTCCGCTTTTGGGCCAGAAAAGTAGGACTAGTGTCATGCAAGTACAAGCCAGTTTTTAATACCTAAAATCCAATTTACATTTGAGTTACGTGCAAATGCCAACCATTTGCAATGCGATTTTAACATGAACTTTTACATAAAGCATTTCTCAATGTAATTTACACATAGGTTTCTATTTTTTTCACACAGAGAGAGAGATTAGATAGATAGATACAAAAAGATAGATATAAATATGTGAGTGAGATATCTAATCAGTGCTTTGTGTGTGCAGTCTAATGAACATGTATTTTCTAGTAAATAATTTCTTTTTGGAAAAAAAGGTGTGGGATACCCTGACATTTTATTAACCAGCAGAGGGAACGTGAACAGTTGGTGGCAGATGTTTATAGCCTGGAAAGGGGGTAATACCCATGTATCTTCCCAGTCTATTAATATCAGCTAACAGCTGTATACTTAGCCTTTACTGGCTATTAAAATGGGTGACCTCCCAAAAATTGATATAGGGTCCCCATATAATTAATAACCAGCAAATGCTAGGCAGACAGCTGCGGCCTGATATTAATAGCCTGGGAAGAGGTCACCGATATTGACCCCTCCTAGGTTAAAAACATCAGCTCTCACAAGATGCGACAATTCTTGCACTTAGCCTCGCCCTTTCCACTTGCCCTGGTGTGATGGCAAATGGAGTGATAGTTTGGGGGGGTGGATGTCACCTTTGTATTGTCAGGTGACATCAAGCTCAGAGGTTAGTAATGAAGAGGCATCCAAAAGATGCCCCAATTACTAAACCCATAGTGAGTGTATAAAAAATACAAAAAATGCCCAGAATAAAGTCCTTTAATTGAAAGAATGAAACAAACTCCGTTAATTAATTATAACTTTTCCCACAGAGCTCATGCTGATGTCATTAAGTTGAACTGAGTTCATTGGCTGTGAACTCCCAGGACCTTTCTAATGGCACAGTGAGCTTGTGAATTTTCTCACGCTTGTGATGGCATCAGTGAAGTGAAAGGGGTTCACCATGAGGCACTGAGCTCTGCAAGCAGGCATAGCTCAGTGTCTCTGCTGTATGACAGACTGTATAGTAGCATAACAATATGGCCTGCCATCTAGATGTAGCAGAGCTAGACCCATCTCAGGACAAATAGATTATTATCTTCTTGGTGAACAGGTAAGGAATATGATTTTTTAATATTTTAATTCTGTTACAGGGGATGTTGGCTTCAGTGGATTCGGCGTTGGCGTGAGTATAGCTGGTTTGGTTTAATTTAGATTAATTAAAAGAGTCTATGTCATTATTTCAATTAAAGGGCTTTATTCTGGATGTGTGCTTTTTATACAGTATCACTATGGGTTTGGTAATGGGGGCATCTTATAGATGCCTCTCCATTATGATTATATGGTCGTGATCATGGCTAACACAGTACAAAGATATATATATCTTTCCTGTATCATAGCAAGTGAGCAATTCTGCTACATACAGGCGATCTGATCATCACCTGTATGTAACAGAGCCAATCGGATTATGGTAGCTTCTAGATTCCCATGGAGACTATTGAAGCATGCCAAAAGTTAAAAAAAAAAGTTTTTAAAAATATTAAAAAAATAAAAGTTCACATCATCCCCTTTCGTCCCATTCAAAATAAAACAATACGAAAAAAAGTCAAACATACACATATTTGGTATCACCACATTCAAAATCACCCGATCTATCAATATAAAAAAAGGACCCGATTCCTAAACATCCCTAAACATCGTAACGATAAAAAATCAAAACGACAGAATTACGTTATTTTGGACGCCACATCATTGCATTAAAATGCAATAACGGGAGATCAAAAGATCATATCTGCACCAAAATAGCATTATTAAAAATGTCATCCCGGCGTGCAAAAAATAAGTCCTCACCCAACCTGGGATTATGAAAAATGGAGACGATGCGGGACTTGGAAAATGGCGCAATTTTTTAAAAACAAACTTTGGAATTTTTTTTTGCCAGTTACATAAAAAAGAACCTAGACATTTTTGGTGTCCATGAACTCATAATGACCTGGAGAATCATAATGGCAGGTCAGTTTTAGCATTTAGTGAACATGGTAAACGAAAAAAAAACAACAACTGTGGGATTGCACTTTTTTTTGGCAATTTCACCGCACTTGGAATTTATTTCCCGTTTTCCAGTACACGATATGTTAAAATCAATGATGTAATTCAAAAATACAACTTGTCCCGCAAAAAAAAGCATAAAAAAAAGCCCTCACATGGCCATATTGACGAAAAAATTAAAAAAGTTATGGCTCTGGGAAGAAGGGGAGCAAAAAACGAAAATGAAAAACAAAAACACCTCTGGGGGTTAAGAGGTTGATAAAATTTCAGGCCGTTTTTTTCAGAAAATAATTTAGTAAGTTATATATGTACAATAAGCTACACAAGCACTGTTCGAATTATATATGTGACTGTCAACTTGTCAACTTTATATCTGTCTATTAAATGTGTGTATATATATATTCTATCTAATCTATTCTTTCAGGTCATGCTGTGGTTTTACTGTCCGTGGTAGATGAATTGCCGGCTTTTCAAAAGACATCGGTGTGTTAAAACTGGACTGCGCTAGTATGGTCCGAGTGTCGTGCAATTTTTTTCTCGCACCCATTGACTTGCGAGTCTCGTGCAAGATATGAGGACAATCGCAGCATGCTATGATTTTTTTCAGTCCGATTTCAGCTGAGAAAAAAATCGCAGATGAGCAGAGAATCATAGATTAACATTGGTCAATCTGCAATCTGATTTTTTTTTATCGGATTGCACTTATCTGTTTTCCTCGCTGATGACTATGAGCCCTGGAGTTGACTACAGCATTTTTTGCCATAAGAAAATCCTGCAAAAAAAAAAAAAGCGGTGCGTGAAACAACCATGAGGCAAGATCTAAGGCCACATGCACACATTGAGTATTTGGTGAGTTTTTTACCCTAGTATTGGTAAGCCAAAGCCAGGAGTGGGTAAAAAATGCAGAAGTGGTGCACATGTTTCTATTATGCTTTTCCTCTGACCGTTCCACTCCTGGTTTTGGCTTGGGGTAAAAAACTCACCAAATACTCAATGTGTGCATGTGGCCTTAGAAATTACATACGCTCAATCGATCCCTTCCATGTTTTACTTTAAATAAATTGTCTTTATCTCTCCCTCCTATTCAGTGGAAGTGGTTAATTTGTAAAAGCCATTACCATCCCAGCATGGTTTAGGATTTATTTGCTGCACAATCAATACAGCTTACAGATCAATGATAAACAATAGCTTTGTAGTTTATCTTTCAATTTCATTCACTCTGTCCAATTATCAGTTTGATTGCTTGAAAGTAAATGAATCAAGGCGATAATTAACCAGTGTGATTTGATTCAGTTTTTTATGCAGTGTTTTGAATCAAAAGCAAGAATTGAATAGCAAATAGAGGGAATTATACGGAAAGGATTTTTATTCTTTGTTTTTTTTTTCTTCTAAAACTACATCTCAACATTGCATCAAAACAGTAAAGGGCCAGGCTGGGACAGAGACTCAAGCTGGCATTTGGAAACACAGAGACTAATGTTACTTCTCTTTCCTCCCCCTCCCCTGTATTTATCATAAGTGGGATCTCTATTAAAAATATTAAAATATAATTCTGTCTGACGTTGGGGAAAATAAAAATTTACTGGAATTTAAATTAAATTCCTACATGTATGCAAGTCTTTTTTTCAGTTATTTGGCCATTATAGGATGCCATTTTAGAAAAATGGTGCATTGCATAACCATCAAAAAGCTTGAATTAGGATCAGCGCTGAACGGGTGAGTTTAGAAGCTGAGAAGCTTAAAGGAAACAACAGGGTTGTAACCATAGTAATATGGACAGGAGAGCAACACTTGGGTATAGGCCCCTCCACCACCAGCAGCATGTTGCATTGATGCATGGGTGCCATGGGCATTTCTAGGGTCTTTAAAGATACTGGAAGTTTCACCTTAAAAAAAGATACAAAAATATATATCAAAGTCAACATAGCTGCAAGATCATTTTCAGTGAATGGTCATACAGAGCAAAATAGTAAGTATAAAGTGAGACCGTACTTGGCCCTGTTGTAAAAGGGAGGTCAACATGACAGGGTTGAGGAGGAAAATTAAGTACAATCGGTGGATTAGGACCAGAGAGGGTTAAAGTAGTAGGGAACACTAATGTGAGTCCCCAGGGGGAAAATGACTTTAGAGGGAGGGGATAATAGTGAGTTAAATATGCGGATGACTGAAGAAGGCAGCCATTTTAGGCACATTCCCGAAGAAGAACAATCTTTGTTAGTCATCACTCACCATCACTTTAGAATGGATTCCATGCTCCAGCGCTTAATAAGAGCTGTTAAGAACCTGGGATCAGATTAACTGCAGGTATCCGTACAGAGCCTGCTCCAGGGGGCCAGGGTTGACCAAGCCTCCTGTGCGCCTAAGCTCTGAGGTAACCTTCCCGGTCCAGAGATGCATAAGGAGCCCCTATAGGGATCGTCACAGGCCAGCCTGCTTTCTCCCACCATTCTTGGCCTGGGAGGAATCCTGGAACATATCAGAACCTACAGCCAGGGGTAAAAGTCGGTCTTCCCCTCATCAATGATGTCAATTGTGGTGCCCAGACAAGGAGCTGTGGGTCCCCAGGACTCAGAGGTAGCTGAATGGTGATGTGCACATATTCTGACTCTTCAAGGCAGTATGAGTCTCTAAATCCTTAGCTGTCAATCCCTTAGATAACTTATATAACTGCATAATTGTTGTACTCACATGCCAGGCATCCTCAGATAGTGCCATCTCAGCCAGCACTGACTTGTAATAAGAGTCCAGGAGAGAGAGTTGATATTATCTGAAATCATGTATTAAGTACAATGCAGCAGGTGGAAAAAGTAATCCCAAACAGAAGGGAAGAAGGGACAAACTTCAAAGAGCAAGGCTTCTCCCTAGCAACAACAGAATGTAGTGCATAACATAGAAATACATAACAAGTTGTTCCCATTTATGGGACACAACAGCACATGTCAGTGTGAGCAGGGTGGACGCAGAGCAGAGGTCACAGCACGTGGTCTACTAGCAGCAGGAGATGAGCTGGAAGTAATTGTCTGGCTCCTCCACAACAGCCACAGCATGGTTGTGCTTATCTTCAGTGCTAGTGTAGGGTTGGTGGGCCTGGCTGGGGGGTGCTCCCTCTGGGTACCACGCAGCAACGTGAAGACACAAGATGAGGCAAGTTTCGGGTTCAACAGGTCCAAGTTTATTCTCTCACTGTTCGACTGACGGCCCTCACAGTACACCACAATATCTCCTTCGCGGCCATCCATATCCAGGGCCACTTCATGCACACCGCACTTTACACTGGGGACGTACATGTACGCACCGTCCCCTCTTCACTCTTAGACGCTCCTGTCAGATCCGTCACTGTGGCCGCCTTAGGCCCGTAAACCAACAGTACTTTAGCTGATCAGTCGTCTTTCTCAATACGGCATGCTTTTCCTCTGTGCCTCGTCTATGCTGCGGTACTTTCGTGTCAGGACCACCCCCCTGACTTTCTCTCTCCTCAGTCCCCCTGGTTTGGTTTTTCTCACAGTGCACAAACTGTTGTAGTCCTCCTGTCACTTGAGCTCCCTCTGGGGACTGGAACTTTCTGGAACCCTCCTGGCAAATTTATAACTTTCCTGGTTCCCTCTGACTCCGCCCCCATGCCAACGGTTTCTTAAGCCCTAAGCTGATGTCAAGTCCTATGCTCACACTCCTCCCTGCCCTCTAATGGTCAACCCAAGGTACTGCACATCCACTACACTTTCCTAGCTGTTTCCCCACTGTAATAACTGACACCTGTCTAAACTGTGCAAACCTTCCTTTCTCTATCCTGCCAAGTCCGTCCGTCCGTCAGGTCACCTTCCCTACACTAGTCCTGAGGCTTCTCAGTGCCAGGAGATTTTTGGGCAGCAGCAGGACTGCTCTGCCCACAGCAATACGGAAGTCCTTGCTCCCAGGACCTATACCGCAGATCCCCAGTCCTGGATGTATTCAGGCAGCATGGATGTGCTTACATCAAGTTCCCCTCCAAGGAGAATTGTCTCTACTAGAGCCCTTTCACAGAACCATATGATGGATCACCAGGTATCCGGATTTGCAGCTGCTGGGGACACAATACCCAGGCAGCTAGGTGAGAAGCTACTCATGAAAATATCGAGTTAAGTTTTTTTCTGTGGTGGGTTGGCAGAGGCATGGGTATATTGTTACAGGGATTATGGGAATTAGCAGCAGTTTTGGGGACTGGAGGGGCACAAGGAAGAGAATTACCGGCTATTGCATGGACAAGCGCATCAGGCTTGGAAGTGGGGTGCCGTGTGTTTCATGTATAGGTCTTAGGGGTCATGGGACAGCTGAATTGTGATCAGTGGTTGCAGCGGCAAATGCCGCCGGGGATGGGGCTTCAGCTTTGGTGCCGTCGGCAAAAGAAAAGGAAAAAGAGGGTATGATTACACTTGATGATTCTTCTAAAGGGGAAGTCTACATGTGCTTTAAGGGGCCGCTGGGACCTCATTTAAAACAGGAAATAAGGGAAAAACTATAGGAAAATGAAGGTCAATATTTTTTCACTTTTGCCTTTGGAGCATTTTGATGTGGACAATTTTAAAAGGGATGAGACTAAAGAAGAGGGTGAAGTAAAAAGGAGGTACTGTTTAATTCCACATACCTTCTTGATTTGGCTGCAGGCATTTGCTAATTTGGCTAGTGTGATAGGAGAAAAAGGACCTGAAAATTGTTCGGCGCTGTCTTGGTATATGGACACTATTGGGGAAGCATATAAGCTGTATAGGGGTCAAAGGTATTTGCGTTATGATAAACAATTTCATCAGTAAAATGCTGATGTTGAGGCTAAAGGTAAACCTGATTGTCACTCTTCTCATCTTCCTGCCCTGACAGCACAGTACAGTTCACATGCGCTTCTGGTATCTGAGTGTCATCGGTATCTCCTCCCCCTCCGGGGGCTAACGTCTGGTGATGAGGGTCTGGATTCTGCTTAGACAAATTCATTGGGATCATAAAGATATTGGTCTGTTGTTAAAAGTGACTGCTCCTAATAGGTGAGCTCAGAGGAGCCAGTCTTCTCCAGGGAACACTGGGGGTTCAGGACTGTCAGGACACTCAGTGGCTTTGCAAAAAGAATGGTGCTTCATACTTAATGAAGGAGCCTGCAAGTTCAGAGCCAAGTGCAAATTCAAGCATGAATGCTGCTCTTGTCGTGGGGGTCACAGTGCATCAAAATGCTTTAGGGAAGGAAAACAAAAAGAGGAAGATAGTTGTGATAAAGGAGTGACACTGATTCAGCTGGCAGAGATGCAACATTTTCTAAATAGATACCCTGATAGAGTGACAGCTGGGTTGTTATAGGAGGGTTTTCGAGATGGTTTTAAAATCTTGTTTGTTGATGAAAAAGTTACGTTTTCAACAAAAAAAATGTAATTCAGCTTTACAATTTCGGGAGCTAGTGTCAGAAAAATTAAAAAAGGAGGTTTCTCTAGGTCGAATGGATGGTCCATTTTTGGTTGTTCCCCATAACATTTTTTGAGTTTCACTGTTAAGAGTTGTATCAAAAAAGGAATCAAATAAATTTCAGATAATTATCATTTCAAAAGGGGTACGTCGATGAATGATAGCATAAATCTGGAATTATGTTCATTAGTTTTTATGTCATTTGATACAGCAGTCGTTCGCAAGAACAGGCATTGAGGCAGCTTTCAGGCAGTCACCAGTGCACCCGGATAGTATGTAACTGTTGGGTTTTTGGGAAGGGGCTTTCTTTGTCAACCACTGTCTTCCAATGGGGTGTTCCTTGTCCTGTACCAATTTTGAATCTTTTAGAAATTTATTTGGAGTGAGAAGTGAAGAATGTTTATTGTGTAAAACCTTTTCTGTCATAGCAGTGGGGGTGGGTCAAAGGGGGCGGGTCCTCAAATTGGATTTGATTAGTGGCAGATTGGTGAGCGGGGCCCAAAAGGTTCTAGACTCCCAAGTGGAATCTATTAAGAGTGCCGGGTAGTCCAATCTCGGTGTTAAGGGCTGGAAGGGCCACGGGTAGTGGACTATGTTAGGAAAGCCAGGTGGTTAACCAGCCTCTAATTTTCATTTTTTGCAAAGTTGGCAGATAACATGAGTTGAGACATCCTTTGCAGTCTTAAAAAAGGCCAAGGCTAGACAAACCTTGCTGCCCCTGCGAGCTGCAAGCTTACGACCAAGGCTCACCACAGCCAAAGTTGTGGCTGAGGATGCTGTGGTTGTCATGGTTGCATCACTCTGTGTGGCAAGCCGCAATGTAACATCCTTGTTGTCTTTCTCCTCCTCCACCTCCTCTGCTGAGCTTCTCAATTGCGTGCCTCTGGGCTCACACCAGGTAGGATCTACAATCTCATCGTCATCCTCTCTGTTTTTACACTCCTCACCCTGATTGTCACTCTTCTCATCTTCCTGCCCTGACAGCACAGTACAGTTCACATACGCTTCTGGTATCTGAGTGTCATCGGTATCTCCTCCCCCTCCGGGGGCTAACGTCTGGTGATGAGGGTCTGGATTCTGCTTAGACAAAACTTCGCCCGGCCGCGGATCCAACAGATCAGACCTCTGATGCCCATGGAATAGAATGTGTGAACAGCTCTGCAGATCGGTTCCCCAAAGCCAGTTGGGTGGCTGGAAATTTGTGACACAGGGGAAAAATAAGGGTGAATGGGGTACCACCTCAGAGAACTGTACTGTGTGGGATGTTAAGGTGGAGGAAGAGGAGAAGAGACCCCTTATTGCAGCGCTTGCCATCCACTGGAACACATGCTTTTTCTGACCTTCATGTACAAGGCGTTCCGCTGTGCGACTGCCAAAGAAAGGGAGTCAAGTAGCCCACCCAGTATCAGATGTTGTCACTTGTCTTTGGATAGGACGAGACAGTATTTGTTCAGTAGAGCTTTCAGTAACTTTAACACCTAACCCACGTACACGTCGAACCAAGCCTATTCCCCCTTTCACCTTGACCTCCATTTTTCCCAGTCATGTTCTAAGTGCCATTTACCTCTTTTAACCAGCTGTTACACAACCAGACCAGTCAGTCACCTGTCACTAAATGAATAGTCAATATTTATTTTCTGAGTGCGCCTGAGCAAGACTATTAGCCTTAACAATTTGTATTAGCAAATGAGGCCTTCTGTCTGAACCCCAATATTAGGCTTAACAATTTTGATTAGCAAATGGGGCCTCCTGAGTCATGACTGCAACACAGTATTAGTCAAAACGATTTTGTGTAGGAAATGTAGACTTCGCCTACACAACACTATTAGCCCTAAGCATTTGGATTTGCAAATGGGGATTCCTGCATTGTGACTGCAACACACTATTAGCCCAAATGATTTTGAGTAGGAAATGTGGACTCTGACCTGCACAACACTATTAGTCCTAACGATTTGGATTAGTAAATGGGGCCTCCTGGTTGGATCCCAATATTAGGCCTAACGATTTTGATTCGCAAATGGGGCCTCCTGAATTGTGACTGTAATACAGTATTAGCCTAAACGATTTATAGTAGGATATGTGGAATCCGGCCAGCACAAAACAGATTTAGCCCAAACAATTAGGATTAGCAACTGGGGCCTGCTAGCTGAATCCCAACATTAGGCCTAACGATTTTGATTAGCAAATGGGCCTCATGGCTGAACCCCAATATTAGCACAAACTAGTTAAATGCTGAAAGATCAATTTCACACAGGACAGGATCCTATATAACATGTTCAATTGCAGCAGCCGGAGCTGTCTCTCTGCACTGTTAAACCTTTATATGGAGAGGGACATGTGACTTCGGCAGCCACTTACAGAAGCCCGTGTGTCAAGACATTATGGGTGGTTTCTGCATCCTGATTGGTTGCAGAAATGTACACACATTAAGTTATTTTAAAAAAAATTACACTCTGACACTCCTCTGACCTATACACACCCTCTTTCCTCATAAAACACGTCCCCTCGCTCATCATACAGTACCACTATCCTAACCAAAGTCCTAACAAAAGCATTTGTGGAAACACGGTCATGTAACGAACTTTGGCCTAATTTTGTCGATTTTTAGTACAAATGCTCTGGTGTCCGAACACGAATCCAAATGTGCTACGTTCATGCTAAATTTGATATTAGGAAATGTTTTCTAAACAAGTTCGCTCATCTCCATTCGTGTGTTCAAAAATGATGCCAATAAAACGCCAACGTCCTGCAAAAAACAACCCCTCACTTGACTGTGTTGGCCAAAATATGGAAAAATTATAGCTTTTAAAATTTAGCAATGCAGAAACTAATTTTTCCAAAAAAAGCATCTTTTAGTGTGTGACAGCAGCCAAACATAATGACCCAATATTAATTTGTAATCACTGTAATCGCACCAACCTGAAGAATAAATTCATTAATCACTTATATCTCATGGGGAATGGCGTAACAAATAAATAAAACCAATTCTTCACCTGCTGTTGATTTGTTCCTTCTGCCTCCCAAATATCACAGTAAGGCTCGGCACACATTTAACCTGTGCTCTGCACTGAGAGCTGCACTAGAGATTCCGTGGAAATCTCTAAAATAGGAAATTCAGACAGAACCCCCTAGCAGAAGATTTTAGAGGCACCGCGGACAAAGTCTGGCATGTGATCGGGCGGTGTCCGTCTTTTTAGGTATGCATAAAAGAGCGGTCCGCCACAGTTTTGTGTACTTCTGAAAAAAAGAACATTGCTGAACAGAGGTAATTCTGCTGCCTTATTGTAGTGAATGGACTCTTCAGGGTTTTATCCAAATCACATCTCTTAGAGATTTAGATGGAAATTCCAAAGTAAGTGCTTAGCATAGAGCACAGGATAAATGTGATCCCAAACGAGAAAATGCACAACAAATGTTGAGTGTCAATTTCTCATACTACCCTTGGGAAAATAAAAAAATTGGGACTAAAAGAACATTTTTGTGGGAGAAATGTGATTTTTTCTTATTTTCACGGCTCTATGTTAGAAACTTCTGTGAAGCTCCTGGGGGTTCAAGGTGCTCAGCACACATCTAGATAAGTTTTCTCAGGGGTCTAGTTTAAAAAATGGTATCACTTGTGAGGTTCTTCTATTTTTTAGGTACATCAGGGTCACCCCAAACACGACATGGCAACCACTAAATATTCAAGCAAAGTTTGCATTCAAAAAGCCAAATGGAGCTTCTTCTCTTCCAAGTCCTGCAGTGCACCCAAACATAAGCTTTCCTCCACATGTTGGTTATCAGCATACTCAGGAGAAATTGCGCAACAAATTGTATGGTGCAATTTCTCCTGTTACCCTTATGAAAATGTAAAATTTGGGGCTAAAATAACATTTTTGTCGGAAAAATGTTATTTTTTTATTTTCTCGTCTCAATGTTATAAACTTCTGAGAAGCACCTGGGGGTTCAAGGTGCTCACCACACATCTAGATTAGTCCCTTGAGGGGTTTTGTTTTTAAAATGGTGTTAATTGTGCAGGGTTTCCTTTGTTTAGGCACATTGGGGGCTCTCGAAACACGACATGGCACCCACTAATTTTGCAATCTTAAGGTACGTGCACACGCTGCGGAATGCTCTGCGGATTTGGCCGTGCGGATTTTGAAAAATCCGCAGGTAAATCTGCAGGTCAAAAGACCTGTGGTTTTACCTGCGGATTAGCCTGCGGTTTTGCCCTGCGGTTTATCATCTCTACAATGGAGGAGATGGTAAATTCTTTCTGCGGTTTAGAAACCGCAGCAAATCCGTGCGGAAAAATCCGCACTGTCTGCACAGCGGTTTTTAATATCCATAGGATATTATGCTACTGTACACAGCAGCAGAAACTGCTGCGGATCCGCAGTGGATCCGCAGCAGAATCCGCAGCTTGTGCACACACCCTTAAAGTCAGATGTATCTCCTTCTCTTCCGATCCTTGCCATGCGCCCAAATATTGCTTTCTCCCCATATATGGAGTATCAGCATGCTTTGGAGAAATTACAGAACAAATTTTGATGTATAATTTTCCTGTTATTCTTTTTAAAATAAAAAAATTGGTGTCTAAAAAACTTTTATTGAAGAAAGTTAAATGTTTATATTTGTGAAGCACGTGAAGAGTTAATAAAGTTCTTGAATGTGGTTTTGAGCACCTTAAGGGGTACAGTTTTTAGTATGTTGTCATTTCTGGGTATTTTCTATCGTATATAGCCCTCAAATTCACTTCAAATTTAATGTAGCCCCTAAAAATAAACAGTTTTGTAAATTTTGTTGAAAAAATTAGAAATTGTTGGTCAACTTTTAACATTTATAATTTCCTAATAAAAAAATTATGTTTCAAAAATTGTGCTGATGTAAAGTAGACTTGTGGAAAATGTTATTTATTAACTATTTTGTGTGACGTAACTCTCATTTAGGCCAAAGTCACCCTTGCCATATATAAAAAAAAAATCGGTCCGTTCTTGACGGACGAGAATCGCACAAATGTTTCATGAACAGTGATCCGTATGTCATCCGTGTGCAATGCGAGGAATGCGATCAAAGTATCCATATGACATCCTTATGGCATCCCAACTGTGAGATTTTCTCACCGGTTTTGCAAAATGGACATATAATGAGTCCATAGCCTCAAATATTCGTGAAAAAATATATACAGGCTATATATACACTCACTGGCCACTTTATTAGGTACACCATGCTAGTAACGGGTTGGACCCCCTTTTGCCTTCAGAACTGCCTCAATTCTTCGTGGCAGAGATTCAACAAGGTGCTGGAAGCATTCCTCAGAGATTTTGGACCATATTGACATGATGGCATCACACAGTTGGCGCAGATTTGTCGGCTGCACATCCCTGATGCGAATCTCCCGTTCCACCACATCCCAAAGATGCTCTATTGGATTGAGATCTGGTGACTGAGGAGGCCATTTGAGTACAGTGAACTCATTGTCATGTTCAAGAAACCAATCTGAGATGATTCGAGCTTTATGACATGGCGCATTATCCTGCTGAAAGTAGCCATCAGATGCCTGTTCTTAGCTGAGAGGAGTGGTACCCAGTGTGGTCTTCTGCTGCTGTAGCCCATCTGCCTCAAAGTTCGACGCACTGTGCGTTCAGAGATGCTCTTCTGCCTACCTTGGTTGTAACGGGTGGCAATTTGAGTCACTGTTGCCTTTCTATCAGCTCGAACCAGTATGCCCATTCTCCTCTGACCTCTGGCATCAACAAGGCATTTCCGGCCACAGAACTGCCGCTCACTGGATTTTTTTTCTTTTTCGGACCATTCTCTGTAAACCCTAGAGATGGTTGTGCGTGAAAATCCCAGTAGATCAGCAGTTTCTGAAATACTCAGACCAGCCTTCTGGCACCAACAATCATGCCACGTTCAAAGGCACTCAAATCACCTTTCTTCCCCATACTGATGCTCGGTTTGAACTGCAGGAGATTGTCTTGACCATGTCTACATGCCTAAATGCACTGAGTTGCCGCCATGTGATTGGCTGATTAGAAATTAAGTCTTAACACACAGTTGGACAGGTGTACCTAATAAAGTGGCCAGTGAGTGTATATAAAATGTATATAATGTATATATATATATATATATATATGAAAATGAATGTATGTACTGTATGTGTGTATCACCAACCAATTACGAAGCATCTTTCATTTCACCAGAGCTGTTCAAAAGAAGCTGAGCTGTGATTGGTTGCTATGAGCAACAGTTTTCCTTACAACCAATCACTAATCATCTCTCATTTCACCAGAGCTGGTTAAAAAAGAAGCTGAGCTGTGATTGGTTGCTATGAGCAAGTTTTCCCTCTTGACAACACCTCAGCAGACACTGACATGGTGGGAGAAATCCAGCATCCCAGGGAACATAAGCTGCCAGCCATTGTCTGCCCCCCAAAAAGGAGCAGAGGGCACATGACAGAAATGAATCCCCCCCTCCTGTGTCCATATACCATCACACATCCTCCATCCTATAGGCACATCTTCCCTCTTAAAGGGATCATTGGTATGGAAGTCAGAGCAAATCCATCCAGCGCTTTGGTTTTGACCCCAGGCCTCTCTTAAAGGGATTCCCGGTATGCAAGTTAGGATCGTTTCACTCAGCTCTGCGGTTCTGACCCCAGGGTCTCTTAAAGGGTTCATTGTTATGGAAGCTAAGGCAAATCGACTCTGTGCTTTGGTACTGACCCCAGACTCTCTTAAAGGGATCTCCTGCATGGAAGTTAGGGCAAATCCCTCAGCGCTTTGAATCTGACCCCAGGGTTCTATTAAAGGATCAATGGTATGGAAGTGAGGGCAAATCCACTCTGCGCTTTGGTACTGACCCCAGGCCTCTCTTAAAGGGATCTCCAGTATGGAAGTTAGGGCAAATTCTCTCTGCGCTTTGGTACTTACCCTAGGCCTCTCTTAAAGGGATCTCCGGTATGGAAGTTAGGGTAAATCCCTCAGCGCCCTGATTCTCAACCCAGGCTTCTATTAAAGAGATCATTGGTATGGAAGTCAGGGCAAATCCACTCAGCGCTCTGGTTCTGATGCCAGCCCTCTCTTCAAGGGATCCTCGGTATGGAACTTAAGACCGTTCCACTCAGCACTCTGGTTCTGACCCCAGGCTGATGGGATGATGTGGGATAGTAGGTGTAGTAGTCCGGTGGCTCTGGCTGATGAGATGATGTGGGATATTAGGAGGAGTAGTCCGGTGGCTCTGGCTGATGGGATGATGTGGGATATTAGGGGTAGTAGTCCGGTTGCTCTGGCTGACGGGATGATGTGGGATATTAGGGGTAGTAGTCCGGTGGCTTTGACAGGATGATGTGGGATATTAAGGGTAGTAGTCCAGTGGCTCTGGCTGACGGGACGATGTGGGATATTAGGGGTAGTAGTCCAGTAGCTCTGGCTGACGGGATGATGTGGGATATTATAGTGAATGTGGCTATGCGGAGTGGGCGGGGCTCTACACTCAGCTTTAAATATATAGATAAAATCATTATAATTTGTTATAACTAACCGTAGTTAGTTACTATGCCCGGGCAGCGCCGGGCTCTTCAGCTAGTATATATAGTTGGGTCGCCATTCCAGGGCTGGCGGGGTACTCGGTACCGGGCCCGATGAGCTTCAATGGGAGATGTCACGACAGATGAGACCCGGCCCGTGGCCCTGGGTGCCCATTGTAAAAGGGGAATATTCAGTGTGCTTATGATGATTAGAGTTTATGAATGATTCGTGACGCCACCTGTCGTGTTCGGCAATGAAGATGTTAAGCTGACGCTGCAGACGGATCCTCTGGGACTGATGGTGTGGTGCAGCGATTATGTTATAGCCCTCCACAGGCAGTGCTGTAGTCCCAGAGCAGAGTAGGTGAAGTGACACGTAGATGGTGTAGTATCAGGCGCAGGGGGAATGTAGCAGTGCTGAGCAGGTTGACGCAAGAATAAGTGGAGGACACCAGGGCATGTAGTTCCAAAGCTTACTCAGTCTGTTGTGGCACAAGAGTCCGCATCCGTGCCGTGTCTTCCTGGTCAGGAGCTCAGTCAACTTCCAGGCAAGATGACGGACTCCTTTCCAACACTCCACCAACGTATGTGCCTTTTCTGAACGTCTCCCTCTTAGCGCCTTTAGTGAATTACTCACAGTACTGAGTTACACTGGAGTTCCTCCTGTCAGATGTTCCTATGAACTCTACTTGTACGGCAGACAGCTGTAACCTGCTTCGGGGACTCCTTACTACCTAGTCCCAGCTCACTCACGTTGCTGTTGTGCCCCCAAGTCTTGTGTGGGAATAAAGTGGTGACAACTTCTATTCCTCCGGTGTCTGCTGCAGGACCATTAGTATCCATACAACCCCGGGGACCGGACCCCGGCCTTGTGCTTAGAACTTGGGAAGGGTTCTCCTCTAACCCTAATCCTTAGTCCTCTTCTTCTCCTCACATTCCGTACTAATCCTTTCCTTCTTATGGAGAGTCAGGCTTTCTATCAATGTTCCTTTCCTGTGCCAGTGGACCCAGGTCACTGAGGTCGGCTGCAGCACTTCCTTCCATCCATCCCACTCCGGGGATCTCCTATCACAGGCTGACCTCGTCAGACACCTGAGACAAACTGACTAAACCCTACACTCTTCCTGCTCTTTTGGGTGCAAAAATAAACTCCACCCGCCTCCCAGCACGCTTCGTGTTTCAAGCAGGGTGCCACCAAAGGGTGCTTTGCTACACTACTATGTTGTGTGGGATGCAGGTGTTGGAGCGTGATCAGGTGTCTCCACCTTACCTGGATGGTGGGGTACCACACCTTAGGAGGAGGTGCAATACCTCTGTGGCGATTGAACCCTCAGGGGCGCCACATATATATATATATATGTCAGTGAGACACACGTATATATTTATATATATATATATATATATATATTTAAATTTCATACAGAGGTAGATAGAATAAATAAACAAAAAACACACAAGCGCTTACTTAACAGTAAATGAGGTTAAGTCCTTGGCTGCTAAGGTCAAGTAGGGGTAAGTTTCCACCCAAACTAAAAAACAATAGCAAATGTTAAGGAATATGACCTGCACTCAAGAGTACCAAAATTTACTGAATCCTTGGCTAAAACTAGCCTGAAAACAGGGTGATAGGAACCCACAAAGGGGAATGTACTAGCAATCAATGAATAATGATTTACAGAGCAGTATAATGGTTAAGGGTGCTTAGAGTTCCTGTTGGATTGCATGAGGTGCAAACAAATTGTAATAATCACAAAAACAATGGTTGTGACACTGAGATTGATGAGAGGGGGTCAAAAGTATAAAAACTGTAAAGTAGAGGTCCCTCAATAGACATACACAGTGTCAAACACTTTGCATGTAAAAGGCTTGAGCCATATAGATGCTGGCATGAAAAATCAGGTTGTATGTATCACTCACTGAAGTGTAGATCATGTATGGAGCACCCGTGGTGGCTGGAGAGAGAGAGACACGTGCAATCGACAGGTGCCACATGGAGGCAGCGACGCTGCCGTTCACGATGCCACAAGAGGTTCTGCGTTCCCTGATAGGGGAATGCGCACAGGCAGTAGGGGAGCGGGGGAGCTAGTGGGTCGCCCTCGCGTCCCAGGGCTGTGGGGTACTCGGTATCGGGCCGGTGTCAGGGGGATGTGTCACAGCGGCGGTTACCCGGTCCGTGGCCCTGGGCTCCCAATATCAATGGTGGTTTAGTTTATATGGATAGTTCGTGACGCCACCTGTGGTGTTCGGCAAATATGATGTTAGGCCGACGCTGCATGCAGATCCTCTGGGACTGATGGTGTGTGCAGCATAGATGGTAAAGCTCCCCACAGGCGGAGCTGTAGTCCCAGGGCAGTGCAGCAAAGCAATGGTGGGGAGGCGCAGATGGTGTAGGTGCAGGTACCCAGGTGTAGCGGTGCGGGAATAACTGGAGGACACCAGAGTGTGCGGTTCCAAAGCTTTACTCACTGTTTGCAGTTCACACAAATGCCTGCCTCCGCGCCGTGTTCTCCAGGTCAGGGCTCCAGCCAACCTCCAGGCAAGATGGGATTCTCTCCTCCAACACTCTGCCAACATGTACCTTCCTGAACGACTCCTCCAATGCACCTTTAGGTGCGAAGCACTCCAGTACTTAGTTACCCTGGAATGCCTCTCTCTAGGTGTTCCTCGTCTCTACTTGTATGACAGACAGCTGTAGCCTGATCAGGGAACTCTGTATCCAGAGTCCCAGCTCACTATCCAAGTGCTGTTGTGTCCCAAGTCTATGATGGGAGTAAGGCATTAGCGGCTCACTACTCCACCAGTGTCTGCTGCAGAACCATAAGCATCCATACAACCTCGGGGACCGGGCCCCGGCCTTGCGCTGAGAACCTATAGGCAGGGTTTCTATCCAACCCACTCCTCCTCTCTGCTCTCTTCTCCTTCGTTCCGTACTTGACTTCTCTCTTATGGAAATGCAGGTTACAGTTCTACGTCTCTCCTTCTTACTCCTTCTCTCCTTCTCCTTTCCTGTGCCAGCTGGCTCAGGTCACTGAGGCAGCTGCAGCACTCCTTCCTCCATCCCTTCTTCCAGGGACCCTCATTCCTGTCTGAGTGACTTCCTTCCCGACTGACCTCCTGTCAGACTGACCGGTAATTCCTATCTTCCCCCTTCTTTTATACTAACTCCACCCACCTCCCAGCACATCTCGTGTTACGAAGCAGGGTTCCACGAAGGGTGCTCTGCTATTCCCAGCCTGAAGCTGCTATGTGGCCCTACTGATCATCCTGTGTGTGGGGTGCAGGTGTGGAGTGTGGTTGGAGTTCCCACCTTACCTGGATGGTGGGGCACCACACCTTAGGAGAAGATGCAGTACCTCTGTGGTGACTGAAGCCTCAGGGGCGCCACACTAGGAAAGGTGGGTAGAGACAGGCGAAACCACGGCTGGCAGCGTTCCTGGATATCCACTGAGTAACAATGGCCGACAGGTACCTGAGCATGTGACGTCACAGCTACTACAGGGCAGCGCGAGGACCAAGAGAAACCAACGTGTTTCAAAGGCAGGACTGCCTTCTTCGTCATCGGTAAGCAGTAAGTGACGTCGCATTAGCACCAGTCCCGGTTGTAAACTATTTAACCCTTGAGATGGATGGCAGCGTGGGACTTGACTGTACGGCGGACAGGTATTGGATATTGTTGCTTTTTTATTTTGGATTTTTTACAGGAGAACGATGGCTTCAAAAGGATTGTGAGTGAAATATAGATGGAAAAAATGTGTGTTTATTTTTCATTAAAAGTACGGATGAGCGAGTAGTGAAATACTCGGACTCGCTGTACTCGTTATGAGTAGCTCCTAATACTCAGGTACTCGTAACGAGCAGTGAGTCCAATGTAAGTCTATGGGAAATGTGAGTAATAGGCTGTGTCTGTAGGTGCGGGGCTGTGCTGGCCTGTGCGGGACTGTGCTGGGCTGTGCGGGACTATGCTGGGCTGTGCGGGGACTGGCTAGGCTGTGCGGGGAATGGCCGGGCTGTGCGGGACTGTGCCGGGCTGTGCGGGACTGTGCCGGGCTGTGCGGGACTGTGCTGGGCTGTGCAGGGACTTGCTGGGCTGTGCGGGACTGTGCTGGGCTGTGCGGGGGCTGTGCTGGCTGTGCCGAATATTGCGAGGCGAGTAGTGAAAATTTACTCGCCAGGATTTGAGTACCGCATTACTCGCCGAGTACCGAATCCTAACGAGTATACTTGCTCATCCCTACTGGGCAATGGGAAGAGAGCGGGTAAGTGCCCGAATTGGTGCATTTTACAGATGCGCCTTTTCTAAGGTGGCTGGGGCAGATTTTTTTTAGCCAGGGGGGCCCAAAAACAATGGTCCCTTTATAGGCTATTAATTACTGCCCTCAGTCACTGGCTTGCCCTCTCTGGTGGAGAAAATTGGACGTGAGCCCACACCATTTTTTTAAGTGAATTAATGCTTTAAATTAACACCTACAGCGCCAAAATTTTACACACACACTACTAACATTATTAGTGAGGGACATATATAAATCTAACGGATATGCAATCGTTTACTCTATGTAAACCATGTCTCATATCCTGTTGGGTTCTGTAATGATTTTACAGAAGCAAACAATTGACTTTTCACCTATTCTGCTATCTATATCTCTATGAAATATAAATATACAGTGGGGCAAAAAAGTATTTAGTCAGTCAGCAATAGTGCAAGTTCCACCACTTAAAAAGATGAGAGGCATCTGTAATTTACATCATAGGTAGACCTCAACTATGGGAGACAAACTGAGAAAAAAAAATCCAGAAAATCACATTGTCTGTTTTTTTTTCATTTTATTTGCATATTATGGTGGAAAATAAGTATTTGGTCAGAAACAAGCAATCAAGATTTCTGGCTCTCACAGACCTGTAACTTCTTTAAGAGTCTCCTCTTTCCTCCACTCATTACCTGTAGTAATGGCACCTGTTTAAACTTGTTATCAGTAGAAAAAGACACCTGTGCACACCCTCAAGCAGTCTGACTCCAAACTCCACTATGGTGAAGACCAAAGAGCTGTCAAAGGACACCAGAAACAAAATTGTAGCCCTGCACCAGGCTGGGAAGACTGAATCTGCAATAGCCAACCAGCTTGGAGTGAAGAAATCAACTGTGGGAGCAATAATTAGAAAATGGAAGACATACAAGACCACTGATAATCTCCCTCGATCTGGTGTTCCACGCAAAATCCCACCCCGTGGGGTCAGAATGATCACAAGAACGGTGAGCAAAAATCCCAGAACCACACGGGGGGACCTAGTGAATGAACTGCAGAGAGCTGGGACCAATGTAACAAGGCCTACCATAAGTAACACACTACGCCACCATGGACTCAGATCCTGCAGTGCCAGACGTGTCCCACTGCTTAAGCCTGTACATGTCCGGGCCCGTCTGAAGTTTGCTAGAGAGCATTTGGATGATCCAGAGGAGTTTTGGGAGAATGTCCTATGGTCTGATGAAACCAAACTGGAACTGTTTGGTAGAAACACAACTTGTCATGTTTGGAGGAAAAAGAATACTGAGTTGCATCCATCAAACACCATACCTACTGTAAAGCATGGTGGTGGAAACATCATGCTTTGGGGCTGTTTCTCTGCAAAGGGGCCAGGACGACTGATCCGGGTACATGAAAGAATGAATGGGGCCATGTATCGTGAGATTTTGAGTGCAAACCTCCTTCCGTCAGCAAGGGCATTGAAGATGAAACGTGGCTGGGTCTTTCAACATGACAATGATCCAGGGCAACGAAGGAGTGAAAAGCCAAAAACATCACTGCTGTAGAGGAGATCTGCATGGAGGAATGGGCCAACATACCAACAACAGTGTGTGGCAACCTTGTGAAGACTTACAGAAAACGTTTGACCTCTGTCATTGCCAACAAAGGATATATCACAAAGTATTGAGATGAAATTTTGTTTCTGACCAAATACTTATTTGCCACCATAATATGCAAATAAAATGAAAAAAAAAACAGACAATGTGATTTTCTGGAATTTTTTTTTCTCAGTTTGTCTCCCATAGTTGAGGTCTACCTATGATGTAAATTACAGACGCCTCTCATCTTTTTAATTGGTGGAACTTGCACTATTGCTGACTGACTAAATACTTTTTTGCCCCACTGTATATATATATATGTGTCAATGACATATATCTCTATATATAAAAAAGGAATGTATGTATGTGTGTATCACCAACCAATCATGAAGCATCTTTCATTTCACCAGAGCTGTTCAAAAAAAGCTCAGTTGTGATTGGTTGCTATGATCAACAGTTTTCTTTGCAACCAATCACTAAGCATCTCTCATTTCACCAGAGCTGGTTAAAAGTAGCTGAGCTGTGATTGGTTGCTATGAGCAAGTTTTCCCACTTGACAACACCTCAGCAGACACTGACATGGTGAGAGAAATCTAGCATCCCCAGGAACATAAGCTCCCAGCCATTGTCTGCCCCCTAGAAAGGAGCACAGAGCACATAACAGAAATGAATCCCCCCCTCCCGTGGATCAATGGTATGCAAGTTAGGGCAAATCCACTCAGCATTTTGGTGCTGACCCCAGGCCTTTCTTAAAGGGATCTCCGGTATGGAAGGCAGGGCAAATCCATCCAGTGCTTTGGTTCTGACCCCAGGCCTCTCTTAAAGGGATCCCCAGTATGGAAGTGAGGGCAAATCCAATCTGCACTTTGGTACTGACCCCAGTCCTCTCTTAAAGGGATCCCCGGTATGGAAATGAGGGCAAATCCGGGTAGTAGTCCGGTGGCACAGGCTGACGGGATGATGTGGGATATTATAGTGAATGTGGCTGTGCGGAGTGGGCGGGGCTATACACTCATCTTTATATATACTTTATATATATATCTAATATATAAAGCTCAAAGTGTGTATGTGTGTATGTATGTGTGTATGTGTGTGTGTGTGTATGTTTGTTTGTATGTCCGGGATAGGCATCCGCACCGTCGCAGCTACAGCCACAAAATTTGGCACAGTCACACGTCTGGACCCCGAGAGCGTCCTAAGCTATGTTGTGAGGTGAAATTTTAACCCTGCGCGTTCAAATTCACCAAACAATTTTGCCCCTATCTACATACTGGGGGAAAAAGTCTGTGCGCGTCAAGCCCCGCCCCTCACTGTGATGTCACAATGCCCCTATTTGCATACTGGGGAAGCACTGTGTGGTTGCCATGGCGACGCTGATGTCATCAAAGGTTGCAAGCCCCGCCGCCGCTCATTATGATGTCATAATGGTTGACTATGAGATGGAGAATGTGTGATGAGTATATGGGCACCGGACTATGGGATGGAGGATATGTATGATGGGTATATGGGAACGGCACTATGGGATGGAGGATATGTATATGGGCACGGGACTATGGGATGGAGGATATGTATGATGGGTATATGGGAACGGGACTATGGGATGGAGGATGTGTGATGGGTATATGGGCACTGGACTATGGGATGGAGGATATGTATGGCGGGTATATGGGCACGGGACTATGGGATGGCGGATATGTATATGGGTACGGGACTATGGGCTGGAAGATGTGTGATGGGTATATGGGCACTGGACTATGGAATAGAGGATATGTTTGACCGGTATATGGGCACGGGACTATGGGATGGTGGATATGTATATGGGCACGGGATTATGGGATGGAGGATGTGTGATGGGTATACGGGCACTGGACTATAGGATGGAGGATATGTATGACGGGTATATGGGCACGGGACTATGAGATGGCGGATATGTATGATGGGTATATGGGCACTCGACTATGGGATGGAGGATATGTATGATGGGTATATGGGCACGGGACTATGAGATGAAGGATGTGTGATGGGTATATGGGCACTCAACTATGGGATGGCGAATATGTATGATGGGTATATGGGCATGGGACTATGGGATGGAGAATATGTATGATGGGTATATGGGCATGGGACTATGGGATGGAGAATATGTATGATGGGTATAAGGGCATGGGACTATGGGATGGAGGATGTGTGATGGGTATATGGGCACTCGACTTTGGGATGGAGGATATGTATGATGGGTATATGGGCATGGGACTATGGGATGGAGGATGTGTGATGGGTATATGGGCACTCGACTTTGGGATGGAGGATATGTATGATGGGTATATGGGCACGGGCCTATGGGATCGTGGATATGTATGATGGGTATATGGGCACGAGACTATGGGATGGAGGATAATTATAATTTTCTATAACTAACCACAGTTAGTTACTATGCCCGGGCAGCGCCGGGCTCTTCAGCTAGTACATATACAGTATATATGTATATATATATATATATATCTATATACCCATGCTCTATGTATACATATATTCTATCCATTCTATTTTAACCTGTCAGTGTGATTTTACAGTATATCACACTGAATTGCCGGCTTTTCTAAAGGACACCGGTGCGTATTTCTTGCAAGTCACATGCATGGTCTGTGTGTAATCCGTTTTTTTCTCGCACCCATAGACTTGCATTGGCGAGTCTCGGGCGTAATATAGTGCAAATCGCAGCATGCTGCGATTTCACCCGCACGTACAATACGGGTGAGAAAAAAATGGATGATTGGAGCTGTCCCATAGGTTAACATTGGTCCGTATTTCTCTCTAGTGTGACTCCAGTCTCAAGGGCATAAAAATTAAAAGGTTGAAAATTGCAAAATTTTCAAACATTTTTGACAAATTTTCATTTTTATCTCAGATAAACACAAGTAATATAGAAGAAATCTTACCACTATTATGAAGTACCATTTGTCATGAAAAAACATTCTGAGAATCAGTGGGAACTGATGAAAAGTTCCAGAGTTATTAGCTCATAAAGTACCACTGGTCAGAATTGTTAAAATTGGCCTGGTCTTGAAGGTGAAAACATGCTTGAGGGCTGAAGGGCTTAAAGGGAATCTGTCGAGCGGTTTAGGCCTCCTTATCTGAGAGCAGCTTAATATACTGAAAGAGACCCTGATTCCAGGTATGTGTCACTTCCCGGGCTGCTTGTCGTAGTGTAGATAAAAATCACTATTTTATTAGCAGGACATTACTAGAGGATTAGTAACCCTGCCCCCACCACTGATTGGCAGTTTTCTATGTACATTTTACATGGGCATAAAGCTGCCAATCAATACAGGGGGATGGTTATTCTGAGCTCAGCATTCACAGAACTCCTAGATCTGCAACACAGAAAACAGTGATTGTGTAAGAGGGAGCCAGGACGGTAATCGCAGCCGAGGACACCGGGGCTCTGGTGTCCTGACCTTCTCTCACAGAAAAACCATCAGCTTCTACCGGCGTACCTGTTTGGGGTGCTTGTCCACAGACAGGAATTCCACTGCCGTGCGACTCAGCTCCTGCACACTTGGTTCCAGTGCTCAGGGTTGAAATAACGGACACAGATACTGGTTCTGCTGCAAAATCAATGACTTTACTTTCTTCTTCAACGGTCCCGGACACATCAGTTACATTACAGTCAACACAGCATTCCTCCTGCACTTTCCCTTGCTTACTTTCTGTATCATCACGCACATTACGGGGTAGTAGCACCCTTGGTGGTTCCGCAGCATCACTCCTGTAGGACCTCTGAACATAGGGGAACCCGTTCATCTGCTTTGCCCCATATTCACAAGCTTCAGCCCTATTAAGGATCTGCCACATTGTGAACACTCTGCGCCCTGCACGACTTTTGGACCACTTCTTCCTTTTCATTCCTGCTGCTGTCATAAACTGCAATTTCCCTAGGTGCTTCGGTCTTATCTAGCACCCATCTGACTGTACCCATGCTTTTCTGCTTTTCAACAATGTTGCGTAGTTGCTATGGCGCCCTGGGCTTAGAGCCCTTGTGGACTTGTTGGGCGTGCTTGTCCTTCTGCCTAAATCCTATAACCAACACTTGCTTAACTCATAGCAGCTCCTCCTACAGTTAACCCCTATGTTAACTACCTGTCAACTATACCTAACAAGGCACACTAGTATAACCCCATCGAGTGGCCCACAACAGAAATACGCTTACCCAGCCTATGGAACTATATACTAACAGTGCCCTCCACTATTGAACCCAAAGGATGCACAGGCTTATCCTAATGTAATCATTAATATACGGATACAATACAATATAATACAATATATTATAACATGGTAACACATAATGTGGCAGTATCAATGGACAGGAGGTAATACACCGTAGTGTAGCAGTACCAAAGCATAATAATATCTGTACATCAATTTACGATATCTTAATATCAGAACTAGGAGAGGTCGCATTAAAGGGATATTCTACTCAATCCCCTACCATTTGTGTCAAAATGATATCAAGCAGCCCAGTAAGTGACACACGGCTGGAATTAGGGTCTCTGCCCCCTACATTATGCTGCTCTCAGATAAGGTAGCAAAAATCTGGTGCCCGATCCCCTTTATTCACTTGCAAACATGTAGGACTGATCCTGCACCCTTAGGCATACTGAGGACAGAATTTATTTTGAAAGCAGAAATTAGTGTAGGGCAACAGATAATAATGAACAAATTTGATAGAACAGGCAAATATAGACAGCATCCTCTATTATATTTATTTATTTTACTCATTTATATAGTGTCATTAATTCCACAGCGCTTTACATACATTATTGGCACTGTCCCCAATGGGGCTCATAATCTAAATTCCCTATCAGTATGTCTTTGGGATGTGGGCGGAAAGCAGTGGAAACCCACACAAACCCAGGAAGAACATACAAACTCCTTGCCGATGTTGTCCTTGGTGAGATTTAAACCCTGGAGCGCAGCGCTGCAAGGCCACAGCGCTAACCACTGAGCCACCGTGCCGACCAATTTGTAGTGTATATGAGTCATTAACAGACTTGAGCGAAATGGGTCGTTCAAATTCAAAAGTCGCTGACTTTCGATAAAGTCGGGTTTCGCCGAGCGAAACCCGACCATAGCGTGAGGTCGGCCATGTGGTCGCCGACCCGAGCGCTAAAGTCGCATTTCCCATAATGCTTTCAGGTGCCTTTTCTCTGACAATGAGCAAGGATGCACACTGTGGTCAACGCGATGACATGTGCAGCGGCCACCACCATTTTAGAGAAGGGCATTTCAGTGATTGGCTTGTTTTGTGTGGCGTCACAGTGGCTATAAAAGCCCTGAATGCTGACCGCCATTTTACTTCTGCCGATCTTAGCATAGGGAGAGGTTGCTGGCTGCCGCTGCTTCTTAATAGGGAAAGTGTTAGGCAGGAAAGAAAACAGACAGGCAGGGAAGAAAAAAGAATCTGTGCTTCTGCTGATAGCAATTGTGCTGTACAGTTAGTGTGCAGTGGCAGGGGAGGATTTTTTCGTGTGCAGCAGCGCTGGTTATTAGGCTACCTGATAGCTGCATTGCTGTGTGCACATTGCTGTGCAGACTGCTTTTTACACAGCACTCCTACCTTTATTCTTTTTTTCTGAACAGTTACCGAGCGTTCATTTTTTCCCACACCATATTGGGGTTGTACGCTCCTCACACACTACCGTGTACCGGCTGGTATCATGGACAAATACATGCTTTATGTGTGTGACTCCTGAAAAAAATAGACAGAGATTTACATTTTTCCATACATATACCGTATAGAGCTGTCCGCTAGAGATGAGCGACTTTGCCTTTTTTTCAGGTCGAGTCGGGTTTCATGAAACCCGACTTTCTCAAAAGTCAGGTCGAACTAAATCGGCCGATTATCGTGAAAAGTCGAAGGCCGACTGAAACACGAAACCCAATGCAAGTCAATGGCGAAGAAAAGTCGGCAATGAGTGGAGGACAGGAAACACACCTACAGTACCCATTTTAATGCCAAAAACATCAATTCTTATTACTTAAGCTTGTCAACCTTAATTTACTTTATAATAGTTAGGCATTGAAAACTGGGGGTCATTTGGCTAAAGTTGTGGGGGGAATAGGGCTGGCTCCAGATTTTCATGGGCCCTGGGCCAAAGTGTGTCAATGAGCTCCTTTAACACATGCCACAATTCATGATCCTCTGATACAGCAGAGAAATAGCGGTATAGTACAATGAAAAATACTTCACTTCTTACATCACATGACTGATATCCATTTTAAATTCTCCAATAGCTCCAAAAATGGACAGTATATTACTCCATACAGTATTATGGCCACCGCATAGTGTGCTATACAGAGTAATGAGGCCCATATATTTCTCCATGCAGAATCATTGGTCCCATATAATGTTCCATACAGTATATGATGAGCTCCACATAATGCTACAGTATATGTTGGTCCCCATGGATGAAGCTCCACTGTCTTATGGGCCCAAATAATGCTCCATATATAATGGGCCCCATTTCTAATGCTCCAGTGTAAAATGGGCCCTGTAAATGCTGCTCCAGTGTCTGATGTCCACCTTTGGAATGCTCTAGTGTATGGTGGGCCCCATATATCATTCTCCAGAGTATAGTGCTCCCCAAAAATTGCTCCCAACCTTTAAAACATTTAAATAAGTCTCCTCGCTAGGGAATCCCTGTACTAGTCTGGACTCCTCGTCATCCCCATCTTCCATCTCTCTGCACTTGGACTGTTTAGGCAGAGGGCGTACAGACGTGATGTCATTTTGCTCTCTGACCAGAATGTCACTGTCAGGAAACGCGGAAGACGACACAGTGGTGGAACAGGGAGAGGTAAGTATTTCAACTTTGCAAGTGCTGTGATCTTGAGCAAGCAGGGGGGGCCCAATCGTTGGCGACGTCACTGGCACAGGGCCCCTCATAGTACGGTGGTGTGTCTGACGGCGGGTGGAGGGCCCTCCCACCGGCAGAGACACTTTTGTGTACTATGAGGGGCCCTGTGCCAGTGCCGCCACCCATGAGTATGCCCCCCCACCTGCTCAAGGAACCTGCACTTTCATCTGCATCTTCCTCTTTGTAACCATGTAAGGTGGTATAGTATGCGGGAAGGGGAACGTGAGTTTCATCAGGGTCAGATTCTGGCTGTGTAGAGTGCGAGGGGAATGTAGTGGTCTGGGTCAATGTATGCGTCTGCTCATGCAAACTTTGATGCACATTAAGGCGTCTGCAGCGGAGTAGGAACAGGAGGAGGGGGAGGGAGCCTTACTGACCGTGATCCATTGTCTGCTCTGGGAACTGACCTGGACGAGGTGGAGGAAGAAGAGGAAGAGGAGGAGGAAGAGGAGGATGATGGGGATGACTATTTTGGGGAGGAGGATGCTTCTCGGGGGGCAAGAGAAAATGTTGGCTTGCCAAGGTCAGGTACAGGGTTTGTGCATGACTGGAGGAATGTGGATTTGTCAGAAAGTGCTCCTCCACCTACCACTATCACTGCATCATTGACACCTGGAACATTGGCCCACATGTGTGATTATCTCTTGCGGATCCTAAAAAGGGACCCCCGCTGTTGTGAGCTCATTTTCGGGTTTGCCTCTGGCTTCTGGTGAGGGTTATGGAGCTGGCTGTGCTGACAGAGGAGTAGTGAGTTCTCTATCTGGACTCCCTCTGTTGGTGAAGGGAGGTAATTCAGCTGATCTAAATGGTAGAGACCGGCCACCTGAGGAAAAGGACTGCGATTGGACATCAGGAGTTTCTGATTGGATTTAAGGCAGCCGACTCCCTAGTTTCTTGCTGGTGATTTTTCCTGACTGTGGCTCCTGGTTTCCAGTTTGGTTCCTTCCTTCCTAAAGCTAAGTTTTCTCTGCTATTGTTCATATGAGTTTTTGTCTGGTTTACTTAGTTTTTGTGTTCAGCCAGCCCTGGCTGGGACTGGGCTGAATCCCCATTTTGTCTCTGATCAGTTGATCTCTTTTGCTCTGTCTTCAGAATATACCTGAGTGCTGATATAGTGATTTGAAGTCTAGCGACTTCAGGGCCTTTTTCTATCAGACGTGTTGGACATTCTTTTTGGCAGGGTTTTTTGCGTGATTGCAGACAGCAGCTTTTCTTTCCTGTCCTTTCTAGTTAGCGAGGGCCCCATCGTTTGCTCAGCCTATCTTTCTACCTGTGTCTGTGTTTTCATCTTGTTTCACCGACAATACATGTTGGGGGCTGTCTATTGCTTTGGGGTCTGCTCTGGGGCAGTTTAGATTTTCCTTTTCTTTCTTTAGGCTTATTTAGTTCTCCGGCCGTGACGAGGCATCTAGGACCACCGTAGGCACGCTCCACGGCTACTGCTAGTTGTTGTGAATAGGATCAGGGGTCTGCAATCCGCTAGTTACCAACCTCTCCGGTTTTCTGAGCTTAACTTGCTTTTTGTTTTTTCCTCCTCGGTGACTCATTCATAACACCCCGCATTGTCAAAATTATGAAGGATGACGACTACTGGTTGGCCAACATCCTCGATCCACACTATAAAGACAAATTACCGAACATCATGCCACAGGAGAACCTAGAGCTAATATTGGCGAACAAACAAGCAACTCTGGTAAACCGTTTGTTAGAGGCATTCCCAGCACACAGCAGAGGGGCAGGTTCTGCCACGAGCCCTACTGGGCCAAATGGAAGAGATGTTCGTGGTGCACACAGCCAAACTGGCATTGGAGACAAGGGTTTCATGACCAGGTTGAGGACTCATTTCTCGATGACCGCTCACATGACTGTTAATACTCAATCGATTGCAACAGACAGGAGACAGCAGTTGTCAACTATGGTTCAAAATTACCTCTCCTCCCCTATCGATGATCTCCCTCACAGTTCATTCCCCTTTGACTATTGGGCATCTATACTGGACACCTGGCCTGAATTGGCACAATATGCCTTACAGGAACTCGCTTGCCCTGCTGGTAGTGTGCTATCAGAAAGAGTCTTCAGTGCTGCTGGATCAATCCTGACAGAAAGAAGGACCCAGCTGTCGACCCAAAATGTTGGTGATCTCACCTTCATTAAAATGAACCATGCCTGGGTTTGAAAGGATTTTGTACCACCTTCCCCTGATGACACATAGGTTGACAGCAAAATGGCTCACTTTGTCCTCCTCTTCCTCCGACTTCTGCAATTCCTCCATTTGCAGCTGCTGAACGTCCAGCCTACACCTCAACATATGCCAGTTTTTCCACCTCCCTAACTCGCCTGTCCCCTCCCCCAGGGCCGGCGTCAGCACCTGGCGGACCCGGGCAAGTGCCGGGGCCCTGAGCAGGTGGGGGGGCCCACTCGTGGGCGACGGCACTGGCACAGGGCCCCTCACAGTACGCAAAGTCTGTGATGGTGAGGGGGCCCACTCGCCGTCACAGACACCGTCGTACTATGAGGGGCCTTGTGCCACTGCTGTCGCTCACGAGTGGGCCACCCCTGCTTGCTCAGGGCACCATCACTTGCAATACTTACCTCTCCCTGCTCCACCTCTGTGACCTCTTCCACATTTCCTGACAGTGACATTCAGATCAGACAGCGCGATGACGTCACGTCTGTACGCCATCTGCCTGAACAGCCCAAGTGCATAGAGCTGGAATATGGCGATGCTAAGGAGTCTAGAGTCGAGCAGTGCCCAGCTAGGAGAGGTGTTTATTTTTTTTTAATGTCTGTAGCAATATATGGGGAGCATTATACACTGGAGAATTATGTATGGGGCCCATTATATATGGAGCATTATACACTGTTTGCATATTAATTTTTTTATGTCAGGTAATTTTTTAGTAAACATTTTCAAATATTGAAAAAACAGGTAGTCATATACAGGATATTTCACAAATAGTGTATTACATAAACACAATAGAACCCCACAAAAATCCCTCCCAACTCACCCCCCACCCTCACCCGAAAAAACACCTCTCGTCTCTCCCGATGCATTTGGTCTCTCACAGCAACAATTTTTGGGTTATATCCTCCTCAACGCTCTCATCCATGTTAATCTCGGAGGCGCCAACCCGGGTGTGTCCAACCAAGGTGCCCACATATCTTCCCATTTCTTAGTTGTTCTTCTGTTATGATACACATATTTTTCCATATCTATATTATTATTAACTGCATCGGTAACTTACGTGATGGTGGGTACAAAAAATTCCTTCCAGTGAGCCGCCACCCTTTTACGAGCTTGATATAGTATTCGTGAGACTGCCAGCTGGTGCTCCTCCGAAAGCAGCAAAGTATCCACCCACCCCAGAAGAGCCATTTTGGGGTCTAGTACCATTTGACATTGATAGACAGTATTAAGTAAATCATTCACACCTCCCCAAAACCTACGTAACCGAGGACAGTTCCAGGTCATGTGTATCAGATCCGCATTGGGCGTTCCACATTTCCAACAATCTGCCTCTCTAGCATAGCCAATTTTCAACAGCTGTATAGGGGTTCGATAAACTCGATGAAGCAAATAAAGATGCGACACTCTCTGCGCCTCGCTAACCGAGACTTTCGTGACTTCTTGCAATGCATCCTCCCATTCATCATCTGTTAAATCACCTACATCAACTTTCCACTTATTCTTCAGCGTCTCCAAAGTTGCCACTCTCTTTTCCAACATGGCTGCATATATCATGGATATAATACCTCTTGATCCTCCTCCCATCACTACTCTATCCAACAACGGAGTTTTAGCTGGATTACCTAGTGGAGCAAGTCGCTGTTGTGCTTCACAAGCATGTCTCAGCTGGAGATATAGAAAAAATCTTTTATTAGGGATGGAAAATGTCTGTTTGAGATCCTCAAAAGATCGAAACTCCCCTTCAGAATAAAGCTGTTATACTAGTTTAAGCCCTCTCCTCTCCTATAGCTCAAAACCCTCTAATTTATTTAGCTCTGTACATGTCAAGTTTCTCCAGATCAGGGAATGCGCCGTGACTCCCTGTATACCCAATATTTCTTTGGCTGTGTTCCATGCCTTATCCATGCACTTCATTATCGGACTATTGATAGCTTGATCCTGACGGAACCGCCCTGAGTCTAGCGGCTGCACCAGTAAGTCCTTTCCCACTACGCATGTAAGCATACATCCCAATGAACTTCACATGAAGGAATCCTCCTCCCCCCATCCTCTGAAATGCTGCAACTGCGCTGCAAGATAATACAGAAAGGAGTCAGGAACCGCTAATCCCCCCCCAGTTCTTTAGATGTACGCAAAACCTCCAACCGAATTCTAGGAACACTCCTCTTCCAGATAAGTTCTCTAAATATTCTGTTTATCTGATAAAAGATTGCACCAGGAATCCAAATGGGTGCATTGTGGAGGGCATACAAAGCTTGTGGCATGAGAACCATTTTTACCAGGTTTGCCCTTACCACCATACTCAGTGGTAACTTGCACCAGTCCTTTATTTTTGGATGAAATGTAGCAAGTAGCAGGGTAATAGTTAAATGATCAAAATCTTGTATATTATACCCAATATGAATTACCAAATATTTAAACTCTTTGACTACATTTAATCGTCCGGCCAATTCCAAGACGTTTTCAGGAGCATCTCCCACCCGCATAATTGAAGATTTCTCCCAGTTAAAACATAAATCAGAGATCACTGCGAAGGATCCAAAGACTTCCATTGCCACCCTCAGAGAAGACGGCCACTCTTCCAAAAACAAGAGCATGTCATCAGCATACAACGCTATTTTTTCTTGCAAAGCCTCATACCCAAACCCCTTAATTTCAGGTGTCGCCCAATTCACTACTGCCAAGGGCTCAATTGCCAGAGCAAACAGTAGGGGAGACAGGGGGCACCCCTGTATGGTCCCTCTGTGTAAGTTAATTGTATTTGAGATCTCCCCATCAATTCTACTTTTGGCCTCTGGACTTGAATACAGCAGCCATATCCAGGCAATAAAATTTTTACGGGAACACATCTTGGCTAATATAGCCCACCGATATGGCCATTCGACGCTGTCAAATGCTTTAGCAGCATCCAAAGATGCAACAGCCCTTGGTTCCTTTCCCTTTGATGGGATCTGTAAATTTAGATACAACCGCCAGATATTAATTGCAGTTGATTTCTCTGGCATAAAACCAGTTTGATCTGGATGAATAATACTAGATATTACTCTAGACAGCTGCATTATCAGAATCTTTGCAAAAATCTTGCCATCAATGTTTAAAAGGGAGATAGGTCTGTATGACTCTGGAAGACAAGGATTCTTATCAGCCTTGGGGATGACCACTATGATTGCTTCATTCAAGGACCGGGGCAAGTGCCCATCTTCCCTAGCCGCCTCAAACACTTTCAACAGCTGTGGAAGCATTATGTTTGAGTACTGTTTATATACCTCCACAGGCAGCCCATCAGACCCCAGTGTCTTATTCCCTGCCATAGAATCTAGAGCCTCCTCTAATTCTTCCAGACTAATTGATGCCTCCAGGCCAACAGCTTCCGATTCCAACAGAGTAGGCAGACCAGCAGTCCCCAAAAAGATACTGAGCAACTCATCAGAGAACCTGCCCTGCGAATTATATAATGTCTCAAAAAACTCGCTAAAAGTTGCTAGAATTGCCCCAGAAGATCTTTCAAGTTTCCCATTTTTGTTTTTTATCTCCACTACCATTGCAGGGCCAGATTGAGTCTTGATCAGGGTAGCTAGTAGATGTCCAGTTCCCTCCTCCTCCCCGAAATAAACCTGCCGCCGGAAGTATCGTTTATCTGCAGCTTTTGAAAGCTTATGTTGGGCTGATGGTTTTTCCACATCTTTTAGGCTGGTTTCACATTTGCGTTTTTTTTCGCGGTAATTTAGCGCTAAATAGCGCATGCGTTTTTTTTTCCTATACTTTGCATGGGATGCGCTTATGTGCGCATACACATGCGTTTGTACGCGTTTTACCGCGCATGCGTTTTTTTGCGGTATGCGCTCGGGCGCACAAAATGTAACTTGTTGCATTTTTTGTGCGTCCGATTTGCCTCAAAAAAACGCATGCGCGCGCAATGCGTTTTTTTACAGCAAGACACCCATTATAAGTCTATGGTGAGCATATGTGCGCATTGGCATGCTTATGTATGCGTTTTTTTGCACATGCGTTTTTTTTTTTACCATTAGTTTAGACAATGGAATTTAGGGGTTTGGGTAAAGTTAGGGTTAGTTAAGGGGGTTTAGGGTTAGGGTTAGGGTCAGGGTTAGGGTTAAGTATGGTTTGGTTAAGGGTTAGGGTCAGGGTTAGGGTTAGGGTTAGGGTTAGGTATGGTTTGGTTAAGGGTTAGGGTCAGGGTTAGGGTCAGGGTTAGGGTTAGGGTTAGGGTTAGGGTTAAGTATGGTTTGGTTAACGGTTAGGGTCAGGGTTAGGGTTAAGTATGGTTTGGTTAAGGGTTAGGGTTAGGGTTAGGGTTAGGGTCAGGGTTAGGGTTAGGGTTAGGGTCAGGGTTAGGGTTAGGGTCAGGGTTAGGGTTAAGTATGGCTTGGTTAAGGGTTAGGGTCAGGGTTAGGGTTAGGGTCAGGGTTAGGGTTAAGTATGGTTTGGTTAAGGGTTAGGGTTAGGGTCAGGGTTAGGGTCAGGGTTAGGGTTAAGTATGGTTTGGTTAAGGGTTAGGGTCAGGGTTAGGGTTAGGGTTAGGGTTAGGGTCAGGGTTAGGGTTAGGGTTAAGGTTAAGTATGGTTTGGTTAAGGGTTAGGGTCAGGGTTAGGGTTAAGTATGGTTTGGTTAAGGGTTAGGGTTAGGGTTAGGGTTAGGGTCAGGGTTAGGGTTAAGTATGGTTTGGTTAAGGGTTAGGGTTAGGGTTAGGGTTAGGGTCAGGGTTAGGGTTAGGGTTAGGGTTAGGGTCAGGGTTAGGGTTAGTAAAGTCATGGTTTGGGTTAGTGTGAGTGGCCACCTAATGTTGGAAAAAAACGCAAACGCGGTAAAAACGCACTAAAAACGCATACAAACGCTTAAAAACGCTGCGTTTTTTTCATGCATGCTCATAAAAATGCTTGAAAAAAACGCAGCAGTTGTATGCTTTTGTATGCGTTTTTCAATGCGTTTTTTTGCGGGAAAAACGCGCTGCAAAAAAAAGCAAGTGTGAAACAGGCCTTAATGCGCTAAAATGTATATCTGGCGGGGTTTTCAAATATTGCAATTGTGCAGAGATAGCTTCCTTCTGTAAAAGTTCCTCATATTCTCTAGACTTAGTTTTAACTCTATTCACTTCCGAGATCAACATTCCTCTCAGATAAGCTTTAGATGCATCCCATATTCTTTCCCTGGGGGCTGTACCCTCATTAATAAGGTAATCAGAATGCGTTAAACGACCATGGTGCCCATTCCCCTCTCCCACCATTTTCCCAATTAAATGTCGCCATAACAGGGGAGTGATCTGACAAGGCCCTAGGTTGATATTTGTTTGCATAATTATTACTAGGCAAGTTGTATTTGAGAGGATTCATTTTATTATTGAACAACAACTATGTTCTCAATCAACCGAAAAGACTCATAAATATCAAAGCTTAATATTTTTGGAAGTTGGAGTGGGTTTTTTTAGATTTGGCTATCTTAGGAGGATATCTGTTTGTGCAGGTAACTATTAGAATTATTAGGCAACTTAATAAAAACCAAATATATACCCATCTCACTTGTTTATTTTCACCAGGTAAACCAATATAACAACACAAAATGTAGAAATAAACATTTCTGACATTCAAAACCGAAAAAAAGGGGAGCAACAGAGCCACCTTTCTTTACGATAACAGTCAAAAGCCTTCCATCCATACATTCTGTCAGGTGCTTGATCTGTTTACGATCAACATTGCGTGCAGCAGCCACCACAGCCTCCCTGACACTGTTCCCAGAGGTGTAATGTTTTGACTCCATGTAGATCTCACATTTTATGAGGGACCACAGGTTCTCTATGGGGTTCAGATCAGGTGAACAAGGGGGCCATGTCATTATTTTTCTATCTTTTAGACCTTTACTGGGCAGCCACGCTGTGGAGCATTTGGATGCATGTGATGGAGCATTGGCCTGCATGAAAATCGTGTTTTTCTTGAATGATACCGACTTCTTCTGGTACCACTGGTTGAAGAAGGTGTCTTCCAGAAACTGGCAGTAGGTCTGGGAGTTGAGCTTCACTCCATCCTCAACCCGAAAAGGTCCCACAAGTTCATCTTTGATGATACCAGCCCATACCAGTACCCCACCTCCACCTTGCTGGCGTCTGAGTCAGAGTGGAGCTCTCTGGCCTTTACTGATACAGACTCGGGCCCATCCATCTGGCCCATCAAGAGTCACTCTCATTTCATCAGTCAATAAAATCTTACAAAAATCTGTCTTAACATATTTCTTTGCCCAGGCTTGACATTTTATCTTATGTTTCTTGTTCAAAGGTGGTCGTTTTCTAGCCTTCCTTACCTTGGCCATGTCCCTGAGTATGCAACACCTTGTGCTTTTTAATACTCCAGTAACGTTGCAGCTCTGAAATATGGCACAACTGGTGTCAAATGGCATCTTGGCAGCTTCATGCTTGATTTTCCTCAATTCATGGGCAGTTATTTTGAGCCTTTTTTTTATCAACACGCTTCTGGCGACCCTGTTGGCTATTTGCCATGAAACGCTTGATTGTTCAGTGATCAGTCACGCTTCAAAAGTTTGGCAATTTCAAGACTGCTACATCCCTCTGCAAGACATCTCACAATTTTTGACTTTTCAGAGTCCGTCAAATCTCTCTTCTGACCCATTTTGCCAAAGGAAAGGAAGTTATCTAATAATTAAGCACACCTTATATAGGGTTTTGATGTCATTAGACCACACCCCTCCTCATTCCAGAGATGCAAATCACCTGATTTACAAAATTGGCAGTTGGCTTTCAAGCCTATACAGCTTGGAGTAGGACAACATGTATGCAAAGGATGATGTGATCAAAATACTCATTTGCCTTATAATTCTGCACACAGTGTATAGGCCCATCATACAGTGCAGCATCATGTGGGGCCCATTATATATGGAGCATTATATAGGCCCATCATACAATGGAGCATCATCCATGGGGCCCATCATATACTGGAGCATCATATGGGGTTCATTATTTATGGGGCATCATATAGGGTATGGAGCATTATATGGAGCACATATGGGGCCTATTCTGTATGGAGCATTATATGGTGCCCATTCTGTATGGAGCAATATATGGGGCCCATCATATGCTGTATGGAGCTTTATATGCGACTCATTATACTGCATGCAACAATATGTGGGGCTCATTCTACTCTATGGGGACCATCCTATACTGTATGGCACATTATATGGGGACCATCATATACTGTAGCATTATGTGGAGCTCATCATATACTGTATGGAACATTATATGGGACCAATTATTCTGTATGGAGCAATATATGGGGCTCATTATTCTGTATGGCGCACTATGTGGTGGCCATAATACTGTATGGAGGAATATACTGTCCGGTTTTTGAGCTATTGTAGAATTTAAAATAGATATCAGTCATGTAATGTGAGAAGTGAAGTATTTGTCATTGCACTATACCAATATTTCTCTGCCTTATCGGAGCATCATGAATTGTGGTATGTGTTAAAGGGGCCCACTGACACTCTTTCGCCCGGGGCACACGAAAACCTGGGCCATCCCTAGCCCCCCACAACTTTAGCCAAATAACCCCTAGTTTTCAGTGCGTAACTATTATTATAAAGTAAATTAAGGTTGACAAGCTTAAGCAATAAGAATTGATGTCGTTGGCATTGAAATGGGCACTGTAGGTGTGTTTACTGTCCTCCACTCCCTGACGACTTTGCTTCCCCATTGACTTGCATTGGGTTTCGTGTTTCAGTCAGAAGTCTGACTTTTCACGATAGTCGGCTGATTTCGTTCGACTCAGCTTTTGAGAAAGTCGGGTTTCATGAAACCCGACTCGACCCTAAAAAAGACAAAATTTCTCATCTCTAGTCATTAACAAATTACTGATGAGACTCAGATTCCAGAGGCATGCGTGGACTGTGGTGTCAGGTCAGGAAGAGGAGGAGGGTGATTCTCAGGGTAAGGAGTGTGAGAACAGATAGGATGATGACAAGGATGTAGATTCCACTTGGTGTGAAATAAAAGGTATGTAGTTGAATAGCTCAGCAGAGAAGATAGAGGAGTAGGAAGATGAGAAGGTTACATTGCGGTTTCCCACACAAGCACAAAGTGATGCAAACATGACAAGCACTGCACCAATCACAAGTGTGCAGTTTGCAGGGGCGGCAAGGGTTAACTGGCTTGGATCCTTTTTTGAGACCACAAAGGATGACTCAACTCACATTTTCTGCCAAATATTCAAAAAAACTCAGTAGAGGCAAAAATTTCAATAATTTGACAACCACGTGCATGAATCAGCACATGCACGATCTACATGCCCTAGTGTGGGAATCTCACTGCGCTAAAATGGCGACTAGCAGGCCTCACCAACCACCGGCCGTCCTATAACCACATCTGCTGCTACTTCCTCCTCTGTCACATGCCAAATCTTCTTGCACATTTCTCCGGCCGCAGAAGCTCCACTTGTTTACCCTCTTCAGTCGGGGTGAGTGAGAGCCCGTCAGCTGCTATGTAAGTGCACATAACTGCTGATTTTGTGTTACCTAGCACAACACATCTTTCTCAATCCAACATAACATCTTCGCCTGCACCTCACCCACAGTCCAGCAGGTTGTCCTGTTCTCCATACTTCATCTTCTCTCAGCACAGCAGCCAGCCCTTGGTCTGGCATTTGTGGTCACGTAAAAGAATGTTTCCTCCTACATATGCCAAAGGTAAAAGCTTGAAATCAATCATCTCCAATCTGTTGGCCGCAGAAATGCTGCCTTTTAACTTGGATAATACAGATGGTTTCCAAAAGTTGATGGTCGCCTCAGCCCCCCAGTAACAGTTTCCCAATTACCATTACTTCTCTAAGAAAGCTGTGCCTGCGCTACACCAGCATGTCTCAGATAACATAACACGTTACCAGAAAAAAAAACCTGCCAGGGTGCATTTTATCACTGACACATACATGAGCAAACATGGGCAGGGGAGTTACATCTCACTGACTGCATTGGATGACTCTGGCTGTAGGGGCAGGCGGTCAAGGGGCTGCTCCACAAGTCTTGAAATCCCCAAGACTTGTGGGACAAGCTTCTGTATCTAATACTTCCTCCACTGCTTTTGGCTCCTCCACCTCCTCTAGGGCCTTCATCAGGGCCCTCAACCTCTCCCTTAATCAGACACGCATTCCAGCAGTACAGATAGAAACCCCCCACCTTGATACTGTGCTGCTATGGCTCACCATAATCTGGCAGTGTTCAAATTAATATGCCTTGGAGATTGCAGTCACACAGCTCAAGAGTTGTGGACAGCTATCCAGGCTGAGTTAGAGCAATGGCTGTCTCCACTGAATCTGGAGCCAGAGAAGGCCGTGTGCAAACCTGGGCAACCTCACACACATGCCTTCCATGGGTCACAACCTCAACCTGGTGGTAGAGCAATTTCATTTCTCCACCACTATCCCAATCTGGATGCGCTGCTAGAGAAAATACAGTCGCTGTATGCTGGCTTCCGATGATCGCACCCCGCAGGTCATCAACTTGCATTACTTTAGAGGTCTATCTGCCTACTGGTTAGCCATTTGATTTGCAATGTTCCGACATGGTGGAATTCTACTCTGCACATGTTACAGCGACTGTGGAGGTAGCAATGAGCCCTGGTGCAGTAAGTCCTTTTACATAGCCTGGGCCAATGCAGTACAAAAATGGTGCAAATCACGCTTGCGGAGTGGACACAGGTGAAGGACCTCTTCACCCTTCTGCACAGTTTTGAAATGGCTACTTAGATGGCTAGCGCTGACAATGTGGTCATCTACATGCTGGAGTACACTTTGAATAGTCTGTGTGAGAAGGTGATGGTCCTAGAGGAAGAGGTTGAAGCAAAGGAATATGCAGAAGGGATAACAATGTCTCAAATTTCTGGACTGTCGTCGCACAGGTGGGTGTCATGGGAGAATGGCTTACAGTGATCGATGGGAGCTGATGATACCAGGAGCCAAGGAACAAATGGAGGAGGATGAAGAGGAAAAGTTGATAGACGTGCAACAGTCAGGAGATTAAGGGGATAATGAACCCCTCTCTATTGTCCGTGGTTGGCCGGAGAGGACGGAGAAAGCAACCTTGATTGTTACACCGCCACCAACACACTCGTGGAAGCGCCCGACACATGAGTGCCTTCTTGCTGCACCATCTTTGACATGATGCCCGTATTCTTAGGGATAGAACTAGTGTTGACTACTGGGTTTCGATACTGTTAAATCCATGGTATTAGAGTAAATTTAGTCAGATGCTTTCCACCCCTGGAAACGAATGTGAACATGCTGGACTATCGAAACATGCATGTAGATAATCTTAGAAGTGGTTTTCCCCAAGAAAGCAGTGAGGCACACAGTGTACATCGCAGTTCAAGTCATCCAACCCTGGCAAAGTCAAGGTGTTATTGCAAAAATATTAGCAGCAGCAGTGTAAGTGGCATAAGCAATTTCTGTTAGATGTTTCACACATTTTTAGACCAGCCCGTGCACCAGCAGAACAGAGTACAGGTCTGATATGTTGTGAACGACTGGAGAGGATGGTGCAGGAGGATCTGGAGCTCAATATCTGTACCATCAGGGGATTTGGAGCCTTTTGCATTTTGGTCTACAAAAATGGAAGAGTGGCCTGAGCTTGCCTGTCACGCCTTGGAGGTTTTGTCATGCCCTGTAGCCAGTGTTCTCTCAGAACATGTCTTCAGTAGTGTTGAGCATTCCGATACCGCAAGTATCGGGTATCGGCCGATATTAGCGGTATCGGAATTCCGATACTTAGTTCCGATACTTTTGTCATATCGGATTCCGGAATCGGAATCGGAATAGGAAGTTCCCATCATGCTATGAGCCTGCTTGCTTTGATTAAGCCAATGGGAATCCTCCGAAGTGTGGGCACATCCTGTTAGGCATGTAGGCATGTTAACTATTGGCATGGCTGTGATTGGCTGCCGAAATGATGTCATGATGCACTATAAAAGCCACCGCAGCCGCCATTTCTGGTCACTCTGCTGTGAATTCAGTTAGGGACAGGCTGCTGTAGAAGACTGTGAGGGACAGTTAGAAATAGCGATTCCACCAAACATCTAGTGCTTTACCCAGGCTACATAAACCACCACTGTAGCCTTCTTTGCCCTAGCAGCAGTGTTCACAGCTGTCTGCAAGGGCTGTGTGAGTGCAGCTCACGCTGTGGAGTGGGTCCTGCAGCCACGTCAGGCTGTAGGCCACCCAGTGTGATCACTGCTGCCTCATACATCTTTTATTTTTTGAGCTGCATTTTTTACATAATTTCAATCTAGTGTGCTTCCATCCGTATCCATATACGTTGGTTGCAAACACTAGTAGTAGACAGCGGAGCCTTTCTGCAGCCTTTCAGTGCTAGTGTCCACTTTGCTGCACTGTTCACGGCTGTCTGAGAGGTCTCTGACTGTGTGTGAGTGCAGCTCACGCTGAGTAGTGTGTCCTGCAGCTACGTCTGGCTGTAGGACGCTCAGCGTGCGTCAGTGCCTCACACATATTTTTATTTGAGTGCAGCTCATTTTTTCTTCTATTAGTGTGCATCCATCCGTCTCCATCTACGGTGGTTGCAAACACTATAAAGGAGTACACAGCGGAGCCTTTCTGCAGCCTGTCAGTGCCAGTGCCCACTTAGCTGCACTGTTGACGGCTGTCTGAGAGGCCTCTGACTGTGTGTGAGTGCAGCTCACGCTGAGTAGAGTGTCCTGCAGCTACGTCTGGTTGTAGGACGCTCAACGTGCGTCACTGCCTCACACATATTTGTCTTTGAGTGCAGCTCATTTTTTCTTCTCCTATTAGTGTGCATCCATCCGTATCCATCAACATTGGTTGGTTGCAAACACTATATAGGAGTAGATAGAGGAGCCTTTTTTTCTGGCTTGTGCCCTGTCGGCGCAGCCAGATTAGTATTACCCAATTTTTTTGGAGCCTCATCTTTTGCATTGTAGGTTACCTGCCTGCATTGTAATAGCTCCAAAAAGTTGGTGATACTATCAGTTTCAATTCTTTGTTCACATACTTTGAGTTTGTTTCCAACAAAGAAACCACAAAAAAAGTTCACCAAACACTACATTTTGGACTTGTGTAGGCCACATCAGCTCCTATTAAAGTCTAGTCCACACACACACACTTCATAAAATTAGTGTTTCTTGTACCTGTAACCAGCTGTTCAGGAATAAGCACACTAAGGCCCCCCTTTGTACTTTTTTGCCTATCTTAAGCAGTCTTGCAAGATGAAGAAGGCAGGGAGTAAGGCGCGTGGGCGTGGGCGTGGGCGTGGAGTTTCAGCAGGGAGAGGACGTGGGGATTCTGCAGGGAGAGGACGTGGGGATTCTACAGGTAGAGGACGTGGGGATTCTGGGCCTGCTGCGGGCACCAGTGGATCAGCATCCCCCAGTTTTAGCAGGCAACAGTCCTTTATGCGCAGCTTTGTAGGACCTCAACGTACCCCACTGCTGCGGGAGGAACAAATTGAAGCCGTTGTCGGATGGATGGCAGCTAACGCATCGACTTCAATTACTTCCGCATCCTCTCAGGGTCAGAGCACCGAAGAGCAACCATCTGTCTCTTCACCACCTGCCAAAGTGCCCAGGCAGTCAGAGAGACATGGACAGGAGCCATCACAGTCTCTACTTCTGTTCTCGGAATCTGTTGGCTTGGAAAGAGGGGGCCAGCCAAGCAGCATTCCTGAATGTGAAGAAGAGGGAGTATGCAGTGATGCGCAACTTCTTTGTCCCTCTGAATCTGAAGAGGCGAGTGGGCCAGTGCCTATGGTCAGCACACCTCAGTACGCATCAGATGATGACGAGACTCAGTTGCCACTTTCTGGTGCGTACGGTGCTGGCGAGACAACCCCGGAGAAGCAGCTGTTTGAAGAGGGGAGGGAAGATGATGAGGTCCTTGACCCATCATGGCGTGAGCAACAGGAAGGTGGTGGGAGCAGCTCGGAGGAAGAGATTCCCTTACCGGCCAAAACAGGAGGCAGAGGGAGGGGGAAGACTTGGTTGCCTGTACCCTCCACTTCGGCACCCGTTAGGAGCATTCCTCCTTCCAAAGGCAAACCGGGCGCTCACAAGAGTTGCAGTGCGTGGTTCTTTTTTGACACAGTTGCAGATGACATTTGCTTTGTCAAATGCAAGCTGTGTCATCAGAGAGTCAAAAGAGGGAGAAATGTCAGCAACCTCAATACCACAAATATGTGGAAACATGTGCGCACCAAGCACGAGTTGGAGTTGCAGAGACACCCTGAAGACGTAGGCCAACGTACAGCACCACCTACCACCTCTTCAGTTCGTGTTGGGCCCTCTTCCTCCAGCTCACACACTGCTGGTTCGGCTTCCTCACAGGATCGCCAAGGAAGAACCTCTGCCACTGTTGTCCGGAGACCCTGTCAGATTACACCCATAGCAGCACGTTCCCATCCATCACAGCCATCGGTAGCACAGGCATGGGATAAAAGGCGCCCTTACTCGGCAAACCATCCCCGAGCACAGTCTCTGAATGCTGGCATTGCCAAACTTCTGGCAGTTGAAATGCTGTCATTCAGGCTGGTGGACACTGACACCTTCCGGGACTTAATGGCATTGGCAGTCCCCCAATACAACGTGCCCAGCCGCTTTTATTTCAGCAGGCGAGCCGTCCCTGCCCTGCAGAAACATGTTGAGGGCAAAATAAAACATGCGCTACTAAACGCCGTTAGTAGCAAGGTCCACCTGACCACCGATGCGTGGACCAGTAACCATGGACAGGGACGATACCTTTCCCTCACTGCCCACTGGGTCAATGTTGTGGAGCCGGGTACAGATCTGGAGAGTGGCGCTGTACGTGTTCTTCCAACGCCACGGATTGCAGGACTCCAGTCTGTATTCATAGACTCCTCCTCCTACTCAAGTTCCTCAGAAACAGCAGAGCAGGAGCCTGTTACGACCGATATGAGCACAGCCGTGGCCAAACGTCAACAGGCTGTACTCAAATTAATTTCTTTGGGGAATCGAAGCCACACAGCGCAGGAGCTCTGGAATGCTATCAAGCTGGAGAGCGATGTGTGGTTTGGGCCAGCGAATCTCCAGCCGGGCTTGGTAGTGTGTGACAATGGCCGAAATCTGGTGGCAGCTCTTGGCCTAGGCAACCTCACACACATCCCATGTCTGGCACATGTTCTTAACTTGGTCGTGCAGAGCTTTCTGAGGGACTATCCGGATCTTGCTGCACTGTTGCACAAGGTCCGCATAGAGTGCGCTCACTTGCGACGTTCCAGCACGGCAAGATCGCGCCTCGCTGCTCTGCAGCGACAATTTGGCCTTCCGGAACATCGCATCATATGTGACCTACCCACCCGGTGGAATTCAACGTTACATATGTTGGAGCGGTTGTGTGAGCAGCAGGCAGCAGTCATGGAGTACCAGCTGCATCAGGCGCAAACAAGTCGCACTGTGCGCCGTTCACACTTCAGCACCATTGAGTGGGCCTCTATGAAGGACATCTGCCTCGTTTTGCGTGCCTTCGATGAATCCACGCGGATGGCGAGTGCAGATGATGCACTAGTCAGCATGACTGTCCCCCTTATCTGCCTGCTTCAACAAACACTGCAAGCACTAAGGGATGAGGTTTCAGAAGAGGTGGAGGATGAGGAGTCCCAAATGCCATCTGCTTCTGGACAGTCTGCGCTACGTGTTTCCTCACAAAGGCCTAGGCAGGGGACACTTTGTGAGGAGGATGAGGAGGAGTCGATGGAGGAGGAAGACATCTCTCCAGAGGAGGGAGGTACACAAACCTCTACTCAGTATGTACAGCGAGGGTGGGGTGATGCAGAGCAGGCCGAGGTCACGCCTCAAACAGGGGACAGCGGTTCTTTGGCAGTTGGGAGTCTGCAGCACATGGTTGATTTCATGCTGCAGTGCCTGAGAAACGACCGCCGCATCGCCCACATTCTCGTCTCGGCTGATTATTGGGTGTACACCCTCCTAGATCCTCGCTACCGGGACAGCGTACAAAGGCTCATACCAACGTTGAACCGGGAGCGTAAAATGCGGGAGTACGAAGAGTCACTGGTGCAGTCCATAATGTTTTCCATTCCACCCGACAGCATTGTTGCTAGTGCTTTACAAAGCAGCTCTGTGCGTCGAGGCAGTGGAGGAAACTCTGCACAAAGAGGGAGCAGAGGCAGCGCCGCAGCACAAGGCAAGACCACTATGGCCCAAATGTGGCAAAGTTTTGTGTGTCCACCACAATTGTCTACACCATCAGCGACGCCTCGAGTCAGCAGGAGGCAACGCTTCCGTCAGATGGTGTCAGACTACATGTCTTGCCCTGTCGCTGTACTCCCAGATGGCTCTTCCCCCTTCAAGTTTTGGGTCTCTAAGCTGGATACATGGCCAGAGCTTAGCCAGTATGCATTGGAGGTGCTGGCTTGCCCTGCTGCCAGTGTATTATCGGAACGTGTCTTTAGTGCCGCAGGTGGTGTACTAACAGACCGTCGCACGCGACTATCTTCCGATAATGTTGACCGGCTGACTTTTCTGAAAATGAACAAGGCCTGGATCTCCAAAGACTTTGCCATTCCTCTTACAGACTAAATTAGTGGTTGGCAACTGTATCCAGGTCTGCTGGTGTGTTGATTTTTCTACCACCTGAACTATAATCCCTTTGCTTCAACACAGCCAGTTGTCGCTCAGATGTGTCGTCTGCACAGAGAAACACACTAGCTCCTGTGTTAGTGGGGTTCAGTAATGCCAGCTGATCCCCTGCTGTGTGGACGGCAAAGTCACCAGCTCCATCAACATTCAAACCACTACTGATTTTTAACCGTGCCCAACTTAGGTCTCTGGCTCCACTGTCTCTACTATTTCCCCTGACCTCCAACCCCGCCATCTACATCTCTGAAGTGGCGTCAGCACAATCTACACTTGTTCCTGTGTTCCTGTGGCTCAGTCCCATCAGTTTATCCCCTGATGTGTGTCCGGCAAGGTCTCCTGCTCTGTCCACATTCCCATAACCAGTAGTGGGAATGAGGACAGAGCTGGCGAACTTGCCGGACAAACATCAGGGGATCAACTGACGGGACTGAGCACCAGTAACACAGGAACAAGTGTAGATTGTGCTGACGCCACTTCAGAGATGTAGCTGGCGGGGTTGGAGGCCAGGGTAAATAGTAGAGACAGTGGAGCCAGAGGCCTAAGTGGAGCATGATTAGAATCAGTAGTAGTCCACAACCTCCATAAAAACCGCTGCCCATTGGCCTCTGCATGCGGCATGCGTAATCCTGGGCTCCAACAGCGTCAGTTGGTGTTCAGAAGTGTCGTCTCCACAGAGCCAAACACATTCGTTAGAGTGTTAGTGGGGTTCAGCACTGCCAGCTGTTCCCCTGCTGTGGAGATGGCAAGTCTCCTGCTGCCTTCACCTGCCAAAATCCAGTAGGCCACAGCCTGCTCCTCGCCTAATCCTGGGCTCCAACAGCGTCAGTTGGTGTTCAGAAGTGTCGTCTCCACAGAGCCAAACACATTCGTTAGAGTGTTAGTGGGGTTCAGCACTGCCAGCTGTTCCCCTGCTGTGGAGATGGCAAGTCTCCTGCTGCCTTCACCTGCCAAAATCCAGTAGGCCACAGCCTGCTCCTCGCCTAATCCTGGGCTCCAACAGCGTCAGTTGGTGTTCAGAAGTGTCGTCTCCACAGAGCCAAACACATTCGTTAGAGTGTTAGTGGGGTTCAGCACTGCCAGCTGTTCCCCTGCTGTGGAGATGGCAAGTCTCCTGCTGCCTTCACCTGCCAAAATCCAGTAGGCCCCAGCCTGCTCCTCGCCTAATCCTGGGCTCCAACAGCGTCAGTTGGTGTTCAGAAGTGTCGTCTCCACAGAGCCAAACACATTCGTTCGAGTGTTAGTGGGGTTCAGCACTGCCAGCTGTTCCCCTGCTGTGGAGATGGCAAGTCTCCTGCTGCCTTCACCTGCCAAAATCCAGTAGGCCACAGCCTGCTCCTCGACTAATCCTGGGCTCCAACAGCGTCAGTTGGTGTTCAGAAGTGTCGTCTCCACAGAGCCAAACACATTCGTTCGAGTGTTAGTGGGGTTCAGCACTGCCAGCTGTTCCCCTGCTGTGGAGATGGCAAGTCTCCTGCTGCCTTCACCTGCCAAAATCCAGTAGGCCCCAGCCTGCTCCTCGCCTAATCCTGGGCTCCAACAGCGTCAGTTGGTGTTCAGAAGTGTCGTCTCCACAGAGCCAAACACATTCGTTAGAGTGTTAGTGGGGTTCAGCACTGCCAGCTGTTCCCCTGCTGTGGAGATGGCAAGTCTCCTGCTGCCTTCACCTGCCAAAATCCAGTAGGCCCCAGCCTGCTCCTCGACTAATCCTGGGCTCCAACAGCGTCAGTTGGTGTTCAGAAGTGTCGTCTCCACAGAGCCAAACACATTCGTTAGAGTGTTAGTGGGGTTCAGCACTGCCAGCTGTTCCCCTGCTGTGGAGATGGCAAGTCTCCTGCTGCCTTCACCTGCCAAAATCCAGTAGGCCACAGCCTGCTCCTCGCCTAATCCTGGGCTCCAACAGCGTCAGTTGGTGTTCAGAAGTGTCGTCTCCACAGAGCCAAACACCTTCGTTAGAGTGTTAGTGGGGTTCAGCACTGCCAGCTGTTCCCCTGCTGTGGAGATGGCAAGTCTCCTGCTGCCTTCACCTGCCAATATCCAGTAGGCCCCAGCCTGCTCCTCGCCTAATCCTGGGCTCCAACAGCGTCAGTTGGTGTTCAGAAGTGTCGTCTCCACAGAGCCAAACACATTCGTTCGAGTGTTAGTGGGGTTCAGCACTGCCAGCTGTTCCCCTGCTGTGGAGATGGCAAGTCTCCTGCTGCCTTCACCTGCCAAAATCCAGTAGGCCACAGCCTGCTCCTCGACTAATCCTGGGCTCCAACAGCGTCAGTTGGTGTTCAGAAGTGTCGTCTCCACAGAGCCAAACACATTCGTTAGAGAGTTAGTGGGGTTCAGCACTGCCAGCTGTTCCCCTGCTGTGGAGATGGCAAGTCTACTGCTGCCTTCACCTGCCAAAATCCAGTAGGCCACAGCCTGCTCCTCGCCTAATCCTGGGCTCCAACAGCGTCAGTTGGTGTTCAGAAGTGTCGTCTCCACAGAGCCAAACACATTCGTTCAAGTGTTAGTGGGGTTCATCATTGCCAGCTGATCCCCTGCTGTGGAGATGCAGTCTCTCCTGCTGTCTCCGCATTACAAAGACAGTAGGCCTCTGCCTACACCCTCCTATTTCCTGGGCTTCAACACAGCCAGTTGTAGTTCGGAAGTGCCGTCCACACGGAAAGAGATACTTGCTCCCGTGTCTCAGTGGGGTTCAGTAACGTCAGCTGGTCCCCTGCTGTGTGGATGGCAGTCTCTCCTGCTGTCACCTCATTCAAAATACAGTAGGCCTCTGCCTACACCCTCCTATTTCCTGGGCTTCAACACAGCCAGTTGTAGTTCGGAAGTGCCGTCCACACGGAAAGAGATACTTGCTCCCGTGTCTCAGTGGGGTTCAGTAATGTCAGCTGATCCCCTGCTGTGTGGATGGCAGTCTCTTCTGCTGTCACCTCATTCAAAATACAGTAGGCCTCTGCCTATACCCTCCTATTTCCTGGGCTTCAACACAGCCAGTTGTAGTTCGGAAGTGCCGTCCACACGGAAAGAGATACTTGCTCCCGTGTCTCAGTGGGGTTCAGTAACGTCAGCTGATCCCCTGCTGTGTGGATGGCAGTCTCTCCTGCTGTCACCTCATTCAAAATACAGTAGGCCTCTGCCTACACCCTCCTATTTCCTGGGCTTCAACACAGCCAGTTGTAGTTCGGAAGTGCCGTCCACAAGGAAAGAGATACTTGCTCCCGTGTCTCAGTGGGGTTCAGTAACGTCAGCTGATCCCCTGCTGTGTGGATGGCAGTCTCTCCTGCTGTAAACTCATTCAAAATACAGTAGGCCTCTGCCTACACCCTCCTATTTCCTGGGCTTCAACACAGCCAGTTGTAGTTCGGAAGTGCCGTCCACACGGAAAGAGATACTTGCTCCCGTGTCTCAGTGGGGTTCAGTAACGTCAGCTGATCCCCTGCTGTATGGATGGCAGTCTCTCCTGCTGTAACCTCATTCAAAATACAGTAGGCCTCTGCCTACACCCTCCTATTTCCTGGGCTTCAACACAGCCAGTTGTAGTTCGGAAGTGCCGTCCACACGGAAAGAGATACTTGCTCCCGTGTCTCAGCGGGGTTCAGTAACGTCAGCTGATCCCCTGCTGTGTGGATGGCAGTCTCTCCTGCTGTAACCTCATTCAAAATACAGTAGGCCTCTGCCTACACCCTCCTATTTCCTGGGCTTCAACACAGCCAGTTGTAGTTCGGAAGTGCCGTCCACACGGAAAGAGATACTTGCTCCCGTGTCTCAGTGGGGTTCAGTAATGTCAGCTGATCCCCTGCTGTGTGGATGGCAAAGTCTCCTGCTGCCTACACAGTCGTACCACTACTGATTTTTAACCGTGCTCCAATTAGGCCTGTGGCTCCACTGTCTCTCGTATTTCCCCTGTCCTCCAACCCTGCCAGTTACAGCTCCGAAGTGGCGTCTGCACAATCCACACTTGTTCCTGTGTTACAGGTGTTCAGTCCGGTCAGTTAATCCCCTGATGTGTGTCCGGCAATGTCGCCTGCTCTGTCCACATTCCCATTATGGGAATGTGGACAGAGCAGGCGACATTGCCGGACACACATCAGGGGATTAACTGACCGGACTGAACACCTGTAACACAGGAACAAGTGTGGATTGTGCAGACGCCACTTCGGAGCTGTAACTGGCGGGGTTGGAGGACAGGGGAAATACGAAAATCAGTGAAGCCACAGGCCTAAGTGGAGCTTGGTTCAAATTAGTAGTCTACAACCGATCTTAAAATTTCTTCAATGCAGCCTCAGCCTGCTCCGTGCTTGTCCCTGGGCTTCAACACAGCCAGTTGTTGCTCGGAAGTGCCGTCTTCACAGAGTAAAACACTAGCTCCTGTGTTTGTGGGGTTCAGTAACGTCAGCTGTTCCCCTGCTGTTTTGATGGCAATCTGTCCTGCTGCCTCCCAATTGACAGCACATCAGGCCTCAGCCTGCTAAGTGCTTGTCCTGGGCTCCAACATCGCCAGTTGCTGCTCATAACTGACTTTGGCACGGGTACTCCCTCCTGCCCAGCTTGGTTCCAGCCCTGCCTGCTGTTTCCGGGAAGTGTCAATGTCAGTTTGCCACCCCAAGTTGCCATGTCGTGTTGCGGTTGGGTTAGCCGAGGCTAGGGTGCCAGCAGTTTAGGTGCTTCCTATGTGGACTGCGGGTTCTGGTAAGAAAGGCTTGTTCCATAGTGCCAGTAGGACAAGCACCCCCTGTAGGACTGTGTGATTCGGTAACTGCGGCCAGCTTGCGGCATGCCAACTTTGCTTTTCAGGGGTAACTTCTGATACCCCTCCGGGTTCCAGCACCGTCAGCTGGTTCTCGTCAGAGCCTTTGGCCTAGGTGCCTCCATCTCGGTATCCGAGTTCCGGCAACGTCTGCTGGTCCTTGGTAGTGCTTTGTAGCACAGGTACCTCCTGCTTAGTAACCGGGTTCCAGCACCGTCAGCTGGTCCTCGGTTGTGCCATTGGCTCTTATTCCTTCTGCTGCCCCTCCGGGTGCCAGCACTGTCAGCTGGTCCTCGCTATTTCCATTTGCTCTTGCAGCTTATGCTACCCCTCCGGGTTCCAGCACCGTCAGCTGGTTCTCGTCAGAGCCTTTGGCCTAGGTGCCTCCATCTCGGTATCCGAGTTCCGGCAACGTCTGCTGGTCCTTGGTAGTGCTTTGTAGCACAGGTACCTCCTGCTTAGTAACCGGGTTCCAGCACCGTCAGCTGGTCCTCGGTTGTGCCATTGGCTCTTATTCCTTCTGCTGCCCCTCCGGGTGCCAGCACTGTCAGCTGGTCCTCGCTATTTCCATTTGCTCTTGCAGCTTATGCTACCCCTCCGGGTTCCAGCACCGTCAGCTGGTTCTCGTCAGAGCCTTTGGCCTAGGTGCCTCCATCTCGGTATCCGAGTTCCGGCAACGTCTGCTGGTCCTTGGTAGTGCTTTGTAGCACAGGTACCTCCTGCTTAGTAACCGGGTTCCAGCACCGTCAGCTGGTCCTCGGTTGTGCCATTGGCTCTTATTCCTTCTGCTGCCCCTCCGGGTGCCAGCACTGTCAGCTGGTCCTCGCTATTTCCATTTGCTCTTGCAGCTTATGCTACCCCTCCGGGTTCCAGCACCGTCAGCTGGTTCTCGTCAGAGCCTTTGGCCTAGGTGCCTCCATCTCGGTATCCGAGTTCCGGCAACGTCTGCTGGTCCTTGGTAGTGCTTTGTAGCACAGGTACCTCCTGCTTAGTAACCGGGTTCCAGCACCGTCAGCTGGTCCTCGGTAGTGCCATTGGCTCTTGTTCCTTCTGCTGCCCCTCCGGGTGCCAGTACCGTCAGCTGGTTCAAGAGGACAAAGAACAGGAAGACAACCACCAAGATGCAGAACAACAAGAGAGAGAAGACAAAGAAGCATAAAAAAACAAAGCAGAAGAACATTAAGCATAAGACTAATACTCTGAGCAAATGATATTATCTTATTTATAAGCAGAAGAAGACTAAGCAGTGTATGGGGGTGAGTCCGTTCCTCCTCGTGGTGCCCCTGGAAAAGGCCTGCTGCTGCAGGCCAAACTGAACGCGGACAAATCCTGTTGTAAATCTTTTGTGGCAGGCAGAACGGAAGGTGTAAACTTCTAACTTTTCTAGATAACAACTACAGGAATGCCTGACACAAACAAGAATATGATGAAGAAGAATAGGAAGAAGATGAAGAAGCTGAATATGTAGAATAATAATTGTTGAATAAGAAGAATATGAAGAATGTAAGAAAAGGAAGAAGAAGAAGAAGAAGAAGAATGTAAAAAAAGGAAGTAGAAGAATTTAAAAAAGGAAGAAGAAGAATGTAAAAAAAGGAATAAGAAGAAGAATGTAAAAAAAGGAAGAAGAAGAAGAATGTAAAAAAAGGAAGTAGAAGAATGTAAAAAAAGGAATAAGAAGAAGAAGAAGAAGGTAAAAAAAGGAAGAAGAATAAGAAAGAAGAAGAAAGAAGAAAGAAGAAGAAGACATACATGTCTGGCAAAATATAAATGAGGCTAACATAGTCAATATCTTTGTAACTCCTAACATCTTTAAAAAAAAAGTTTAATTCCTGCTATTCCATTTGATTGGGCTAAACCTCTATGGCTTTAATGTCTCCTCCACCTCCCACAATACATTCTACATTATTCTTAGTTGTTTTTCTTCATGTAGAATTAACCTACAAGGAAAGAAAGGGTTTTTTTTAATTCCGATATTTTGGCCCCATTGACTTGCATTGGTTCCCGGTATCGGAATCGGCGATACCGATACTTTTTTTTTAAGATCGGCCGATCCATTCCGATCCGATATTTTCAAGTATCGGCTGGTATCGCTCAACTCTAGTCTTCAGCGCTTCTGGTGCTGTCCTGATAAGTAAGCACATCCATTTGTCACTTAAAAGTGTATAGTGCCCAACTTTCATCAAAAGGAACAAGTCATGGATCTCCAATGACTTTTGCACCACAGTTGTAAACTGGGCAGACTATGTGATGGTGTAGTTTTTAGTATCATGCATTGTTCCCATATTATCACAGTTTGTGCCACCTTTGTCATGGCTTCAGTGCCTGCTTTTGCTACTGCAGCTGAAGTTACAAACAATTTTTGAATTGTGGAGACTCGAAGTTGGGTCTCCATCTGGTAACATGAAGAGAGAAGGAAGATCCGGCACTGGAGACTTGATAAAATCCACAATAAGTTTTATTCACATAAATTCATGATAAAACCATAAAGGGGAAAAAAGGACCCCCACGCCTGACGGGTTTCGAACCTTACACCAGGTTCTTCCTCAGAGACATGTCTTATTGTGGATTTTATCAAGTCTCCAGTGCCGGATCTTCCTTCTCTCTTCATGTTTGCAACACATGGTGGTCAGCCATTTGATCCCTAGGCATGACCGGCTTACAGGACTATTTTGGTGAGCACAAATTTCCCTTTCCCCTTCCTATTTTTCTCCATCTGGTAGGCTGCCTGTGGTGAATGGAGTGTTAAAGGCATATTATAATATTTCTACTCTGTGGATATTGATGCCACTTTAGTGGTGTGTGACAATAATTTTTTCAAATGTGAATACTCGAAGTTGGGTCTCCATCTGGTGGGTTGTCTGTAGTGGAAAGTTTGCCAGAGGTTGATTATTCTGTTTTTACTCTGTGGAAATTGATGCCATTTTAGTGGTGTATGACAATAATTTTTTGAAATGTGGAGACTCCAAGTTGGGTCTCCATTTGGTGGGTTGCATGTGTAAGTAGGGCTCCCAGACAGGCAGGCCTGTACGTACTTTCAGTCAACTACATGTGCTATTTTCCTTACATTTTTCTACCAATAGTACTGTATGAAATTGATGTTTGTGCAATCTGAGTTTGACTGGGAAAAAATGGACCTGTTGCTTGAGGTACTAGGGCTTCCAGCAAAGAAGGCTTACATCGCTCCCTTATATCTCATGCATGGTCCATGGCTGACTGCTGCTGTGCCACTTGCACATTTCTACTGTGGGTCAATTGAATGTCGGTTTCATAATGTCTGTCCCTAATTTTAGCTGTTTGGAAAGCTTTTTCTCAACCCTTAAGGTGTGTATATCTTTGGTTTGGCCTCCCATTGAATTTATTGGGGTTCAGGTACATTTTTCTAACTGTTCGGCGTGAGTCTAAATGTTTGGTGAATCGAACCGAACCGAATCTTGATAGCATCTCATAGGACTTAAATGAGTGCAGGTGCACTAAAAATGCCGACACACTATTAGGCCTCTTTCACACGTCTGTGTCTCCAGTGATCTGCTGTGAAGACACTGAGATTGAACTGTGGTGACGTAATCACTGACCTTTTCCCATGGTGCTAAGGTTACCACAGTTCATCCCTGCTGGTAACACAGCCTCACTGACCGGCGGTAACCATGATGATGTCACTGATGCTGCTCTTACAGCATCTCATTCATCAATTGTTCTCAGCCTGGACGGTCACATTTTTGGCACTGTCCAGGTTGAAAACTATCCCCCACACATGGATTACGGCGTGGGACAAAAGGTTGGAGAGTTTTTTATTTTATTTTTATTACAGAAGACGTGGGCTTCGGTGGAGTAGGTGTTAGGTGAGTATAGCTGAGTTTTTTATTTTTAAATAAAAATGGAAAACTGAATTTTGTTTTATTTCTAATAAAGGACTTTATTCTGTCTGTGTGTTTATTTACAACACAATTATAGTATTAGTATTCGATTGGTGCTCTATAGATGCCTCTCCTTTACTAAGCCATGTGCGTGATGTCACAGACAATACAAAAGTGACATCAACCCCACAAATATAAACCCCACTTGCCAATACTACAGGGAAAGTAGTAAGAGCTGGGCAAAGCTTTAGAATTGGTGCTTCTAATATATGCACCTTTTCTGGGCAGCTGCGGGGTGCTATTTTTAAGCTAGGGGTGTCAATAACTATGGCTCCTTACCAGCCTGATAATACCATCCTACAGCTGTCAGCTTTAACAAGGCTGGTTGTCAAAAATGTATTTAAATAATTAAGAAACAGCATGTGGACCCCTCTATTCTTGATAGCCAACCTTGCTGAAGCTGAAAGCTGATTGTTGCAGCCCCCAGCTGTGAGTTTTGCCTGGCTGGTTATATAAAATAGAGGTGAACCCACATCAGGTTTTTTCATTCATTTAGTTATTTATAGCGCAGGCAGCGAGTAATGAATACTCCCATCAGCCTCTCCTGCTGTCACTATTATTAGCGGTAGCAGATGTAGGCTGATGGGAGTAATAGTCCAATCAGCCACCGCCTGCTGTCATTGTTATCAATTGAATATAACTCTCATCATTCTCCTTTGCTCTCGCTGATCGCCAACAGAGCAGGGGAGAATGATGAGATCCATCTTCAGCACCCGGTGCCAGGGAACAGCGTTTACTGTAGCACTTTTTTCCCAGCGCCCATCCATGTGGTACTGATGTGGCACACGGTTGCCACATGTATGCCGCAAGTATTACACACACAGACACACGGACCAACTGACATTGACATTTCCGGTGCCAATTTTTCCCTTACCGGAAATATCAGGACGTGTGAAACTGGCTTTATGCTCCCTCAGATGATGAGGATTTGACCTCTGCACATAGTATGACTCTTTTACCATTTTTATTATTTGGTTCATATTGAATCGAAGCAAGGTTGCCAAATTCTTGAAGACTAAGTCTCCTACTTTTCAGCATCCAGGGATCACTAACCATATAATTTGTTTGGGGAATATTACTTACATTACCTATCTAATGCCCTTTTTTATTGCCCTATTTGTACAGGTGTTTATTGTTACCAGTGCGTACTAATACAGCCATCTACCTCACTCTAATTGGCACAAGTGCCCTTTCTGCTGTTATTTCAATGTTTAAATGGTATCTTTTTCATTCATTTCTTTGTGATAATTTATTATATAGTCTATTATTCATTTTCATTTCTATTTTATTTCATGTTGGACATAAGTCTATGTTTTTCTCCTTTTTTCTTAGCTGTTTAGCACGATAGCATTTATTCATCTAGCACGCTAGCATTTATTCATCTAGCCATCTATCGTTCTACGGGTGTCACACAGGACCCGTTTCACGGTCAGCAGCATCCAGCTTATCCTGTCGCTCCACCTCAATTTTTATTTTATTTATTTTTTTTATCTCTAGTGTCTTGTAACTTTTTAGAGTTTTATTTGTTACTAGTGATTAAACTTCCATTAAATAAACCTGTTTCTGTAAAGTTTACCTACCAGTGGGCACATGTCAGGCGAGGAATCCAGCACTGATGTAGAGGCTTGTACCAGAATTAGCTCTCTCTATTATGTAAACCTTCATTTATAAAGAGCTGAGATTGTACCTTTCATCCAGTATTAACCAGCGGAAATCTCTCTCTGATGAACTCCTGACCTTGTAGCAAACAATTAAGATAATTATAACAAAAAAAACAAAAGAAGTTAGTAAATTGATCTTTGGGATTATTATGTGCCTATTATTTTACATTTTTATTTTACATCTCCTTTAGCATCATGTGCTGACCGAGAAATATTTTATTTTCTTAATGACAGTAGAATCACGACATTTATTGTTTTAAAGCAAAATATTTATGCCCCACTTCATCAAGCAACTTTCTGGTGTAAATCTACTTGAAATGTAACATTTTTTTTGCTACTCAAAATTGGGTAAAAAATGTGAAACTTTAAGCATTTGATCCACAGTTTCTTTTCAAAAGTTTGCAAAGTTTAATGATAAGGAAGTGTGGCTGAGCGCAGTTAACAAATTTATCATAATTTAATTCTAAAGTTTAGTTCCCTCGATGAGTATTTGAGGCATTTTTTCTGTTACGATTCTTTCTGTGCAAAAAACGCAACATCTTGCATCTCCAGCAAAAGTGTTTGGGATTTTACTAAATCACATTCCCACTGTGTTTCTTTTAAGGCCAAGTGGGTGAAAAATTAAGAAGTGGTTAATTTGTTTCTATTATACTTTTCCTCTCATTGTTCTCCTCCTAGACTTGACTTAAAAATACTGAATTAAGAAATTCACCAAATACTCAACGTGGGCATGTGGGTTTAGGCCCGAATCACACTACTGTACAATATGGCCGAGTGCTATGCGATAAAACATCCTATAGCAGTTGGCTCAGTGTTACTCTATGGGGCAGATCACATCAGTGATTATTTTCTCACACTGAATCGGCATGTGAGGACAATTGCAGCATGCTGCGATTGGCACTGAGACTCGGTCAAGTCTTGGCTCACTCGCAACTCATATAAGTCTATGGGTGCAAGTGACACAACGCACAGCACTCAGATATCATCCGAGTGTGGTGCGATATACGCCTATGCCGGCAGCGGAGAAGATGGAGAAATTACTTTACCGGATCGGAGCACAGTAGCACGACACTCGGCGCCCACTTGCAGCAGAGCAGAGTATTTTGCATCTGATGCTCTCACATCGGATGCCATTTGCTAGTCTGACTCCAGCCTTAGAAGCGGAATTGGCAGGTAAAAAATTGCCTAATGCTGCATTTTATCTGAAGATTTTTCCCATAGATTTGCATTAGGCCATGTGCACATTTTCAGTAAGTGGTCAATATTTTACCTCAGTATTTGTAAGTCAAAACCAGAAGTGGGACAGTCAGAGGAAAAGTATAATAGAAACACATCACCACTTCTGTATTTTTTATCCACTCCAGGTTTTGGCCTACAAATACCGAGGTAAAAAACTCACCAATTGCTAAACGTGTACACTTGGCCTTAGATGCCAAAAATAGCAGGTAAAAAATTGCATATGTGTTATTAGTGCACTGCGGAAATGCACTAAAATCACATTTAATCCTCACATGACTGTGGGAAAGTAGCCTAAGGTCACGTGCACATGTTGAGTACTTGGTGAGTATTTTAGATCAGTATTTGTAAACCAAAACCAGGAGTGGAATAATCAGAGGAAAAGTATAATAGAAACACGTGACCACTTCTGTAATTTTTTATTCACTCATGGTTTTTGCTTACAAATACTGAGATAAAAAAATTCACCCAATACTCAACGTTTGCATTTGTCCACAGGCTGCATTCCTACAATGAGTTTTTGTTGAGTTTTTTGCACTGTGTATTTGAAAAAATGCAAATAACCTATTTTACTTAAAGGAACCCTCTACTTTATCTTTCAGTCATAGGGGTGGCACTTCATTTTCTTCCAGTCAGGGGCTCATCATATTGTCAATGTCCACGCATTCTGATTGATTTCCTGGGATGCGCAAAAGTCACAGGAATCTGCTCTAAAATCTTGCACTTGCTCAATTTTGAGCGGTACTTGGAGATGAGTATGACGCCGTTTGGTTGAAAACAAGGTAGAAGTGATGCACATTGCATCACTAACAACACACTGGGGACAATTTAGTTGCTGAAAATGATGTGTCAAGTTCCCTTTAACCCCTTTACCCCCCAGGGTGGTTTGTATGTTAATGACCGGACCAATTTTTACAATTCTGACCACTGTCCCTTTATGAGGTAATAACTCTGGAAAGCTTCAATGAATCTTGGCAATTCTTAGATAGTTTTTTTGTGACATGTTATCCTTCACATTAGTGGTAACATTTCTTTGATATAACTTGGGTTTATTTGTGTAAAAAATGGAAATTTGGCTAAAATTTGGAAAATTTTTCAATTTTCAAACTTTGAATTTTTATGCCCTTAAAACAGAGAAATGTCACACAAAATAGTTAATAAATAAAAACATTTCCCACATGTCTAATTTACATCAGCACAATTTTGGAAACAAAAATTTTTTTGTTAGAAGGTTATAAGGGTTAAAAGTTGACCACCGATTTCTCATTTTAACACCAACATTTGCAAAACCATTTTTTTAGGGACCACTTCACATTTGAAGTCACTTTGAGCGGTCTATATGGCAGAAAATACATAAAAGTGACACCTTTCTAAAAACTGCACCCCTCAAGCTGATCAAAACCACATTCAAGAAGTTTATTAACCCTTCAGGGATTTCACAGGAGCAGAAGCAGCGTGGAAGGAAAAAAATGAACATTTATCTTTTTAGTCACAAAAATGATCTTTTATTTTCACAAGGTTAAAAGGAGAAAATGGACAGATAAAGTTGTTGTGAAATTTCTTCTGAGTATGCTGATACCCCATATGTGGGGGAAAACCACTGTTTGGACGCATGGCGGGGCTCGGAAGGGAAGGAGCGCTGTTTGACTTTTTCTAACCAAAATTGGCTGGAATTGAGATCAGACGCCATGTCACATTTGAAAAGCCCCTGATGTGCCTAAACAGTGGAAACCCACCACAAGTGACCCCATTTTGGAAACTAGACCCCCCAAGGAACTTATTTAAATGTGTGGTGAGCACTTTTAACCCCCAAGTGCTCTACAGAAGTTTATAACAGAGCCGTGAAAATAAAAAATAATATTTTTTCCAAACGAACATGATATTTTGGTCCCCAATTTTTTATTTTCTCAAGGGTAACAGGAGAAATTGGACCCCAAAAGTTATTTTCCAATTTGTCTTGAGTACGCTGATACCTGATATGTGGCGAGGAACCACTGTTTGGGCGCATGGCAGAGCTCGGAAGGGAAGGAGCTCAGTTTGACTTTTTCAAACCAAAATTGGCTGGAATTGAGATTGGACACCATGTCACATTTGGAAAGCCCCTGATGTGCCTAAAGAGTGGAAACCCCCCCCGCAAGTGACCCCATTTTGGAAACTAGACCCCCAAGGAACTTATCTAGATGTGCGGTGAGCACTTTGAGCCCCCTAGTAGTTCACTAATGTTTTTAATGCCCAGGCGTACAAAAAAAAATTCTATTTACCCCCCGCAAGTGACCCCATTTTGGAAACTAGACCCCCAAGGAACTTATTTAGATGTGCGGTGAGCACTTTGAGCCCCCTAGTAGTTCACTAATGTTTATAATGCCCAGGCGTACTAAAAAAAAATTCTGTTTTTTGCCCACAAAAATAATCTTTTAGTACCCAATTTTTAATTTTTTCCAAGGGTAACAAGAGAAATTGGACCCCAAAAGTTGTTGCCCAATTTGTCCTGAATACGCCAATACTCCATTTGTGGGAAAAACTACTGTCGGGGCTCGGAAAGGAAGTAGTGATGTTTTAGAATGCAGACTTTGATGTTCCATTTGCAAAGCCCCTGATGTGCCTAAACAGTTAAAAAAAAACCACAAGTGACATAATTTTGGAGACTAGTAAGTAAATTAATAGTGCATGGAGGTGTGTTACAGCTTGGAAGCAATCTTTCATACACAGGCCAGGATTGTAGCGGCAGGTGTCACATTGATAAATGGAGTACTTACGTATTCCCCTTTTGTAACAAACACGGCACCTCTTTTGCGACCTTCCTTTTTTTTACAATTTGTGGGACCTCCCCCAGGAAATGCTGACCTGGTATTATACGAGCACCTTCAGTTCTGGAAGTACTGGGGCCTTCCTGATTTCCAAAGATTACGGCTTTAATCACTACCTCCTGAAACTGAAGGTAAAATGTAGCCGTCTGGCCTGCACATCACGACAGCAGGAAAGCGTTGAGCATTGCCATTTGTACGATGTGCATGGCCAGCTTTTTGTACCACACCTTGGCCTTTCTCAAAGCACTGTATGGCTGGAGGAGTTGATCAGAGAGATCAACGTCCCCATGTTTTTGTTGTATCGCAGTACACAGTTCGGTTTGCTGACCTGTGCATAGGTACCTCGTACAGTGCTGAGGGCACTGACATCACCGTGTATGGTGTTCAAGAAAAAGACATCCCTTTTGTCCTTGTACTTGACCACCAGCAGGTGATTGCTACATTGAGCTCTGCTGTCACTCCTTCTGAGCATCTGCCCAAGTAGTGTTTTTGGGAGGCCTCTCTGATTTTTGTGGACAGTACTGCAGGCTGCAGTACCTCGCGCATAGAGGGATTTGAAAAGTGGGATGCTGGTATAGAAGTTATCAGTGTAGAGGTGATAACCTTTATCCAGCAGTGGGTGCACCAAATTCCACACAATTTTCCCACTCACTCCAGGACAGGGGCATTCAGGGGTTCAATCCTGGTGTCCTTCCCTTCATAAATTCTAAACGTGTGGGTGTACCCTGAGATACTCTCACACAGTTTGTAGAGTTTAATTCCATACCTGGCCCTCTTGCTGGGCAGGTACTGACAATCTGGACCTTCCCTTAAAATTAATTAAGGACTCATCCACGCAGATGTCCCTTTGGGGCACTTACACTTCAGCAAACTTTTGAACAGACGGTCAAAGTTTGGGTCATCTCATGGGGGACACTGCATTATCGGTATAATGTAGGAATTTGTGGATGTCCTCAGAACGTGTCTGGGCCATTGTAACGCCGCTGTGTTTGGACCTTGATTCACGACGTTACTCTGCATCTCTGCTTTAACCATTCGCTCTTTTCCCTCTAATGTGCTGGAATGCTGTTGTCAGTTATCTGTGTGGATGTTGCTCAGTGCCCGGCTCCTCTGCATAGCCATACATGCGTGCGTGGTTCCGCTGTGCTGCATGACCACCCGTGTGTGCGGTCCCTGGCAGTCACCTGTGGGTTAATAGGTCTGCTGCGCTCTGCATGACTTACCACATGTGTTCAGGCTTCAGCTCCTGCCAGGTGTCCTTTGCATTGCTGATTATGCTTGGCCTTGCTTAGGGTGCGCGCGGCCACACCTCCCTTCCATTTATCAGGAATGGGTGTGTGCTACAATTGCTGCTCCAGCCTATGGCTGTGTGGCAGCTCCTATATAAAGGTCCCTCCCCTTTGGGGCATTGCCAGAGCTTTGCATTGAGTTCCTGAACCTCGCCATGTGAGTCTGTATTCTGCTCCTGCTCTGATTCTGTTCAGTTCTGTGGGAGCTGTTGCTCTTTGTCTCTCTGTGAACTGTGTCTTGTATCTCCGCCTGCTCTGGGGGCAGTAATTCCCAGATCGCCCTTTCTGGAGGCTGCATATCCAGGCCTGTGTATGTTGTGTGTTGTTTCCTGAATCCTGGATCCTGGATCTGCTCCTTTACCTGACACTGTCTGAACTGTGTTCACTGTGTGATGTTCCTGAGATCCTTCCGTGTCCAGAACCCTCTGCCCAGTAACTGTGACTCTTTGTTACCTGTCTTTCCGTGATCTAACCTGGATTCATCTAGGAAGTTGGAGTCCAGTGAGTCCGCTGAGTTTCTGCTACTTTGTGATCAGCTGGGGATTCGGTGCAATTCCCTGCCGGTTCCAGTCCAAACCGGCAGGGTTTGCACCAGACCGCTTGGGTTCCTTTCTAGGTCGCTGCCAGATGTCCAGAGCCTGATAACCATGGCCTTTCTTGTGGAGCCTGATGTCCAGTGTCTGACGACCTCTCCAGTTGTGCGATGGCCTGGTGTCCACCCGATGTTCTGATGTCCACTCCATGGTCCTGATGTCCACTCCGTGTTTCTGATGTCCACTCCATGTTCCTGATGACCACTCCGTATTCCCGATGTCCACTCTCTGTTCCAGAGAGGTTCAATCTGTGCTCCTGATGTCCACTCTCTGTTCCAGAGAGGTCCACTCTGTGCTCCTGATGTCCACTCTGTGCTCCTGATGTCCACTCTCTGTTCCAGAGAGGTCCACTCTGTGCTCCTCATGTCCACTCTGTGCTCCTCATGTCCACTCTGTGCTCCTCATGTCCACTCTCTGTTCCAGAGAGGTCCACTCTGTGCTCCTGATGTCCACTCTGTGCTCCTGATGTCCACTCTGTGCTCCTGATGTCCACTCTGTGCTCCTGATGTCCACTCTGTGCTCCTGATGTCCACTCTGTGCTCCTTATGTCCACTCTGTGCTCCTGATGTCCACTCTGTGCTCCTGATGTCCACTCTCTGTTCCAGAGAGGTCCACTCTGTGCTCCTGATGTCCACTCTGTGCTCCTGATGTCCACTCTCTGTTCCAGAGAGGTCCACTCTGTGCTCCTGATGTCCACTCTGTGCTCCTGATGTCCACTCTGTGCTCCTGATGTCCACTATGTGCTCCTGATGTCCACTCTCTGTTCCAGAGAGGTCCACTCTGTGCTCCTGATGTCCACAATGTGCTCCTGATGTCCACTCTGTGCTCCTGATGTCCACTCTGTGCTCCTGATGTCCACTCTCTGTTCCAGAGAGGTGCACTCTGTGCTCCTGATGTCCACTCTGTGCTCCTGATGTCCACTCTCTGTTCCAGAGAGGTCCACTCTGTGCTCCTGATGTCCACTCTGTGCTCCTGATGTCCACTCTGTGCTCCTGATGTCCACTATGTGCTCCTGATGTCCACTCTCTGTTCCAGAGAGGTGCACTCTGTGCTCCTGATGTCCACTCTGTGCTCCTGATGTCAACTCTCTGTTCCAGAGAGGTCCACTCTGTGCTCCTGATGTCCACTCTGTGCTCCTGATGTCCACTCTGTGCTCCTGATGTCCACTCTGTGCTCCTGATGTCCACTATGTGCTCCTGATGTCCACTCTCTGTTCCAGAGAGGTCCACTCTGTGCTCCTGATGTCCACAATGTGCTCCTGATGTCCACTCTGTGCTCCTGATGTCCACTCTGTGCTCCTGATGTCCACTCTGTGCTCCTGATGTCCACTCTGTGCTCCTGATGTCCACTCTCTGTTCCAGAGAGGTGCACTCTGTGCTCCTGATGTCCACTCTGTGCTCCTGATGTCCACTCTCTGTTCCAGAGAGGTCCACTCTGTGCTCCTGATGTCCACTCTGTGCTCCTGATGTCCACTCTGTGCTCCTGATGTCCACTCTGTGCTCCTGATGTCCACTCTCTGTTCCAGAGAGGTCCACTCTGTGCTCCTGATGTCCACTCTGTGCTCCTGATGTCCACTCTCTGTTCCAGAGAGGTCCACTCTGTGCTCCTGATGTCCACTCTGTGCTCCTGATGTCCACTATGTGCTCCTGATGTCCACTCTCTGTTCCAGAGAGGTCCACTCTGTGCTCCTGATGTCCACAATGTGCTCCTGATGTCCACTCTGTGCTCCTGATGTCCACTCTGTGCTCCTGATGTCCACTCTGTGCTCCTGATGTCCACTCTCTGTTCCAGAGAGGTGCACTCTGTGCTCCTGATGTCCACTCTGTGCTCCTGATGTCCACTCTCTGTTCCAGAGAGGTCCACTCTGTGCTCCTGATGTCCACTCTGTGCTCCTGATGTCCACTCTGTGCTCCTGATGTCCACTCTGTGCTCCTGATGTCCACTCTGTGCTCCTGATGTCCACTCTCTGTTCCAGAGAGGTCCACTCTGTGCTCCTGATGTCCACTCTGTGCTCCTGATGTCCACTCTGTGCTCCTGATGTCCACTCTGTGCTCCTGATGTCCACTCTGTGCTCCTGATATCCACTCTGTGCTCCTCATGTCCACTCTCTGTTCCAGAGAGGTCCACTCTGTGCTCCTGATGTCCACTCTGTGCTCCTGATGTCCACTCTGTGCTCCTGATGTCCACTCTGTGCTCCTGATGTCCACTCTGTGCTCCTGATGTCCACTCTGTGCTCCTGATGTCCACTCTCTGTTCCAGAGAGGTCCATTCTGTGCTCCTGATGTCCACTCTGTGCTCCTGATGTCCACTCTGTGCTCCTGATGTCCACTCTCTGTTCCAGAGAGGTCCACTCTGTGCTCCTGATGTCCACTCTGTGCTCCTGATGTCCACTCTGTGCTCCTGATGTCCACTATGTGCTCCTGATGTCCACTCTCTGTTCCAGAGAGGTCCACACTGTGCTCCTGATGTCCACTCTGTGCTCCTGATGTCCAGTCTGTGCTTCTGATGTCCACTCTCTGTTCCAGAGAGGTCCACTCTGTGCTCCTGATGTCCACTCTGTGCTCCTGATGTCCACTCTGTGCTCCTGATGTCCACTCTGTGCTCCTGATGTCCACTCTCTGTTCCAGAGAGGTCCACTCTGTGCTCCTGATGTCCACTCTCTGTTCCAGAGAGGTCCACTCTGTGCTCCTGATGTCCACTCTGTGCTCCTGATGTCCACTCTGTGCTCCTGATGTCCACTCTGTGCTCCTGATGTCCACTCTGTGCTCCTGATGTCCACTCTCTGTTCCAGAGAGGTCCACTCTGTGCTCCTGATGTCCACTCTCTGTTCCAGAGAGGTCCACTCTGTGATCCTGATGTCCACTCTGTGCTCCTGATGTCCACTCTGTGCTCCTGATGTCCACTCTGTGCTCCTGATGTCCACTCTCTGTTCCAGAGAGGTCCACTCTGTGCTCCTGATGTCCACTCTGTGCTCCTGATGTCCACTCTCTGTTCCAGAGAGGTCCACTCTGTGCTCCTGATGTCCACTCTCTGTTCCAGAGAGGTCCACTCTGTGCTCCTGATGTCCACTCTGTGCTCCTGATGTCCACTCTGTGCTCCTGATGTCCACTCTGTGCTCCTGATGTCCACTCTCTGTTCCAGAGAGGTCCACTCTGTGCTCCTGATGTCCACTCTGTGCTCCTGATGTCCACTGTGTGCTCCTGATGTCCACTGTGTGCTCCTGATGTCCACTCTCTGTTCCAGAGAGGTCCACTCTGTGCTCCTGATGTCCACTCTGTGCTCCTGATGTCCACTCTCTGTTACAGAGAGGTCCACTCTGTGCTCCTGATGTCCACTCTGTGCTCCTGATGTCCACTCTGTGCTCCTGATGTCCACTCTCTGTTCCAGAGAGGTCCACTCTGTGCTCCTGATGTCCACTCTGTGCTCCTGATGTCCACTCTGTGCTCCTGATGTCCACTCTCTGTTACAGAGAGGTCCACTCTGTGCTCCTGATGTCCACTCTGTGCTCCTGATGTCCACTCTGTGCTCCTGATGTCCACTCTGTGCTCCTGATGTCCACTCTCTGTTCCAGAGAGGTCCACTCTGTGCTCCTGATGTCCACTCTGTGCTCCTGATGTCCACTCTGTGCTCCTGATGTCCACTCTGTGCTCCTGATGTCCACTCTGTGCTCCTGATGTCCACTCTCTGTTCCAGAGAGGTCCACTCTGTGCTCCTGATGTCCACTCTGTGCTCCTGATGTCCACTCTGTGCTCCTGATGTCCACTCTGTGCTCCTGATGTCCACTCTGTGCTCCTGATGTCCACTCTCTGTTCCAGAGAGGTCCACTCTGTGCTCCTGATGTCCACTCTGTGCTCCTGATGTCCACTCTGTGCTCCTGATGTCCACTCTGTGCTCCTGATGTCCACTCTCTGTTACAGAGAGGTCCACTCTGTGCTCCTGATGTCCACTCTGTGCTCCTGATGTCCACTCTGTGCTCCTGATGTCCACTCTCTGTTCCAGAGAGGTCCACTCTGTGCTCCTGATGTCCACTCTGTGCTCCTGATGTCCACTCTGTGCTCCTGATGTCCACTCTCTGTTACAGAGAGGTCCACTCTGTGCTCCTGATGTCCACTCTGTGCTCCTGATGTCCACTCTGTGCTCCTGATGTCCACTCTGTGCTCCTGATGTCCACTCTGTGCTCCTGATGTCCACTCTGTGCTCCTGATGTCCACTCTGTGCTCCTGATGTCCACTCTCTGTTCCAGAGAGGTCCACTCTGTGCTCCTGATGTCCACTCTGTGCTCCTGATGTCCACTCTGTGCTCCTGATGTCCACTCTGTGCTCCTGATGTCCACTCTCTGTTCCAGAGAGGTCCACTCTGTGCTCCTGATGTCCACTCTGTGCTCCTGATGTCCACTCTGTGCTCCTGATGTCCACTCTGTGCTCCTGATGTCCACTCTCTGTTCCAGAGAGGTCCACTCTGTGCTCCTGATGTCCACTCTCTGTTCCAGAGAGGTCCACTCTGTGCTCCTGATGTCCACTCTGTGCTCCTGATGTCCACTCTGTGCTCCTGATGTCCACTCTCTGTTCCAGAGAGGTCCACTCTGTGCTCCTGATGTCCACTCTGTGCTACTGATGTCCACTCTCTGTTCCAGAGAGGTCCACTCTGTGCTCCTGATGTCCACTCTGTGCTCCTGATGTCCACTCTGTGCTCCTGATGTCCACTCTGTGCTCCTGATGTCCACTCTGTGCTCCTGATGTTCACTCTCTGTTCCAGAGAGGTCCACTCTGTGCTCCTGATGTCCACTCTGTGCTCCTGATGTCCATTCTGTGCTCCTGATGTCCACTCTGTGCTCCTGATGTCCACTCTCTGTTCCAGAGAGGTCCACTCTGTGCTCCTGATGTCCACTCTGTGCTCCTGATGTCCACTCTGTGCTCCTGATGTACACTCTGTGCTCCTGATGTACACTCTGTGCTCCTGATGTACACTCTGTGCTCCTGATGTACACTCTCTGTTCCAGAGAGGTCCACTCTGTGCTCCTGATGTCCACTCTGTGCTCCTGATGTCCACTCTGTGCTCCTGATGTCCACTGTGTGCTCCTGATGTCCACTCTCTGTTCCAGAGAGGTCCACTCTGTGCTCTTGATGTCCACTCTGTGCTCCTGATGTCCACTCTGTGCTCCTGATGTCCACTCTGTGCTCCTGATGTCCACTCTCTGTTCCAGAGAGGTCCACTCTGTGCTCCTGATGTCCACTCTGTGCTCCTGATGTCCACTCTGTGCTCCTGATGTCCACTCTCTGTTACAGAGAGGTCCACTCTGTGCTCCTGATGTCCACTCTGTGCTCCTGATGTCCACTCTGTGCTCCTGATGTCCACTCTGTGCTCCTGATGTCCACTCTGTGCTCCTGATGTCCACTCTGTGCTCCTGATGTCCACTCTGTGCTCCTGATGTCCACTCTCTGTTCCAGAGAGGTCCACTCTGTGCTCCTGATGTCCACTCTGTGCTCCTGATGTCCACTCTGTGCTCCTGATGTCCACTCTCTGTTCCAGAGAGGTCCAATGTGTGCTCCTGATGTCCACTCTGTGCTCCTGATGTCCACTCTGTGCTCCTGATGTCCACTCTGTGCTCCTGATGACCACTCTGTGCTCCTGATGACCACTCCGTGTTCCCGATGTCCACTCCATGATCCAGAGAGGTTCTCGCCGTGTTCCTGATGTCCACTCCGAGTTCCTGATGTCCACTCCGAGTTCCTGATGTCCAGTCTTGTTCTGATGTCCTGCCGGTTCCCTAGGGTCTTACCCGTGATGACTCCTACCATTGCCTGGAGGCTGCCTGAGGTTGGTGTCTGATGCTCTCCCGCTGTGCCGGTGCTACGCCTGAGGTCTGAGAGAGAGGCCATCCTAGTATGCCCGAGCCAGTTAACCCTGGATTGCATTTACCCATGATGACCTCTGCCATCACCTGAAGGCCGCCTGAGGTCGGCGTCTGATGTTCTCCTGTGCTACGCCCGTAGCCGTACATGCATGCGTGGATCTGCTGCACTGCATGACCACCCGCATGTGCGGACCCCCTAGTAAGCCCGTGCCAGACAATCCTGGACTGCGTCAACCCATGATGACCTCCTGCTTCGCCTGTCAACCTGAAATGGGTTTCCTTCATGATGTGCATATTCTGGAACCTGGTGTTTAAATGTTTTTGCCTTATTTCAGTAAACTTTATTTTTCTTCATATCTGAAGTTGTGCGGTGTCTTTTAGTCCTGCATATGGCAATCTTGTCCAGAAGCTCAGCTGCCACAGACCCCGGTCGCTACCCTTCCCTAGTCTGGGTAGGTCCGGGTCCCGCCTGAGGTCCAGTGGGTCCACATTCCACGATCACTTGGGACACATACGCTGTCATTGCTTTAGATCAACAACACGGGAGCGTTGGCTGTAAGCTGTAACAGCCATGACCATTCGGAACACTGGAGTGTTGTATAAAACATTAACACTCCAATATTGTCAAAGTTCTGGCTTCTTCAGGATCCACATATGAAGGACTAGGCCTCAAACCTGCATAATTTCAAATGCGTCTACAGGAGACCAGTTAGAAAATGATGAATCGGGGTTTTGTGCCAAAAATTCTGAGCATACAAATTACTTTGGCCCACCATGAGGTTAACAAAATCCTCAGAGAAAAATACTTTGAAAAAGTCTAGCTTTGTGAGGCCGGTGGTATCAAACTTGATTCTTGATTCTGCAACAAAATCAGGAATCAGTGGCTGGTAATTTTTGGAGGGCAAGGTCCATACGGGGCCGTAATGGTGTGCGCTGGACCATCTTCTGGAATGGTGGGTGCTGCTTCATCTTCTGTCCTGGAATGTCTGCGTGGCGGTTCAGCAGGACCTGAGGAGGAAGATGAGGAGGAGGAAGAGGACGACGAATCTGAAATGTAAAGAAATGTGGGATCCTCTCAATCACTATCAGTATCGGAGGCAAGGAAAGCATATGCCTCCTTAACTGAATAGTGTTGTTGGGATGAACGGAACGGGAGGGACGACATTTTGTGAATATGGTGATTGTGTTAGCACTTTATTTTTACCTGTTTGTATATGTGTGGGGGGATAGTGCTTAGTGAAAACTTGTCTGAAAGGAAAAAGCTAAAAGAAAAAAGAACCAGGGAGAAAAAAAGTCTGTGAAAAGAAAAGTGTAAAACGGCAGGCATGAGCTCTGATGAGTATACTGCGTCACTAATCGAAGCTCGGCGACTGCTGGATGTGCGCACGGAGGTGGCAAAAAAGAAAAGTATCTAAACAGCAGATAAGAGCTCTGATGAGTAAACTGCATCACTTATCAAAGCTTAGCGGCTGCTGGATGTGCGCCCGGGGGAAGAGCAAAGGGGGGTGAGAAAGAAAAATGGAAAACAGCAGACACGAGCTCTGATGAGTGAACTGCGTCACTTTTCAAAGTTCGGCAGCTGCTGGATGTGTGCACGAAGGTCGTGAAAAAAAGTGTCTAAAACAGCAGACATGAGCTCTGATGAGTGAACTGCATCACATATCAAAGTTTGGCGGCTGCTGGATGTGCGCATGAAGGTGGCGCAAAGGTGGGTGAAAAAGAAAAGTGGAAAACAGCGAGCACGAGTGTTGATTGATGAACTGCGTCACCAATCAACGCTCGGTGGCTGCTAAACATGCGCACGGAGGGGAGGTGGAGGGGGTAAAAAGAAGAAGAAAGGGAAGGGGGGATGGGGGTTGATGAAGAGAGATCAGACAGGGATAAGGGATCAAAACTCTTACAGTTGTATCTCTTCTTTCTTCTGTCTTGTCTTCTTTCTTCTTCTCTGTTCTTTGAAAAAAGGGCACCACAAGGCCCAGCACAGCAGGCGATTCTGTAGTGTGTCTGCTCTGCAGGAATCCTCAGCTAGTGTTAGGACCTGCAGACAGGTGACAGACAGGTTAGAGCGGTCATACCGCTGCTCTGACCTGTCATTGGTGTGATCGATGAGTACATCGATCACACCAATCAGAGCTGGCCCTGGATATGCCGGTGTTGCTAGGCACTGGCCTAGGATCGGAGCTCACAGCTCCGATCCTAGGCAGGGCCCTTGCAGGGCACAGCGTGGTCATACCGTGACTGTGCCCTGTGATTGGTGCGATCGATGTAATCATCAATAGTGACAATCAGTGGCTCCAGCCCATGCCTCAGATTGGAGCTCACAGCTCTGATCCTAGGCAGGCAGTAGCAGGTCACAGCGCAGTCATACTGCGGATGTGCCCTGCGATTAGCGGTATCAATGTGATCGGCGATTGAGCCAATTGGGTCCTTTCAGGCCATGCCTGGCATTGCCAGGCACCAGTCTAGGATTGTTGCTCAATCCTAGGCTGGGACGTCAGTGTTTCAGGCAATCTGATTGGCTGAAACACTGAGAAACGCTGTGATTGGCTGTTCAGAACTGAACAGCAAATTACAGTGATCGTGGGTGCGGGAGGGCGGTGCCATCCCCCAGGATGACGGCATCATCTACCCACGGGTAAAATGGCACCAGAATTTTAATGCGATCACCGCGACTTGAGTCTCAGTGTTGCATTAAACATATGATGTAATAATCCATCCATAGTCAGACAGGCACTGGTCACATGGACAGATCATTACGTCAAATGTCAGAAAGGGGTTAATGGTTGTAGAAAATCTGCAATATCAAAAACTCACCGAATCCTTATCGTGGTATTGTTGCATTAGGCTAAATGCAAATGTTGAGTATTTGGAGACTATTTTAGATTAGTATTTGTAAGCCAAAACCAAGAGTGCAATAATCAGATGAAAAATATAATAGAAACACTTCACCACTTCTGCATATTTCACTCATTCCTGGTTTTGGCTTACAAATACTGAGGCAAAAAACTCACTAAATTCTTAACATGTGTTCGTGGTCTTAGGCTACATTCAAACATTAAGCTTTTGGTGAGTTTTTGCTGTTGCAGAGTTTCTTCATCTATAAATTAAGGGTAAGTTCACACTAGGCATTTTTTCTGCATTTTTCTTCTGCAGCAAAACCTGCATATTGGTGTGTTTTTGTTTGCCTTTTTGTTGTGGTTTTTTTCATGCCTTTTTGAGGCTAACTTGTGTCTTTGTGCATGTTAATAAAGTTGAGAAAAAAAACTACTTCCTGTAGGACCATACATCTAGATCTTTTGAAAAGCCGGCAATTCATCTGTCACTTACAGTAAAATCACAGTGACAGGTTAGAATAGAATAGAATAGATATATGCACATAGAATGCATAGATATATAGATGTCAGTGACACACACACATATATATTACATACATAGATAGAAGAAAAGCCGACAATTCAGCAGCCATGTACAGTAAAAATCACAGCAGGAGCTGACAGGATAGAAGAGATGGACTACATACAGTGAATACAAATAGAATAGGTAGATATACAGAAGTCTGTGACAAATACAATTAGTACAGTGTGTGCAGCTTACTGTACATGTATTTAATTATTAAAACATTATTTTTCTGAAAAAAATGATGTGGGCTCCTGCGTAATTTTCGTAACCAGCAGAGGGAAAGCCGATGGCTGGGGGCAGATGTTTATAGCCTGGGAAGAGGGTAATACCCATGGAGCTTCCCAAGCTATTAATATCAGCTCACAGCTGTATACTTTGCCTTTACTGGCTATTAAAATGGGGGACCCCCCAAAAAATGTATGGTCCTCCTATAATTATTATTAATAGCCAAGGAAGGATCCATGGATACTGTCCCCCATCGGGCTGAAAACATCAGCTCTCAGCCATCCTAGAAAAGGCGCATTTCTAAGATTAACCAATTCTGGCACTTAGCCTCACTCTACCTACTTGCCCTGTATCAGCAGCAAGTGGGGTGATAGTTGGGGTGGGTTGATGTCACCTTTGCATGGTCAGGTGATATTAAGCCTCGAGGATAAGATGCCCCCATTACTAACACCATAGTCACTTTGTTTGGAAACACAGACACCCAGAAAAAGTCCTTTAATTGAAAGTATGACACAGACTCCTTTAATAATCTTAATTAAACCATACTTATGACCTCGCCTAATTCCACCGAAGCCCTCGTTCTGTAAATAAAAACAGCCATATCCCTCACCTCTCCGTTGTTCTGTCCCATTCCATAATCCATGTTGAGGGGATAAATAGCTTTCAACCTGGACGGTGCCAAAGATGCGACAGTGTCAGTGACTAGCGGTGATGTCACTGAGGCTGAGTTCCCAGCCAGGCTGAACTTCGGTGACCTCGGTGAGATCCCTTCTAGCACCGTGAGAAAGTTGCACGGTGTAGAGGTGAGTTCACCACAGTTGAAATTCACCGCAAATGCTGCAAAAAACACTGAAAATAAAAAAAAATCAAATTTTTACCAGAAAAATGTTTTTACCCCCTACATTTTTTATTTTCACAAGGGTAACAGGAAAAATTTGTCACACTGTGATGGTCTATAGTAAAAAAAGGGGGCCTCAAACAGTCCCTGGAACTGGGACCCTATCTATCCCAGCCCAAGGGGTACTCTTGAAGGTAGAGAGATCCGAGTCTCCAATCTTGCTATGCTCCTGTTAAACGCTCCCCCACTCAATGAGGCATGGGACAGAAATGTAAGGTAAAGAAGACACAAAGACGAAACAGGGATAACAGAAAAATTCTATCATACAAAAGCACTAACAAACAATGGGGAGGAGGATAAGGACAAGATGGAATGAACTAAATGGGAATGGGGACGAGGAAATAAACACACACATACTATAGCAAACCACAGAACACTACTACAACAACTCTACTCCAACCACTTAGTTTTAGCACACAACATAGGAAGACAAATCTTTCACCGGAAGGGACAAGCAGGTATGACCAGTTTTTATACAAAGAGGAAATGACCAGATTACAAGCAGCTGAAATGGAGCTGCATGTTTCTGACCAAGAAAGGGTCTTTAACCTCTTCAGCACCAGAAGAAATTAAATCCATTTAAAATGGCACACAAATCACACCATCTTTAAAGAAGACCTGCGATTTGTTACCCAACGTGATTGTCTAATTCCATGTCTTCCATGTGGATGTGTCACTCTCGTGACAGTAATCCCCTCTTATGAGGGGCCACTGGACCTTCAAGACCTGTTTTTTCTGGAAGGGCCACATGGGAGGACCAAATTAGTTTACTGGCATTAACCTCGGACGCGAGTACCCACATCGTCTCATCAGAACCATAACCCTTCAAGTGCACCAAGTATTATAAAGAGTGGTGAACCATATGAGAATCCACAATTCTTGCCACCTGAAACTCCAAATTACTATCAACAATAATCGGTGGCAGCGGCAAGGATGACGCTCCACATAATTTTTGAGCAAAGACTTGTAAAAAACGTGGATTTTAAGATTTAGAGCAGTGGTTCCCAAACTCCAGTCCTCGCGGACCCCAACAGATCATGTTTTCAAGATTTCCATAGTGTTGCACATGTGAGAGAATTCCTGATGCCTTGATGATACTTCCATCACCTGTGAAATACTAAGATACTAAGGAAATCATGAAAACATGACCTGTTGGAGTCCGCGAGGACTGGAGTTTGGGAACCACTGAGTTAGAGGAAGCTCAAGATGAAAGGCCACATGGTTAGTTATGGCAACCACCTTGAAAAGACCAATGAACCTAGGACCTAATTTCCAAAAAGCAGTTTTTAGTGTAACCCCTTAGTGACAGAGCCAATTTTCTACTTAATGACGAAGCCAATTTTTACAATTCTGACCACTGTCACTTTATGTATATTGTTTTAACAGATCTCGCTGATTCTGAGACAGTTTTTTGTGACATATTGTACTTAATATTAGTCGTAAAATTTCTTCGATGTGACTTGCGTTTATTTATGAAAAAAACGGAAATATGGCGAAAATTTTTAAAATTGTGCAATTTTTAAACTTTTAATTTTTATGCCCTTAAACAAGAGAGATATGTCACACAAAATACTTAATAAATTACATTTCCCACATGTCTACTTTACATCAGCACAATTTTAAAACAAATTTTTTTTTTGTTAGGAAGTTATAAAGGTTAAAATTTAATGAGTGATTTACAACAAAATTTACAAAACCATTTTTTTTAGAAACCACAACACATTTGAAGCGACTTTGAGGGATGTACATGACAGAAAATACCTGACATGACACCATTCTGAAAACTGCATCCCTCAAGGTGCTCAAAACCACATTCAAAAAGTTTATTTAGGAACTGAAGCAATGTGGAAGGAAAAAATGAACATTTAACTTTTTTTCACAAACATTTTACTTCAGAACTAATTTTTTTTATTTTCACAAGTGTAAAAGAGTGTATGTTCTGTCCTCACTGAATAAGGCAGACTGTGTGTTTTAAGTACCTTTAGCTATTAAAAGACGTATCGGCAGTCGTGAAGGGGTTAATGTTTTTGGTTAACAGTCACACTAAATCATTCACACCCAGCTCCAGACCTGATAACGGTTTCTTATCAGCTTTGCGTTTGTATCTGTCTCCAATGATCTTTAAGTTATTCTGAACTCATTGCCATACAGATGAGAATAATGAAGAGAATTGTTCCTCCCCTGGAACCCCTGAAGACCCCTCCTTACTGAAGGTATGGAACTGAGGATGGAAGCCATATGTACCAAAAAATGGCAACTTACCAGTGGATTCACTGCAATGATTATTTAAGGCAAACTCAGCTAATAGTAGAATAGATTACCAATCCTCCTAGTTATCTGACATAACACCTGAGGTGTGTCTCCAGACTTTGGTTTAGGGCCCCTTCACACATAGCGACGCACCAGCGATCCCGACAACGTTATGACCCTGTCAAATCACTGGTGTATCGCTACATGATCACTGGTGAGTTGCCCAACAGGCAGCTTCACCAGCGATCAGCACCAGCGACACGCGGGTAACAAGCCACGCACGTCGCTTAGTTACCCACTGTGTACCTTAGTTACCAGCGTGCTGGTGCAGGGAGCTGGTTACCAAGGTACACATCGGGTTTCTAAGCAGCACATGGCACTTAGAAACCCGATGTGTACCTTGGTTTCCAGCTCCCTGCACCAGCGTGCTGGTAACTAAGGTACACATCGGGTTTCTAAGCGCTGCACGCCGCTTAGAAACCCGATGTTTACCTTAGTTACCAGCGGCAGCTTGCTGATCGCTGGTCTCCCGCCTGTCACCCGCAGCGATGCGTGCTGGCCAGCGATCGGGCGAGATCGCTATGTGTGACGGGAGCTTTAGACGTTCAGTCTGACAATTAGTTTGAGGATGAACTGCTAAAGAAAAGGATAGATGCATCCCTAGGGAAGAACAAAATGCCCTCCAGAATTTAGATACAAACTGTGTCCCTCAGTCTGGCACAACACCTCGGAGGGAACCCTGTGAAGTTTAGCAATTTCGTTGACAAACACCTTAGACAGGGTTTAAGCGTTAGGAAGAGCAGGTAAAGCAATAAAGTGCACCATTTTAATGAACCTAGTCAACACAACAAGGATAACAGTCTTATCAGAGATGGAAGGAAGATCTGTAATAAATTCCATGGATGAATGTGTCCATGGATGGTCAGGTATGGTTAATGGTAGAAAATCCCAAGAAGGACGAGTATGCGGGGGTCTTAGAACCCACACAGACATTAGAATGGCCTATCACGATCCCTAATCAAAGTTATTTTATGTGTAAGTGTGTGTAGCCCATTCACTATTTTGATCTATCCCCCACTCCCTCAAGATGGCTGGACCATCATTGTAAATACACACCTGTACTTTGTATCTCCCCCACCTCATTGTCGATTTTAGGCACTCATGAGCAGGGTCATCTTATTTTGCTTTAATTATTGTATTGTTAATGTTGTTACCTATGACTGTTGTGTTTGAAACTGTTAAACTGTAAAGCGCTGCGGAATATGTTGGTGCTATATAAATAAAGATTATTATTATTATTACTGGAGGACACAAAGCTGACTACATCCCAATACGACCTTGGCCACCAAAAATGACAAGAAAGGAGGTCCAAGGTTGCTTTACCACCTGGATGACCAGCAGGAGCCGAGCTATGATGTGTCTCAAACTATGAATCGCAGATGCAATGGCACAAAAATTTTCCCTGAGCAACAAGCAGGGGAATCCCCTCAAGCCTTCAATACCTGTGCATCCAGCTCAAAACATATTGCAGAGACGTCCCTATAAAATATGGATAGAGTTATCCGAACAACCACCTCAAAGGTAACTTCGAGACAATGCATCTGCTTTGATATTCTTAATCCCAGGACAGTAAGTGACAATAAAATTGAGCCTGGTAAAAAACAAAGACCATCTAGCTTGTCTTGGATTAAGACATTTTGCGGATTCGAGGTGCAACAGAGTATTATGACCAGTAATGACAGTGACCGGGTGGACTGCCTCCTTCAAAAGTGATGCCACTCCTCAAAAGCCAACTTGATGGCCATAAGTTCTCTATTGCCTACATCATAGTTATTTTTCGCCAACAATAATTTTTTTAGAGAAGAAGGCACATGGATCCAGTGGATGACCCTTAAGACTACACAGCCTTTACTCAAACCTCAGATGCATCAACCTCAACAATACATGGTTGGGAAACACTGTGTTTAATGAGTAAAGGAGCAGTGGAAAAGCATTTATTCAAAGAAAAAAAATAACAGGAGGCCTCAAACTGTCCTTGGAACTGGGACCCTAACTATCCCTGTCCCGGTTGTACTCTTGAAGGTAGAGGGGCCCAAGTCTCTGACCTTACTATGCATCTGTTAAATCCTGATCTTTACCCTCTCCCAACCCATGAGGCTTAGGACAGAAATGTCAGTTAAACAAGACACAAAGACAAAACAGGGATAACAAAAAGCAACAAGCATACAAACACTCATCAAAGGTTGAAAGGTAAATAGGGAAGGATAGGAATGTACCAACTAAATTGGAATAGAACAATGAGGAAAGCATATGCCCAAAAACAGCACACAACAATCTCCAGAAGATCTCCAATTTGGCATAGTGTCTCCAAGGAGCTGGTTAGCAAAGCTTTCACTGGCAACACAGAGAAGGTCTGGCTAGGTTTTATTGGAAGAGGTAATGACCAGATCAGTAGCAGCTCAAAATGGAGCTGCAAGTTTCTGACAAGTAAAAAAAAGCTTCATTAAACTCTTCAGCACCAAAGGAAACCAAATCCATAGTATTGGACACAAACACACAGGCTAAATGGAAGATCTGGTATTCACAATACGCAGTGATGTTTTAAACCCAGATCTCCCAGGGGAATGTGACACACTCTTGACATCACTCTTGGAAAAACTCCACTTCTGCGCCGTATCACTCATTAACAGCTCTCATAGAACACCAAATCACATACAAAGCCATCAGCTTTTGTTTTGGCCCAAAGATTTTTTAAGCCTGCTGCCTCAACAAAGTAAACTCTTTTGGTAGGGCTCTACTCTACTCCAACATATTAATCATTTATTAAAATACCCAATACTCTTTAGGTATATTTTTATCTATTTTTCTATAAGGTAATGTGTCACATATAGGTTCTTGTAAAAGTTTGGGCACCCCTGGACAAAATTGCTGTTATTGTTAAATGTTAATCAAGTTGAAGATGAAATGATCTCTAAAGGGGCTAAAGTTAAAGATGACACATTTCCTTTGTACTATAGGCAAAAAAGTATAAAACAATAATTTACACACACACATATATATATATATATATATATATATATATATACATTCATTATTTACATTTTAAAAAGGACAAAAAAAGAAAATGGGCTGATGCAAATATTTGGGCAACCTTGGAGATTTGTGTGTTCAGAAAATTTTGTCCAAGGTTTCAGACCTTAAAGGGAATCTGTCACTCTTTTTTTTGACTATGAGCTGCCGACACCGACATCAGAAGCTTATCTACAGCATTCTGTAATGCTGTAGATAAGCCCCCGATGTAACCTGAAAGATAAGAAAAAAAAGAGTTAGATTCTACTCACCCTGGCGTCCGGTCCGATGGGTGTCGCCGTCCAGTCAGGCGCCTCCCATCTTCATATAAAGACGTCCTCTTCTTTCCTTCCTGTCGTGGCTCCTGCGCAGGTGCACTGCTCTGCCCTGTGGTTACATTGGGGGCTTATCTACAGCATTACAGATTCCCTTTAAGTGGGCTGTTAAGGTTATGGCTTGTTCAGTATCATCGTTAGGAGAGGTCAGGTGATGCCAATTTCCCAGCTTTGTAAATACCCAGCCTCTAACCTTGTGCCAAAAACAACAACCATGGGTTCTTCTAAGCAAATGCCTAGCACTCAGAAAATGAAAATGGTGGAGGCCCACAAAGCAGGAGAAGACTTAGAAGATAGCAAAGTTTACGTTGCCATTTCCTCAGTTTGAAATGTAATTAAGAAATTAATTAGAAAGTTAACAGGAACAGTGGAGGTCAAGATAAGGTCTGGAAGACCAAGCAAAATTTCAGTGAAAGCTGCTTCTAGGATTGTTAGAGAGACAAATCAGAACACCTGCTTGTCTGCAAAAGACTTTCAGAAAGATTTAGTTGACTCTGGTAAATTGTTCTACTGTTCAGTGACACCCTGTACAAATATAGCTTTCATGGAAGAATCATCAAAAGAAAACCTCTTCTTCACCCTCACCATAAAATTCATCTAAACAAGCCTGATGCAATTTGGAAACAAGTGCTGTGGACAGATGAGGTTAAAATAGCACTCTTTGGCTACAATGATCAAAGGTATGTGTGGAGAAAAAAAGGCACAGAATTCCTGGAAACGAACATCTTGCCAACCATTAAGCATGGAGGTGGATCAATCATGCTGCAGCCAATGGCACAGTAAACATTTAACAGGCAGAGGGAAGAATTCATTTTATGAAATTTCAACAAATTCTTGATGCAAATATAGCACCATCTGTAAAAAAAAAAGCTGAACAGAAGATGGTTTCTACAGATGGATATTGAATTGATCCTAAACACACATCAAAATCCACAAGCTGAAGGTTTTACAAATGACCTTCACAGTCCCCTAATGTGAACATCATTGAAAACTGGAAGAATTTTCCATGGAAGAATGGATGAAAATCCCTCAAACAAGAACTGAAAGACTCTTGGATGGCTACATAAAGCATTTACAAACTATGATGCTTGCAAAAGGGGGTACTACTAGGTGCTAAATATGCAAGGTACCCAAACTTTTGCATGGGCCCATTTTCTTTTATGTAATTAAAATTTAAAAAATGATAATATATAATTTTTTGCCTAAAATACAAAGGAAATGTACGATCTTTAGCTACTTTTAGAGCTCATTAAATCTTCAACTTGCTTAACTGTTCACAATAACAGTAATTTTGACCATGGGTGCCCAAGCTTTTTCATGCCACTGTACAATTTTTAAAATGACCAATAATGTCATATAAAAGAGACAAATACCCTCATACCATGACCTGACCACATATTACCACTAGTGATGAGCGAGTATACTCATTGCTCGGGTTTTCCTGAGCATGCTCGGGTGGTCTCTTCGTATTTTGGCATGCTCGGAGATTTATATTTTGTCGACACAGCTGCATGATTTGTGGCTGTTAGACAGCCTGAATACATGTGTGGAATTCCTAACAAACAGGCACCCCCCACATGTATTCAGCCTGTCCATCAGCCGCAAATCATGCAGCTGTGTCGACAAACACTAAATCTCCGAGCACGCCAAAATACTCAGAGATCACCGGAGCAGGCTTGGGAAAACCCGAGCAATAGTATACTCGCTCATCACTAATTGCCACCACATAATGACCAAATAATACCACATACAATGAACAAATAATGTCACACCATGACCAGAACACATATTACCACAACATAGTGACCGAATATTATAATACTGATAATTAATAAAAAAAATACTAAAATTACCATAAGTATAATTATGCACAGTAGCTCTGTTCATAGTATGCAGTTTATAGTGTAAGTGTACTGATAATACAGTGACTCACCATTGACTTTCTACAATGGAGTTCTGTATATAGTGTCACTGTAAAGGTATTATAGGGATCACCAGTGACATTATACACAGGAGCTCTGTATATAGAATATAGTGTATGTGCCAGTGTACAGGTAACACATTGACTCACCAAGTGATGTCTCCAGTTGAAGATATTCATCTTTGCTTTTCTTCTTTGTCTAGTGAATGTCACACTGCAGCTCTGTAGGTATATGCAAACTCCAAAAGATGGCATCAGCATGGAGGGAAGACTGAAATACTGCACAGAGCAGACCAGCAGCACTACAGCGAGGTGGGAGCAGAATAGTCAAACAAGCCGGGTCGATACCAGAGAGTAGCGCAGTACCAAGGGAAATACCAAACACAGAGTCAGAGACATGCCAAAAAGGTAAGTTTTCACCTGTCAAACTAAAAACCCACTTAGACAACACACTCATGGCAGGGCATGGCAGCACCTCCAAGGCATACAAGGAGAGGTCGGACCAAGCTGCATGGTTGCAGCCTGTCATCCAGTTGAGACACTGAGCGGTGTATGCTTAATGTTTTCTTGTGAACTCCTATTACCTGTGTTACAGACTGAACTGGTTGGAGTATTGATATTGCAACCACTAGGGGCAGCACCGGGCAGGTAGCGTAGTCTGGAATAGCCAAGGAGTCAATACACTGGAACAGCAATGTAGTTTGAAGGAATAAGCAGGAATCATAATCAAGGAAGCCAGGGATCGTTTACCAGGAACGGCAGTGTCATTTGAAGGAATAAACAGGAATCATGATCAAGAAAGCCAGGGATTGTTTAGCAGGAGCAGCAGTGTTGTTTGAAGGAATAAGCAGGAATTGTAGTCCATGAAGCCAGAGGTCGTTTATCAGGAGCAGCAGTGTTTTATGAAGGAATAGCAGGTGGAGGGAAGCTTGACTAAAGGCAGGTAGCTCAGTAATCATGCAAGGAACTCAGAGCAAGGCCAGGTTTAAAAAGGGTGTGCAATCAGAATGAGCCAATCAGGAATTCAGGGTGGTAACCAATGGGAAACTCAGGGAGGAGACATCAGCAACAACATAGGTACAAGTATTTGGATACGCAAGGCACTGTCCAGCAAGCTGAATAGCTCAGAAGGAAGAGCTGCTGACTGGTCCACAGGTGCTGTTAGGTTTGAACCCTGACAACCCATCTGATGGCACTGCGGGTTTGAGAATGTTCTTATGCTCGCAGAGCCATCAGAAAGATCCTGGGTGTTCACAGCAAATGAATTCACTACACCTATCTGACGTTAGTGCAACTTTTTTCTGGGTGTGTGTGTGTTCTTATACAATTTGACTATGGTGTTAATAATGGGGCATCTTATTGACGCCTCTCCATTACTAACCTCAGGGCTTGATGTCACCTGACAATACAAAGGTGACATCAACCACCCCAACTATCACCCCACTTGCCACCGCTACAGGGCAAGTGGGAAGAATGAGGCTAAGTCCCAGAATTGGCACATCTTAGAGATGCACCTTTTCTGGGGTGGCTGAGAGCTGATGTTTTTAGCCTGAGGGGGCAGTATCCATGGTCCCTTCCTAGGCTATTAATATCAGCCAGCAGCTGTATGAATATCCTTTGTTGGTTATTAATTATAGGGGGAGCCTACGCCATAATTTTCGGGTCCCCCATTTTAATTGCCAGTAAAGACTAAGTATACAGTTGTGAGCTGATATTAATAGCCTGGGATGCTCCATGGGTATTATCCATTTCCCAGGCTATAAACATCACCCCCCAGCTGTCCACTTTCCCTCTGCTAGCTAAGAAAATTACACGGGAGCCCACGTCATTTTTTTCAGAAAAATTATCTTTTATTAATGAAGTACATGTACAATAAGCTGCACACACACTGTACTAATTGTATATGTCACTGACATCTATATATCTACCTGTCCTATGTGTATATATCTATTCTATTATAACCTGTCACGCTGTGATGTTACTGTATGCGGCAGATGAATTGCTGGCTGTACAAAGGACATCGGTGTGTAACAATCGGACAGCACTCGCATGGTCCGAGTGCTGTGCAACTTTTTTCTCCGACCCATAGACTTGTATTGGCGATTCTCGGACAAGTCTCGGTGCCAATCGCAGCTTGCTGCGATTTTACACACACGTCAAATACATCTCAGAAAAAAAATGCTAATGTGAGCTGCCGCATAGAATAACACTGGGCCGAGTGCTGTGCAATATTTTCTCGCATAGCACTTGGCCGTATGTCTCCGATCTTACAGAAATTTTTTGTTTGCAATAACTGCCTCAAAAGGTTGCACAACAAAATGCTAAGTTAAGATTACCATCATTTTTGTCCTGGCCATTTCATTAGTTTGTTTTTTATTTTTGTGTGGAACTACAATTCAAAAGCAATGTCTGATCTTCATTAGTTGATATTCAGTAAATGTAAAGGTTACCTCATTGAGCAATATGGGTTTTCCTTATTTTACCAGTGGGGTACCAACACATTTTTAGCTCTATACAGTACATACAATGTGTGTATATATCTAAAAAGCCATAATGATTTTTTTCTGTTTTCATTATACAATGGATAACTTATATTCAATAAACCTGGCATTGCTATGTCTTTTCTGGCTGAAGGTGCATTAGAGTAATAACATGATAAAACTTTTTTCAAACAACTATAAGATTTTTGGTATGGTATCCGAGCTCTTGATCTATATGTTGAGACATATATATATATATATATGTTATTTTAATTGAAACACATTTTCATTTAGTGCCGTTTATGCCAGTGCCATTGCAAACTATTGTTAAAAATGAAGTCTTTCCACTAATTGGATCTTTAGAAAGTCTATAAATGAATTACGATAGCCTGAGTAGAGTAGAGTAGGTGTAGGTGTAGAGTAAGGCGGTTCTAGAATCCTGTGTGCACACTGAGAGCAGTCAGCTGCACACAGCACATGGCTCCATACACAACAATCCAGCATTGTTCACAGCATGTGTGATTCAGTAAGAACATCATGCAAGTCCATAAGAGGCAAGCTCTGCTCTGATCCTCTTTATAGCCATGTAATGGGATTTCACAAGCATGCGGGATACAAAAAAAAAACACAATAGCTTCATTTTTATTGATATTCCTAAACCAGTTTTTATATCACTCTAAAGTTCCAATACAGTATTTGAACATCACCCCATTTATTTATTCTTATTCATTATTTAAATAGAAGAGAAGACTTTAACTCAAAATATTGGAACAAATAGCTTTTGAAAATTGTGCCATATTTGCCACTGCTCCCATTAGTTTTTAGCAAAATAAAGCATTCCCATTTGATGGAGTTGATCAATATTCATTGCTTAGACCTCATTCAGATTCCTGTGTTTCATGCATGTGTTCTATCCATGGTTTGCACAGAGAGAACACGTACTGTACCTAATATAGTCTGTGGGCTGTGCAGAAATCAGAGACGTCTGTTTTTTTTATCAGCGTAAGGCTAGTTTCACATTAGCGTTTAAGGCCGCAGCGTCGGGCTGCGCGCGGCCGCTGCTAAGCCCCACCCCCTGCTGTGCCTCTGCCGGTAGCTCCGCCTACAGATGCATGACACTGCATGCGTCCTGCGTCCCCTATCTTTAGTACTGGGGACGCAGGCCATGCGCAGTATGCGTTTGGCGGCGCATGCGTCCTTTTGACACTGCGCTGAGCCCACAAAATTGCAACCTGTTGCGTTTGGTGCTGGTTGACGCAGCGTCAAAAGGACGCATGCGCTGCCAAACGCATACTGCGCACGGCCTGCATCCCCAGTGCTAAAGATAGGGGACGCAGGACACATGCAGCGTCATGCATCCGTAGGCAGAGCTACCAGCAGAGGCGCGGTAGGGGGCGGGGCTTAGTGGCGGCCGTGCGCAGCCCGACGCTGCGGCCGTAAACACTAATGTGAAACTAGCCTAAGATCTCATGCACACGACCATATTTCTGGTCCGCGTGCTGTCCGTGAAAAGTCGGATCGCACTGAGACCAATGTTATTCAATGAGGCAGTGCAGATGAATGATTTTTTTTCACTGACTAAATCTGTATGTGAAAAAAATTGCAGTATGCACTAGTTTCTACTAAAAATTGGATGAGACTCAACCGATCAAGTCTATGGGTGCGAGGAAAAAATGAGATGCAGTAGTGTGCCACAGTATTGCATCCGATTTTTACAGAAACATTGCAATTTTGTAAATTAGGAAACTGTAGATAGTTTAGTAAGATATTAACAACTGCTGCTGTAAAGGAACAGATTGCATACAGACTGCACATGGATTGCACATGGCTGACAAGTGAGAAAAAAATTGTCCCACTTTTCTGGATGAAACGAAGAACTATTTTTTTTTTTTTTTTTTAAACAGTCGTGTGAACCTACCCTTCCTGATGAAAATCACCCTTCCAAGTTGTGGGTCTGTGAAAATCATGAACAGCACACAGATGACATCACTGCTTATTCTGTGTGATAAAGAGAGGCTAAAGAGGATTAAGAAAGGTTTTGTCATCTATTTATCCACTAGATTATGGCCCGATGCTATCGCATCGGGAGGATGCGATAGCATCACACCTCTTGCCATGTTAACCCTCAACACACACACTCCTCAACACACACTCCTCTCACCTTTCACCATCTCCACTCACTCTTTCACTCCACATACGACCCCTTCTCTCACTCCGTCTCTCATACTCACGCCGTCATCGCCGCTGCTCCACGATCCCCGACATCTTCTTCCGCCGGCGCCATCCTGGATCCAGACGTTGTCCACGCCGGCGACATGTTCTTGCGGCGACGCCATCTTGAGTATCGTGAAATCCCGCGATAGTCAAGATAGCGTCGCCGGAAGAACATGTCGCCGGCGTGGACGACGTCGGGATCCAAAATGGCGTCGGCGAAATCTCGCGAGTTTTCGCCGACGCCATTTTGGATCCCGACGTCGTCCTCGCCGGCGACATGTTCTTGCGGCGACGCCATCTTGACCATCGCGGGATTTCACCGATCCAAAATGGCGTCGCCGCAAGAACATGTCGCCGGCGTGGACGACATCGGGATCCTAAATGGCGTCGGCGTAATCTCGCGAGATTTCGCCGACGCCATCTTTTTGGATCCCGAGTCGTCCACGCCAGCGACATGTTCTTGCGGCGACGCCATCTTGAATCTCGCGGGATTTCACGAAATCCAAGATGGCGTCGCTGCAAGAACATGTCGGCGGCCTGGAGAACATCTGGATCCAGGAACGCGGCGGCGGAGGAAGATGTTGGGGCAGCGACAATGACGGTGTGAGTATGAGAAACGGAGTGAGAGAAAGGAACGTATGTGGAGTGAAAGAGTGAGTGGACGTGAGTGGAGGTGAAAGGTGAGAGGAGTGTGTGTTGAGGCGGTGTGGTGTGTTGAGGGTTAACATGTGCGTGTGTGTGGTGACGTCACCGGTTACAACTGGACGGAAGTTGTTACAACCGGAAGCTGCTTAGGGCATTTATTATTATAGATGATGAGGAAGAAGCCGTCTGTTGGCGGTGATGGCGTGTAGAGGCTTCTTCAGCCAATGTAATAGATTTAGAGTTAGGGGATTCGTGTGTGAGACGACGGCGTTTATAAGCCTTAATCTTGTCAAGTCGATGCTGTTTTTCCTCAGGAGTCTCATTAGCACGGCGTTGTTTTTGTCGTAGTGCTAAAGCTGCTTTCCTTTCACTGGCATTGGCATACTGTGCATCGGTATTGAATGGTGGTATTGATAGGGCAGAAACAGATTGCTGATTAGTTATGTCAGTGAACGGCATATGGGATGAAGTGTAGCAGTAAATTGTTCCACATGCTGATGTGGAAGCATCCTGTTGTGAGTCTAATAATAATGATGAGGAAGAGGCCATCTGTTGTCGGCGGTGACGGCGTGCAGAGGCTTCTTCAGCCAATCTTATGGATTTAGAGTTAGGGGATTCGTGTGTGAGGCGACGGCGTTTATAAGCCTTAATCTTCTCAAGGCGATAGTGTTTTTCCTCAGGAGTCTCATTAGCACGGCGTTGTTTTTGTCGTAGTGCTAAAGCTGCTTTCCTTTCACTGGCATTGGCATACTTTTTGTTATGACTCATGTTGGCACAGGTAAAGGAGTCTATTTGGCAGTTATCTGGCAGTGAAGAAGGCGTCCTGGAGTATTGTAGAGTAAACAGATACTAATTGACCCTGTAATTGCCCAGCAGTAGTTATGAAGTGGTAGTGGCAAATTGGCCCTGTAGTTAGACACCGGCAGAGGAGCAAGGCAGCAGTAGTTATGGCGGTAGAGGCAAATTGGCCCTGTAATTAGACACCGGCAGAGGAGCAAGGCAGCAGTAGTTATGGCGGTAGAGGTAAATTGGCCCTGTAATTAGACACCGGCAGAGGAGCAAGGCAGCAGTAGTTATGGTGGTAGAGGCAAATTGGCCCTGTAACTAGACACCGGCAGAGGAGCAAGGCAGCAGTAGTTATGGCGGTATTGGCAAATTGGCCCTGTAATTAGACACCAGCAGAGGAGCAATGCAGCAGTAGTTATGGCGGTAGAGGCAAATTGGCCCTGTAATTAGATACCGGCAGAGGAGCAAGGCAGCAGTAGTTATGGCGGTAGAGGCAAATTGGCCCTGTAATTAGACACCGGCAGAGGAGCAAGGTAGCAGTAGTTATGGCGGTAGAGGCAAATTAGCCCTGTAATTAGACACCGGCAGAGGAGCAAGGCAGCAGTAGTTATGGCGGTAGAGGCAAATTAGCCCTGTAATTAGACACAGGCAGAGGAGCAAGGCAGCAGTAGTTATGGCGGTAGAGGCAAATTGGCCCTGTAATTAGACACCGGCAGAGGAGCAAGGCAGCAGTAGTTATGGCGGTAGAGGCAAATTGGCCTTGTAATTAGACACCGGCAGTAAACAGGCAGATGACCAAAGCAGCAGTAGTTATGGCGATAGAGGCAAATTGGCCCTGTAAATAGACATTGGCAGAGGACAAAGGCAGCAGTAGTTATGGCAGTATAGGCAAATGGGCCCTGTAATTAGACACCGGCAGAGGACAAAGGCAGTAGTTATGGCGGTATAGGCAAATTGGTCCTGTAATTAGACACCGGCAGAGGAGCAAGGCAGCAGTAGTTATGGCGGTATAGGCAAATTGGTCCTGTAATTAGACACCGGCAGAGGAGCAAGGCAGCAGTAGTTATGGCGGTACAGGCAAATTGGTCCAGTAATTAGACACCGGCAGTAAACAGGCATAGGACCAAGGCAGCAGTAGTTATGGTGGTACAGGCAATGCCAAGCGTCCGCACAGCAAGTCGGCGTGAGGTAAATGACGCAATTTCACGAATGCAAGATGGCGTCGGCCCGACGTCGTTAACACCTCTTGCCATGTTAACCCTCAACACACCACACCGCCTCAACACACACTCCTCTCACCTTTCACCTCCACTCATGTCCACTCACTCTTTCACTCCACATACGTTCCTTTCTCTCACTCCGTTTCTCATACTCACACCGTCATCGTCGCTGCCCCGACATCTTCCTCCGCCGCCGCGATCCAGAATCCAGACGTTCTCCAGGCCGCCGACATGTTCTTGCGGGACGCCATCTTGGATTTCGTGAAATCCCGCGATATTCAAGATAGCGTCGCCGCAACAACATGTCGCTGGCGTGGACGACATCGGGATCCAAAAAGATGGCGTCGGCGAAATCTCGCGAGATTACGCTGACGCCATTTTGGATCCCGATGTCGCCCACGCCAGCGACATATTCTTGCGGGACGCCATCTTGGATGTCGTGAAGTCCCGCGATATTCAAGATGGTGTCGCCACAACAACATGTCGCTGGCATGGGCGACATCGGGATCCAAAATGGCGTCGGCGTAATCTCGCGAGATTTCGCTGACGCCATCTTTTTGGATCCCGATGTCGTCCATGCCAGCGACATATTGTTGCGGCGACGCCATCTTGAATCTCGCGGGACTTCACGACATCCAAGATGGCGTCCCGCAAGAACATGTCGGCGGCCTGGAGAACGTCTGGATCCTGGATCGCGGCGGCGGAGGAAGATGTAGGGGCAGCGACGATGACGGTGTGAGTATGAGAAACGGAGTGAGAGAAAGGAACGTATGTGGAGTGAAAGAGTGAGTGGACATGAGTGGAGGTGAAAGGTGAGAGGAGTGTGTGTTGAGGCGGTGTGGTGTGTTGAGGGTTAACATGTGCGTGTGTGTGTGGTGACGTCACCGGTTACAACTGGACGGAAGTTGTTACAACCGGAAGCTGGTTAGGGCATTTATTATTATAGATATGGGATAAACAACAATGTAAAACTGATGATAAAAACTGATTCTGACCAGAGATGAGTGGATCTTTTAAAAAGTCGAGTTTGCTACAAAATTTTCCACAAAAATTTGATTCTCAGTAAATACATTTGCGCAATTCTAGATACTAGAAAGTTTGCAATTGTTTGTAAAATACATATGGGGGAGAGGAGAGAGAGAGAGAGAACCCAGCTGACCATAAGAGCTTTCACTCTGCAGAATAGCGAGCGAGGACCCCCCTGACTATAAGGCCATATTCGCATGTTGCATATCTGCTTGCAGAAAATTCTGCAAGGTTTCTGCATCTCTTGGCAGCAAAAACACTGTGTAAAAATACGTTGCATTTTTGGTGCATTTTTGCATGCATTTTTTTTCCTGTCCATTCAATGGTCAAAAACGCAGGCAAAAACGCAAAAAGAATTGACATGCTGCAGAAAAAAAACACACTGCAAATATGGACTGAAAGTTACTGATCTTGGCACAGCACTTCAGGATTGTCATTAAATTACCTTGCATAAGTATTCCATTGCGTTTTTGGACCAACGTGCGCACATAGTGTAGAGCTCACACTCTACATGAGCGAAAGCGGACCCTGCTGACCATAAGGGTTTACACTCTACAGCAGAGAGAGAGAGGACCCTGCTTACCATAAGAGCTTACACTCTACAGCAGAGAGAGAGAGGAACCCACTGACCATAAGAGCTTACACTCTACAGCAGAGAGAGAGAGGAACCCACTGACCATAAGAGCTTACACTCTACAGGAGAGATAGGACCCCACTGACTATAAAAGCTCACACTCTACATGAGCAAGAGAGGACCCTGCTGACCATAAGAGCTTACACTCTACAGCAGAGAGAGAAAGAGAGGACACAGCTGACCACAAGAGATTACACTCTACAGCAGAAAGAAACCGCACCCTGCTGACCATAAGAGCTTGCACTCTTCATGAGAGAGGAACCTGCTTACCATAAGAACTTACACTCTGCAGGATAGAAAGAGAGAACCCAGCTGACCATAGCTTACACTATACAGGAGAGAGAGAGGACCCTGTTGTTCATAAAAGCTTACTATCTACAGGCGATGATCCCACTGATAATAAGAGTTTATATTCTAGACCAGAGAGAGGAACTGCTGACCTTAATAGCTTACATTCTACAGGAGAGATAGAGAACCCAGCTGACTATAAGAGCTTACACTCTACAGAATAGAGAAAGAGGACCCAGCTGAACATAAGAGTTTACACTCTACTGTACAGGATAGAGTGAGAGAACTCTATTGAGCACAAGAGCTTACACTCTACATGAGAGAGAGAGGACTCCACTGACTACAAGAAGTTACACAACACTAAAAAAGACCCACCTACTATATAATGCATACAAAACGTTAATGAAAAAATAATAATAAAAAGGAGGGGCTTAATGCCAGGTTATGTCAATAGTACGGGTGGGTAGATCTCCCTATATAGGAAAAAGGCATCCATGATCTATTGAAATGGGAGAGTCACATCCCAAGAATCTGCTAATGGGACCCTAAGGGACAATTTTTAAGAGTGAGGCATAATTGTTCCAACTTTAATGATTTCCAATGACAGAGCTCCGACTGGAATGGAAGGTTTAGAAGGAGAGGATATCCCGAATAGGTCATCAATGAGCCATATCACCATAGCTCCTCAAGCCATCACTGATTGTGGAAACTTCACACTAGACCTCAAGCAGCTTGGAATGTCTGTCTTTTCACTCATCCTCCAGACTGTGGGACCTTGATTTCCAAAGTCTAGTGTGAAGTATCCACAATCAATGATGGTTTCAGGGAACCATGTCATCTGCTGATGTAGATCCACTGTGTTTAATCAAGACCAAAGTCAGCGCAGCCGTCTACCAAGAAATTTTAGAGCACTTCATGCTTCCCTCTGCCGACAAGCTTATTGGAGATTGAAATTTAATTCTCCAGCAGGACTTGGCACCTGTCCACACTGCCAAAAGTATCAATTCCTGGTTTAAAAACAACAGTATCACTGTGGTTGATTGGCCAGAAAACTCGGCTGACCTTAACCCCATAGAGAATCTATGGGGTGTTATCAAGAGGAAGATGAGACCCCAGACCCAACAATGCAAACAAGCTGAAGACCGCTATCAAAGCAACCTGGGCTTCCATAACACCTCAGTAGTGCCACAGACTGATTGCCTCCATGCCACGCTACATTGATGCAATAATTTATGGAAAAGGAGCCCCGACCAACTATTGAGTGCATTTACTGAACATACATTTCAGTAGGCCAACATTTTGCATTTTAAAATCATTTTTCAAGCTGGTGTTATAAAGTATTCTAATCTCCTGAGATAATGACTTTTGGGTTTTCATTATCTGTAAGCCATAATCATCAACATTAATAGAAATAAACACTTGAAATAGATCACTCTGTTTGGAATGACTCTATATAATATAGGAGTTTCACATTTTGTATTGAAGAACAGAAATAAATTAACTTTTTGATGATATTCTAATTTTGTGAGATGCACCTGTATAACACTGTCTCATGGGACACCAGAACAACCACCATTTCAATATGATTACTGAAATAGCAAATATGTCCATTTTTGGATTTTAGTTGTGAAAAAAAATCAGAAGTTTGCAAAAAAATATTTATGGGGTTCATTTGCCATTTTCCGAGACCCAATTTTTTTGAACTGTGAACAGTTTATTTTTTGCGGGGCGAGACAACATTTTTATTGATAAGATTTTGTAATATATATGACATTTTGATCGCTTGTTACAGCATTTTCTTGTGGAATTGCAGAGACCAAAAAAATGTTATTTTGGTGTTGGTGAATAATTTGTTTATGGTGTTTACTAGAGTTGAGCGACTTTGGTCGGATCGGGTTTCGTGAAACCCGAATGAAACAAAATAAGTTTCAGATGAAACTCGTCCGACTAGAGCAAAACAAAGTCGGAGTTTCGTCCGAAACCCGACCCCAATGCAAGTCAATGGGAAATAAAAGTCGGACGAAACTCCGACTTTTTTTGCTCTAGTCGGACGAGTTTCATCTGAAACTTATTTTGTTTCATTCGGGTTTCACGAAACCCGATCCGACCAAAGTCGCTCAACTCTAGTGTTTACCAATAGGGTTACTAGTTTTTATATTTAGATAGATCGGACATTTCTCATAGCGGAGATACTAAATATGTGTATTTTTTAAGTTTTCTAAAATATCTTTATTCTCAATAGGTGAAATGGGGTGATTTGAACTTTTATGCTTTTTTTATTTTTTTCCAGATTTTTTAAAACATTTATTTTGACTTTTTACTGTTTTTAAAAGGGGGCTTAAAGCTGCAATTTGTCTGACAGCTTGTGCTATGTACAGCGATGCCACAACATAGTTGTATATAACAGAAATCTCCTTTGAAGCCCAGTCACAGGCAAGTTTTCAAGAGAGCTCCATAATGACAAGCACAGAAGTTTTCAACAGACACCCGGCTGTCATAGCCACCTATCAGCAACGCGCGATCACATCACAGGTGTGCAGATGGGCGCATGGAATGACACGGACCCATGCAGGTGAGTTTTAATTGCTGCTGTCAGAGATTGACAGTGGCATTTAATAGGTTAACAACTGTGGACAGAGCTCTGCGCTTCTTAGCGGTCAGTCCTGGTTGTAACACACAGCCATACACCCGCCTCTGACTTGCACCGTACATGTATGGCCGATGACATGAACGGGTTAAAGGGGTTTTTAAGTAGTTAAAATGTGCTAATTTTTCTAAAGTGTCCCAGGAGCTATTTATCAACATGTTGCTGTTCCCACTGTGAGCAGCCTACACGGCCTAATTATTCTAACATGGCCTACAGTGTCTCAATCCAGCATATCTGAGGTCATTGGGCTGCAATTTCCAGCAGTGGACCTTGATAATTTGACCAAATGCATTCAGTGTGCAGAACATTCTTCAGATAACCACACTGATAGCAAACAAGATATGTAATTATGGGGATATTTGTGGGTTGTGCCCATACTGAATAACTCATATTGAAGAAATAGAGATGTTTTGAATATCTTATTTCCACTTTTTCATAACAGTAACATTTATCTATTTTGTCAGAACCGAATATTGAAATATTCACTCATCTCTATTCATAATGTAACATACAAGTAGCTGTTAACTGATGCCGGAAAATGATGAAATATATAAATTCAAATATGTTAGAAAGTTGTGTAGATTTTCGTTATGAGATGAAAAAAACGACTTTTTTTTTTTTTAAAGAAGCAATTCCACTACCTTTTTTAACCCCTTAACCCCCAAGGGTGGTGTGCACGTTCATGACCAGGCCAATTTTTACAATTCTGACCACTGTCCCTTTATGAGGTTATAACTCTGAAACACTTCCATGGATCCCGGTGATTCTGACATTGTTTTCTCGGGACATATTGTACTTCATGTTAGTGGTAACATTTCATTCATATAACTTGTGTTTATTTGTGAAAAAAACGGAAATTTGGCGAAAATTTTGAAAAATTCACAATTTTCCAAATTTGTATGCCCTTAAATCAGAGAGATATGGCACACAAAAAACTTAATAAGTAACATTTCCCACATGTTTACTTTACATCAGCACAATTTTGGAACCAAAATTTTTTTTGTTAGGAAGTTATAAGGGTTAAAAGTTGACCAGCGATTTCACATTTTTGCAACACTATTTTATTTTTACGGACCACATCACATTTGAAGCCACTTTGAGGGGTCTATATGATAGAAAATACCCAAAAATGACACCATTCTAAAAACTGCACCCCTTAAGGTGCTCAAAACTACATTCAAGAAGTTTATTAACCCTTCAGGTGCTTCACAGGAATTTTTTGAATATTTAAAAAAAAAAAGAACATTTAACTTTTTTTCACAAAAAAAATACTTCAGGTTCAATTTTTTTTATTTTACCAAGGGTAAAAGGAGAAATTGGACGTGAAAAGTTATTGTACAATTTGTCCTGAGTACGCTGATACCTGATATGTGGGGGGGAACCACTGTTTCGGCACATGACAGAGCTCAGAAGGGAAGGAGCGCCATTTGACTTTTCAATGCAAAATTGGCTGGAATTCAGATCGGATGCCATGTCACATTTGGAGAGCCCCTGATGAACCTAAACAGTGAAAACCCCACACAAGTGACCCCATTTTGGAAACTAGGGCTTCACAGAAGTTTATAACGTACAGCGGTACAATTAAAAAATCATATTTTTTCGACAAAAATGATCTTTTCACCCCCAATTTTTATTTTCCCAAGGGTAACAGGACCCTAAAAGTTATTGTGCAATTTGTCTTGAGTACACTGATACCCCATATGTGGGTGTAAACGACTATTTGGGCGCATGGCAGAGGTCGGAAGGGAAGCAGCGCCATTTGACTTTTTTGGCTGGAATTGAGATCGGACACCATGTCGCGTTTGGAAAGCCCCTAATGTACCAAAACAGTGGAAACCCCCCACAAATGACACCATTTTGGAAACTAGACCCCCCAAGGAACTTATCTAGATGTGTGGTGAGAACTTTTAACCCCCAAGGGCTTCACAGAAGTTTATAACGTACAGCCATACAATTAAAAAATCATATTTTTTCCACAAAAATGATCGTTTCACCCTCAATTCTTACTTTTCCAAGGGTAACAAGACCCTAAAAGTTATTGCGCAATTTGTCCCAAGTACGCTGATACCCAATATGTGGGTGTAAATGACTATTTGGGCGCATGGCAGAGCTCGGAAGGGAAGTAGCGCCATTTGACGTTTTTGGCTGGAATTGAGATCAGACACCATGTCGCGTTTGGAAAGCCCCTGATGTACCTAAACAGTGGAATCCCCCCCACAAGTGACTCAATTTTGGAAACTAGATCCCCTAAGGAACTTATCTAGATGTATGGTGAGCACTTTGAACCCCCAAGGGCTTCACAGAAGTTTATAATGCCCAGACGTGAAAATTAAAAAATCGTATTTTTTCCACAAACATGATCATTTACTCCCCAATTTTTTTATTTTCCCAATGGTACCAGGAGAAAATGGACCCCAAAAGTTGTTGTCCAATTTGTCCTGAGTACACTGATACCCCATATGTGGGAGAAAACTACTGTATAGGCACACGTCGGGGCTCGGAAGGGAAGTAGTGATGTTTTGGAATGCAGACTTTGATGGAATGGTCTGCGGGTGTCATGTTGCCTTTGGAGAGCCCCTGATGTACCTAAACAGTGGAAACCCCCCACAAATGACACCATTTTGGAAACTAGACCCCCTAAGGAACTTATCTAGATGTGTGGTGAGCACTTTGAACCCCCAAGGGCTTCACACAACTTTATAATGCCCGGGCGTGAAAATAAAAAAATTGTCGTTTTCCACAAACATGATCATTTAGTCCCCAATTTTTTTATTTTCCCAAGGGTACCAGGAGAAAATGGACCCCAAAAGTTGTTGTCCAATTTGTCCTGAGTACACTGATACCTCATATGTGGGAGAAAACTACTGTATGGGCACACGTCGGGGCTCGGAAGGGAAGTAGTGATGCTTTGGAATGCAGACTTTGATGGAATAGTCTGCGGGTGTCATGTTGCCTTTGGAGAGCCCCTGATGTACCTAAACAGTGGAAACCCCCCACAAATGACACCATTTTGGAAACTAGACCCCCTAAGGAACTTACCTAGATGTGTGGTGAGCACTTTGAACCCCCAAGGGCTTCACACAAGTTTATAATGCCAGGGCGTGAAAATAAAAAAATCGTATTTTTTCCACAAACATGATCATTTAGTCCCCAATTTTTTTATTTTCCCAATGGTACCAGGAGAAAATGGACCCCAAAAGTTGTTGTCCAATTTGTCCTGAGTACACTGATACCTCATATGTGGGAGAAAACTACTGTATGGGCACACGTCGGGGCTCGGAAGGGAAGTAGTGATGCTTTGGAATGCAGACTTTGATGGAATGGTCTGCGGGTGTCATGTTGCCTTTGGAGAGCCCCTGATGTACCTAAACAGTGGAAACCCCCCACAAATGACACCATTTTGGAAACTAGACCCCCTAAGGAACTTATCTAGATGTGTGGTGAGCAATTTGAACCCCCAAGGGCTTCACACAAGTTTATAATGCCCGGGCGTGAAAATAAAAAAATCGTAGTTTTCCACAAACATGATCATTTAGTCCCCAATTTTTTTATTTTCCCAAGGGTACCAGGAGAAAATGGACCCCAAAAGTTGTTGTCCAATTTGTCCTGAGTACACTGATACCTCATATGTGGGAGAAAACTACTGTATGGGCACACGTCGGGGCTTGGAAGGGAAGTAGTGATGTTTTGGAATGCAGACTTTGATGGAATGGTCTGCGGGTGTCATGTGCGTTTGGAGAGCCTCTGATGTGCCTAAACTATTGAAACTCCCCACAAGTGACCCCATTTTGGAAACTAGACCCCCCACGGAACTTATCTAGATGTGTGGTGAGCACTTTGAAACCCCAAGTGGTTCACAGAAGTTTATAACGCCCGGGCGTGAAAATAAAAAAATCATATTTTTTTCCACAAATATATTTTTGCCCCCAATTTTTTATTTTCCTAATGGCAGCAGGAGAAATAGGACCCCAAAAGTTGTTTTGCAATTTGTCCTGAGTAGGCTGATACCCCATATGTGGGGGTAAAACACTGTTTGGGTGCATGGCAGAGCTTGGAAGGGAAGGAGCACCATTTGACTTATTCAACACAGAATTGGCTGGAATTGAGATCAGACGCCATGTTGCGTTTGGAAAGCACCTGATGTGCCCAAACAGTGGAAACCCCCCAATTCTAACTCCAACCCTAACCCCAACACACTCCTAGACCTAGCCCTAACCCTAGCCCTAACTCTAGCCCTAGCCCTAGCCCTAACCCTAACCCTAGCCCTAACCCTAGCCCTAACCCCAGCCCTAACCCTAGCCTAACCCTATCCCTAATAGGAAAATGGAAATAAATACATTTTTTTAATTTTATTATTGTTCCCTAACTAAGGGGGTGATAACGGGGGGTTTGATTTACTATTTATGGTGGTTTTTATATTTGGCAGCTGTCACACGCTAAAAGACGCTTTTTATTGTAAAAATAGTTTTTGCATCACCACATATTGAGAGCTATAATTTTTCCATATTTTGACCCACTGAGTCATGTGAGGTCTTATTTTTTGCGGGACGAGTTGACCCTTTTATTGGTATCATGTTTGGGCTTGTGACATTTTTTGATCGCTTTTTATTCCGATTTTTGGGACGCAGAATGAACAAAAACCAGCATTTCATGAATTTCTTTTGGGTGGTACGTTTACACCGTTCTGCATGTGGTAAAATTGATAAAGCGGTTTTATTCTTCGGGTTAGTACGGTTACAGCGATACCTCATTTATGTCTTTTTTTATGTTTTGGCGCTTTAATGCAATAAAAACAATATTATATAAAAAATAATTATTTTTGCATCGCTTTATTATGCGAGCTATAACTTTTTTATTTTTTCTCTGATGATGTTGTGTGGCAGCTTGTTTTTTGCGGGACAAGATGACATTTTCAGCGGTACCATGGATATTTATATGTGTCTTTTTGATCGCGCGTTATTGCACTTTTTGTTCGGCGGTATGATAATAAAACATTATTTTTTGCTTCATTTTTTATTTTTTAAGGGGTTCGCTAAAGGGGTTAACTAATGGGACAGTTTTATAGGGCAAGTCGTTACGGACACGGTGATAGCAAATATGTGTACTTTTATTGGTTTTTTTTATTTCCAAAAAATGAATTTATTAGGGAATATTTTTTTTTTTTAATTTATTTAGCGATTTTTAAAAAATTATTTTTACACTTTTTTTTTTTAACTTTATTAGGTTGTCCCAGGGGGGACATCACTGTTCTAGATCACTGTGACAGATCAGCGATCTGTCACAGGCATTGAAGAAGACTTCCTCTTGCCTGTGCTTTGCAGGCACTGAGGAAGCCAGCTCCCTGCAGGCCCCCAAAGTTCCCCGCCGCCATCTTGGATCCAGGGACCTGCAGCGAAGGAGACCCCCGCAGCAGCGCTGCACATTGCGCTTCTGTGGGGGGCTCAGGGAAGCACGGAGGGAGCCTCCTCCCTGCCGATGCTTCCCTTTAACCCCCGGTACACCGCGATCGCGTTTGATCGCAGTGTGCAAGGGGTTAACGTGTCGGGGCGGTCCGTGACCGCCCCTGACACATTGTGCCGGGTGTCAGCTGTGATAATTAGCTGACACCCGGCCGCGATCAGCGGCGCTCACCATGTGGGCGCCGCTGATCGCTGTGACGTACTATCCCGTCCCTGGGAATAAAGTCCCAGGGCACATGGACGGGATAGTACGTCACATGGCAGTAAGGGGTTAATTACCGATTGATGACTATTATTTATGGATTGAAGACTAAGGTGCAGGCAACTGTGCCCTCTAAAATTGACTTATACATTTACTAGATGGAGGCCTGAGTCCATCGCATCGGGAGAGCGGTAATGTCACGATGGGGGCAGGCTTTGCAGAGTTGAGAATATCTCCCCCCCATGTGCTCACCCACCTATCCACTCTCTCTTTCCCCATGTGCTGACTTCTCCCATCTGTGTTCTCTTCTTTGACCTGTCTACCCCATGTGCTTGCACCCTTGTCTGCTGTCTCTCTCCTTCCTGTGCTGTGTTCTCCCCTCATGTGGTGACCCGTTTGAGCTGTCTTCACCCTGTGCTCTGTCTCTCTCACCCCTGTGCACTTTCTCTCTCCTCCAGCTGCTGTCTTCTCCTCTCATGTCATCTCTTCTTTGACCTGTGTACCCAATGTGCTCTCCCCCTTGACTACTCTCTCTCTCCACCACTGTGCTGTCTTCTTCATTCATGTGTTCTCTTGTTTGAACTGTCTCCCCCCGTGTGTCCTCTTTCGATGTGCACTCACCCCCTCCGCCACCATCTTTGTGCAGACAGATGGCGGCGGTCTCATTAAAACTGTGCATGCGCTCCTCCTGTACAAGGAAGGCGGCGGTCAGTTAATGTTTCGGCTGATCCCAGCAGCGGTGTGTTTGTGATGGTGTTCCGCTGGTGGTACCGTGCAAGAGGCTGCGTACAGAGTATACAGTATGCGTGTGTGTGGTGCATATGGCATATACAGTGTGTGTGTGTGTGGTGCGACTGTGTTCCACTGGTGGTACCACAGAAGATGCTGGTACCACCAGCAGTTTCCATGCTGAGACACCCATCACTTGGGTGTCCCAATATGGCGGTCGGTGAACTTCCGCCGCTTGGAGTTCTGGGATCCAGACACGTCTGGACGGAACAGGATGTCTAGACATTACAAGGTAAGTATGTAAATAGATTTGCAAGATGTTTGTAAGTATCTCTATGCAGACCATAACTGCATGTTCACCATTTTGGTAATGACTTTGTGCAACACGCTTTGAACAGTTTGCAATGAACCCATGGTGAAAGTTGGTTAGAGTACTACTGAAATACATGTCCATGTAGATTCCATGAAGTATAGTTTTTAATTTATTCATAGATCTAGATCTAAAACAGTTATGCCAGCATGCAGAACGTCTGATGTGTCTAATCATTCATAAATAGAAGCTGCCTTCCCTGCATTATATACAATATGTGTTTCTACCAACAATGAATGGGATCCAGAACTCTTAGCAACTGATTTACTGTATACTTTTTCACATTTCTGCATATGTCTTGTTTTTGTCTTTATAAGCTTGTCTTTTGTGCCTATGTAGAGATACAATGTGATATCAAGATACTGATGCTTATAGAAAATCTGTCACCATGTCAAAACTGGCCAGTTTTTTATTCTAGCTGCTCCCCTAAGTATGTTTTTTTTTTCACCATATGGGCCTTCTTATTTAGTGATAATTTTCATGGCTTTTACCAATTGGGTGTTGCTCACAGGATTCTCTGGGGCGTGTTTTAGGCTTTTTTGTATAATTGCCTCTGAGCAACACCCCCTTGTAAAGACCATAAAAATTACCGCTAGATAAAAAGTTTCATTTCCAAAACAAAAAAAGCACAATATGGAACAGCATGTCATGGGGAACCACAACAGAGAAAGGCTAGATGATCATGGCAACCGGCTTCACGAACTCTCCACTGGTTAGAAGTACTTCACCATCTTATTAAGCAGTGCAGTTTTTTCCTTTCTGGCAGTGCAAGGGATAATCTGTTCACTTGAAGCTCCTGGAGCTTTCCTACCTGGATTGTCTCAGCTGTTCACTGTATGCCACTTGAGTCTGCTGTATATGCTCACCTCTGGCACTTAGGAATTTCCAGTGTTAGTTCTTACTTCCTGGTTTGGAGTTGGATGTGTAGTTCATGGTTGGATTTGGCATTTGTAGATTTGATCATGAGATTGTTGCTTGGAGTTCTGTTTGTGTGCACATTCTCAAACTCTCCTATTTTGTTTTTCCTTCCTTTTACTCCCTGTGTTACACTGTATTTGGTGCTCACAGATGGGGATTGTGCTCACAGCCCAACACCGGGCGGCCCTTCAAAGAAATGCCACACCACACCATTACTGACCCACTGCCAAATCGGTCATGCTGAAGGATGTTGCAGGCAACATATCGCTCTACACGGTGTCTCCAGACTCTGTCACATCTGTCACATGTGCTCAGTGTGAACCTGCTTTCTTCTGTGAAGAGCACAGGGTGCCAGTGGCGAATTTGCCAATCCTGGTGTTCTGTGGCAAATGCCAAGCATCCTTGCACAAAGGCTGGGGTAGCATGCACATTTGTGGCCTGCTGGAGGTCATTTTGCATGGCTCTGACAGTGCTCCTCCTGTTCCTCCTTGCACAAAGGCGGAGGTAGCGGTCCTGCTGCTGGGTTGTTGCCCTCCTATGGCCCCCTTCACATCTCCTGGTGTAATGGCTTGTCTCCTGGTAGCACATCCAGCATCTGGACACTACACTTACAGACACAGCAAACCTTCTTGCCACAGCTCACATTGATGAGCCATCCTGGATGAGCTGCACCACCTGAGCCACTTGTGTGGGTTGTAGAGTTTGTCTCATGCTACCACGAGTGTGAAAGCACAACCAACATTCAAAAGTGACCAAAACATCAGCCAGAAAGCATTGGTATTGAGACGTGGTCTGCGGTCCTCACCTGCAGAACCACTCCTCCACGGTGTCTTGAAAATTGCCAATTATTTCCATCTGTTGTCTATTTCATTTGTACAACAGCATGTGAAATTGATTGCCAATCATTGTTGCTTCCTAAGCAGCCAGTTTGATTTCACAGAAGTTTGATTTACATAGAGTTATATTCTGTTGTTCATGTGTTCCCTTTTTTTTTGAGCAGTGTATGTATATATATATATATATATATATATATATATGTATATATATATATATACTAGCTGAAGAGCCCGGCGCTGCCCGGGCATAGTAACTAGCTGTGGTTAGTTACAACAAATTATAATTATCCTCCATCCCACAGTCCCGTGCCCATATACCCATCATATATATCCACCATCCCATAGGCACGTGCCCATATATACCCATCATACATATCCTCCATCCCATAGTCAAGTGCCCATATACCCACCATCAATTTAACACTCAACTACTCCAGTACTGAGATTAATTTATTGGACACCATCATTAAGCTAAAAAACAATGAAATAGAGACATCCCTGTATCAGAAGCCAGTCGACCGTCCAACATACCTTAAATGGGACAGTTTCCATCCAAAACACATAAAGAACTCTATTATCTATAGCCAAGCCATCAGATACAATCGTATATGTTCCAACCCCATGGATAGAGACAAACACCTTGGTCGCCTCAAAAAGACCTTTTTGAATCAGGGTTACCATCCAAGAACAATTGAAAACCAAATTACAAGAGCCACCAGATTGTCAAGGAATCACCTGCTAAATTACAAAGCTAAAGAAGAAAATAACCGAGTGCCTCTAGTAGTCACGTACAACCCAAATCTGGAGGTACTAAGGGGAGCTGCACGGAAATTACAACCTTTACTACAAAAAGATGCCCGATTGAAATCCATTTTTCCAGACCCCCCACTGCTGTGCTTTAGGCAGCCCCCAAATTTAAGAAGCATCATTGTCAGAAGCTCCCTGTCCTCTCCAACAGCTGCAGGAACCTTTCCTTGCAACCAGAAAAAATGTAAAACCTGTCCATTTATAATGACCACGGACAAGATAAAGATCCCCAACTCACATCAGGACTACAAGATCGCAGGTACTTTCAGCTGCATTACATCTAATGTGGTGTACTTAATTATTTGTGCTAAATGTCCAACTGGGGGTCTGTATGTGGGGGAGACCGGGCAAAAGCTTAGAACAAGGATGAATGCTCATCGTCACACAATAAGAGAAAAAAGAATGGATCTACCTGTGGCAAAACATTTCTGCATCCCTGATCACAGCAGCGTGGATATGAAATTACTGGTATTGAAAGGTAACTTCAATTCTCAGAGAGAGAGACGAGTTTGGGAGTACAAATTTATGACGAACTTTGACACTCTCAGTGATGGAATGAATGTGTCGCATGGATTTATGTCTTTTTACATCAATTAAGGAATTTCCTTTTAAAACCGTGTGGGGGCATCACAACACAGAACTAGACCCCAATCAGAGGACCATAGAACATCCGGACTCCTTATCTATGAACTGGTCCAAAGTTTATATTTATGTTTCTCCCTCTCCCATATTGATAGTTCTGCTTCATGTCACTTGTCTTATCTATTGCATTTTTTCTAGGCTGTATTGTGCATAAATATGTGACTTCAGATTTTGTATTAGTCTAGCCTGATGAAGAGACCTGAGTAGTCTCGAAAGCTTGCAATGTGTTACCATCTTTTCAGTTAGCTATTAAAAGGTATCAACTACTGAGGACTCTCAATCCTGAATATTTTTCTATCTACTGGCTAACACGGTACAAAGATATACATCTTTCCTGTATCATATACCCATCACACATCCTCCATCCCATAGGCCCGTGCCCATATACCCATCATACACATCCTCCATCCCATAGTCCCGTGCCCATATATACCCATCATACATATCCTTCATCCCATAGTAGAGTGCCCATATACCCATCATACACATCCTCCATCCTATAGTCCCGTGCCCATATATAGCCATCATACATATCCTCCATCCCATAGTAGAGTGCCCATATACCCATCACACATCCTCCATCCCATAGTCCCGTGCCCATATACCAATCATACATATCCTCCATCCCATAGTCGAGTGCCCATATGCCCATATACCCATCACACATCCTCCATCCTCCGTCCCATAGTCCCATGCCCATATACCCATCACACATCCTTCATCCCATAGTCCCATGCCCATATACCCATCATACATATTCGCCATCCCATAGGCCCGTGCCCATATACCCGTCATACATATCCTCCATCCCACAGTCGAGTGTCCATATGCCCATATACCCATCACACATCCTCCATCCCATAGTCCCATGCCCATATACCCATCACACATCCTTCATCCCATAGTCCCATGCCCATATACCCATCATACATATTTGCCATCCCATAGTTGAGTGCCCATATACCCATCACACATCCTTCATCTCATAGTCCCATGCCCATATACCCATCATACATATCCTCCATCCCATAGTCCCGTGCCCATATACCCATCATACATATCCGCCATCCCATAGACCCGTGCCCATATACCCATCATACATATCCTCCATCCCATAGTCCCGTGCCCATATACCCATCACACATCCTCCATCCCATAGTCCTGTGCCCATATACCCATCATACATATCCGCCATCCCATAGCCCCATGCCCATATACCCATCATACATATCCGCCATCCCATAGTCCCGTGCCCATATACCAGTCATACATAATTTCCATCCCATAGTCCAGTGCCCATATACCCATCACACATCCTCCATCCCATAGTCAACCATTATGACATCATAATGAGCGGCGGGGCTTGCAACCTATGATGACATCAGCGTCGCCATGGCAACCATTGTGACATCATAATGAGGGGCGGGGCTTGATGCACACATACTTTTTCCCCATTATGTAGACAGCGGCAAAATTGTTTGGTGAATTGGAACACGCGGGGTTAAAATTTCACCTCACAACATAGCCTAGGACGGTCTCAGGGTCCAGACGTGTGACTGTGCCAAATTTTGTGGCTGTAGCTGCGACGGTGCGGATGCCTATCCCGGACATACACACACACATACACACACACATACATACATACATATATATATATGGCAAAAATAAAGAGACCACTCCACAGTTTTATAAAAATCAGCTTCTCTACATGTCAGACAGCCATTCCATTCCAGTGTCAGTTGAATTCCGACCAGAGTACACCTCATTCTACTTAATGTGCTTCTGATTAGGTGATAACCTGAACCAAATCTTATTTAATGAAGGAAAGTATAAAATACCCTGCTGTGGTGTTCACAATCCTCTTGCAATAGGACAAGCTGGATAGCAAAACAAGTGCTAGTGATATCCCAAAAGTAATAGGAATGAAAAAAATAACTTTTAGCCATTGCAAAGGAGTTAAAAAGAAGAGTGAGGAAAAGAAGGGCTCAATTTTGGCTTTACTAGCAGAGGGATACAGTGAGCGTCAGGTTGCCTCCATCTTTAAAATTTCTAAGATGGCAGTCCATTACAACAAGGTCAAGCAGCAAGCTACAGACTGGCAGAGGGCGAAAACGACTCTCGATGGATCGAGATGACAGTCATCTTATTCGAATGTCACTCAGCAACCGCAGGATGACATCAAGTGACCTACAAAAGGGATGGCAGCTGGGGTGAAGTGCAAGGTAAGAACAGTTCGTAACAGGCTCCTAGAGGCAGGGCTCAAGTCGCGTAAAGCTAGAAAAAAGCCTTTCATCAATGAGAAGCAAAGGAGAGCCAGGCTGAAGTATGAAAACACTGCAAAAATGCAGAGATGCTTACCTGCCCAAGTCTTCAAATAAATGCACTATCAGGGTGCAGTGGACTCATATAGTTAAGATGGAAGCAACACAGGTGCATGAATACGGATGAGACAACCGCTCACAGCCTATGCATGGGGTGGAAAGTTGCTTGGTTTATTAATGCACAATGAAGACTTCTATGCGGCGCTGTTCACAAAATGGTAATGCACAGCATCCAGGTTAAAAGCCTATAAGTTACGCCCATACTATTAGATCAGCCGGGCTGCCTATCACTATCCAAATGCATCCCATGTGAACAGACACCACAGTTTACAAGATCGAATGGGCCCAACTGCACCCTGAAAAATAAAGTGCAAAAAACACTTATGTGTGGTATTAGTTAATATTTTTTCCAAAATACGTAAGCTCGTGACCCACGTCACGGGTCCCCATGCTTACGAGTCCTCGCACTAAACAGCAATAGCACAAAAAGAGGACTTGAAAATCCTCCAAAAATTCCAAAACACAGCAAAAAGGCAGAGATGCTTACCTGCCCAGGCATCCAAACAAATTCAGTGGACCCATATAGTTAAGATGGCAGCAACAGGCTGAAGTTTGCCAAAGGCCATAAGGATTGGACCATAGAGGACCCGAGTAAGGTAATCTTCTCTGATGAGTCTAATTTTCATCTTTGCCCAACACCTGGTCGTCTAATGGTTAGACAGAGAACTGGAGAGGCGTATAAGCTACAGTGTCTTGCACCCACTGTGAAATTTGGTGGAGGATTGATGATAATCTGGGGATGCTTCAGCAAGGCTGGAATTGGACAGGTTAATCTTTGCGAATGATGTATGAATGAAGCCACATACAAGGTTATACTGGAAAAACGGTTGATTCCTTCTGCTCAGGCAGTCTTCCCCAACTCTGAGGACTGTTTTTTCCCACAGGGCAATGCGCCATGCCACACAGCTAGGTCAATCAATGTGTGGATGAATGACCATCACATCAAAACCATGGGCCCGGTGAAAAGCACAAACCAATTTATTGGCATGAATATCAGAGGCAGAGACCCAAGAATTGACCTCCTGGCCAAAACCCTTCCATTTGACCAAATACTGGAGTCTCCGTCTAACCAATTGAGAATCCAATATTTTCTCTACCTCATATTCCACATTGTCTTTAACCAATACCGGATCAGGAGGTGCTGCCACAGGAACTACTGGCTCAACAAACATCTTCAACAGTGACTTGTGAAATACGTTATGGATTTTGAACGTAACTGGAAGAGCCAATCGAAAAGAAACAGGATTAAGAATCTCCAAAATCGTATAAGGTCCATTAAATCTTGGCTTAAATTTTGGAGATGCAGCCTTCATATGAATATTCTTAGAGGACAACCAAACCATATCACCCACTTTAAACCGGGGACCAATGGTCCTACGCCAGTTGGAAAAACGCTGGGCCTTTTCCTGAGAGAGTGACGACTTATCCACCACTTGGTCCCATATCTGCTGCATTCTCACAACCACCGTGTCCACACCTGGGCAGGACGAAGATTCCACTTGCCCTGAAGAGAATCGAGGATGAAACCCAAAATTACAGAGAAAGGGTGACATCAGAGTGGCAGAACTAGCTCTATTGTTCAGCGCAAATTCGGCCAAGGGCAAAAATGAGACCCAATCATCTTGATCAGCAGATATAAAACATCTTAAATAAGACTCCAGGGTCTGGTTTGTTCTCTCAGTCTGCCCATTGGTCTGGGGATGAAACGCGGAGGAGAAGGATAACTGAATTCCCAGATTGGAACAAAAGGCTTTCCAGAATCTGGAAACAAACTGGACCCCTCTATCGGACACAATGTTCTCAGTAATCCCGTGTAACCGAACCACCTGTTGTAAAAACAAGGGCACCAACTCAGCGGAAGATGGCAACTTTGGGAGTGGTACAAGATGGACCATCTTTGAAAATCTATCACAAATCACCAAGATAACAGTCATTCTCTGAGAGACAGGAAGATCAGAAATACAATCCATTGAGATATGGGTCCATGGCCTCTTGGGCACTGGCACGGGCATCAGCAACCCACTAGAACGAAAACAGGGTTTAGATCGAGAACAAGTCCCACAGGACTGTACAAAATTCCTGACATCACGAGATAAGGCAGGCCACCAAAACGACCAACTCACCAAATCTCTGGTACCAAAAATACCCGAATGACCAGCCAATGCAGAGCAATGGACTTCAGACATCACTCTCTTTCTCCACTGGTCAGGAACATACAATCTTCCCATAGGGCGGCACGGCGGCACGGTGGCTCAGTGGGTCCTGGGTTCGAATCCCACCAAGGACAACATCTGCAAGGAGTTTGTATGTTCTCCCCGTGTTTGCGTGGGTTTCCTCCGGGTACTCCGGTTTCCTCCCACATTCTAAAGACATACTGATAGGGAATTTAGATTGTGAGCCCCATCGGGGACAGTGATGATAATATGTGCAAATTCTAAAAGCGCTGCGGAAAATGTTAGCGCTATATAAAAATAAAGATTATTATTTATTATTATTTATAGGGCAACGCTCAGGTTTATTCTCCTGAAATTCCTTGAGGGTGCATCTCAAATCGGGCGAAATGGCAGAAAGAACTACCCCCTCACCTAGGATAGTAGTAGGCTCGGTCACATTAAGAAAATCAGCAAAGAAACTCCTAGAATTGGCGTCTGCCTTAACATTCTTAGTGCCCGGAAGAAAAGAGACCACAAAATTAAAACGTGTGAAAAACAAGGCCCATCTAGCCTGTCTAGGATTCAAGCGTTTGGCCGACTCCAGATAAATCAGATTCTTGTGATTGGTGAGGACCACAAATTGATGTCTAGCTCCTACAAACCAATGTCTCCACTCCTTAAATGCCCATTTCATGGCCAACAATTCCCGATTCCCCATGTCATAGTTGCGTTCAGATGGGGAAAACTTTTGAGAAAAGAAGGCATAGGGATTCATCTTAGAAGTCACAGGGTCTTTTTGGGACAAAACAGCTCCTGCACCAATCTCAGAAGCGTCCACCTCCACTTGAAATGGAAGTGAGACATCAGGTTGCCATAAAACTGGAGCTGAAGTAAATCTCCGCTTAAGCTTCTGAAATACTGAGACAGCCTCAGGAGACCAATTCAATACATTAGCTCCCTTCTTGGTCAGATCAGTCAGTGGTTTGACAATACTAGAAAAATTACCTATAAATTTACGATAGAAATTAGAAAAACCCAAAAACTTCTGGAGAGCCTTCAAAGAAGTAGGCTGAACCCAATCATAAATGGCCTGTACCTTGGCCGGGTCCATTTCAATAGTCAATGGAGACAAGATAAATCCCAAAAATGAAATCCTCTGTACACCAAAGAGGCACTTCGATCCCTTAACAAACAGGGAATTCTCCCTCAAAATCCGGAACACAGTCCGGACATGTTCCACATGGGAATCCCAATCACTAGAAAAGACCAAAATATCATCCAGATAGATGGTCAAAAACTTATCCACAAAGTCTCGGAAAATATCATTCATAAAGGACTGGAAGACAGAAGGGGCATTAGAGAGCCCAAAAGGCATCACCAGGTACTCAAAATGTCCCTCCGGAGTATTAAACGCCATCTTCCATTCATCCCCGTGCTTGATGAGAATAAGATTATACGCCCCCCTGAGGTCAAGCTTAGTAAACCAGCAGGCACTCTTAACTCTGGACAATAAATCAGACACCAGAGGTAACGGGTACTGATATTTAACCGTCATCTTGTTAAGGGAACGATAATCAATGCACGGTCTTAATGAACCATGTTTCTTGGCCACAAAAAAAAACAGCGCCTAAAGGTGACGAGGATGGTCTAATATGACCCTTCTCCAATGACTCCTTAATATAGGATCGCATAGCATCATGTTTAGGTACAGATAAGTTGAAAAGCCGACCCTTGGGAAATTTACACCTAGGCATCAACTCAATTGCACAGTCATAACTCCTATGAGGAGGCAAAGACGCAGACTTACTCTCACTAAAAACATCAGAGAAATCAGCCAGATAATCAGGAATATCATGAGACTGAGGAGAGGTGGAGAAAACAGGAGCGTCCCTAAGAACACTCTGACAACCCCAACTCACCACAGACACAGATTTCCAATCCAAAACTGGGTTATGAGTTTGCAACCAGGGGAACCCCAGAACAATAGTATCATGCAAATTATGCAGCACCAAAAATTTACAATTTTCTTGGTGGTCTGGGGCAACTCGCATTATCACCTGGGTCCAAAACTGAGGTTTATTCTCCGCCAAAGGAGTGGCATCAATACCCCTCAAAGGAATAGGCATCTGCAGAGGTGTCATGGACAAACCACAACGTTTAGCAAAGTCCAAATACATCAGATTCAGAGCTGCTCCTGAATCCACAAAAGCCTTAGTGGAAAATGTGGACAAGGAGCAGATCAGAGTAATTGCCAAAAGAAACTTAGGTTGTCTACTGCCCACACCAAATGTGTGTGCAAAACGTTTCTCTCATTTAGGGCAGACAGAAATAGTATGAGAGGCGTCTCCACAGAAAAAACACAGCTTATTACGCCTTCTAAACTCCCGACGTTGCGCCCTAGACAAAACCCCATCACATTGCAGAGGTTCAGACATTTGTTCAAAAGGTGGCAGCGCCTCCTGTGTAGTTTTACGTTCACGTAAATGCCGATCAACTTGAATGGAAATCCCACCATAACATCTTTTACGGTCTCTGACAAACCTTTCTGAAAGAGAGCTGCCGATGCACTATCATTCCATGTAGTAAGGACCGCCTACTTTTGGAATTTTTGACAGTACAACTCTGCAGGATCCTGAGCCTGGTTTAATGCCAGCAGGGTTCTCTCAGCTTGATCAACGGCATTAGGTTCATCATATAACAACCCCAAGGCCTGAAAAAATGCATCCACATTAGTCAGAACAGGATGTCAGAGAAAAAGCCCAATCTTGGAGATCGCCGCACAGCAAGGAGATGACAAGTTTAACCTGCTGCACAGAGCTCCCCGATGAGTTAGGCTTCAAAGCAATAATTAATTTACAATTATTCTTAAAATTCAGAAATTTAGACCGATCGCCAGAAAACACATCAGGAGTAGGAATCTTGGGTTCAGCAGCATGTGACTGAATGAGGTAGGTGGAAATTCCCTGTACTTCAGCAGCAAGCTGCTCCACACGATCAGACAGTTGCTTAATCTCCATTAGGAAAAAAAAATCCTCCTACGGCCCCAGAGAAAAAGAGGAAAAAATACATTAAAAAAAAAAAAATTCTGACACTTTTTTCTTTTTCTTTTTTTCCTTTTCTTTTTTTTTAACAATTCTTTCCTGCTTTTGAGTACCCTAGAATCTGTGGTATGGCTGGTGATTCTGTTATGAATGGGTCACTGAGGAGGGAAAAAAAACAACAAGCTAAGTCTCTGAAAACCAGAGAAGTTGGTAACTATGCAGATTGCAGATCCCTGAACTTAACCGCACAACTAGCAGCAGTCGTGGAGCATTCCTACAATGGTCCTAGACGCCTCGTCACAACCGGAGAGCTGCATAAGCCTAAAGCAGGAAAAGAGGAAAACTAACTGCCCCAGAGCAGACCCCAAAGGAAAGACAGCCCCCCACATGTATTGACGGTGAAACAAGATGAAAATACAAAGGCAGGAAAATAGGCTGAGCAAACGATGGGGCCCGGCTAACTAAAAAGGAAAGGAAAGGATAGACACTGTCTGCAATCTGCCAAAATAACCTACAAAAATATTGTCCAACACTTCTGATAGCAAAATTAACCCTGAAGTCACTAGACTTCTACACCTATATCAGCACTCTGAAATATTCTGAGACAGAGCAAAAAGAGGCCAATCTTATAAGAGACAAAAAGCAGATTGGCAAATACTGATACATAGTGGTGGAAATTCAGCATAGCCCCAGCAGGGGCAGGCTGATTACACAAGAAACTGAATTGACCAACAAGCGCAAGTGTGAACATTAGCAAAAAACAAACTTAACTTGAGAAGACTGGAAGAGAGCTGAAGTCCAGGACCTGAGAAGCAGACTGAATCACCAGCACCAGGATAGGGCGTCGGCTGTCTTATATCCAGTCTGATACTCCAGAGATCCAATCGTTATCTTCCTCATCAGGTGGCAGATCACTACCACTTAAACCAACCTCACTACCTCCTGTCACCACCAGAGGGAGAACGGAAGGGGAACTCTCAACTGGTGGAGCAGAAAATGAGTTCATAACAGGCACCCAAAGTATCTCCCTGGAAACAGCCCCAGCATCCAATTTCCAGAATCTCAGGAGACGACTACCACCACTAGTAACCTGCAGTAAAATAACTCTCGCTACCCAGGAGGGTATTTGCACCGTTGTGCCTTCTGCTTTCTATTTTTGTACCTGTTTTCTATTTTTGATCATCATGTTCTAGTTTTGTTTTTCCAGTGTTGCCCAGTTATTTTGGCAGCTTTCATATTGAACTGCAGAGATCATGAACGCTGAATGGTCCAGAACTGTTATTGTATATAGTTTGCACCTCTTTAGGTGCTCTCTCTTGGTTTTACATAGGACTTTCTTCATGAAAGAACTACCTCGCCATAGGGACATTTCCAGACATGTTGGCCGGACCAGTGTCTACAATTGCACTTGTTAATAATGCTTAAAGTTATTTTGAATAGGAATTAAGAAGTGATTGTGTGTATTGAAAAGTACTAATAACAGCTTTTATAGAGTTATAATGAGACAGAAATATGTAGTAAATGGTATACTCCATAAATGTGAATAAAGAATTGAAGTTACAGGTGATGAACCAGATACCAGTGGTTGTCCTGTAAGGAAGAAAGTAGAGAATATGCCAAGTAACAGAAAGGAGATGTGTTGCTAGAAAATGTAATAATCACCCATTGTATCATCACATCTTTCTAGTCTGTCTGTAACTCTGCTGCCCTACTAATCACTCTCTTCAAATTGTGGGGGAGGGCCAGGGGGATGGCCCATGGAATCACAGCCAGCAGATTAATCAAAAAGCAGAAGTGACTGCTGCATTACTTGGGGATCAGACTGCTTGCCTGATTTGCAAGAGAGTGATGTGGAAGACAGTGGCCCATGGGCTACAGGTGAAAAACCTGAGTTTTCCACAGGTAACTGGGTGGAAGACAAAGCAAAGGGAATGAAGGCACTCTCAACCAACCAATCTAAAAGAACCCCTACTTGTGCTGGCTTCACCATGCATCCAACGGTATTCTGACCTATCAAGTTACACAGAACATCTTGTCGCCTGCTAGCACCAGAGGAAGGTGTTTTATTTGGGAGTGTAGCAGACACAGATGGACCACACCCTCTCTGTCCCTGTAGCAACTACATCACCACCAGTAACATCTTTTTTATGCTCTCCTCATTGTTTTCAACCTCAAAATTTGCTGAGTATTACACTATCTGTATAGAGAGAGAGGTCAGCAGATTATTGCACTGCCTGTTTCCAGAATACCCCGCCCTCTTCCTCCTACACAACCACCTCCACAATTACTTGGACATTAGAGTCCTGCTTCAAGATTATATTTTTTTATTTTTTTTTATTCTATGTTATTTTAAGTCATTTCACTATCCACATTTGTTTTGTCCTGCTCTTACTCCCATTTAACGTCCTTTTGCAGTCCCCTAATCCATAATATGACCATTTTAAAGCACCGAAGTTCGGATCCCGCTTGTCTTCTACTGAGTTCTGTTCCAGGGTAAAGTTTGCATCCAAACCAAACTTTTAACTTTAGTTTGGTCGAACATCCATGGGTTTGCTCATCCCTAGTGACGAGTGGAAAACGCTAAGGTTACTTACCTCTCCCACACATCAGTTGGGTTACATGAATCAAAGGATCTCCCGGTTAATTTATACAAAATTTATAACCAATATTACATCATAAAAACACCCAAACTATAGTGCACACCCATATGATGAGAAAGGGGTGAAATATACGGGTGCTGTCATGGGTTCTGGAAAAAACTGCTACCAGTACGTAACCTTGGCGTTTTTCCTTCACCCATGACAACACACCTGAGAGACTTTTGGAGAATTGAAACACCTTATGGAGGGACCACCGCTTGCAGCACCCTTCTACCAAAGGTTAAGTCAGCAGAGGAGGACAGATTCAGCCTGTAGTGCCTAAAGAAGGTAGATAGTGAGGATCAGGTAACGGCCTTACAAATCTCATCAATTTATACCTCCGTTTTTTCTGCCCAGGAGGTTGCCAAGGCTCTGGTGGAGTGATCCTTGATGCCTTCAGGAACCGGAGCACCATTCAAAGTGAAAGACAAACTAATAGCCTCCCTGATCCATCTGGCAATGGTAACCTTGGTTATGCTGTAGCACTTCCTGCTACGCTGAAAGGCTACAAACAAGACTGGGCTTTCCTCCACTTACTGGCCATAGATATATAATCTAATAGTGTCCTTTTGATATCTAACCTATGGAATCTTTTCTCCCCTGGATTCCTAGGGTTGTTACAAAAGGAGGGAAAAATAATTTCTGATGAATACATATTATTTTTTTTCAGGAAACGATGGTTTCAATGGAATGGGCATTATGTGAGTACTAGAGTTGAGCGAAATGGGTCGAAAAAATTCAAAAGTCGCCGACTTTTGGCAAAGTCGGGTTTCATGAAACGAAACCCGACCCTAGGATGAGGTCGGCCACGAGGTCGGCGACTTACGCGCCAAAGTCACGTTTCAAAAGTTTGTTTTGCTCTCTTTTTCAGCCAATCAGGATCCACGGACACTGTGGGCAACGTGATGACTTAGGCACGGGTCACCACCATCTTTCAGAAGGGCATGCAAGTGATTGGCTTGCTTTGGTGGGCGTCACAGGGGGTATAAAAGGGAGTGCACGCCGACCGCCATCTTACTTCTGCCGATCTTAGTATAGGGAGAGGTTGCTGCTGATTCTGTAGGGAGAGCGTTAGGCAGGGAAGAAGACAAAAAAACTGCTTCTGCTGCTAGCGATTTGGCCTGCACAACACACAAGTCACTGTGTGTGCAGTGCAAGGGGAGGCTATATTGTGGTGTATCAGTGGTGTTGGTTGTTGGGCTGCCTTTTAAGGCTTCCTGACACGCTGGCATTGCTGTTTACCCACTGCTCCGCAAACTGCTTTTTTAAAAGCAATCCAATCTCCCTTATCCTCTAGTCACTTTTGTCACAGCTGTGCCATCGAGCGTGTCACATAGCGCTCAGATATCAGTGGGCCTCACACAATGCACAAGTGTCCAGTGTCCAAAAGTGTACGCAGAGATTCAAAATCTCCATTATCCTCTCGTCACTTTGGTCACAGGCAGCTGTGCCATCGAGCGTGTCACATAGCGCTCAGATATCAGTGGGCCTCACACAATCCACAAGTGTCCAGTGTCCAAAAGTGTGCGCAGAGATTCAAAATCTCCATTATCCTCTCGTCACTTTGGTCACAGGCAGCTGTGCCATCGAGCGTGTCACATAGCGCTCAGATATCAGTGGGCCTCACACAATCCACAAGTGTCCAGTGTCCAAAAGTGTGCGCAGAGATTCAAAATCTCCATTATCCTCTCGTCACTTTGGTCACAGGCAGCTGTGCCATCGAGCGTGTCACATAGCGCTCAGATATCAGTGGGCCTCACACAATCCACAAGTTTCCAGTGTCCAAAAGTGTGCGCAGAGATTCAAAATCTCCATTATCCTCTCGTCACTTTGGTCACAGGCAGCTGTGCCATCGAGCGTGTCACATAGCGCTCAGATATCAGTGGGCCTCACACAATCCACAAGTGTCCAGTGTCCAAAAGTGTGCGCAGAGATTCAAAATCTCCATTATCCTCTCGTCACTTTGGTCACAGGCAGCTGTGCCATCGAGCGTGTCACATAGCGCTCAGATATCAGTGGGCCTCACACAATCCACAAGTGTCCAGTGTCCAAAAGTGTGTGCAGAGATTCAAAATCTCCATTATCCTCTCGTCACTTTGGTCACAGCTGTGCCATCGAGCCTGTCACATAGCGCTTAGATATCAGTGGGCCTCACACAATCCACAAGTGTCCAGTGTCCAAAAGTGTGCGCAGAGATTCAAAATCTCCATTATCCTCTCGTCACTTTTGTCACAGGCAGCTGTGCCATCGAGCCTGTCACATAGCGCTCAGATATCAGTGGGCCTCACACAATCCACAAGTGTCCAGTGTCCAAAAGTGTGCGCAGAGATTCAAAATCTCCATTATCCTCTCGTCACTTTTGTCACAGGCAGCTGTGCCATCGAGCCTGTCACATAGCGCTCAGATATCAGTGGGCCTCACACAATCCACAAGTGTCCAGTGTCCAAAAGTGTGCGCAGAGATTCAAAATCTCCATTATCCTCTCGTCACTTTGGTCACAGGCAGCTGTGCCATCGAGCGTGTCACATAGCGCTCAGATATCAGTGGGCCTCACACAATCCACAAGTGTCCAGTGTCCAAAAGTGTGCGCAGAGATTCAAAATCTCCATTATCCTCTCGTCACTTTGGTCACAGGCAGCTGTGCCATTGAGCGTGTCACATAGCGCTCAGATATCAGTGGGCCTCACACAATCCACAAGTGTCCAGTGTCCAAAAGTGTGCGCAGAGATTCAAAATCTCCATTATCCTCTCGTCACTTTGGTCACAGGCAGCTGTGCCATCGAGCGTGTCACATAGCGCTCAGATATCAGTGGGCCTCACACAATCCACAAGTGTCCAGTGTCCAAAAGTGTGCGCAGAGATTCAAAATCTCCATTATCCTCTCGTCACTTTTGTCACAGGCAGCTGTGCCATCGAGCTTGTCACATAGCGCTCAGATATCAGTGGGCCTCACACAATCCACAAGTGTCCAGTGTCCAAAAGTGTGCGCAGAGATTCAAAATCTCCATTATCCTCTCGTCACTTTGGTCACAGGCAGCTGTGCCATCGAGCGTGTCACATAGCGCTCAGATATCAGTGGGCCTCGCACAATCCACAAGTGTCCAGTGTCCAAAAGTGTGCGCAGAGATTCAAAATCTCCATTATCCTCTCGTCACTTTGGTCACAGGCAGCTGTGCCATCGAGCGTGTCACATAGCGCTCAGATATCAGTGGGCCTCACACAATCCACAAGTGTCCAGTGTCCAAAAGTGTGCGCAGAGATTCAAAATCTCCATTATCCTCTCGTCACTTTGGTCACAGGCAGCTGTGCCATCGAGCGTGTCACATAGCGCTCAGATATCAGTGGGCCTCACACAATCCACAAGTGTCCAGTGTCCAAAAGTGTGCGCAGAGATTCAAAATCTCCATTATCCTCTCGTCACTTTGGTCACAGGCAGCTGTGCCATCGAGCGTGTCACATAGCGCTCAGATATCAGTGGGCCTCACACAATCCACAAGTGTCCAGTGTCCAAAAGTGTGCGCAGAGATTCAAAATCTCCATTATCCTCTCGTCACTTTTGTCACAGGCAGCTGTGCCATCGAGCCTGTCACATAGCGCTCAGATATCAGTGGGCCTCACACAATCCACAAGTGTCCAGTGTCCAAAAGTGTGCGCAGAGATTCAAAATCTCCATTATCCTCTCGTCACTTTTGTCACAGGCAGCTGTGCCATCGAGCCTGTCACATAGCGCTCAGATATCAGTGGGCCTCACACAATCCACAAGTGTCCAGTGTCCAAAAGTGTGCGCAGAGATTCAAAATCTCCATTATCCTCTCGTCACTTTTGTCACAGGCAGCTGTGCCATCGAGCCTGTCACATAGCGCTCAGATATCAGTGGGCCTCACACAATCCACAAGTGTCCAGTGTCCAAAAGTGTGCGCAGAGATTCAAAATCTCCATTATCCTCTCGTCACTTTGGTCACAGGCAGCTGTGCCATCGAGCCTGTCACATAGCGCTCAGATATCAGTGGGCCTCACACAATCCACAAGTGTCCAGTGTCCAAAAGTGTGCGCAGAGATTCAAAATTTCCATTATCCTCTCGTCACTTTGGTCACAGGCAGCTGTGCCATCGAGCGTGTCACATAGCGCTCAGATATCAGTGGGCCTCACACAATCCAAAAGTGTCCACTGTCCACAAGTGTGTGCAGAAATTCTAAATCTCCCCTGTCCTATAGACACCTTGTACCTTGTTTTACATTACTATATAGTTTGTTGGATTTTGTCTACATTTCTACCAAAAATGAGGAAGGCTGGTGGAAGAGGCCGTGGAATTGGGCGGGGGTTGGCAGCTGGTAATGATGGTGTTGGTGGTGGATCTGATGGTAGTGGCAAGAGCAAAATAGGACCGAATGCAGGAGGTGCTGACCCTGCCTCATCGTCTGGCTACATAAGGCCTCGAACGCTTAGTTTTCTAGGAGTTGGCAAACCGCTTTTAAAGGCAGAGCATCAGGAAAAAGTTTTGTCTTACATTGCTGACTCAGCCTCCAGCTCTATCGCCTCCTCTTCTTCAGTTGTAAAAAGTAAAAGCACTGAGTCGTCATTGGAGGCTCATGTTCATGAACCACACCTTTCCTTGTGTCCTTCACCCCAACCAAGATTGAAGGATGACGCAGGCCATACTACTGATTACTCCATGGAGCTGTTTTCACATACCATGCCTGGATTATCAAGTCAAATGGTGAATTACCCAGGCCAAGATGAATCTGACATGGAGTGCACTGATGCACAGCCGCTGATGGATGATTCTACTGGTACATTCACTCAGAGCACTACATTGTCCTCGCAGTGTACAGAGCCAGATTTTGACCCTGATGAGACTCAGGTGCCCCTTCCCGCACACTATACCACCATACACGGTGACACAGAGAAAGGTGCACATGAAATAGAAGAGAAGGTGATGGATGACCCAGTTGTTGACCCAGATTGGCATCCATTGGGGGAAGAGGGTGCTACTTCCAATAGCTCAGATGAGGAGCATCCACAGCAGACATCGACATCGCAACAGCTGTTATCTGGCAGGCCCGGAGCACTCCAAAGACAGGTTCCAAACATCAAAAGAGTTGCTGGACAGCTTGTCCAGAGGGTCAAAAGATCACAGCATGCTAGGCCGCAAAATGTCTGCCAAAGTAGGAAGAGTGCAGTGTGGCACTTTTTTGAACAAAATCCTCATGATCAGGCCAAGGTTATCTGTAAGAAGTGCGCAAAGACCTTTAGCCGAGGGAAAAATCTGAAAAATTTGAATACCAGTTGCATGCTTAGACATTTAACCAGCATGCACTTGCAAGCGTGGACACAACACCAAACCTCAAGTGCCACATGTGCAACTGATCACAACGAAGGTAGTCAGCAACGCTACATTGTTTCCCCCACTGTAAGCCCACCGGTTAGCACAGCAGCAAATGTTGAGGTGTCGTTGCAAGACCACAGCAGTCAGGGAATCCCACTGTTATATCAACGAAAGACTGATTCTAGGCCATCAGAAAGAACACCAACTCCATCACCATCATCAACCCTCTCTCAGTCCGCCCTGTCCACCGCTACTTCCACCATATGCAGCTCTCAAGTCCAGCTCACCCTCCCAGACACTATGAGTAGGTCAAGAAAGTACTCAGTCTCTCATCCGCGTACACTGGGTTTGAACGCCCACATTGCCAAACTAATCTCGTTTGAGATGATGCCCTTTCGGTTGGTGGAAAGCACAGCTTTCCGCGAACTCATGGCCTATGCAGTACCACGCTATGACCTACCCAGTCGCCACTTCTTCTCTCGCAAAGCCATGCCAGCCCTCCACCATCATGTGAAAGACCGCATTGTCCATGCACTCAAGCAGTCAGTGAGCGGAAAGGTGCACCTCACAACTGATGCATGGTCCAGTCGGCATGGCCAGGGCTGTTACGTGTCCATCACTGCGCACTGGGTTAATGTGGTGGATGCAGGGTCCACAGGGGACAGCGGTGGTGGGACAGTGCTGCCTAGCCCACGGTATAGGAAACAGTTGGCTGTAGGCGTTCGACCCTCCTCCTCCTCCTCCAGAAGCGAAAGCTCGTCCACAGAGCGCAGTCGTACGAGCACTCCATCTGCAGCTGCCACTGTTGCACACGATGTGTCCCCCTATCGAGCAGCTAGTGGAAAGCGTCAGCAGGCTGTGTTGCAGATGATGTGTTTAGGCGACAGACACACCGCCGAGGTGCTGGTCGAGTACTTGAAGAGACAAACTGAGTCATGGCTGGGCAGTGTACATCTTGAGGCAGGCAAGGTAGTTAGTGATAACGGCCGTAATTTTGTGGCAGCCATAGCCCTTTCAAAACTCAGCCACATACCTTGCTTGGCTCACACCTTGAACCTGGTGGTGCAGTCCTTCCTCAAAAATTATCCGGAGTTAACAGCCCTGCTCCAGAAGGTGCGAAGACTGTGCGCGCACATCCGCCGGTCGCCTGTACACTCCGTTCGTATGCAGAAGCTGCAGCGATTGCTCCACCTTCCCAACCACCGCCTCATTATCGACATTGCAACAAGGTGGAACTCCACCCTGCACATGGTGGAGCGGCTGTGCGAGCAGAGGCAGGCCATAATGCATTTGTGGGAGGATACACGGCCAGGCACTTTGAGAGCAGACATGGAGTTGACAGGCGTGCAGTGGTCGAAGCTGAAAGACCTTTGTAAAGTCCTTCAGTGTTTTGAGGAATGCACACGGCTGGTAAGCGCAGACGACGCCATCCTAAGCATGAGCATCCCACTTATGCGTCTGCTCATGCAAACTTTGACGCACCTTAAGGAGCAGGCGTCTGCAGCCAATGTTGATGAGGAGGAAGAGGAGGAGGGAATCCTTGATGACATTCAGCCATTGTCTGCTCAGGGACCTCTCCTGGACGAGGTGGAGGAAGAAGAGGAGGAGGAGGAGGATGATGGGGATGATTACTTAGGGGAGGAGGATGCATCTCGTGGGGCAAGTGAAAATGTTGGCGTGGCAAGGTCTGGTACAGGGTTTGTGCGTGACTGGAGGGATGTGGATTTGCCAGAAAGTGCTCCTCCACCCAGCACTCGCAGTGCATCATTGACACCGGGAACATTGGCCCACATGTCAGATTATGCCTTGCGGATCCTAAAAAGGGACCCCCGCATTGCCAAAATGATGAACGATGACGACTACTGGTTGGCCAGCATCCTGGATCCACGCTATAAAGGCAATTTACAAAACATCATGCCACAGGAGAACCTTGACCTAATATTGGCTAATAAACAAGCAACTCTGGTAAATCGGTTGCTTGAGGCATTCCCAGCACACAGCAGCGGTGATGGTTCTCACACGAGCCGTACGGGCCGGGGGCAGCTTGGCAGAGGTGTTCGTGGTGCACACAGCAGAAGTGGCGTTGGAGACAGGGGTTTCATGACAATGTTGTGGACTGATTTTTCAAATACCGCTCACACAACTGGTAATACTGCATCGATGGAAAGTGACAGGAGACAGCAGTTGTCAACTATGGTTACAAACTACTTTTCCTCCCATATCGATGTTCTCCCACACAGGTCATTCCCCTTTGACTATTGGGCCGCTAAACTGGACACCTGGCCTGAATTGGCCCAATATGCCTTACAGGAGCTCGCTTGCCCAGCTGCAAGTGTGCTATCGGAAAGAGTCTTCAGTGCAGCTGGATCAATCCTGACAGAAAAAAGGACCCGTCTGTCAACCCAAAATGTGGATGATCTAACCTTCATTAAAATGAACCACGCATGGGTTTCCAAGGATTTTGTCCCACCTTCCCCTGATGACACATAGGGTGACAGAAAAATGGCTTGCTTTGGTCCACCTCTTCCTGGTACTTCACCTATTTCGCCTTTTGCATCAGCTGAATGTCCAACATCAACATATGCCACTTTCTAAAACTCCCTAACTGTGCTGCCTCCCCCCCATGGCCGGGGTCACCACCTACCGCACGACACCGTGCGAGTGCCGTTGCCCTGGACAGGTGGGTAGGTCGACTCTTGGGCGCGGGCACTGGCACAGGGTCCCTCATAGTGCAATCAAGTGTCTCTGACGGTGGTGGTGCACACCCGCCGTCAGACACACCGCTGTACTATGAGGGGCCCAGTGCCAGTACCGACGCCCACGAGTGGGCCCCCCTTGCTTGGGCAGGGCCCCAGCATTTGCAATCTTTACCTCTCCCTGCTCCTCCGCTGTGTAATCTGGGCCGTCAAATCCATACTGTGCCTGACACCGTCTGAGCCTGCCTCCTGAGACATATATTTTGAATGTGTACGCTATCCATACATGTTATCCGGGGATACGGTACCCTTTCTAACCTTTGTGCAATGACGTGCAATCCATACTGGGCCTAACACCGTCTGAGCCTGCCTCATGCTGTATAGACATATATTTTGAATGTGTACGCTATCCATACATGTTATCCAGGGATACGGTACCCTTTCTAACCTTTGTGCAATCACGTGCAATCCATACTGGGCCTAACACCGTCTGAGCCTGCCTCATGCTGTATAGACATATATTTTGAATATGTACGCTATCCATACATGTTATCCAGGGATACGGTACCCTTTCTAACCTTTGTGCAATCACGTGCAATCCATACTGGGCCTAACACCGTCTGAGCCTGCCTCATGCTGTATAGACATATATTTTGAATGTGTACGCTATTCATACATGTTATCCGGGGATACGGTACCCTTTCTAACCTTTGTGCAATCACGTGCAATCCATACTGGGCCTGACACCGTCTGAGCCTGCCTCCTGAGACATATATTTTGAATGTGTACGCTATCCATACATGTTATCCAGGGATACGGTACCCTTTCTAACCTTTGTGCAATCACGTGCAATCCATACTGGGCGTGAGAACGGCTGGCGAGCTGTTAAGCAAGCTACAGCACCTGTCCAGACAAGTACAGGGATTCCCTAGCGAGGAGACTTATTTGATTGTTTTCAATGTTGGGACAGCAATTTTTGGGGAGCACTATACTCTGGAGAATGATAGATGGGGCCCACCATACACTGGAACATTCCAAAGGTGGACATCAGACACTGGAGCAGCATTTACAGGGCCCATTATACACTAGAGCATTAGAAATGGGGCCCATTATGTTTGGAGCATTATTTGGGCCCATAAGACAGTGGAGCTTCATCCATGGGGACCAACATATACTGTAGCATTATGTGGAGCTCATCATATACTGTTTCAAACATTATATGGGACCAATGATTCTGTATGGAGAAATAGATGGGCCTCGTCATGAGATGTAAAAAGTGAGGTATTTTTCATTGTACTATACCGCTATTTATCTGCCGTATCGGAGCATGATGAGTTGTGGTATGTGTTAAAGGGGCGCTCTTTCGCCCAGGGCACATGAAAACCTGCAGCCAGCCCTCCCCCCCCACAACTTTAGCCAAATAACCCCCATTTTTCAGTGCATAACTTGTATTATGAAGTTAATTAAGGTTGACAAGCTTAAGTAAGAAGAATTGATGCTTTTGACATTCAAATGGGCACTGTAGGTGTGTTTCCTGTCCTCCTCTCACTGCCGACTTTTATTCCCCATTGACTTACATTGGGTTTCGTGTTTCAGGACGACCCCGACTTTTCCCTATAATCGGACGATCTTGCTCGACCCGACTTTTGGAAAAGTCGGGTTTCACGAAGCGAAACGCGACCCTAAAAAACCAAAAGTCGCTCAACTCTAGTGAGTACTATTTTTATTTATTATTTTCTGTATTTTACAGGAGACTTCAATTGAATTGGTATTAGGTCAGTATAATTGTGATTTTTTATATCAAATAAAGGACTTTATTCAGGCTGTGAGTTTATTTACAATATAACTATAGGATTACTAATAGATAGATGTCTTATAGATGCCTCTCTGTTACTAAACCGTGCTCTTAATGTCACCAGACATTACAAAGGTGACATCAACCCCACAAATATTAACCCCATTTGCCACCGCCACAAGGCAAGAGGTAAGAGCCAGGCAAAGCACCAGAATTGGCACATCTAATACATGCTCCCTTTCTGTGGCAGCTGCAGGGGCCAATATCCGTAGCCTTGTACCAACCTGAGAAAAACAGCCTCCAGTTATCTGTTTTAGCTTGGTTGGTGGTCAAAAATAGAGGGTACTATCCTGCATTCCAACATTTCATCAATTTTTATTTTATTATGATGCGCACCATGAACAAATGAACATCAAGATCTCTGCGCATGGATTTGTGACCTTGAGATTGTTGATATTGTTCAACATTTTGGTTCTGAAGTCATCAGATTGTTCTCTTCCACTCTTTCTCTACTCCATTTGTCATGTGTCATACACAGGCGCACAATGCAAAGACTGAATAAACTTCTCCCCTTTTTATTTGGTTCCAGGTTTAAATTTTCATATTGCCCACATCTGTTACTTTCCACAGTTGAGTTTGAAGGAGCATCACATGTTTGAATCATAGTTATTTACCCACAATTTTGGAAATGGTGCCAACAATTTTGTCCTGCCCATTTTTGTCATTTTGTTTGATATTATGTCCAATTTCCCTTTTTTTTCTGTTTTCCTGTACACACAAATTAAATGAACATGTCCATGCCAAAACATGTATAATTGCAATAATTTTTTTTGGAGAAATACTTCAATTTCTGGAACAATTTCAAGGGTACCAACAGTTTTGGCCATGACTGCATATATTAAAACTACATCTTATACATTTGTATATATACAAAGGATAAATGTTTTCTCTTTTTTGCTGAGAATATTGACAGCTTCTTTGAAGGCTGTGCCCTAGAATACATTGTCATTCCAGATGCTTTGTCTGGTGACCTGTTTTTTTTCAGCTTTTAACCCAGTTTCGAGCTATAAGCATCTGTTAGAGCAGAGAGTCTGCAGTTTTCCAACTAATCCAATGAGACACATGAGACAGATCCTGTGCTAAATCATGTGTTCAGTTTTTCCTCTTACTAGAATATTTATCAATGAATTAAGAGTGGTGAATCAATTTGTCATATTTTACTAATTATTATGCTGTTCAAATATAGTGATTGTTTTATTGTAAATTCAGATTTTTTTCTCCTCTTCTGAAAACACAAAGCTTTAGGTGACAAGTAGAGATGAGCAAACTTGTTCAGAAAACGTTCTGCAATTTCAAATTAAGGTTTTTGTTAGGACTTTGGCTAGGATAGTGGTGGTGTTTTATGAGCGGAGGGGAGATGTTTGATGAGGGGTAGGGGTGGAGAGAGTGGCGGACTGTATTATTATTATTTTTAATTAAATTAATGTGTCGAGATTCTGGCAGCCAATCAGGGTGCAGAAACCATCCACAACATCCAGAAACGAGGGCTTCTGTCATTGGCTGCTGAAAGCACATGTCACTCTCCATATAAAAAATGGACATTTTGTTTTTTCACCATTTTGTCAGTGTAACAGCGCAGAGAGGCTGCTCCTGCTGCTGCAAGTAGTTAGATAGATCAGATAGATAGGATCCTGTGTGAAATCGACCTTCCATCATCTAAATTGTCTCCGCTAATAGTGTGGGCCTGCCAGGAATCCACATTTTAGAATATAAATCGTTTCTGCTAATAGTGTGGGCATACACTAGGCCACATTTCAGGATCTAAACCATTTGTGCTAATAATGTGGGACAGCCAGGATTCCACATTTCGGAATCTAAAGCCTTTCTGCTAGTAGTGTCGCTCATACACCAAGCCACAGTTCAAAATCTAAATAGTTTGTGCTAATAGTGTGGTCCAGATAGAGTCAACATTTCAGAATCTAAATTCTTTAGGCAAATAGTGTGTGCCATACACCATACCACGTTTCAGAATCTAAATTGTTTGTGCTAATAATGTGGTCCAGAGACCAGGCTGCATTTCAAAATCTAAATTCTTTCGGCTAATAGTATGGGCCATACACAAGGACACATTTCATCATAATCTAAATCGTTTGTGCTAATTGTGTGGACCAATAATAGAAGGATGGCGTGCACTCAGGTCATTAATGAGATAAGGTGCTGGTGAATTGGACCGTGGAGGCCCTGGATACAAGTAGAGAATATAATCCACCGCACACTAAGACAAAAAGTGCCAAAATCAGAAGAGCAGTATATACAATTTAGCTATCCAATTAGTTACCCAATGTTTCGATCCTCCCGGATCTTAATCATGGGGTACTTAGTAGCTGAAATGTCAGGAATAAGGCACTTGAAAGAGAAATAGATCCCCTTAAGGTAGTGCCAGGTACTTCTATGTTTAACAGCAGTACATCCAGCATGCAGGGCTAGGTGCGGGAGCGCCGCCTTTGCCCCACGGTCCTTTATATCCCTCAGTAACCTCCCAGGTCTGAATGAGCTGGAGACAGCCAGCACAGCCCTTGTCCAGTTCTTGTTAAACATAGAAGTACCTGGGACTACCTTAAGGGGACCTATTTCTCTTTCATGTGCCTTATTCCTGACATTTCAGCTACCGGTTTCCTCCCACATTCCAAAGACATGCGAATAGGGAATTTAAATTGTGAGCACCATCGAGGACAGTGCTAATAATGTCTGTAAAGCGCTGTGGAATTAATGGCACTATATAAATGAGTAAAATAAATAAATAAATAATAGTGTGGGCCACGTTTCAAAATCTAATCATTTGTGCTAATAATGTGGGCCAGACACCAGGCCACATTTCTGAATCTAAATTCTTTCTGCTAATAAAATAAATAAATAAGCAAATATGGATATGCATTTAGGCATTTCCTTGATTGTGATGGTGAAACAGTGATCGGCATAATTGTAAAAGGTCCTCTGCACTGTAAGCCCAAAAATGATATTGTTGTGCTGGGACTTGTAGTTCCATGAGTTTATTTACTTATAAGGGGGGCTTATAGGGCTAGTCGGAGAGCTGGGCGGGATCGGCTAGCCACACATACACCGGCCACATATGAGGGTGGTTTCGGATATATAATGTGACTGAGGTCTAGTCACATAGCGGAGTGTATGATCCTGTGTTATGAATGGGTCACAGAGGAGAAAAAAGCAAAACAAGCTAAGCCACAGAAAACCAGAGTGGTTGGTAACTATGCAGATTGCCGATCCCTGATCTTACCACACAACTAGCAGTAGCCGTGGAGCGTGCCTACGATGAACCTAGATGCCTCATCACAGCCGGAGGACTACATAAGCCTAAAGCAAGAAAAGGGAAAACTAACTACCCCAGAGCAGACCCCAAAGGAATAGATAGCCCCCACACATGTATTGACGGTGAAACAAGATGAAGGCACAAACACAGGCAGGAAAATAGGCTGAGCAAATGATGGGGCCCTGTTGTGAGTGTTTTTTCATCTTGCTTCACCGTCATTATATGTTGGGGGCTGCCTATTGCTTTGGGGTCTGCTCTGGGGCAGTTTAGATTTCCCTTTCTGTCTTTAGGCTATGTAGTTCTCCGGCTGTGATCGAGGGGTCTAGGGCACCGTAGGAACCCCCCACGGCTACTGCTAGTTGTTGTTGATAGGTTCAGGGGTCTGCAATCCGATAGCAGCCAACTTCTCTGGTTTTCTGGACTTAGCTAGTATTTCTATTTTTGCCTCCTACGGTGACTCATTCATAACAGAATCACCAGCCATACCGCAGATCCTAGGGTACTCAAAAGCAGGAAAGAATTGTAAAAAAAAAAAGTGTGTATATTTTTTCCTCTATATCTCTGAGGCCGTAGGGGGAATTTTTTTTTCACTCAATGGAGATAAAGCAATTGTCTGATCGTGTGGAGCAGTTCGCTGCAGAAGTGCGGGGAATTTCTGCCTACCTTGCTCATTCACATGCTGCTGAACCAAAGATCCCTACTCCTGATGTGTTTTTTGGGGATCGGTCTAAATTTTTGAATTTCAAAAATAATTATAGATTATTTTTTGCCTTGAAGCCTAACTCGTCAGGGAGCTCCACGCAGCAGGTTAAAATTGTCATCTCTTTGCTGCGTGGCGATCCCCAGGATTGGGCGTTTTCTTTGAAACCAGATGATCCTATTCTGACTAATGTGAATGCATTTTTTCAAGCCTTGGGGTTGTTGTATGACGAACCTAATGCTATTGATCAGGCTGAAAAGACCCTGTGGGCATTGAGCCAGGGTCGAGATTCTGCAGAATTGTACTGTCAAAAATTCCAAAAGTGGGCGGTCCTTACTACCTGGAATGATAATGCCTTGGCAGCTCTCTTTCGGGAGGGTTTGTCAGAAGCCGTAAAAGATACTATGGTGGGATTTCCTGTTCCCTCTGGTCTTGACGATTCTATGTCATTAGCCACTCAGGTTGATCGGCGTTTACGTGAACGCAGGACTGCACGAGAGGTGTTGCCACCTGTTGAACAAGTGTCTGAACCTATGCAATGTGATAGAGTTTTGTCAAGGGAGCAACGTCAGGAGTTCAGAAGGCGTAATAAGCTGTGTTTTTTTTGTGGAGATGCCTCCCATATTATTTCTGTCTGTCCTAAACGAGAGAAACGTTTTGCACACACGTTTTCTGTGGGTGGTGTTCAACCTAAGTTTCTTCTGGCAATTACTCTGATGTGCTCCCTGTCCACCTTTTCCGCCAAGGCTTTTGTGGATTCGGGAGCAGCCCTGAACCTAATGGACTTAGATTTTGCTAAACGTTGTGGATTTCCGATGTCACCTCTGCGGACGCCTATCCCTTTGAGGGGGGATTGATGCTACTCCTTTGGCGAAAAATAAACCTCAGTTTTGGACTCAAGTGGTAATGCGGGTCGCCCCAGACCATCAAGAAAATTGCAGATTTTTGGTGTTGCATAATTTGCATGATACCATTGTTCTGGGGTTTCCCTGGTTGCAAATTCATAATCCAGTTTTGAATTGGAAATCAGTGTCTGTGGTGAGTTGGGGTTGTCAGTGTGCCCTTAGTGAGGCTCCGGTTTTTTCCACCTCTCCTCAGTCGCATGATGTTCCTGACTATTTGGCGGACTTTTATGATGTATTTAGTGAGAATGAGTCTGCGTCTTTGCCTCCTCATAGGAGTTATGACTGTGCAATTGAACTGAGCCCTGGGTGTAAATTTCCCAAGGGTCGGCTCTTCAATTTATCTGTACCCGAGCACGAGGCTATGCGATCCTATTTTAAGGAGGCGTTGGAGAAGGGTCATATTAGACCATCCTCTTCACCCTTAGGTGCTGGTTTTTGTTTTCGTGGCCAAAAAGGATTGTTCATTAAGGCCTTGTATTGATTATCGTGCCCTCAACAAAATTACTATTAAATATCAGTATCCGTTTTGCCTCCCATTGAATCTAATGGGGCTCGGGTACAGTCGTCTAACCATTCAGTGAACATCTAAACATCTGGCAAATTGAACCGAACCATGAAAGGTTCGCTCATCTCTAGTCTTTTCCTATGGCAAGTTTGCAAACATATAGCACACATTGCAGCACGCCATATGTGTAATCTCCTTCTCCATATTGAACAAAACAAATTTCTGTGGAATCACCATAAAGATTTCACTTGGAATATGCAAATTATCTCCCATGAGCTTCAATCCCTGGTTTGATGATTTCCTTCAAGCAGCTTAATCCAGCTACACGCAAAGATCCTCAGACTCATGGTTACACTTCACTCTTTCCATAATTCACCAGAAATGTGCAAATGATCTTCCACGAACTTCAATTCTTGGTTTGATGATTTCCTCCCAGCAGCTCGATCCAGCTACACCCAAAGATCCTCGAACTCATGGCGATTCTTCACTCTTCCAAGAATGCTCCAGGAATATGTAAAATATCTCCCAAAAGCTTTCACTACAGGCCTTTCTATTTGCAGCATGCAGAGATTTATATACAGGGATACTTGTGTAATAATTATTGCTGTACACGTGTACTTTCGATGTAAAAATAGAGTTATTAGCTCCCACACAAATTTACCCAGGATGCTAATTGACTGGGGTCAATTTGGTGGGTTTATTTGGCAGTTCCTACCTTCATACAGTATATTAGAAATGTGCATTTGTACCTTGTTGTGCTCTCACACATTTTATATAATTTGACACTATAGTTGGAGAGGATGAATTGGTGGAATGACAGATGGCCTTTGAAACTCACCAAGGACTCGTCAACTGCAACATTTTGTTCGGGGGTATAGGAGTTTAAATATGAATCTTTTAGGAGGGAAATTATGGATCTCAACTTGTTCAGGTGACCATAGTTGGGTCATTTCTTAGAGCGGCTTGGGATTTATCAGTAAAATCAAGGATTTTCATCAAGGCTTCATAATGGGCTTGGGTCATGTTCAAGGTAATACCTAAAAAAAGATGGACATTTGTAGGGATCCATGAACAGGAATGAAAGACAGTGAGTTTTTGGAAATGTATTACTGGGCATATAAGTTTGTTTGGTGGGCAATTATTTGTAAGACTTCTGGGGTAACAAATTTCAGAAAAATAAGATACAGCAACTTTTATACAAGGGTCTGCTAAAAAACAGGAATTTGCAGGGAAAAGGAACTGTTAGGAAAACACAGTGAAGGGGGGACTGCGGAAGCTGACCCTGCCTCTGACGTTTCAGCAGTGACAAGTGATTCTTCTACCATTGGTCTGTGGAATCCCATGGAGTAAGAGGAGTCGTCACAGGTGGAAAGCATTTCTGCTTCAGGGGCAGATTCTTTTTCACGCCAGGAACTGCCAGAGAAAAGCATAGTGAATGCTTATTCCTCGATAAATATTCTGCGGGCCATTAATTTTTTTATGCTAACTAAAAAAACCTAAACATAATCCAACACTACTAGTCCTAAACCAAATCTAGCCCTAGTATAATTTGTTTAAATTTTATTATTTTTATCATATATATATATACACTCACTGGCCACTTTATTAGGTACACCTGTCCAACTGTGTGTTAAGACTTAATTTCTAATCAGCCAATCACATGGCGGCAACTCAGTGCATTTAGGCATGTAGACATGGTCAAGACAATCTCCTGCAGTTCAAACCGAGCATCAGTATGGGGAAGAAAGGTGATTTGAGTGCCTTTGAACGTGGCATGATTGTTGGTGCCAGAAGGGCTGGTCTGAGTATTTCAGAAACTGCTGATCTACTGGGATTTTCACGCACAACCATCTCTAGGGTTTACAGAGAATGGTCCGAAAAAGAAAAAAAATCCAGTGAGCGGCAGTTCTGTGGCCGGAAATGCCTTGTTGATGCCAGAGGTCAGAGGAGAATGGGCATACTGGTTCGAGCTGATAGAAAGGCAACAGTGACTCAAATTGCCACCCGTTACAACCAAGGTAGGCAGAAGAGCATCTCTGAACGCACAGTGCGTCGAACTTTGAGGCAGATGGGCTACAGCAGCAGAAGACCACACCGGGTACCACTCCTCTCAGCTAAGAACAGGAAACTGAGGCTACAATTTGCACAAGCTCATCGAAATTGGACAGTAGAAGATTGGAAAAACGTTGCCTGGTCTGATGAGTCTCGATTTCTGCTGCGACATTCGGATGGTAGGGTCAGAATTTGGCGTAAACAACATGAAAGCATGGATCCATCCTGCCTTGTATCAACGGTTCAGGCTGGTGGTGGTGGTGTCATGGTGTGGGGAATTTTTTCTTGGCACTCTTTGGGCCCCTTGGTACCAATTGAGCATCGTTGCAACGCCACAGCCTACCTGAGTATTGTTGCTGACCATGTCCATCCCTTTATGACCACAATGTACCCAACATCTGATGGCTACTTTCAGCAGGATAATGCGCCATGTCATAAAGCTCGAATCATCTCAGATTGGTTTCTTGAACATGACAATGAGTTCACTGTACTCAAATGGCCTCCTCAGTCACCAGATCTCAATCCAATAGAGCATCTTTGGGATGTGGTGGAACGGGAGATTCGCATCAGGGATGTGCAGCCGACAAATCTGCGCCAACTGTGTGATGCCATCATGTCAATATGGTCCAAAATCTCTGAGGAATGCTTCCAGCACCTTGTTGAATCTCTGCCACGAAGAATTGAGGCAGTTCTGAAGGCAAAAGGGGGTCCAACCCGTTACTAGCATGGTGTACCTAATAAAGTGGCCAGTGAGTGTATATATATATATATATACTTTTTTGTAACTTTTGAAAAAGCCCTAAGCCTAACCCTAACTCTACGTCTATGCAAAACCCTAACCCTAACCCTAACATCAAAAAGTGAAAGAAATAAAAACAATAAAATAAAAAAATAATAATCTGAGTAGGGGGATGATCCATGGGGTGATGAAAAAATTGGGGCAGCAATTATGGGAATTGATATAGAAATTAGTAATGAGTGAGCATGCTCTTTAGTGCTTGGTGCTTGCCCGAGCATCATGCTGCTTGGCGGGCACTGAGCGTTTCCGGGGTTGCTCAGTGGGAGCTCGGGTCCCCGCCCTGCATGTTTGGTGCTCTTTAGAGTGCCAATCAACATGCAGAGATTGTCTGCCATGCACTGTAATACCCGAGCCATGTTGGTTGTGGCATTACAGTGATTGGCTGGCCGCACAGCGTCATCAGGTCTATATCAGATCTGGCGCCACCTTGCTTGTCCCAGTTAGCTCCGGACTTAGGCAGTGTGAGGAGAGTTGCTGCAGAGATAGAGATATATTTGTTGGTGTATAAGTTTATGTGGGTATAACATGTAGAATACACAAATCCAACTAAACCAACAGTCCTTCTGAGGACTACTTATAGTGTATATAGATATCAGTGCTAGGAAGACCAGGCAGTGTATGTGGGTATATAGATATCTGTGCTAGGTAGGCAGGCAGTGTATGTGGCATACTTCATTGCATATGTCTAGAGGTTCCATTCCATTACTGTCTGCTGCTGCTGCCTATTACAGATATTTACCGTATATACATAGCCCCAGGTATCAGTGTCCAGGAAAAAATTTTTTTTGCATCTTAATCCTGACTATTTTCTTCAAAATCAATCCAGAGCACATGGTTTATTTTCTCCATTTGCTTGTTGGCACTGCAGAATACAGCCAGATCCTTTCCATAGTACAGCGTGAAAGTCCAGCTATTTTAAACGGGTTTGGCCGTCACAGCCATCAGATTTGAGTGGGCAGAAAATTCTGCCATTTTTGTGCTAATTTAACATTTTGTTGGAGTGTGTGATACAATTTATTGTCACCAGTTTGCTGAAAAAAAATAGTTACCTACAGGCCAGCTATTTTACACTGGGTTTGGTCCGCCACACGGATCACATATTAGTGCGCTCAAAATTGTGCCATGTCAGGCTTCCATTGCATTTTTTATTCTATGTCTTAGCCTAGTTATTGACTCCTGTTTGGTGCAAAAAAAAGTACTGGCCAGTAGAGTTGAGCGAAACAGGTCAGCCAGATTCATAAGTCATCGACTTTTGCCAAAGTCGGGTTTCGCCAACCGGCACCCGACCATGGCGTGAGTTTCGCTGACCGAAACTCGACCATAGCGTGAAGTCGGCCATGCGGTCGGAAAAACCAGTGCCAAAATCAGATTTCCCAGAATGCTTGCAGGTGCCTTTTTTTCAGCAAATGAACAAGGACGTACACTGTGGGCAACTAGATGACATGTGCAGCGCCCACCTCCATCATAGAGAAGGGCATTGCAGTGATTGGCTTGCTTTGGGGGGCATCATAGTGTCTATAAAAGCCCTGAATGCCGACCTCCATTTTACTTCTGCCGATCTTAACGGTAGGGAGAGGTTGCTGTTTATCAGTAGGGAGAGAGTTAGGGCTGTGAAGATAGAAGACGTTCTTATGTGCTTGTGCTGATAGCAATTGTGCTGTACAGTTAGTATGCAGTGACAGGGGAGGATTTTCTTGTGTGCAGCAGCGCTGGTTATTAGGCTGCTTGATAGCTGCATTGCTGTGTGTACACTGCTGTGCAGACTGCTTTTTACACAGCACTAATGCTTTTATTCTTTTTTTTTGGACAGCTACCGACCGTTCATTTTTTCCCACACTGTATAGAGCTGTATGCTTCACACACTACCTTTTACCGGCTGGTATCACGGACAAATACATGCTGACTATTTGTGCATGACTCCAAAAGTAAATACAGAGATTTAAATTTTCCTATACACCGTATACAGCTCTATGCTTCTGATACAGTACCGTATATCTGCTGTTTGTATTACGGTGAAATCCATACTGAAAGAGCGTCTGTTTTTGACTCCGGAAATAAATACGGAGATTTAAATTTTCCCCTGCACCATATACAGCTGTACGCTTCTGATACAGTACCATATATCTGCTGTTTGTATTACGGTGAAATCCATACAGCACTATATATCTGCTGGTATTTTTGGTACATATTCCCAAACATGAGGAAGTATGGTGGAAGAGGCCGCGGACGTGGGCGGGGGGGCAGCTGGTACTGATGGTAGTGGTGGTGCATCTGCTGGTTATGCCAAAATCACAATAGCACCTAAGGGAGGAGGTGTTGAGCCTGTGTCATTGCCTGGCACCAGAAAGCCTGGAAGGCTCCCTTTTCTGGGAGTAGGTAAACTGCTTTTAAAGCCGGAGCATCAGGATCAGGTTTTGGCTTACATTGCCAAAACAGCCTCCAGCTCTATCGCCTCCTCTTCTGAAGTTTCAAAAACTGAAAGCGCTGAGTCGTCAGTGCAGGCTCCTGGTCTGGAACAACACCTTCCCTTGTGTCCTTCACCCCCACCAAAAGTGAAGGATACGGCAGGCCACACTTCAGATTACTCCATGGAGCTCTTTTCACATACCATGCCTGAGTTATCAAGTGAAATCCTGAATTTCCCAGTCCAAGATGAATATGACATGGAGTGCACTGATGCACAGCCAGTGCTATATGACTCTGCTGGTACATTCACCCAGAGCACTGCATTGCCCTCGAAGTCTACTGAGCCAGATTCTGACCCTGATGAAACTCAGATGCCTCTTCCCGCATACTATACCACCTTACACGGTGACACAGAGGAAGGTGCAGATGAAATTGAAGAGGAGGTAATGGATGACCCAGTTGTTGACACCGGATTGGCATCCATTGGGGGAAGAGGGTGCCGCTGGCAATAGCTCAGAAGAGGAGGAGGATCCTCAGCAGGCATCGACATCGCAGCTGCGGTTATCTGGAGGGCCCATAGCAGTCCAAAAACATGGTAAAAAACAACAAGAGTTGCAGGACATCTTGGCCAGATGGTCAAATTAGCACAGCGTGCAAGGCCTGAACATTTTTACCATAGTAGGAAGAATGCAGTGTGGCACTTTTTTGACCAAAATCCTATTGATGAGGCAAAGGTTATCTGTAAGAAGTGCGGAAGGACCTTTAGCCAAGGGAAAAATCTCCGAAATTTGAATACCAGTTGCATGCTTAGACATGTAAACACCATGTAAACACCTCAGGTAGCACACGTGCACCTGCTCCAACTGAAGGTAGCCAGCAACGCTACATCACTTCCCCCACTGTAAGCCCACCGGTTAGCACACCACAAGCAAGAAATGTTGAGGTGTCGTCGCAAGGCCAAAGCAGTCAGGGAATCACAATGTTTTTCCAACAAAAGACTGCATCTAGGCCATCGCCACCACCATCACCATCATCAACCACCTCTCAGTCTGCCATGTCCACCACTAGTTCCACCATATGCAGCTCTCAAGTCCAGCTCACCCTAGCAGAGACTCTGAGTAGGACAAGAAAGTACTCATCCTCTCATCCGCGTACACTGGCTTTGAACGCCTACATTGCCAAACTGATCTCATTAGAGATGATGCCCTTTTGTTTGGTTGAAAGCGCAGCGTTCCGAGATCTCATGGCCTGTGCTGTCCCATGCTATGACCTACCCAGTCGGCACTTCTTTTCTAGAAAAGCCATCCCTGCCCTCCACCTGCATGTGAAAGACCGCATTGTCCATGCACTCAAATAATCAGTGAGTGGAAAGGTGCACCTCACAACAGATGCATGAGCCAGTAGGCATGGCCAGGGCCGTTACGTGTCCATCACTATGCACTGGGTGAATGTGGTGGATGCGGGGTTCACAGGGGACAGCGGCGGTGGGACAGTGCTGCCTAGCCCACGGTATAGGCAACAGTTGGCTGTTGGTGTTTGACCCTCCGCCTCCTCCTCCTCCGGAAGCGAAAGCTCATCGACAGAGCGCAATCGCATGAGCACTCCATCTGAAGCTGCCAGTGTTGCACACGAGGTGTCCCATTGTCGAACAGCTAGTGGTAAGCATCAGCAGGCTGTTTTAAAGATGATGTCTTTGGGCGACAACAGACACACCGCAGAGGTACTGGCCGACTACTTGCAGCGAGAAACTGAGTCATGGCTGGGCAGTCTACATCTTGAGCCAGGCAAGGTAGTCAGTGATAACGGACGTAATTTTGTGGCGGCCATAGCCCTGGCAAAACTCAAACACAAACCTTGCCTGGCTCACACCTTGAACCTGGTGGTGCAGTGCTTCATAAATAATTATCCGGAGTTACCAGCCCTGCTCCATAAGGTGCGAAGAGTGTGCTCGCACATCCGTTGCTCGCCCATAGACTCCAGTTGTATGCAGATGCTGCAGCGTTCGCTCCACCTCCCCAAGCACCACCTAATCATAGATGTTGCAACTAGGTGGAACTCCATCATGCACATGGCTGAGAGGCTGTGCGAACAGAGGCAGGCTGTAATGCATTTGTGGGAGGATACACAGGCAGGCAGCTTGAGGACAGACATGGAGTTGTCGAGTGTGCAGTGGTCAAAGCTGAAAGACCTCTGTAAAGTCCTTTGGTGTTTTGAGGAATGCACACGGCTGGTAAGCGTAGATGGCGCCTTCATAAGCATGAGCATCCCACTTATGCGTCTGCTCATGCAAAGTTTGATGCATATTAAGGATCCGGCATCTGCAGCGGAGGAGGTAGAGGAGGGAAGCCTTGATAACAGTCAGGCATTGTCTGCTCAGGGAACTGTCCTGGACGAGGTGGAGGAAGAAGAGGAAGAGGAGGAGGAGGATGAGGGGGATGATTATTTTGGGGAGGAGAATGCTTCTCAGGGGGCAAGAGAAAATGTTGGTTTGCCAAGGTCAGGTACAGGGTTTGTGCATGACTGGAGGGATGTGGATTTGGCAGAAAGTGCTCCTCCACACACCACTGGCAGTGCATCATTGACACCTGGAACATTGGGCCACATGTGTGATTATCTCTTGTGGATCCTGAAAAGGGATCATGCTATAAAGGCAAATTACAGAACATCATGTCACAGGAGAACCTAGAGCTAATATTGGCAAACAAACAAGCAACTCTGGTAAACCATTTGTTAGAGGCATTCCCAGCACACAGCAGCGGTGCAGGTTCTACCACGAGCTGTAATGGGCAACATGGAAGAGGTGTTCATGGTGCACACAGCCGAAGTGACGTTGGAGACAGGGGTTTCATGACCATGTTATGGACTGATTTCTCGAGTACCGCTCACACGACTGGTAATACTGAATCGATTGCAACAGACAGGAAACAGCAGTTGTCAACTAAGGTTCAAAATTACCTCTCCTCCCCTATCGATGTTCTCCCTCACAGTTCATTCCCCTTTGACCACTGGGCCTGTAAACTGGACACCTTGCCTGAATTAGCACAATATGCCTTATAGGAGCTCGCTTGCCCTGCTGGTAGTGTGCCATCAGAAAGAGTCTTCAGTGCTGCTGGCTCAATCCTGACAGAAAGAAGGACCCGGCTGTTGACCCAAAATGTAGGTGATCTCACCTTCATTAAAATGAACCATGCCTGGGTTTCAAAGGATTTTGTACCACCTTCCCCTGATGACAACATAGATTGCCAGCATAATGGCGCACTTTGTCCTCCTCTTCCTCCGACTTCTCCAATTCCTCCATTTGCAGCTGCTGAACGTCCAGCCTACACCTCATAATATGCCAGTTTTTCCACCTCCCTAACTGGGCTGTACCTCCCCCCACAACTTTAGCCAAATAACCCCAAGTTTTCAATGCGTTACACTTATTATAAAGTAAATTAAGATTGACAAGCTTAAGTAATAAGAATTGATGTCATTGCCATTGAAATGTGCACTGTAGGTGTGTTTACTGTCCTCCACTCACTGCCGACTTTTATTCCCCATTGACTTGCATTGGGGTCGGGTCGGGTTTCGGTCGAAACTCCAACTTTTTCCAATAGTCGGCCGATTACGTTCGACTCGACATTTGGTAATGTCTGATGTTCCGAAACCCAACCCGGAGGCAAAGTCCCTCATCTCTACTGGCCAGATATTTGAAAGTTGGATATCTCCGTCACAGGCCTCACATATTAGTGCGCTCAAAATTGTGTCATTTCAGGCATCCATTGCATTTTTTTTGCTGTGTCTTAGCCTAGTTATTGACACCAGTTTGCTGCAAAAAAAAATATAGGCCAGATATTTGAAAGTTGGGTATCTCTGTCACAAGCCTCACATATCAGTGCACTCAAAATTGTGGTATTTCAGGCCTCTATTGTATTTTTTTGCTGTGTCTTAGCCTAGTTATTGACACCCATTTGCTGCTAAAAAAAATTGTTGCATACAGGCCAGATATTTTAAACTGTGGTTTTCCCGCACATGGATCACATATAAGTTTGCTCCAAATTCAGTCATTTGTACTGAAAGTGGATAATATTCTACTCCATTTAATATGGGCAAGGCGCATGGCAAGGGACAGGGAAGTGGACGGGATGCTGATGGTGTACGCAGAGGCCGAGGCCATGGGCAAGTTGAAATTGTGCCACAACACCCACATCTTCTCACCCGACCTTACTGTCACAATTACTAGGGGACCGCAGCAGCATACTACTATTGAACCCAGAACAGTGTCAAAAGGTTGGCAGGATAGCGGATAATGCTTCCAGTCACTTTGCTGCTACCACCACCACCACCACCCTGTCTTCCACACGGTCAAGTCTGAGTACCTGTGAGTCTGGACTGCATATTCCTCACCCTGATGCTCCTTCCTCCCACCATGCTGAGTGTTCGGAGACAACTGATCCCACACTTGGACAATCTGAAGAGCTGTATACTTTTCCATTTATAGATTCTGGCCTCTAGCCCGGTTCTGGGCAAGAGGAGATCGCATGTAGCGATGCCCAAATATTTGAGCTGCCACAGTCACATGAAGGTAACGGTGGGAAAGTGTCAGAAGAGGTGGACGATGATGAGACACAATTGCCAGAAAGTCGTGAGGAGGACCAGGGTGTGGAAGTGGAGGACGAGGTGGTGGATGATATAGTATTGTAACTGACCCAAGCTGGCAGGAGGACATGCAGAGCGAGGACAGCAGCACACAGAGGGAGGCGTAGCACCCCAGCAGGCAGGAAGAAGCAGTGTGGTGGTCACAGACAGGAGGCGGGCAACACCGTTCCCCTTAACACCAACATGATGGAAGTTGCCTGTCCAACTGTTAGGTCTTCCCTGTCTGGTTGTTTTTTAAAAACTCTGCCGATAACCCCAAAAAGGCCATTTGCACCACCTGCCATGCCAGCATCAGCAGAGGTAGCAAAACTAACAGCCTCACTACCACCAGCATGATCAGGAACATGGCAGCAAAGCACCCGACTTTGTGGGCCAAACCCCAGGGTCCAGGAACAGTGTCTGTGGGTGACACCACTGCCTCTTCCGCTGTTGTGCGTGAAAGCCAATTCCCTGACCATGGTGCATGCGAAGAAGCCTCTTGCCCTGCACCTGTGTTTGCACACACTCAACCAACACCATCATCAAGCACGTCCATGTCTTTGTCCCAGGCAGCATTCAGTTGTCCATAGCCCAGTCTTTGGAAAGCAAGCACAAATACGCAGCCAATGCCCCATAGGCCACACTACTAAATTCACACATTTCTCGTCTGCTTGTGCTCGAAATGTTGCCTTTTTGGTTCATGGAGACTGAAGCATTCTGCAACCTGATGGTGGTGGCCGTCCCTCGGTACTTGGTCCTCAGCTGCCACTACTTCTCCCAGTGTGCCGTCCCCGCATTACACAAGCACATGTCCCACAACATTAGCCGTGCCTGCAACAATTTAGTTACTGGTAAAGTCCACCTAACCACGGACACGAGGACAAGTGCTTATGGGCAGGGATGGTCCATCTCGCTGATGGCACACTGGGTTAACATAGTGGAAGCTAGAACCCAGTCACCCCTTGGGATGGAGCACATCCTCCTGACGCCAAGGATTGTGGGCCCTACGTCTATCAGGGTTGCCCCCACAGTCTACAGCTCTTGCACCTCCTCCTCTCTGAAAGGACCACATCAGTCACAAGCTGAAAGCACTGCAGCACTGCCTCAGCCAAGCAGCAGCAGGCTGTCCTGAAGCTAATATGCTTAGGTGACAAACCACACAATGCTGAAGAGTTGTGGACAGCTCTGAAAGAGCAGGCAGATCTGTGGCTGACAGCCAGGCATGGTCGTGTGTGACAATGGCCAGAACCTGGAGGCGGCATTGAAGCGAGGCGAGATTACACATATACCTTGCCTGGCCCATGTGCTTAGCCTCATTGTTCAACGGTTTCTCAAAAGCTATCCGAAGCTACCCACGTGTGCCCATTTTAGAGAGTCAGCTACAGCTTCCACCGCCATTGCCGTGCTTCTGCGGGTGTTCTTCCTCAACACTTCAACGCTCCACTGCTGTGTGTTCAGCCTCAACACTGCAATGCTCCACTGCCGGGTCTTTAGCCTCAGCACTGACATTCACCAGTGCAGGTTCTTCAGGTTCAACACTGCAATTCACCAATGCAGGTTCTTCAGCCTCAACACTGCAACTCTCCACTGCTGGTCCTTCATCCTCAACACTGACATTTTCCAATGCAGGTTCTTCAGGATCAACACTGCAATTCCCTGCATAGGAAAACAGTATCGGAGTACGAAATGACTAATAATTGAAATTTTGGTTTCATGTGGCCATCCAGGACGTCTGTTCAAAAGGTTAATGGGGTGCGTGTAACTTTGTGGCAAGGCAGGTCTTGCATTAAATGCATAGGCAAACAGCATGGGAGTACCAAATGAGTAATAATGGGAACTTTGGTTTCATGTGGCCTTTCAGGACATCTGTTCAGTGGGTTATTGGGGTGCGTCCAAATTTGGAGCAGGTCTTGCATTCACTTCATAGGCAAACAGTATGGGCGTACCAAATGAGTAATAATGGGAACTGTGGTTTCATGTGGCCTTCCAGGACGTCTGTTCAGTGGGTCATTGGGGTGAGTCCAAATTTGGAGCAGGCCTTGCATTCACTTCATAGGCAAACAGTATGGGAGTACCAAATGAGTAATAATGGGAACTTTGGTTTCATGTGGCCATCCAGGACGTCTGTTCAATGGGTTATTGGGGTGTGTCAAAATTCGTATTGGTGGTGATTAAGCGGTTAAAACAACAGTCCTTTACAGGGCTAAATATTTTCCTTCTGTGGTAAAACCCCTTTTACCTGCATTCACTGGAGGGAAAGTTTAGAATTAAAGGGATCTCAGCAGGGTTTAATATTACTATTGCAGTACTTGTCTATTTCTGCTGCTACACAGTTAACAGTCCTTCTCAGTAGAGTTGAGCAAAACGGGACGTCTGTTCAATGGGTTATTGGGGTGTGTCAAAATTCGTATTGGTGGTGATTAAGCGGTTAAAACAACAGTCCTTTACAGGGCTAAATATTTTCCTTCTGTGGTAAAACCCCTTTTACCTGCATTCACTGGAGGGAAAGTTTAGAATTAAAGGGATCTCAGCAGGGTTTAATATTACTATTGCAGTACTTGTCTATTTCTGCTGCTACACAGTTAACAGTCCTTCTCAGTAGAGTTGAGCAAAACGGGTCGAAAAATTTAAAAAGTCGCCGACTTTTGGCAAAGTCGGGTTTCATGAAACGAAACCCGACCCTAGGATGAGGTCGGCCACGAGGTCGGCGACTTACGTGCCAAAGTCGCATTTCAAAAGTTTGTTTTGCGCTCTTTTCAGCCAATCAGGATCCACGGACACTGTGGGCAACGTGATGACATAGGCACGGGTCACCACCATCTTTCAGAAGGGCATGCAAGTGATTGGCTTGCTTTGGTGGGTGTCACAGGGGGTATAAAAGGGCGTGCACGCCGACCGCCATCTTACTTCTGCCGATCTTAGCATAGGGAGAGGTTGCTGCTGATTCTGTAGGGAGAGTGTTAGGCAGGGAAGAAGAAAAAAAAACTGCTTCTGCTGCTAGCGATTGTGCCTGTACAACACACCAGTCACTGTGTGTGCAGTGCAAGGGGAGGCTATATTGTGGTGTATCAGTGGTGTTGGTTGTTGGGCTGCCTTCTAAGGCTTCCTGACAGCTGCATTGCTGTTTACCCACTGCTCTGCAAACTGTTTTTTAAAAGCAATCCCAATTTTTTTTTTTTGTCCTGCTGAGGTACTGAGCTGCAAACTGCTTTTTTAAAAGCAATCCCAATTTTTTTTTTGTCCTGCTGAGGTACTGAGCGTGCATTTTTTCACACCACACAGCGGTGTACGCTCCTCACACAGTACCGTGTAACGGCTGTTATCACAGCCACAGTGAAGCTATCTGTGTCACTCTGTGAGAATAAGTCGAGGACATGTTCCGTTCTTACAGACCAGCACTCTAGGGAGATTCCTACTCTGCACAATTCTACATACACCTTGTAGTTTGTGATACACTAGCCAATTTCTGCCTGTGACATAGCGCTGTGATATTCAGGGGGCCTCACACAATCCAAAAGTGTCCAGTGTCCACAAGTGTCTGCAGAAATTCAAAATCTCCCTTATCCTCTAGTCACTTTGGTCACAGCTGTGCCATCGAGCCTGTGACATAGCGCTCAGATATTCAGTGGGCCTCACACAATCCAAAAGTGTCCAGTGTCTGCAGAAATTCAAAATCTCACTTATCCTCTAGTCACTTTGGTCACAGCTGTGCCATCGAGCCTGTGACATAGCGCTCAGATATTCAGTGGGCCTCACACAATCCAAAAGTGTCCAGTGTCCACTAGTGTGAGCAGAAATTCAAAATCTCACTTATCCTCTAGTCACTTTGGTCACAGCTGTGCCATCGAGCCTGTGACATAGCGCTCAGATATTCAGTGGGCCTCACACAATCCAAAAGTGTCCAGTGTCCACAAGTGTCTGCAGAAATTCAAAATCTCACTTATCCTCTAGTCATTTTGGTCACAGCTGTGCCATCGAGCCTGTGACATAGCACTCAGATATTCAGTGGGCCTCACACAATCCAAAAGTGTCCAGTGTCTGCAGAAATTCAAAATCTCACTTATCCTCTAGTCACTTTGGTCACAGCTGTGCCATCGAGCCTGTGACATAGCACTCAGATATTCAGTGGGCCTCACACAATCCAAAAGTGTCCAGTGTCCACAAGTGTCTGCAGAAATTCAAAATCTCACTTATCCTCTAGTCACTTTGGTCACAGCTGTGCCATCGAGCCTGTGACATAGCGCTCAGATATTCAGTGGGCCTCACACAATCCAAAAGTGTCCAGTGTCCACTAGTGTGAGCAGAAATTCAAAATCTCACTTATCCTCTAGTCACTTTGGTCACAGCTGTGCCATCGAGCCTGTGACATAGAGCTCAGATATTCAGTGGGCCTCACACAATCCAAAAGTGTCCAGCGTCTGCAGAAATTCAAAATCTCACTAATCCTCTAGTCACTTTGGTCACAGCTGTGCCATCGAGCCTGTGACATAGCGCTCAGATATTCAGTGGGCCTCACACAATCCAAAAGTGTCCAGTATCTGCAGAAATTCAAAATCTCCCTTATCCTCTAGTCACTTTGGTCACAGCTGTGCCATCGAGCCTGTGACATAGCGCTCAGATATTCAGTGGGCCTCACACAATCCAAAAGTGTCCAGTGTCTGCAGAAATTCAAAATCTCACTTATCCTCTAGTCACTTTGGTCACAGCTGTGCCATCGAGACTGTGACATAGCGCTCAGATATTCAGTGGGCCTCACACAATCCAAAAGTGTCCAGTGTCTGCAGAAATTCAAAATCTCACTTATCCTCTAGTCACTTTGGTCACAGCTGTGCCATCGAGACTGTGACATAGCGCTCAGATATTCAGTGGGCCTCACACAATCCAAAAGTGTCCAGTGTCTGCAGAAATTCAAAATCTCCCTTATCCTATAGTCACTTTGGTCACAGCTGTGCCATCGAGCCTGTGACATAGCGCTCAGATATTCAGTGGGCCTCACACAATCCAAAAGTGTCCAGTGTCTGCAGAAATTCAAAATCTCACTTATCCTCTAGTCACTTTGGTCACAGCTGTGCCATCGAGCCTGTCACATAGCGCTCAGATATTCAGTGGGCCTCACACAATCCAAAAGTGTCCAGTGTCCACAAGTGTCTGCAGAAATTCAAAATCTCACTTATCCTCTAGTCACTTTGGTCACAGCTGTGCCATCGAGCCTGTGACATAGCGCTCAGATATTCAGTGGGCCTCACACAATCCAAAAGTGTCCAGTGTCCACTAGTGTGAGCAGAAATTCAAAATCTCCCCTGTCCTATAAACACCTTGTACCTTGTTTTACATTACTATATAGTTTGTTGGATTTTGTCTACATTTCTACCAAAAATGAGGAAGGCTGGTGGAAGAGGCCGTGGAATTGGGCGGGGGTTGGCAGCTGGTAATGATGGTGTTGGTGGTGGATCTGATGGTAGTGGCAAGAGCAAAATAGGACCGAATGCAGGAGGTGTTGAGCCTGCGTCATCATCTGGCTCCATAAGGCTTCGAAGGCTTAGTTTTCTAGGAGTTGGCAAACCGCTTTTAAAGCCAGAGCATCAAGAAAAAGTTTTGTCTTACATTGCTGACTCAGCCTCCAGCTCTATCGCCTCCTCTTCTTCAGTTGTAAAAAGTAAAAGCACTGAGTCGTCATTGGAGGCTCATGTTCATGAACCACACCTTTCCTTGTGTCCTTCACCCCAACCAAGATTGAAGGATGACGCAGGCCATACTACTGATTACTCCATGGAGCTGTTTTCACATACCATGCCTGGATTATCAAGTCAAATGGTGAATTACCCAGGCCAAGATGAATCTGACATGGAGTGCACTGATGCACAGCCGCTGATGGATGATTCTGCTGGTACATTCACTCAGAGCACTACATTGTCCTCGCAGTGTACAGAGCCAGATTCTGACCCTGATGAGACTCAGGTGCCCCTTCCCGCACACTATACCACCATACACGGTGACACAGAGGAAGGTGCACATGACATTGAAGAGGAGGTGATGGATGACCCAGTTGTTGACCCAGATTGGCATCCATTGGGGGAAGAGGGTGCTGCTTCCAATAGCTCAGATGAGGAGCATCCACAGCAGACATCGACATCGCAACAGCTGTTATCTGGCAGGCCCGGAGCACTCCAAAGACAGGTTCCAAAAATCAAAAGAGTTGCTGGACAGCTTGTGCAGAGGGTCAAAACATCACAGCGTGCTAGGCCGCAAAATGTCTGCCAAAGTAGGAAGAGTGCAGTGTGGCACTTTTTTGAACAAAATCCTCATGATCAGGCCAAGGTTATCTGTAAGAAGTGCGCAAAGACCTTTAGCCGAGGGAAAAATCTGAAAAATTTGAATACCAGTTGCATGCTTAGACATTTAACCAGCATGCACTTGCAAGCGTGGACACAAAACCAAACCTCAAGTGCCACATGTGCAACTGATCACAACGAAGGTAGTCAGCAACGCTACATTGTTTCCCCCACTGTAAGCCCACCGGTTAGCACAGCAGCAAATGTTGAGGTGTCGTTGCAAGGCCACAGCAGTCAGGGAATCCCACTGTTATATCAACGAAAGACTGATTCTAGGCCATCAGAAAGAACACCAACTCCATCACGATCATCAACCCTCTCTCAGTCCGCCCTGTCCACCGCTACTTCCACCATATGCAGCTCTCAAGTCCAGCTCACCCTCCCAGACACTATGAGTAGGTCAAGAAAGTACTCAGTCTCTCATCCGCGTACACTGGGTTTGAACGCCCACATTGCCAAACTAATCTCGTTTGAGATGATGCCCTTTCGGCTGGTGGAAAGCGTAGCTTTCCTCGAACTCATGGCCTATGCAGTACCACGCTATGACCTACCCAGTCGCCACTTCTTCTCTCGCAAAGCCATCCCAGCCCTCCACCATCATGTGAAACACCGCATTGTCCATGCACTCAAGCAGTCAGTGAGCGGAAAGGTGCACCTCACAACTGATGCATGGTCCAGTCGGCATGGCCAGGGCTGTTACGTGTCCATCACTGCGCACTGGGTTAATGTGGTGGATGCAGGGTCCACAGGGGACAGCGGTGGTGGGACAGTGCTGCCTAGCCCACGGTATAGGAAACAGTAGGCTGTAGGCGTTCGACCCTCCTCCTCCTCCAGAAGCGAAAGCTCGTCCACAGAGCGCAGTCGTACGAGCACTCCATCTGCAGCTGCCACTGTTGCACACGAGGTGTCCCCCTATCGAGCAGCTAGTGGAAAGCGTCAGCAGGCTGTGTTGCAGATGATGTGTTTGGGCGACAGACACACCGCCGAGGTGCTGACCGAATACTTTCAGCGACAAACTGAGTCATGGCTGGGCAGTGTACATCTTGAGACAGGCAAGGTAGTTAGTGATAACGGGCGTAATTTTGTGGCAGCCATAGCCCTTTCAAAACTCAGCCACATACCTTGCTTGGCTCACAACTTGAACCTGGTGGTGCAGTGCTTCCTCAAAAATTATCCGGAGTTAACAGCCCTGCTCCAGAAGGTGCGAAGACTGTGCGCGCACATCCGCCGGTCGCCTGTACACTCCGTTCGTATGCAGAAGCTGCAGCGATTGCTCCACCTTCCCAACCACCGCCTCATTATCGACATTGCAACAAGGTGGAACTCCACCCTGCACATGGTGGAGCGGCTGTGCGAGCAGAGGCAGGCCATAATGCATTTGTGGGAGGATACACGGCCAGGCACTTTGAGAGCAGACAAGGAGTTGACAGGTGTGCAGTGGTCAAAGCTGAAAGACCTCTGTAAAGTCCTTCAGTGTTTTGAGGAATGCACACGGCTGGTAAGCGCAGACGACGCCATCCTAAGCATGAGCATCCCACTTATGCGTCTGCTCATGCAAACTTTGACGCACCTTAAGGAGCAGGTGTCTGCAGCCAATGTTGATGAGGAGGAAGAGGAGGAGGGAATCCTTGATGACATTCAGCCATTGTCTGCTCAGGGACCACTCCTGGACGAGGTGGAGGAAGAAGAGGAGGAGAAGGAGGAGGATGATGGGGATGATTACTTAGGGGAGGAGGATGCATCTCGTGGGGCAAGTGAAAATGTTGGCGTGGCAAGGTCTGGTACAGGGTTTGTGCGTGACTGGAGGGATGTGGATTTGCCAGAAAGTGCTCCTCCAACCAGCACTCGCAGTGCATCATTGACACCGGGAACATTGGCCCACATGTCAGATTATGCCTTGCAGATCCTAAAAAGGGACCCCCGCATTGCCAAAATGATGAACGATGACGACTACTGGTTGGCCAGCATCCTGGATCCACGCTATAAAGGCAAATTACAAAACATCATGCCACAGGAGAACCTTGACCTAATATTGGCTAATAAACAAGCAACTCTGGTAAATCGGTTGCTTGAGGCATTCCCAGCACACAGCAGCGGTGATGGTTCTCACACGAGCCGTACGGGCCGGGGACAGCTTGGCAGAGGTGTTCGTGGTGCACACAGCAGAAGTGGCGTTGGAGACAGGGGTTTCATGACAATGTTGTGGACTGATTTTTCAAGTACCGCTCACACAACTGGTAATACTGCATCGATGGAAAGTGACAGGAGACAGCAGTTGTCAACTATGGTTACAAACTACTTTTCCTCCCATATCGATGTTCTCCCACACAGGTCATTCCCCTTTGACTATTGGGCCTCTAAACTGGACACCTGGCCTGAATTGGCCCAATATGCCTTACAGGAGCTCGCTTGCCCAGCTGCAAGTGTGCTATCGGAAAGAGTCTTCAGTAGAGTTGAGCGACTTTTGGTTTTTTAGGGTCGCGTTTCGTTTCGTGAAACCCGACTTTTCCAAAAGTCGGGTCGAGCAAGATCGTCCGATTATAGGGAAAAGTCGGGGTCGTCCCGAAACACGAAACCCAATGTAAGTCAATGGGGAATAAAAGTCGGCAGTGAGAGGAGGACAGGAAACACACCTACAGTGCCCATTTGAATGCCAAAAGCATCAATTCTTCTTACTTAAGCTTGTCAACCTTAATTAACTTCATAATACAAGTTACGCACTGAAAAATGGGGGTTATTTGGCTAAAGTTGTGGGGGGGAGGGCTGGCTGCAGGTTTTCATGTGCCCTGGGCGAAAGAGCGCCCCTTTAACACATACCACAACTCATCATGCTCCGATACGGCAGAGAAATAGCGGTATAGTACAATGAAAAATACCTCAATTTTTACATCTCATGACGAGTCCCATCTATTTCTCCATACAGAATCATTGGTCCCATGTAATGTTTGAAACAGTATATGATGAGCTCCACATAATGCTACAGTATATGTTGGTCCCCATGGATGAAGCTCCACTGTCTTATGGGCCCAAATAATGCTCCAAACATAATGGGCCCCATTTCTAATGCTCTAGTGTATAATGGACCCTGTAAATGCTGCTCCCGTGTCTGATGTCCACCTTTGGAATGTTCCAGTGTATGGTGGGCCCCATCTATCATTCTCCAGAGTATAGTGCTCCCCAAAAATTGCTGTCCCAACATTGAAAACAATCAAATAAGTCTCCTCGCTAGGGAATCCCTGTACTTGTCTGGATTCCTCGTCGTCCCCATCTTCCATCTCACTGCACAGTATTTCAACTTTGCAAGTGCTGTGATCCTGGGCAAGCAGGGGGGTCCCACTTGTTGGCGACGGCACTGGCACAGGGCCCCTGATAGTACGGTGGTGTGTCTGATGGCGGGTGGGCCGAACCTGCACTTTCATCTGCAGCTTCCTCTTTGTCACCGTGTAAGATGGAACTGTATATGGGAAGGGTAACCTGAGTTTCATCAGGGTCAGATTCAGGTCGTGTAGCGTGCGAGGGGAATGTAGTGGTCTGGGTCAATGTACCAGCAGATTCATCGAGCAGTGGCTGGGCATCAGTGCACTTGTGTCGCCCCCAGGAGTACGGTCACCACAGTGGCATTACCTTCTTCCTAGGGAGTGTGATGTCATGCTTGGGAGTAACAAAGGATCTCTCTAGCAGGTTAACTGATTGGGCGGCGTTATTCCCACGAGTCATGACCCTCCAAACAGCGTTCATGAAGGCAAAGTGTTTGTTTTACGTGGGCAGTATGGTTGCAAAGCTGAGCCTTAAAGGAATGTCCAGAAGGGCACCACCAGAAGTGGAGCCTAAGGTTAAATTCGACTCCACCTGGGAAACCTCAACCATGCCAGCTACAGAACAGATGCACACATTGCAAGCTTAATTCCGTTAACGAACGAGACTCCGTCATGCCCCGAGGTCCGAGTCCGGCTTACTAGAGGGACACGTGAGGCTCTGGCACATGAGATTGGCCAATAACTGGTGTGTCATGCCCTTACATGTCCGTGGCTGCATGTGCGCTACACTGAAAAGGCCAGCGTTTGTCGCTTACAGGTGCAGATAACCCGCTGAACAACGTTAGTGATGGGGATCACTGAATACAATTATTACCCACGAACAATGATTTCCCAGTAAGTGCAGGTCAACCGCAGTTCCGGAATTAGGCCTAACCGTCATTCCTGAAAAAATGAAAAACTTACGTGTGCAAACCACAGGTGCTGTAGCTTGCTTAACAGCTCGCCACGTGATTGCACAAAGGTGAGAAAGGGTACCGTATCCCCAGATAACATGTATGGATAGCGTACACATTCAAAATATATGTCTATACATCAGGAGGCAGGCTCAGACGGTGTTAGGCCCAGTATGGATTGCACGTGATTGCACAAAGGTTAGAAAGGGTACCGTTTCCCCGGATAACATGTATGGATAGCATACACATTCAAAATATATGTCTCAGTAGACAGGCTCAGACGGTGTTAGGCCCAGTATGGATTGCACGTGATTGCACAAAGGTTAGAAAGGGTACCGTATCCCCAGATAACATGTATGGATAGCGTACACATTCAAAATATATGTCTCAGTAGGCAGGCTCAGACGGTGTTAGGCCCAGTATGGATTGCACGTGATTGCACAAAGGTTAGAAAGGGTACCGTATCCCCGGATAACATGTATGGATAGCGTACACATTCAAAATATATGTCTCAGGAGGCAGGCTCAGACGGTGTTAGGCCCAGTATGGATTGCACGTGATTGCTCAAAGGTTAGAAAGGGTACCGTATCCCCGGATAACATGTATGGATAGCATACACATTCAAAATATATGTCTCAGGAGGCAGGCTCAGACGGTGTTAGGCCCAGTATGGATTGCACGTGATTGCACAAAGGTTAGAAAGGGTACCGTATCCCCGGATAACATGTATGGATAGCGTACACATTCAAAATATATGTCTCAGGAGGCAGGCTCAGACGGTGTTAGGCCCAGTATGGATTGCACGTGATTGCACAAAGGTTAGAAAGGGTACCGCATCCCCGGATAACATGTATGGATAGCGTACACATTCAAAATATATGTCTCAGGAGGCAGGCTCAGACGGTGTTAGGCCCAGTATGGATTGCACGTGATTGCACAAAGGTTAGAAAGGGTACCGTATCCCCAGATAACATGTATGGATAGCGTACACATTCAAAATATATGTCTATACATCAGGAGGCAGGCTCAGACGGTGTTAGGCCCAGTATGGATTGCACGTGATTGCACAAAGGTTAGAAAGGGTACCGTTTCCCCGGATAACATGTATGGATAGCATACACATTCAAAATATATGTCTCAGTAGACAGGCTCAGACGGTGTTAGGCCCAGTATGGATTGCACGTGATTGCACAAAGGTTAGAAAGGGTACCGTATCCCCAGATAACATGTATGGATAGCGTACACATTCAAAATATATGTCTCAGTAGGCAGGCTCAGACGGTGTTAGGCCCAGTATGGATTGCACGTGATTGCACAAAGGTTAGAAAGGGTACCGTATCCCCGGATAACATGTATGGATAGCGTACACATTCAAAATATATGTCTCAGGAGGCAGGCTCAGACGGTGTTAGGCCCAGTATGGATTGCACGTGATTGCTCAAAGGTTAGAAAGGGTACCGTATCCCCGGATAACATGTATGGATAGCATACACATTCAAAATATATGTCTCAGGAGGCAGGCTCAGACGGTGTTAGGCCCAGTATGGATTGCACGTGATTGCACAAAGGTTAGAAAGGGTACCGTATCCCCGGATAACATGTATGGATAGCGTACACATTCAAAATATATGTCTCAGGAGGCAGGCTCAGACGGTGTTAGGCCCAGTATGGATTGCACGTGATTGCACAAAGGTTAGAAAGGGTACCGCATCCCCGGATAACATGTATGGATAGCGTACACATTCAAAATATATGTCTCAGGAGGCAGGCTCAGACGGTGTTAGGCCCAGTATGGATTGCACGTGATTGCACAAAGGTTAGAAAGGGTACCGTATCCCCGGATAACATGTATGGATAGCGTACACATTCAAAATATATGTCTCAGGAGGCAGGCTCAGACGGTGTTAGGCCCAGTATGGATTGCACGTGATTGCACAAAGGTTAGAAAGGGTACCGTTTCCCCGGATAACATGTATGGATAGCGTACACATTCAAAATATATGTCTCAGGAGGCAGGCTCAGACGGTGTTAGGCCCAGTATGGATTACACGTGATTGCACAAAGGTGAGAAAGGGTACCGTATCCACAGATAACGTGTATGGATAGCGTACACATTAAAAATATATGTCTATACATCAGGAGGCAGGCTCAGACGGTGTTAGGCCCAGTATGGATTGCACGTGATTGCACAAAGGTTAGAAAGGGTACCGTTTCCCTGGATAACATGTATGGATAGCATACACATTCAAAATATATGTCTCAGTAGACAGGCTCAGACGGTGTTAGGCCCAGTATGGATTGCACGTGATTGCACAAAGGTTAGAAAGGGTACCGTATCCCCAGATAACATGTATGGATAGCGTACACATTCAAAATATATGTCTCAGTAGGCAGGCTCAGACGGTGTTAGGCCCAGTATGGATTGCACGTGATTGCACAAAGGTTAGAAAGGGTACCGTATCCCCGGATAACATGTATGGATAGCGTACACATTCAAAATATATGTCTCAGGAGGCAGGCTCAGACGGTGTTAGGCCCAGTATGGATTGCACGTGATTGCTCAAAGGTTAGAAAGGGTACCGTATCCCCGGATAACATGTATGGATAGCATACACATTCAAAATATATGTCTCAGGAGGCAGGCTCAGACGGTGTTAGGCCCAGTATGGATTGCACGTGATTGCACAAAGGTTAGAAAGGGTACCGTATCCCCGGATAACATGTATGGATAGCGTACACATTCAAAATATATGTCTCAGGAGGCAGGCTCAGACGGTGTTAGGCCCAGTATGGATTGCACGTGATTGCACAAAGGTTAGAAAGGGTACCGTATCCCCGGATAACATGTATGGATAGCGTACACATTCAAAATATATGTCTCAGGAGGCAGGCTCAGACGGTGTTAGGCCCAGTATGGATTGCACGTGATTGCACAAAGGTTAGAAAGGGTACCGCATCCCCGGATAACATGTATGGATAGCGTACACATTCAAAATATATGTCTCAGGAGGCAGGCTCAGACGGTGTTAGGCCCAGTATGGATTGCACGTGATTGCACAAAGGTTAGAAAGGGTACCGTATCCCCGGATAACATGTATGGATAGCGTACACATTCAAAATATATGTCTCAGGAGGCAGGCTCAGACGGTGTTAGGCCCAGTATGGATTGCACGTGATTGCACAAAGGTTAGAAAGGGTACCGTATCCCCGGATAACATGTATGGATAGCGTACACATTCAAAATATATGTCTCAGGAGGCAGGCTCAGACGGTGTTAGGCCCAGTATGGATTGCACGTGATTGCACAAAGGTTAGAAAGGGTACCGTTTCCCCGTATAACATGTATGGATAGCGTACACATTCAAAATATATGTCTATACATCAGGAGGCAGGCTCAGACGGTGTCAGGCACAGTATGGATTTGACGGCCCAGACTACACAGCGGAGGAGCAGGGAGAGGTAAAGATTGCAAATGCTGGGGCCCTGCCCAAGCAAGGGGGGCCCACTCGTGGGCGTCGGTACTGGCACTGGGCCCCTCATAGTACGGCGGTGTGTCTGACGGCGGGTGTGCACCACCACCGTCAGAGACACTTGATTGCACTATGAAGGACCCTGTACAAGTGCCCGCGCCCAAGAGTCGGCCTACCCACCTGTCCAGGGCAACGGCACTCGCACGGTGTCGTGCGGTAGGTGGTGACCCCGGCCATGGGGGGGGAGGCAGCACAGTTAGGGAGTTTTAGAAAGTGGCATATGTTGATGTTGGACATTCAGCTGATGCAAAAGGTGAAATAGGTCAAGTCCCAGGAAGAGGTGGACCAAAGCAAGCCATTTTTCTGTCACCCTATGTGTCATCAGAGGAAGGTGGGACAAAATCCTTGGAAACCCATGCGTGGTTCATTTTAATGAAGGTTAGATCATCCACATTTTGGGTTGACAGACGGTTCCTTTTTTCTGTCAGGATTGATCCAGCTGCACTGAAGACTCTTTCCGATAGCACACTTGCAGCTGGGCAAGCGAGCTCCTGTAAGGCATATTGGGCCAATTCAGGCCAGGTGTCCAGTTTAGCGGCCCAATAGTCAAAGGGGAATGACCTGTGTGGGAGAACATTGATATGGGAGGAAAAGTAGTTTGTAACCATAGTTGACAACTGCTGTCTCCTGTCACTTTCCATCGATGCAGTATTACCAGTTGTGTGAGCGGTACTTGAAAAATCAGTCCACAACATTGTCATGAAACCCCTGTCTCCAACGCCACTTCTGCTGTGTGCACCACGAACACCTCTGCCAAGCTGCCCCCGGCCCATACGGCTCGTGTGAGAACCATCACCGCTGCTGTGTGCTGGGAATGCCTCAAGCAACCGATTTACCAGAGTTGCTTGTTTATTAGCCAATATTAGGTCAAGGTTCTCCTGTGGCATGATGTTTTGTAATTTGCCTTTATAGCGTGGATCCAGGATGCTGGCCAACCAGTAGTCGTCATCGTTCATCATTTTGGCAATGCGGGGGTCCCTTTTTAGGATCTGCAAGGCATAATCTGACATGTGGGCCAATGTTCCCGGTGTCAATGATGCACTGCGAGTGCTGGTTGGATGAGCACTTTCTGGCAAATCCACATCCCTCCAGTCACGCACAAACCCTGTACCAGACCTTGCCACGCCAACATTTTCACTTGCCCCACGAGATGCATCCTCCTCCCCTAAGTAATCATCCCCACCATCCTCCTCCTTCTCCTCCTCTTCTTCCTCCACCTCGTCCAGGAGAGGTCCCTGAGCAGACAATGGCTGAATGTCATCAAGGATTCCCTCCTCCTCAACATTGGCTGCAGACGCCTGCTCCTTAAGGTGCGTCAAAGTTTGCATGAGCAGACGCATAAGTGGGATGCTCATGCTTAGGATGGCGTCGTCTGCGCTTACCAGCCGTGTGCATTCCTCAAAACACTGAAGGACTTTACAGAGGTCTTTCAGCTTCGACCACTGCACACCTGTCAACTCCATGTCTGCTCTCAAAGTGCCTGGCCGTGTATCCTCCCACAAATGCATTATGGCCTGCCTCTGCTTGCACAGCCGCTCCACCATGTGCAGGGTGGAGTTCCACCTTGTTGCAATGTCGATAATGAGGCGGTGGTTGGGAAGGTGGAGCAATCGCTGCAGCTTCTGCATACGAACGGAGTGTACAGGCGACCGGCTGATGTGCGCGCACAGTCTTCGCACCTTCTGGAGCAGGGCTGTTAACTCCGGATAATTTTTGAGGAAGCACTGCACCACCAGGTTCAAGGTGTGAGCCAAGCAAGGTATATGGCTGAGTTTTGAAAGGGCTATGGCTGCCACAAAATTACGGCCGTTATCACTAACTACCTTGCCTGTCTCAAGATGTACACTGCCCAGCCATGACTCAGTTTGTCGCTTCAAGTACTCGGCCAGCACCTCGGCGGTGTGTCTGTTGCCCAAACACATCATCTGCAACACAGCCTGCTGACGCTTTCCACTAGCTGCTCGATAGGGTGACACATCGTGTGCAACAGTGGCAGCTGCAGATGGAGTGCTCGTACGACTGCGCTCTGTGGACGAGCTTTCGCTTCTGGAGGAGGAGGAGGAGGGTCGAACGCCTACAGCCAACTGTTTCCTATACCGTGGGCTAGGCAGCACTGTCCCACCACCGCTGTCCCCTGTGGACCCTGCATCCACCACATTAACCCAGTGCGCAGTGATGGACACGTAACGGCCCTGGCCATGCCGACTGGACCATGCATCAGTTGTGAGGTGCACCTTTCCGCTCACTGACTGCTTGAGTGCATGGACAATGCGGTCTTTCACATGATGGTGGAGGGCTGGGATGGCTTTGCGAGAGAAGAAGTGGCGACTGGGTAGGTCATAGCGTGGTACTGCATAGGCCATGAGTTCGCGGAAAGCTGTGCTTTCCACCAACCGAAAGGGCATCATCTCAAACGAGATTAGTTTGGCAATGTGGGCGTTCAAACCCAGTGTACGCGGATGAGAGACTGAGTACTTTCTTGACCTACTCATAGTGTCTGGGAGGGTGAGCTGGACTTGAGAGCTGCATATGGTGGAAGTAGCGGTGGACAGGGTGGACTGAGAGAGGGTTGATGATGGTGATGGAGTTGGTGTTCTTTCTGATGGCCTAGAATCAGTCTTTCGTTGATATAACAGTGGGATTCCCTGACTGCTGTGGCCTTTCAACGACACCTCAACATTTGCTGCTGTGCTAACCGGTGGGCTTACAGTGGGGGAAACAATGTAGCGTTGCTGACTACCTTCGTTGTGATCAGTTGCACATGTGGCACTTGAGGTTTGGTGTTGTGTCCACGCTTGCAAGTGCATGCTGGTTAAATGTCTAAGCATGCAACTGGTATTCAAATTTTTCAGATTTTTCCCTCAGCTAAAGGTCTTTGCGCACTTCTTACAGATAACCTTGGCCTGATCATGAGGATTTTGTTCAAAAAAGTGCCACACTGCACTCTTCCTACTTTGGCAGACATTTTGCGGCCTAGCACGCTGTGATCTTTTGACCCTCTGGACAAGCTGTCCAGCAACTCTTTTGATGTTTGGAACCTGTCTTTGGAGTGCTCCGGGCCTGCCAGATAACAGCTGTTGCGATGTCGATGTCTGCTGTGGATGCTCCTCATCTGAGCTATTGGAAGCAGCACCCTCTTCCCCCAATGGATGCCAATCTGGGTCAACAACTGGGTCATCCATCACCTCCTCTTCTATGTCATGTGCACCTTCCTCAGTGTCACCGTGTATGGTGGTATAGTGTGCGGGAAGTGCACCTGAGTCTCATCAGGGTCAGAATCTGGCTCTGTACACTGCGAGGACAATGTAGTGCTCTGAGTGAATGTACCAGCAGAATCATCCATCAGCGGCTGTGCATCAGTGCACTCCATGTCAGATTCATCTTGGCCTGGGTAATTCACCATTTCACTTGATAATCCAGGCATGGTATGTGAAATCAGCTCCATGGAGTAATCAGTAGTATGGCCTGCGTCATCCTTCAATCTTGGTTGGGGTGAAGGACACAAGGAAAGGTGTGGTTCATGAACATGAGCCTCCAATGACGACTCAGTGCTTTTACTTTTTACAACTTCAGAAGAGGAGGCGATAGAGCTGGAGGCTGAGTCAGCAATGTAAGACAAAACTTTTTCCTGATGCTCTGGCTTTAAAAGTGGTTTGCCAACTCCTAGAAAACTAAGCGTTCGAGGCCTTATGTAGCCAGACGATGACGCAGGCTCAACACCTCCTGCATTCGGTCCTATTTTGCTCTTGCCACGACCATCAGATCCACCACCAACACCATCATTACCAGCTGCCAACCCCCGCCCAATTCCACGGCCTCTTCCACCAGCCTTCCTCATTTTTGGTAGAAATGTAGACAAAATCCAACAAATTATATAGTAATGTAAAACAAGGTACAAGGTGTCTATAGGACAGGGGAGATTTTAAATTTCTGCAGACACTTGTGGACACTGGACACTTTTGGATTGTGTGAGGCCCACTTATATCTGAGCGCTATGTGACAGGCTCGATGGCACAGCTGTGACCAAAGTGACTAGAGGATAAGGGAGATTTTGAATCTCTGCACACACTTTTGGACACTGGACACTTTTGGATTGTGTGAGGCCCAATGAATATCTGAGCGCTATGTGACAGGCTCGATGGCACAGCTGTGACCAAAGTGACTAGAGGATAAGGGAGATTTTGAATCTCTGCACACACTTTTGGACACTGGACACTTTTGGATTGTGTGAGGCCCAATGAATATCTGAGCGCTATGTGACAGGCTCGATGGCACAGCTGTGACCAAAGTGACTAGAGGATAAGGGAGATTTTGAATCTCTGCACACACTTTTGGACACTGGACACTTTTGGATTGTGTGAGGCCCAATGAATATCTGAGCGCTATGTGACAGGCTCGATGGCACAGCTGTGACCAAAGTGACTAGAGGATAAGGGAGATTTTGAATCTCTGCACACACTTTTGGACACTGGACACTTTTGGATTGTGTGAGGCCCAATGAATATCTGAGCGCTATGTGACAGGCTCGATGGCACAGCTGTGACCAAAGTGACTAGAGGATAAGGGAGATTTTGAATCTCTGCACACACTTTTGGACACTGGACACTTTTGGATTGTGTGAGGCCCAATGAATATCTGAGCGCTATGTGACAGGCTCGATGGCACAGCTGTGACCAAAGTGACTAGAGGATAAGGGAGATTTTGAATCTCTGCACACACTTTTGGACACTGGACACTTTTGGATTGTGTGAGGCCCAATGAATATCTGAGCGCTATGTGACAGGCTCGATGGCACAGCTGTGACCAAAGTGACTAGAGGATAAGGGAGATTTTGAATCTCTGCACACACTTTTGGACACTGGACACTTTTGGATTGTGTGAGGCCCAATGAATATCTGAGCGCTATGTGACAGGCTCGATGGCACAGCTGTGACCAAAGTGACTAGAGGATAAGGGAGATTTTGAATCTCTGCACACACTTTTGGACTCTGGACACTTTTGGATTGTGTGAGGCCCAATGAATATCTGAGCGCTATGTGACAGGCTCGATGGCACAGCTGTGACCAAAGTGACTAGAGGATAAGGGAGATTTTGAATCTCTGCACACACTTTTGGACACTGGACACTTTTGGATTGTGTGAGGCCCAATGAATATCTGAGCGCTATGTGACAGGCTCGATGGCACAGCTGTGACCAAAGTGACTAGAGGATAAGGGAGATTTTGAATCTCTGCACACACTTTTGGACACTGGACACTTTTGGATTGTGTGAGGCCCAATGAATATCTGAGCGCTATGTGACAGGCTCGATGGCACAGCTGTGACCAAAGTGACTAGAGGATAAGGGAGATTTTGAATCTCTGCACACACTTTTGGACACTGGACACTTTTGGATTGTGTGAGGCCCAATGAATATCTGAGCGCTATGTGACAGGCTCGATGGCACAGCTGTGACCAAAGTGACTAGAGGATAAGGGAGATTTTGAATCTCTGCACACACTTTCGGACACTGGACACTTTTGGATTGTGTGAGGCCCAATGAATATCTGAGCGCTATGTGACAGGCTCGATGGCACAGCTGTGACCAAAGTGACTAGAGGATAAGGGAGATTTTGAATCTCTGCACACACTTTTGGACACTGGACACTTTTGGATTGTGTGAGGCCCAATGAATATCTGAGCGCTATGTGACAGGCTCGATGGCACAGCTGTGACCAAAGTGACTAGAGGATAAGGGAGATTTTGAATCTCTGCACACACTTTTGGACACTGGACACTTTTGGATTGTGTGAGGCCCAATGAATATCTGAGCGCTATGTGACAGGCTCGATGGCACAGCTGTGACCAAAGTGACTAGAGGATAAGGGAGATTTTGAATCTCTGCACACACTTTTGGACACTGGACACTTTTGGATTGTGTGAGGCCCAATGAATATCTGAGCGCTATGTGACAGGCTCGATGGCACAGCTGTGACCAAAGTGACTAGAGGATAAGGGAGATTTTGAATCTCTGCACACACTTTTGGACACTGGACACTTTTGGATTGTGTGAGGCCCAATGAATATCTGAGCGCTATGTGACAGGCTCGATGGCACAGCTGTGACCAAAGTGACTAGAGGATAAGGGAGATTTTGAATCTCTGCACACACTTTTGGACACTGGACACTTTTGGATTGTGTGAGGCCCAATGAATATCTGAGCGCTATGTGACAGGCTCGATGGCACAGCTGTGACCAAAGTGACTAGAGGATAAGGGAGATTTTGAATCTCTGCACACACTTTTGGACACTGGACACTTTTGGATTGTGTGAGGCCCAATGAATATCTGAGCGCTATGTGACAGGCTCGATGGCACAGCTGTGACCAAAGTGACTAAAGGATAAGGGAGATTTTGAATCTCTGCACACACTTTTGGACACTGGACACTTTTGGATTGTGTGAGGCCCAATGAATATCTGAGCGCTATGTGACAGGCTCGATGGCACAGCTGTGACCAAAGTGACTAGAGGATAAGGGAGATTTTGAATCTCTGCACACACTTTTGGACACTGGACACTTTTGGATTGTGTGAGGCCCAATGAATATCTGAGCGCTATGTGACAGGCTCGATGGCACAGCTGTGACCAAAGTGACTAGAGGATAAGGGAGATTTTGAATCTCTGCACACACTTTTGGACACTGGACACTTTTGGATTGTGTGAGGCCCAATGAATATCTGAGCGCTATGTGACAGGCTCGATGGCACAGCTGTGACCAAAGTGACTAGAGGATAAGGGAGATTTTGAATCTCTGCACACACTTTTGGACACTGGACACTTTTGGATTGTGTGAGGCCCAATGAATATCTGAGCGCTATGTGACAGGCTCGATGGCACAGCTGTGACCAAAGTGACTAGAGGATAAGGGAGATTTTGAATCTCTGCACACACTTTTGGACACTGGACACTTTTGGATTGTGTGAGGCCCAATGAATATCTGAGCGCTATGTGACAGGCTCGATGGCACAGCTGTGACCAAAGTGACTAGAGGATAAGGGAGATTTTGAATCTCTGCACACACTTTTGGACACTGGACACTTTTGGATTGTGTGAGGCCCAATGAATATCTGAGCGCTATGTGACAGGCTCGATGGCACAGCTGTGACCAAAGTGACTAGAGGATAAGGGAGATTTTGAATCTCTGCACACACTTTTGGACACTGGACACTTTTGGATTGTGTGAGGCCCAATGAATATCTGAGCGCTATGTGACAGGCTCGATGGCACAGCTGTGACCAAAGTGACTAGAGGATAAGGGAGATTTTGAATCTCTGCACACACTTTTGGACACTGGACACTTTTGGATTGTGTGAGGCCCAATGAATATCTGAGCGCTATGTGACAGGCTCGATGGCACAGCTGTGACCAAAGTGACTAGAGGATAAGGGAGATTTTGAATCTCTGCACACACTTTTGGACACTGGACACTTTTGGATTGTGTGAGGCCCAATGAATATCTGAGCGCTATGTGACAGGCTCGATGGCACAGCTGTGACCAAAGTGACTAGAGGATAAGGGAGATTTTGAATCTCTGCACACACTTTTGGACACTGGACACTTTTGGATTGTGTGAGGCCCAATGAATATCTGAGCGCTATGTGACAGGCTCGATGGCACAGCTGTGACCAAAGTGACTAGAGGATAAGGGAGATTTTGAATCTCTGCACACACTTTTGGACACTGGACACTTTTGGATTGTGTGAGGCCCAATGAATATCTGAGCGCTATGTGACAGGCTCGATGGCACAGCTGTGACCAAAGTGACTAGAGGATAAGGGAGATTTTGAATCTCTGCACACACTTTTGGACACTGGACACTTTTGGATTGTGTGAGGCCCAATGAATATCTGAGCGCTATGTGACAGGCTCGATGGCACAGCTGTGACCAAAGTGACTAGAGGATAAGGGAGATTTTGAATCTCTGCACACACTTTTGGACACTGGACACTTTTGGATTGTGTGAGGCCCACTGATATCTGAGCGCTATGTCACAGGCTCGATGGCACAGCTGTGACAAAAGTGACTAGAGGATAAGGGAGATTGGATTGCTTTTAAAAAAGCAGTTTGCAGAGCAGTGGGTAAACAGCAATGCCAGCCTGTCAGGAAGCCTTAAAAGGCAGCCCAACAACCAACACCACTGATACACCACAATATAGCCTCCCCTTGCACTGCACACACAGTGACTGGTGTGTTGTGCAGGCCAAATTGCTAGCAGCAGAAGCAGTTTTTTTTTCTTCTCAGCAGGACAAAAAAAAAAATTGGGATTGCTTTTAAAAAAGCAGTTTGCGGAGCAGTGGGTAAACAGCAATGCAGGAATGTCAGGAAGCCTTAGAAGGCAGCCCAACAACCAACACCACTGATACACCACTATATAGCCTCCCCTTGCACTGCACACACAGTGACTGGTGTGTTGTGCAGGCCAAATCGCTAGCAGCAGAAGCAGTTTTTTTGTCTTCTTCCCTGCCTAACGCTCTCCCTACAGAATCAGCAGCAACCTCTCCCTATACTGAGATCGGCAGAAGTAATATGGCGGTCGGCGTGCACGCACTTTTATACCCCCTGTGACGCCCACCAAAGCAAGCCAATCACTTGCATGCCCTTCTGAAAGATGGTGGTGACCCCTGCCTATGTCATCACGTTGTCCACAGTGTCCGTGGATCCTGATTGGCTGAAAAAGAGCGCAAAACAAACTTTTGAAACGCGACTTTGGCGCGTAAGTCGCCGACCTCGTGGCCAACCTCATCCTAGGGTCGGGTTTCGTTTCATGAAACCCGATTTTGCCTAAAGTCGGCGACTTTTGAAATTTTTCGACCCGTTTCGCTCAACTCTAGTCTTCAGTGCAGCTGGATCAATCCTGACAGAAAAAAGGACCCGTCTGTCAACCCAAAATGTGGATGATCTAACCTTCATTAAAATGAACCACGCATGGGTTTCCGAGGATTTTGTCCCACCTTCCCCTGATGACACATAGGGTGACAGAAAAATGGCTTGCTTTGGTCCACCTCTTCCTGGGACTTGACCTATTTCACCTTTTGCATCAGCTGAATGTCCAACATCAACATATGCCACTTTCTAAAACTCCCTAACTGTGCTGCCTCCCCCCCATGGCCGGGGTCACCACATAGCGCACGACACCGTGCAAGTGCCGTTGCCCTGGACAGGTGGGTAGGCCGACTCTTGGGCGCGGGCACTGGCACAGGGTCCCTCATAGTGCAATCAAGTGTCTCTGACGGTGGTGGTGCACACCCGCCATCAGACACACCGCCGTACTATGAGGGGCCCAGTGCCAGTAACGACGCCCACGAGTGGGCCCCCCTTGCTTGGGCAGGGCCCCAGCATTTGCAATCTTTACCTCTCCCTGCTCCTCCGCTGTGTAGTCTGGGCCGTCAAATCCATACTGTGCCTGACACCGTTTGAGCCTGCCTCCTGATGTATAGACATATATTTTGAATGTGTACGCTATCCATACATGTTATCTGGGGATACGGTACCCTTTCTCACCTTTGTGCAATCACGTGCAATCCATACTGGGCCTAACACCGTCTGAGTCTGCCTCCTGATGTATAGACATATCTTTTGAATGTGTACGCTATCCATACATGTTATCTGGGGATACGGTACCCTTTCTAACCTTTGTGCAATCACGTGCAATCCATACTGGGCCTAACACCGTCTGAGCCTGCCTCCTGATGTATAGACATATCTTTTGAATGTGTACGCTATCCATACATGTTATCTGGGGATACGGTACCCTTTCTAACCTTTGTGCAATCACGTGCAATCCATACTGGGCCTAACACCGTCTGAGCCTGCCTCCTGATGTATAGACATATCTTTTGAATGTGTACGCTATCCATACATGTTATCTGGGGATACGGTACCCTTTCTAACCTTTGTGCAATCACGTGCAATCCATACTGGGCCTAACACCGTCTGAGCCTGCCTCCTGATGTATAGACATATCTTTTGAATGTGTACGCTATCCATACATGTTATCTGGGGATACGGTACCCTTTCTAACCTTTGTGCAATCACGTGCAATCCATACTGGGCCTAACACCGTTTGAGCCTGCCTCCTGATGTATAGACATATCTTTTGAATGTGTACGCTATCCATACATGTTATCTGGGGATACGGTACCCTTTCTAACCTTTGTGCAATCTTGTGCAATCCATACTGGGCCTAACACCGTCTGAGCCTGCCTCCTGATGTATAGACATATCTTTTGAATGTGTAAGCTATCCATACATGTTATCTGGGGATACGGTACCCTTTCTAACCTTTGTGCAATCATGTGCAATCCATACTGGGCCTAACACCGTCTGAGCCTGCCTCCTGATGTATAGACATATCTTTTGAATGTGTACGCTATCCATACATGTTATCTGGGGATACGGTACCCTTTCTAACCTTTGTGGAATCACGTGCAATCCATACTGGGCCTAACACCGTCTGAGCCTGCCTCCTGATGTATAGACATATCTTTTGAATGTGTACGCTATCCATACATGTTATCTGGGGATACGGTACCCTTTCTAACCTTTGTGTAATCACGTGCAATCCATACTGGGCCTAACACCGTCTGAGCCTGCCTCCTGATGTATAGACATATCTTTTGAATGTGTACGCTATCCATACATGTTATCTGGGGATACGGTACCCTTTCTAACCTTTGTGCAATCACGTGCAATCCATACTGGGCCTAACATCGTCTGAGCCTGCCTCCTGATGTATAGACATATCTTTTGAATGTGTACGCTATCCATACATGTTATCTGGGGATATGGTACCCTTTCTAACCTTTGTGCAATCACGTGCAATCCATACTGGGCCTAACACCATCTGAGCCTGCCTCCTGATGTATAGACATATCTTTTGAATGTGTACGCTATCCATACATGTTATCTGGGGATACGGTACCCTTTCTAACCTTTGTGCAATCACGTGCAATCCATACTGGGCCTAACACCGTCTGAGCCTGCCTCCTGATGTATAGACATATCTTTTGAATGTGTACGCTATCCATACATGTTATCTGGGTTTACGGTACCCTTTCTAACCTTTGTGCAATCATGTGCAATCCATACTGGGCCTAACACCGTCTGAGCCTGCCTCCTGATGTATAGACATATCTTTTGAATGTGTACGCTATCCATACATGTTATCTGGGGATACGGTACCCTTTCTAACCTTTGTGCAATCACGTGCAATTCATACTGGGCCTAACACAGTCTGAGCCTGCCTCCTGATGCATAGACATATCTTTTGAATGTGTACGCTATCCATACATGTTATCTGGGGATACGGTACCCTTTCTAACCTTTGTGCAATCACGTGCAATCCATACTGGGCCTAACACCGTCTGAGCCTGCCTCCTGATGTATAGACATATCTTTTGAATGTGTACGCTATCCATACATGTTATCTGGGGATACGGTACCCTTTCTAACCTTTGTGCAATCACGTGCAATCCATACTGGGCCTAACATCGTCTGAGCCTGCCTCCTGATGTATAGACATATCTTTTGAATGTGTACGCTATCCATACATGTTATCTGGGGATACGGTACCCTTTCTAACCTTTGTGCAATCACGTGCAATCCATACTGGGCCTAACACCGTCTGAGCCTGCCTCCTGATGTCTAGACATATCTTTTGAATGTGTACGCCATCCATACATGTTATCTGGGGATACGGTACCCTTTCTAACCTTTGTGCAATCACGTGCAATCCATACTGGGCCTAACACCGTCTGAGCCTGCCTCCTGATGTATAGACATATCTTTTGACTGTGTACGCTATCCATACATGTTATCTGGGGATACGGTACCCTTTCTAACCTTTGTTCAATCACGTGCAATCCATACTGGGACTAACACCGTCTGAGCCTGCCTCCTGATGTATAGACATATCTTTTGAATGTGTACGCTATCCATACATGTTATCTGGGGATACGGTACCCTTTCTAACCTTTGTGCAATCACGTGCAATCCATACTGGGCCTAACACCGTCTGAGCCTGCCTCCTGATGTATAGACATGTCTTTTGAATGTGTACGCTATCCATACATGTTATCTGGGGATACGGTACCCTTTCTCACCTTTGTGCAATCACGTGCAATCCATACTGGGCCTAACACCGTCTGAGCCTGCCTCCTGATGTATAGACATATCTTTTGAATGTGTACGCTATCCATACATGTTATCTGGGGATACGGTACCCTTTCTAACCTTTGTGGAATCACGTGCAATCCATCCTGGGCCTAACACCGTCTGAGCCTGCCTCCTGATGTATAGACATATATTTTTAATGTGTACGCTATCCATACACGTTATCTGTGGATACGGTACCCTTTCTCACCTTTGTGCAATCACGTGTAATCCATACTGGGCGTGAGAACGGCTGGCGAGCTGTCAAGCAAGCTACAGCACCTGTGGTTTGCACATGTAAGTTTTTCATTTTTTCAGGAATGACGGTTAGGCCTAATTCCGGAACTGCGGTTGACCTGCACTTACTGTGAAATCATTGTTCGCGGGTAATAATTGTAATCAGTGATCCCCATCACTAACGTTTTTCAGCGGTTTATCAGCACCTGTAAGCGACAAACGCTGGCCTTTTCAGTGTAGCGCACATGCAGCCACGGACATGTAAGGGCATGACACACCAGTTATTGGCCAATCTCATGTGCCAGAGCCTCATGTGTCCCTCTAGTAAGCCGGACTCGGACCGCGGGGCATGACGGAGTCTCGTTCGTTAACGGAATTAAGCTTGCAATGTGTGCATCTGTTCTGTAGCTGGCATGGTTGAGGTTGCCTGTGTTGAGTCAAATTACGCCGTAGGCTCCACTCCTGGTGGTGCCCTTCTGGACATTCCTTTAAGGTTCAGCTTTGCAACCATACTGCCCACGTAAAACAAACACTTTGCCTTCATGAACGCTGTTTGGAGGGTCATGACTCGTGGGAATAACGCCGCCCAATCAGTTAACCTGCTAGAGAGATCCTTCGTTGCTCCCAAGCATGACATCACACTCCCTAGGGGTGAAGGTAATGCCACTGTGGCGACCGTACTCCTGGGGGCGACACAAGTGCACTGATGCCCAGCCACTGCTCGATGAATCTGCTGGCACATTGACCCAGACCACTACATTCCCCTCGCATGCTACCCGGCCTGAATCTGACCCTGATGAAACTCAGGTTACCCTTCCCATATACAGTTCCATCTTACACGGTGACAAAGAGGAAGCTGCAGATGAAAGTGCAGGTTCGGCCCACCCGCCATCAGACACACCACCGTACTATCAGGGGCCCTGTGCCAGTGCCGTCACCAACGAGTGGGCCCCCCCTGCTTGCTCAGGATCACAGCACTTGCAAGGTTGAAATACTGTGCAGTGAGATGGAAGATGGGGACGACGAGGAGTCCAGACTAGTACAGGGATTCCCTAGCGAGGAGACTTATTTGATTGTTTTCAATGTTGGGACAGCAATTTTTGGGGAGCACTATACTCTGGAGAATGATAGATGGGGCCCACCATACACTGGAACATTCCAAAGGTGGACATCAGACACTGGAGCAGCATTTACAGGGCCCATTATACACTAGAGCATTAGAAATGGGGCCCATTATGTTTGGAGCATTATTTGGGCCCATAAGACAGTGGAGCTTCATCCATGGGGACCAACATATACTGTAGCATTATGTGGAGCTCATCATATACTGTTTCAAACATTATATGGGACCAATGATTCTGTATGGAGAAATAGATGGGCCTCGTCATGAGATGTAAAAAGTGAGGTATTTTTCATTGTACTATACCGCTATTTCTCTGCCGTATCGGAGCAGGATGAGTTGTGGTATGTGTTAAAGGGGTGCTCTTTCGCCCAGGGCACATGAAAACCTGGAGCCAGCCCTCCCCCCCACAGTCTGTAGCCAAATAACCCCCATTTTTCAGTGCGTAACTTGTATTATGAAGTTAATTATGGTTGACAAGCTTAAGTAAGAAGAATTGATGCTTTTGGCATTCAAATGGGCACTGTTGGTGTGTTTCCTGTCCTCCTCTCACTGCCGACTTTTATTCCTCATTGACTTACATTGGGTTTCGTGTTTCGGGACGACCCCGACTTTTCTCTATAATCGGACGATCTTGCTCGACCCGACTTTTGGAAAAGTCGGGTTTCACGAAACGAAACGCGACCCTAAAAAACCAAAAGTCACTCAACTCTACTTCTCAGTACTAAACCTAGCTAATTTAAAATGTGCAAGGCGTGCTACTAATGCCGAGGATTGCAGGTCCTAGTTTCATCAGGGTTTACTCCACCTCCTACACCAGTTCCTGCAGCCTGGAGTGTGTATAGATCCGAAAGTGATGAGACATATATTTTCAGCTTCAGGACAAATTGGGGAAGAAGATGCATATTTTTTCATAACTGTAACCCCTGCCTATAAGCCATAAATCAATAGTGAATAAGAGTCAGTGATAAGCGGTCTTAAAAGAGCGCTTAGGAAGCAACTCAGGGATGTCAGGTCTCCACCGCAGCTCCAGCTGAAAACCTCCAAAAAAATGGAAAATGGTCTTATGAGCGCAGGAAAGAGACTCAGACAAGAGATGGGTTTAATAAACCACAACGCGTTTCGACAGAGGATCCGTCTTCATCAGGTGGAAGTTCCTGATGAAGATGGATCCTCCGTGGAAACGCATTGTGGTTTAAACCCATCTCTTGTCTGAGTCTCTTTCCTGCACTCATGAGACCGTTTTCCATTTTCTCATAAATCAATAGTGGGCAGATTGCTGACAACAGCCATGTCATGTTTGGTCTCTTGGTAATGGTAAAATACTGCCAAAAATATGGCTGCAATCTTAAATTTCTGCAGTTATCAGAAGTGAAAATATCACATAAGTTGGGAATTTCATAAAATCCTAAAGAGCTGAGAACATCCCGGAACCCAGCCCACATAAGGTCATCAAGGGGGGGTCAGCTGGCCCTCAGGGGGTCCTGTCCCATCTTTCAGCACCTGGCATGCTTCTGATTCCTGGGTTTGCTATAACTGCAACCAAACTAGTCACATCAGCCTCACCTGCCTGGAGAGGCAGAAGATGAATCCACACCTGAGGTCCAGGGGCCTGGTGCAGCTATTTTTTTTGTGGACGGGCAGGTTGAGAGGGCCCATGAGAATTTGCAACTGCTTACTGTGGCCAACAACATTACTGCTGTGCTCAAGGACACCAACACAGAACGAACCCTCTTCCACCCTGAGTTTGTGCTACTGGAAGAATTCATCTCTGAGAAGAGCCTGTCACCAAGTTTGAGGGTGTGTGCCATCCCTTGGCTTGGGTTTTCCTGGATTGGGGTGTGGGGAGGGGGTTAAGGGAAGTGGGGGTGTCCAACAATCTCCCTACAAATGTTTTATTAGGAACTGATCTGGGATGGTTGGTTGCCCAATACATCCCTGGCAACCCTCCCAGATCTGATATGTCATGTTATGCAATTGTCAATACTGTCAATGTATAATGAAAATGTGTTAAGGTAGAACAAAGCAACATCACGTGGTGATGTTGCTGAGGATCCCCTAAAAGTAGCCAGCATAAGTGCTAATGGTGATGGGGACAGAAACGGGGATTACGAAGCATGTGGTCCCGTGCAACTGACCAGTGTCATGATGGACGGTGATATGGCTGATAGTGCCTGCCCCATGATTAGCTCAGCTCCTGAGGTAACAGAGGAGGATAAGGAGAAGCACGGGGATCAAAAGGCAAGTGGTCGCATGCAACTGACAAGTGTCACAATGGACAGTGACATGGCCAACAATAGGTGCAGAGAAGGTCTTATCCCCAGCCTTTTCAGGGGGTGGGAAAGAATGTCCCACAACCAATCAGGATGAGGGAAAAGTGTGTCCTACCCTCCCACAGGACAATGGGAAAGAGGTACCCATGGCCTGTCAGGGGGGGTGGGAAAATTGTACCCTGAGTCTGTCAGGGTGGTGGGAAGGAGTGTCCCACAACCTGACAGGGTAATCGGAAAGAAGGACCCCTAGTCAGTCAGAGTAATGGGCAGGTGTATCCCATAGCCTGTCTGAGTGGCAGGAACGTAGTATTCACAATCGGTCAGGGTGGTGGTAGAGTTGAGTACACAGCCTGTTAGACAAATGGGAAAGTGTTGTTTTCCCCCCGGGGAGATGGCCGCAGGTAGCGCACTGACTTCTGGAACCACATCATCTAGCAGGATAACCAGACAAGTGACTGATCCAGAACAGGCCCCTGAGGGTCCCTGTGAGGTTGTGGCCTTAGCAGCACCTCTGGCTACCTCTAGACTCCAGGAGTCTCAGACCTGTCTGGTGGCGATGAATAACCAATATAAAAAGGGTGACATCCCAGGCTGCAATCTTTGACAGTTTGAAATAAAGAAAAAACAAACAAAATTCGCCTGCTGCAGGTGTAGAAATTTGGTTGTTTAAAAATTGACTATTGTCAAATATACTGTAGAACATGGTTTGTGTGAAATTTTGTGGGTTTGATATAAAAAAAAATAAAATTTCCGCTATAGGTGTACAAATTTGGTCTCTTGGTACTCGGTCCCCTGCCACCACTATTTCTCTCATTGTGACATCCCCGCCTTGTACCAGCAAGTGTCCACTAACATCACTTGTGCCCTTGACAATGGGGTTACTGGGATTGTCCTTTTAACGACTGACATGTGAACAAGCGCTTGTGACCAGAGACCCTACATTTCCATGATGGCACACTGGGTGAACATTGTGGAGGCCTGCTAATCCTCCATCTCTGATGTGCTATATCAGAGCGCATCGTCGGCATCATCCAGAAGCTGGAAGCTCTGCAGCACTGCCCCAGGGAAGCGGCAACGGACTCTGCTGAAGCTAATTTGTCTAGGAGATAAAACACACAACACAGCAGAGTTTGTGAAAGGAATAACAGACAGATCTCTAGCTGTCGCCACTAAACCTGCAACCATGCATGGTTGTGTGTGATAATGGGAGCAACCTGAAGGCGGCTGTGAAGCTTAGCAATGTCACACATGTACCATGCTTGGACAAGGTGCTCAACTGCCTTCCTGGGTCTATGGATGACCCTCCTTATAATTTTTCCTGGCTTTCCAATTTGTGTAAAGCTTTTATGAGTGTAGAAGTAACACATGCACACTTTGTTAATTTTTTACGAGGCAATCCAGTTGATGCCTTCAGTAGTGTATGGATTCCACTACTTTTAATTATTGGCAGGTTTTGCACTGTGGCAGAGATTTTTTGAGTATAGGAGTAGCACAAATACACTTTTATGCAAATAAAGTCCGTGGAGCCTCATTTAAGAGTCTCAAACACGGGACTAGCCTGATCTTCCTCCAGGGAAGGACCCAGCCAAGGAGTGGCTCCTTTCGGAAACCACCATTACCACCATATTAAGTGGCCCTTTAAGTCAATATCCAGCTCTTTATGAGTTTACAGATATGACAAGGGAAATACCAAGGCCAGGTATCCATCCACAGACAGCTGTTTCGGGGTGTTGCCCCTCATCAGTGTGGAGTAGGATTCTGGCTAGGTGGGAGCAATGCCTAGTAGACCAACATCACGAAACAATCACTAACCTCAGGGAGACCAGTCAAAGAAAACACTGCGGCAGCCGGCAAAGGCGCTCAATCAGTGAAATCCTAGGTGCATTGCTCCCTGGGAAATACGAATATGCAAATAAAGTCCGTGGAGCCTCATTTAAGAGTCTCAAACACGGGACTAGCCAGATCTTTCTCCAGGGAAGAACCCAGCCAAGGAGTGGCTCTTTTCGGAAACCACCATTACCACCATATTAAGTGGCCCTTTAACCCCTTCACGACCCAGCCTATTTTGACCTTAATGACCTGGCCATTTTTTGCATTTCTGACCAGTGTCCCTTTATGAGGTAATAACTCAGGAACGCTTCAACGCATCCTAGCGATTCTAAGATTGTTTTTTCGTGACATATTGGGCGTCATGTTAGTGGTAAATTTGGGTCGAAACTTTTTGCGTTTATTTGTGAAAAAAATGGAAATTTGGTGAAAATGTTGCAAATTTCGCAATTTTCAAATTTTGAATTTTTATTCTGTTAAACCAGAGAGTTATGTGACACAAACTAATTAATAAATAACATTTCCAACATGTCTACTTTACATCAGCACAATTTTGGAAACAATTTTTTTTTTTGTTAGGACGTTATAAGGGTTAAAAGTTGACCAGTGATTTCTCATTTTTACAACAAAATTTACAAAACCATTTTTTTTATGGACCACCTCACATTTTAAGTCACTTTGAGGGGTCTATATGGCAGAAAATACCCAAAAGTAACACCATTCTAAAAACTGCATGCCTCAAGCTACTCAAAACTACATTGAAGAAGATTATTAACCCTTCAGGTGCTTCACTGGAGCTAAAGCAACATGGAAGGAAAAAATGGACATTTCAATTTTTCCAACAAAATTTTTTTTTAGCATCAATTTTTTCATTTTCACCTGGGCAACAGGATAAAATGGATAATAAAATTTACTGGGCAATTTCTCCTGAGTACACCGATACCTCATATGTGGCCATAAACCACTGTTTGGGCGCACGGCAGGGCCCAGAAGGGAAGGAGCGCCATTTGACTTTTGAATGGAAAGTTAGCTCCAATCATTAGCGGACATCAGGTCGCTTATGGAAAGTATGTAGTGTACATCAGGTTGGTGTGTGTGGTAGGGTATGCACCACACACCCACACACACACCAACCTGACGTACACTACGCCACACACACCAACCTGCCACACTACATTAGGTTTGTGTGTGTGGCGTAGTGTATGTCAGGTTGGTGTGTGCTGTAGTGTACGTCAGGTTGGTGTGTGTGATGTAGCATACACCACACACACACACACCAACCTGACGTACACTACGCCACACACAAACACCAACCTGACGTACACTACGCCACACATACCAACCTGACACTACATCAGGTTGGTGTGTGTGGCATAGTGTATGTTAGGTTGGTGTGTGCTGTAGTGTACGTCAGGTTGGTGTGTGTGTGGTGTAGTATACACCACACACACACACCAACCTGACATACACTACGCCACACTCACACACCAACCTGACGTACACTACGCCACACATACCAACCTGACACTACATCAGGTTGGTGTGTGTGACGTAGTGTATGTCAGGTTGGTGTGTGTGCTGCAGTGTACGTCAGGTTGGTGTGTGTGGTGTAGCATACACCACACACACACACCAACCTGATGTACACTACGCCACACACACACCAACCTGACGAACACTACGCCACACATACCAACCTGACACTACATCAGGTTGGTGTGTGGCGTAGTGTATGTCAGGTTGGTGTGTGTGGTGTAGTGTACGTCAGGTTGGTGTGTGTGGTATTGTATACACCACACACACACCAACCTGACGTACACTACGCCACACACACACACCAACCTGACGTACACTACGCCACACATACCAACTTGATACTACATCAGGTTGGTGTGTGTGGCATAGTGTACGTCAGGTTGGTGTGTGGTGTAGTGTACGTCAGGTTGGTGTGTGTGGTGTTGTGTATGTCAGGCTGGTGTGGGTGAGTTCGGTAGTGGAGTGTCAGGATGTGTTTAGTCCATGGACGTGTGATGAATTCTGAAGCATTCATTCAAACACAGTCCAGGTTTGTTGGGACACGTTTCACATTGGAAACGAGTTTCCCTTCTTGTCCCCCTTTTATAGCATACCCGGCACTTTTTTTTCTCTCCTCACGGGGAAAATGTTGCCCTGGTACCATATGGGAAACTTGAGTTCCAGGGGTGCTTGGGCGCGCTCCGTCCTCCTCTCCTAAAATCATGGCCTTTATCACCGCCTCCTGGAACTCAAGGAAGGAGTGGTTCTGGCCTAGACATCGTGATAGCACGCATGCGTTATACAGTGCCATTTGTACGAGGTGCACAGCCAGTTTTTTGTACTACACCTTCGCCTTCCACATGGCACTATAGGGCTGGAGGACTTGATCAGAAAGATCAACTCCCCCCATATGATGGTTGTACACCAGGACACAGTCTGGTTTGTGGACCAGTGCTGGGGTACCTCGAACGGTGGTGGTCGTGGTGCCGGGACCATGGATTGTGGTCAAGACAAAGACGTCTCTGTTGTCTTTGAACTTGACGACAAGCATGTTGCCGCTACATTGGGCTCGGGTCTCACCCTTTCGGAGAGGCTGCTCAATTAGTGGCAAAGGGAGACCCCTCTGGTTTCTGCGCACGGTACCGCAAGCGACGGTAGCTCTGGCAGAGAGGGATTAAAATATTGTCAGGCGCAGGAGGATGCTGAGGAGAATTAGGTGGAGATGGAACCAGCGGCGGCAGCAATAGTGGGTGTGATCAGGGGTGCAGGGGGATGATCAGGGGTGCAGGGGGATGATCAGGGGTGCAGGGGGATGATCAGGGGTGCAGGGGGTGATCACCAGGGGCAGAAGGAAGCAGTCAGGTGCGAGGCGGGCAGGAGGTGGCTGAGGAGATGGATGTAAAAAACATCAGCAGGGGTTAATAAGGGGGGCAGGGGTTGATCAGGGGTTGATGGGGGTGATCACTAGGGCTGAGGGGTGATCACGGGGGGCAGGAGGGGGCTGTTAGGCACAGGAGGCGGCTGAGGAGCCTGCAGCAGCAGGGGAAATGATCAGCGGTGCTGGGGGATGATCAGAGGTGCTGGGGGATGATATGGGGTGCTGGGGGATGATAAGGGGTGCTAGGGGAAGATCAGGGGTGCTGGGGGATGATCAGGGGTGCTGGGGGATCACCAGGGGCTGTCAGGCACTGAGGGAAGGAGGTGGCTGAGGAGATAAGGAAATAAAAACCTGCAGCAGCAGGAGTTAATCAGGGGGGCAGGGGTTAATCAGGGGGGCAGGGGTTAATGAGGGTGATCACTGGGGCACAGGAGGGGGAACAGGAGGCAGTAGGTGGCTGAGGAACTGGTAGAGCTGGAAACAGCAGGTGGATGATCGGGGGTGCTGGGGGAGATCGGGGGTGATGGGGGAGGATCAGGGGTGCTGGGGGATGATCAGGGGTGCTGGGGGATGATCAGGGGTGCTGGGGGGTGAACAGGGGTGCTGGGGGATCACCAGGGCACATGGGGGCTGTCAGGCACAGGGGGGGCAGGAGGTGGCTGAGGAGATAATGAAATAAAAACCTGCAGCAGCAGGGGTTAATCAGGGGGGCAGGGGTTAATCAGGGGGGCATGGGTTATTTAGGGGGGCAGGGGTTAATCAGGGGGGCAGGGGTTAATGAGGGTGATCACTGGGGCACAGGAGGGGGCTCTCAGGCACAGGAGGCAGTAGGCGGCTGAGGAGCTGGCAGACGTGGAAACAGCAGGTGGATGATCGGGGGTGCTGGGGGAGATCGGGGGTGCTGGGGGAGGATCAAGGGAGCAGGAGATGATCCGGGGGCAGGGGTGAGTGAGCGGAGGTGGGAGGGGCTGGAATTAGGCAGCGGAGGAGAGAGATATACTACCGGAGGGCATTGCTGGCAGCGGCGATGACAGCGGCTGCGGCAGGTGAAAGCGGCGGCAGCGGCGGTGATCGCAGGTCAGGGCGGCAGTCTGGCACCTCGTTCCTCGGCTTCCACGGATGGGATGAAGTTGAGGAACGAGGCAGCCATGATTTTACTCCGCCCCTCCACATCTGATTGGAGGGCTAGCGTCACATGTACGCTAGCTCCAATCAGATGTGAGGGGGTGACAAAAAGGTCACTGGGAGTGATCGTATCCCCGGGGGGGCAAAGCCACCCCCCCGGGGGTCAAGTCTAGGTCCCCCTGTACCGGCAGGTCGGGTGAACTTTCATTGAACCCGCACACCCGACCCGCAGGAGAGAGATCTTTTCATGACACCGCATAGGCGTCATGGGTCGTTCTGGCACGACTTTTCATGACTCATATGTGGCGTCAAAGGTCGTGAAGGGGTTAAGTCAATATCCAGCAGGAACCTTTCCTTGCAACCAGAACAAATGTAAAACCTGTCCATTTATAATGACCACGGACAAGATAAAGATCCCCAACTCACATCAGGACTACAAGATCCCAGGTACTTTCACCTGCATCACATCTAATGTGGTGTACCTAATTATTTGTACTAAATGTCCAACTGGGGGACTGTATTTGGGGGGAGACAGGGCAAAAACTGAGAACAAGGATGAATTCTCATCGTCACACAATAAGAGAAAAAAGAATGGATCTACTTGTGGCAAAACATTTTTGTATCCCTGGCAATAGCATGATGGACATTAAATTACTTGTATTAAAAGGTAACTTCAAGTCTCAGAGAGACAGAAGAGTTTCTGAATACAAATTTATGAAAACTTTTAACACTCTCATTGTCATTCATACAGGAATGAATGTGTCTCATGGATTTATGTATTTTTACATCAATTAAGGAATTTGCTCTTCAGACCTTCTGGGGTCATTACACAGCAAAGAACTAGACCACAATCAGAGGGCAATAAAACCTTCACACTGCTTATCTATGAACTGTTCCAATATTTATGCTTATCCCTCTCCCATAATGACAATTCTGCTTCACATCACTTGTCTTATCTATTGCCGTTATTTCTGTGCTGTTTTGTGTATAAACATGTGATTCTTCAGATGTTGCATTAGTCTAGCCTGATGAAGAGACCTGAGTAGTCTTGAAAGCTTTCAATGTGTTACCATCTTTTCAGTTAGCCATTAAAAGGTATCAACCACTGAGGACTCTCAATTCTAAATATTCTTCTAAATTAAAGGATTAATTCACGGAAAGACTGGCGTGGGCTCCAGCCCAATATTCTCCCCAAGAGAAGGCAAGCCAGTGACTGAGGGCAGATATTAATAGCCTAGAGAGGGACCATTGTTTTTGGGCCCCCCTGGCTAAAAAAAAATCTGCCCCCAACCACCCCAGAAAAGGCGCATCTGTAAGATGCTCCAATTCCGGCACTTACCGTGTCTCTTCCCATTGCCTTGTAGCGGGTGGCATTTGGTGTAATAACAGGTTAATGTCACCTTGCTATTGTAAGGTGACATTAAGCCTGGTTAGTAATGGCGTGGTGTCAATAACACATCTATCCATTATTAATCCACTTGTCTGAAAGGGTTAAAAAACACACACACACACACATTAATAATTAAGACTTTTAATGAAATAAACACACATTTTTTACATCTTTATTACACTCCCAATCAATTCAAAGCCATCGTTCTCCTGTAAAAAATCCCAAATAAAAAAGCAACAATATCCCAAACCTATCCGCCTTACAGTCAGGTCCCACGCTGCAATCCATCTGAAGGGGTTAAATAGTTTACAACTGGGAGAATTGCTAATGCAAGCGGCTGTAAACCATGGAGGAATGACTGAGAATCTGCCTGCGCAGCCTCCCCACCTGACCGGAGATGAACTGATTAGCGTGGGAAAGTTTCTTAACATTTTCCTACACTGTCAGTTCACCGGGGGTCAGGCAGGGAGTCTGCACAGCCAAAGGGACGTCAGCGGTCAGGTGCCGACAATTGAATTTTCACCTATTCTGCTATCTACAGTCATATGTAAAAGTTTGGGCACCCCTATTAATGTTAACCTTTTTTCTTTATAACAATTTTGGTTTTTGCAACAGCTATTTCAGTTTCATATGTCTAATAACTGATGGACTCAGTTATACTTCTGGATTCAAATGAGGTGTATTGTACTAACAGAAAATGTGCAATCTGCATTTAAACAAAATTTGACCGGTGCAAAAGTATGGTCACCCTTATCATTTTCTTGATTTGAACACTCCTAACTACTTTTTACTGACTTCCTGAAGCACTAAATTGGTTTTGTAACCTCATTGAGCTTTGAACTTCATAGCCAGGTGTATCAAATCATGAGAAAAGGTATTTAAAGTGGCCACTTGCAAGTAGTTCTCCTATTTGATTCTCCTATGAAGAGTGGCATCATGGGCTCCTCAAAACAACTCTCAAATGATCTGAAAACAAAGATTATTCAACATAGCTTTTCAGGGGAAGGATACAAAAAGTTGTCTCAGAGATTTAACCTGTCAGTTTCCACTGTGAGGAACATAGTAAGGAAATGGAAGAACACAGGTACAGTTCTTGTTAAGCCCAGAAGTGGCAGGCCAAGAAAAATATCAGAAAGGCAGAGAAGAAGAATGGTGAGAACAGTCAAGGACAATCCACAGACCACCTCCAAAGACCTGCAGCATCATCTTGCTGCAGATGGTGTCACTGTGCATCGGTCAACAATACAGCGCATGCATACCGCCTTTTTGTATGACCAAACAACTCAATCTTTGTTTCATCAGTTCACAGGACCTTCTTCCAAAATGTAACTGGCTTGTCCAAATGTGCTTTTGCATACCTCAGGCGACTCTGTTTGTGGCGTGCTTGCAGAAACGGCTTCTTTCGCATCACTCTCCCACACAGCTTCTCCTTGTGCAAAGTGCGCTGTATTGTTGACCGATGCACAGTGACACCATCTGTAGCAAGATGATGCTGCAGGTCTTTGGAGGTGGTCTGTGGATTGTCCTTGACTGTTCTCACCATTCTTCTTCTCTGCCTTTCTGATATTTTTCTTGGCCTGCCACTTCTAGGCTTAACAAGAACTGTACCTGTGTTCTTCCATTTCCTTACTATATGCCTCACAGTGGAAACTGACAGGTTAAATCTCTGAGACAACTTTTTGTATCCTTCCCCCTGAAAAGCTATGTTGAATAATCTTTGTTTTCAGATCATTTGAGAGTTGTTTTGCGGAGCCCATGATGCCACTCTTCATAGGAGAATCAAATAGGAGAACTACTTGCAAGTGGCCACTTTAAATACCTTTTCTCATGATTTGATACACCTGGCTATGAAGTTCAAAGCTCAATGAGGTTACAAAACCAATTTAGTGCTTCAGAAAGTCAGTAAAAAGTAGTTAGGAGTGTTCAAATCAAGAAAATGATAAGGGTGCCCATACTTTTGCACCGGTCAAATTTTGTTTAAATGCAGATTGCACATTTTCTGTTAGTACAATAAACCTCATTTGAATCCAGAAATATAACTGAGTCCATCAGTTATTAGGTATATGAAACTGAAATACCTGTTGCAAAAACCAAAATTGTTATAAAGAAAAAAGGTTAACATTAATAGGGGTGCCCAAACTTTTACATATGACTGTATATCTCTATGAAATATAAATATATATATCTGTGTGTCAATGACAAATATATATATACACAGTATATACCTATACTATGTGTATGCATATATTCTATCTATTCTATTTTAACCTGTCAGTGTAATTTTACAGTATAGCGCACTGAATTGTCGGCTTTTCTAAAGGACACCGGTGCGTATTTCTCGCAAGTCACACACATGGTCCATGTGTAATCTGTTTTTTCTCGCCCCCATAGACTTGCATTGGCGAGTCTCGGCCGTAATACGGTGCAAATCGCAGCATGCTGCGATTTCCTCCACACGTATAATATGGGCGAGAAAAAAATGCATGATGGGAGCTGCCCCATAAATTAACATTGGTCCGACTGCTATGCGATTTTTTTTATCGCATAGCACTCGTCCGTATTTCTCTCTAGTGTGACTCAGGCCTTAAGAGATGCTTCCAGGGATCTTCCTCATGCTGTTCTCCTTCCATTAATCTCTTTTATCACTTTTAACCTTTTCACTGCCCCCAGACCTCCTTTAGGGTCTTCCGGAAAAATGCTCGGATTTTCCATTGACTCCCATTATACTTGTTACTCGAAACGAACACCCAAGCATTAGAAATTGCTTGGTTCGAGAAACGAGCATCCAACCATTTTAGTGCTTGCCTGTCTCTGATCATTATCCATTTGTAGAAGCCATCCTCTTTCCAACTTCAGTTTCTTTTAACAGATGGTGTTTTGTTTGCATCAAGAATTTGCTAAAATTTTGTTGAATCCATTCTACTCTCTACCCTTGAAATGTTCCCATATCATTGACTGCAACACAGCCCAATTCCGGCACTTACCGTATGATTGATCCATCCCTTTGCTTAATGGTTGACGAGATGTTCTTTTTCTGAAACTCTCTGCACTCTTTTCTCCACACATACCATTGATTATTGTGGCCAAAGAGTTCTATCTTAACCTCATCGGTCCGCAGGACTTGTTTCCAAAATTAATCAGGTTTATTTAGATGTTCTTTTGCTTACTTCTGACTCTGAATTTTATGGTGAAGATGCAGTAGAGGTTTCCTTCTAATGATTCATCTGTGAAGGCCTTATTTGTGCAGGTGTTTCTGAAAAGTAGAACAATGTTCCACAATTCCAGAGTCTGCTAAATCTTCCGGAAGGCCTTTTGCAGTCAAACAGGGATTCTGATTTGCCTCTAAAGCAATCCTGCGAGCAGCTCTCACTGAAATTTTGCTTGGTCTTTCAAAACTGAGGAAAAAGCAAATTCAAAACGCTTTCCTATCTTTTTATAGCCCTCTCCTGATTTATGGGCCTCCACCATTTTCATTTTCAGAGTGCTAGGCAACTGCTTAGAAGAACATATGGCTGTTGCTTTGTGGCACAAGGTTAGAGGAGGTTGGGTTTTTATAAAGCTGGGAAATTAGCATCGCCTGGTCTTTCCTAATGATGATAGTGAACAAGCCATATCCCTAATAGGTTAATTAAGGTCTGAAACCTTGGTCAACGTTATCTGAGCTCATAAATCTACAAGGGTGCCCAAACTTTTGCATCAGCCCATTTGCCTTGTTGTAATTTTTAAAATGTAAAAAATGACAATATATGTTTTTTCCTTGCCTAAAATAGAAAATACAAAAAAAGTGTCATCTTTAACTTTAGCCCTTTTTAGAGATTACATCATGTTCACCTTGATTAACTGTTCACAATTACAGTAATTTTGACCTAGGGTGCCCAAATTTGTACATGCCACTGTAGTATAATGCACTCCCAATAGTCCTACATACAGTAAAATGCACCCCAATAGACTTTTTCTGCAGTATAATGCACCTCACAGTTCTCTATATAGTATAATGCACTCCCCATAGAACTTTATAGAGTATAATGCATCCTATAGTTCTCCATATAGTGTGGTGGCCACTCCATAATCCTCCATATAGATTAATACAACCCCATAGTCCACCATATAGCATAATAGCCCCTCTTAATATTCCATGTAGTATAATGCAACCCTATAGTTCTCCATACTGTGTAGTGAACTCTTTAAAGTCCTCCATACAGTGTAATGCATTTCCCATAGTCCTCCATACAGTATAATCTACTCCCTATAGTCCTCCTTACAGTATAATGCACTCTCCATAGTTCTCCATGCAATATATTGCATTCCCCATCGTCCTCCATACACTATATTGCACTTCCCATAGTCCTCCATACAGTATTATGGCCACCAGAATTAAAAAAGTACAATACTCAACTATCCTCCTTGTTCCCTCATCACATTGGTCTCTGCAGTGAGCTGCATGTCTCACCGTAACGGGCACCATGTAGTGACGTCATTGTGCCCCCTGTGTCGAGGCGTCAGATGCAGAGGAAGAAAGACTGAGGAGGAGGCGTCAGCTGATGCTCCCTCTTTCATCGTTTATTTCAATTATACTTTCACCTGCACTGGCACCAGGCCCACTATAGTTCACAGGCCCCACAGCAACCACTTTGCCTACCACCATTGGCTGTATGCCATTGCTAGGTAAAATAAATAATGGGAATCTGCAACAATAAACATTGGCCCCGATTTATCAAAGCTTTTATGCCAAAAAACTGCATTGAAATATCGTAGTTTAACCTAGCTATGTCAAAATCACAATATATATCGATCTTTCAAAATTCATATAGGACTTATATACAGATGACAGGTTCCCTTTAATATCCTGATAATTTAATTTGTAATATTTTTTCATAATATTACATGTAATGGCTAGTATGATGATTTTTCAGTTGTAGTTCTCCACTGTAACTACTTTATCTACTTTAGAAAAGTACTGTAATCCCCAATGTGCCATGCCAAGAGTAGACCGTAAGTAGAGTAAGGCTAAGGCAAAGGTTTAAAGGGGTACTCCAGGGAGATTAAAAAATGTTTTGCAAAGTCTCTGCCCTCATAAACTAAAAAGATAAAATGGCCAGTGCACTTTTACTTTCTTTAGAACACTTGTAATTCAGTGTGACAGGAGCTGCTCCCCCACCTGTCTGGGACAATACATTGCACACCAGTGTGCAGCTCCCTGCTGTGAGTAACAGTCCATCTTAGAAGAGGGGGCATGGTCACGCCCCCTGCTCTTTACAGAGATGCAGCTAATATCAGGAGACTGGCTGATAGTAGCAGCATGGAGCTGCACATTTCTGTAATTTCCCAGATGGAGGGATGAGCAGTGAGGAGCAGCTCCTGTCACACTAGCCATCTGATAATGTCTTCCTGTCTGCAGTCCAAGGTGAGGGAGCATAGTGGAGGCATGGCCTTTTCACTGCCAGTAGCCATGCAGTAGTCCAGAAGGAAAAATGATCAAGGGGCTGGCTGTTGGTAAAAGCCAGGGGAGTAAGGGGGATTGGCTACACATCCTTACTTCAGACTGAAGACAATGCAACATTATCAGGGGGTTGGCAGATACTTGAATCCAAAGGGGGACAGACTACACCCCCCTCACCCTAGACTGCAGACACAGAGACATTATCAGGTGGCTGGCTGCTACTAGAGTTGGTGGCAGGTCACTCCCCCACCACACCCTCTCACCTCAATCTGCAGACAGGGAGACATTATCAGGGGGCTGGTGTGGCCCCCTGATAATGCCCCTCACCCCTCTATCTGGGATGTTGCAGAAGTTTGCATCTCACTGCAATTACTATCAGCCAGTCTCCTGAAAACAGGGGGATGGCCATGTCCCCTCTTCTCAGACTGGCTGTTATTCACAGGGGGAGATGCACAGTGGTGTGTGATGCAATGTCCATGATGGGAGGAGGGAGCAGTGAGGAGCAGATTCTGTCATCCTGAATTACAAGTGATCTAAAGATAAGTGCACTGGGCATCCCATCTTTATGGTTTATGAGGGCAAGAACTGCACAAAAAATTGTTATCACCCGGGGAGAAGCCAGTTAATTTATGGTCTAAATATATAAAATTGTCTGGTAAATTGGCTCTTTAAGTTTGTATAGCTGTGGCATAGTACAAAGCAAAATCAAGACTGTACACAGTTGCCAATTTTTATTGTACCTGCAGATTTTACTGAATCAGGAAGTTTGTACTGTATTAAACAAAAGTGTTTGTCACTTCCACAGGATATCTGGAGACACTGCACTCTACAGGTTAACTGAATATTGGCCGCATCATTTCTTACTGTCCATTAAAGCAAGGTGAATTCTCCACAATAAGTTAATTTGATTTGTTATCAGTTTCAGTTTTTTCTATTTTTTGTCCCGTAAGAAACTGCCAAATTCCTCCTCTGTAGTTCTCATTTCCGAGTCCATAAACATAGGCATTCACTGCTGGAGACATCTTTGCCAATAGAGCAGGCATCTGTGAAGAGACAGGTGTATGCATTTCAGCAGAACTAGCAAGTGAAGTTAATCTTTAAATGTGTTAACATTAATCACATAATTCCTCCACTAGTTAAAAGGAACCTGTCAGTACTTTTTTGGCCTACCAGGTAAAAATATCATTTAATTGAGTGTCAGCTATGCGCTCTACAGCTCGTTTTGAAACCCCCTGACTTCCCATGTATCACCCATAAAAACCTTTTTTATTTATCCCACGCTGTATGTTAATCTGTTTGGTCCAGTCCAATGGGCGTTGCCTCTATTCCATCACTCTACCCCTCCTCGGCTTGCTGTACGCATTCTTCGCTGTGAAGATCGTAGATCGTGTACATATTTTGGGTGTGGCCATTGAAATGCAACCTCGCGCGTGACCAGTATGCTTTGCCCAACTGAGGGCAAAGTCGAAAATCAGTAGTGCGCATGTGCAGGCATACGCAGTTGTTTCTTGTGTCCTGGAAGTATTTTGCACCCATGCACACTACTGATTTTTGGCTTTGCCCTCAGATGGGCAAAGCATACTGCGCACGAGCATGGTCACATTTCAATGCACATTGTTGCTCAGAGATTTATTTTTTGTTGTCTCAGCTGAATGATTTGCGACTTCTAGACAGGCTGAATACATGTGACGATTACCTAACAAGCAGGCATTCCACACATGAAATCAGCCTGTCTTGCATTCGCAAATCATGCAGCTGAGGCGATGAAAACTAAATCTCCGAGCACACCAAAATACTTGGAGATCACCCGAGCATGCTCGGGGAGACCCAAGCAAAGAGTATACTCGCTCATCACTAGTCGGAGGGGCTGCAGAGGGGAAACTCACCCAAAAGAAATCCTAAGAAATAAATACTGATAGCCAAACAATTTTCAATCTTAGTAAGTATGCATTGAAACATAATGAATGGTTATTAAATAAAGGTCTAAAGTATGCCCCTGACGCTAAATTAAAAAAATTTCAGGCTTTTATCGGAATTAAACTTGCGAATAAAAAACATTTCCTTAAAAAACTATCTAAATATATATATATATATATATATATATATATATATACACTCACTGGCCACTTTATTAGGTACACCATGCTAGTAACGGGTTGGACCCCCTTTTGCCTTCAGAACTGCCTCAATTCATCGTGGCAGAGATTCAACAAGGTGCTGGAAGCATTCCTCAGAGATTTTGGACCATATTGACATGATGGCATCACACAGTTGGCGCAGATTTGTCGGCTGCACATCCCTGATGCGAATCTCCCGTTCCACCACATCCCAAAGATGCTCTATTGGATTGAGATCTGGTGACTGAGGAGGCCATTTGAGTACAGTGAACTCATTGTCATGTTCAAGAAACCAATCTGAGATGAATCGAGCTTTATGACATGGCGCATTATCCTGCTGAAAGTAGCCATCAGATGCCTGTTCTTAGCTGAGAGGAGTGGTACCCAGTGTGGTCTTCTGCTGCTGTAGCCCATCTGCCTCAAAGTTCGACGCACTGTGCGTTCAGAGATGCTCTTCTGCCTACCTTGGTTGTAACGGGTGGCAATTTGAGTCACTGTTGCCTTTCTATCAGCTCGAACCAGTATGCCCATTCTCCTCTGACCTCTGGCATCAACAAGGCATTTCCGGTCACAGAACTGCCCCTCACTGGATTTTTTTTCTTTTTCGGACCATTCTCTGTAAACCCTAGAGATGGTTGTGCGTGAAAATCCCAGTAGATCAGCAGTTTCTGAAATACTCAGACCAGCCCTTCTGGCACCAACAATCATGCCACGTTCAAAGGCACTCAAATCACCTTTCTTCCCCATACTGATGCTCGGTTTGAACTGCAGGAGATTGTCTTGACCATGTCTACATGCCTAAATGCACTGAGTTGCCGCCATGTGATTGGCTGATTAGAAATTAAGTCTTAACACACAGTTGGACAGGTGTACCTAATAAAGTGGCCAGTGAGTGTATATATGTATGTATATACAGTATATATATATTAAAGAAGGACAAATGAAAAGCTGTGCCAATAATGACTCTACAGGCTCCAATAGTTATTTTTCCATGGATTACTGTCACCTACCTAGTTGATTAATGTGCCCTGAAGCCAATAAATTAGGTTGCATAGAAATTGCTCTAGTCCTAAATATTATGATAAGGAATCATGGATACTTACAACAAAATTTTTAAGTAAAGGATATAATCAAAAACTACTTGTTGAAGCTAAAAGTAACATAGAAAAGATCAGCAGGTTGGACCTTCTATTTGAATCTTTTCTCACAAAACTATATATCAATTTGCTCAGATCTCCTTACTGTATAATATGATGCCTGCAGATTGGACTGCATTTTTATGGTGATAGGAGCCCTCTAACTAAAAGCATATGAAGTATATATCACATGGACCCTATCTGAAAGGTGTGAGTCATGTGTGCTTTATACTTAGCATTTTCTAATTATGCAAGAAGTTAGACCAGGAGATCGGCTCTATATCCTTACATCTCGTACACTGAGTGGCAGTGGCAGACCATATAAAGGTACAGAGCGAGGCTGTCAGGTTTTTAGGTCCATTGTGCATAAAAGTTGCCTATACTCTGGTGATCCTACTTTGCAGACATCCAAGCTATACCAGGCATTACCATCAGAACAAAATAACTGCAAAAGAAGCTTCAGGGGGGCACCTCTAATGTAATCTCATTAGTCTTAAAGATGGCCTTTCACCAGTTTTAACATGTTGCTGGCCAAATGATGTAATACATAGAGGAGTTTAGCGGCACCAGCTTTTTGATCTACAAATATTGGTATAGATGGCCATCCATATACAACTTCTTACAGGATTTATCTGGGTGGTGCACAGCTCAAAGTATAGCATAAATTCAAAAAGTAGGAATAGAAATGCAGCACTCACCCATATCCTTCAAATTAAAAGTCCTTTATTCCACACACACATGGACATTATTCTTTGTGGCAAGCAAATAAAAACAGGGGTTAAATAAGGGATTTAGCCCCTGTTTTTACAAGCTCGCCACAAAGAGTGCTGTCCATGTGTGTAGAATAAAGGACTTTTAATTTGAAGGATATGGGTGAGAGCTGCATTTCTATTCCTACTTTTCAAATCATGGAACAGTGGCTAAACAGCTGAATAAAACATAGATTTTATTTAGTAATTTCTCATGTCCATTGAGGAGATATTAGCTAGCAGACTAGAGATCCTAATTTATGCTAAATCTAAAAGGGTATTAGCAGAGATTCCTCTATAGGGCGTGTACTTTTTCCTCTGTATGATGTGGCCCAAGTAGAAGCATGAGGCATCATGTTGGGTAGAAAAGAACTCGCCCCCATAGAAGGTGAGAACAGGCTTCTCCTGTGAGACATGTAATGACACACAGCACTACTTTCCTTTGTAACCTGTTTGCTGTCATGTGCTGTGTAAAGTAGAGCAGAGCTGTGTGTCATTACAAAAAACTATTGCAGCTTTCATCTCAGGACACTGACAGCTCTGCTCTACTCATCCGTCTTCCTGCAAACTGATACTGCCAAAAAATGAGATCTGCAAGATGTGTTTGTAATGAAATGCAGTTCTGAGGTTGACCTTGGCATCTTGAGGAAAGTCCTAATACCAAGACATTTTATACAATTGTATGCTTCAAACTTTGTGGTAACAGTTTACATAAAGCATGCTCCTTTTCCAGCATGACTGAGTGGAAAACCGAAAAAAGTGATGAAAGGTTGCAATGTAGGATAGTTCGGTTGGGGGTTAAGCAGCCTCAATCAAGTTCCAAAGAAATTCAAGCTGTCTTGCAGGCTTAGGATGCATCAGTGTCATTGCAAACCATATGTCGACATTTGAATGAAATGCCATGGTAGGAGACTCAGAAGGACCCAACTGCTGACACAGAGACATAAAAAAGCTAGACTACTGTTTCCCAAAATGTCCGTGAGTAAGCCAAAACCTTTCTTGGAAAGCATCTTAGGCATATGAGACCAAGATAGAGCTTTTTGATAAAGCACATCATTCTATTGCTTACCAAAAATGGAATGAGTCCTACAAAGAAAAGAACACAGTATCTACAGTCAAATATGGAGGTGGAGGTTTGGGGTAGTTTTGCTGCCCCTACACTGCATGCCTTAACAGTGTGCAAGATATCATAACATGTGAAGATTACCAAAGTATTTTGGGTTGCAATGTAGTAGCCAGGGTCAAAAAGCTGGGCTTGTGTCCCAGGTCTTAAGCCTTCCATCAGGACAATGACTTCAAACATACTTCAAGAAGTACCCAGAAATGGATGGAAACAAAACACTGGAGAGCTGTGAAGTGGCCAGCAATGAGTCCGGATTGAAATCCTGTTGATCACCTGTAGAGAGATCTTAAAATTGCTTTTGGAAGAAGGCACCCTTCAATTATGAAGCAGTTTACAAAAGAAGTGTGGTCCAAAATTTCAGTTGATGTGTAAGATGGTTGTGGATGATGTTGTGCAGTGACCATTGTGACAGTTAGGGGGCGCTGTATGGGTCATGCACACAGGCATATCCATTGTGGTAATGGAGATTGGATGAACGGCAGTATGGTAAATGACCGTTAGGTATCTATCACAGGGTGGGTGGCCCTGGGATGGAAGCTTGAATGTGTGTTAATCAGCACAGGTACTGCTGAGGTTTTTGTTACAGTGTATCAGGGAAAGCTTCCAGGTGGCTTGAGGAGATGGGTGGAACCAGTCACCTACAAACCCACCCAGGGGCGTGTGTCTAAACGTCCATAGTAAACCTGTATATGTGTGTGTATGGCTGGGTGTCTGAAATAGGACCTGCGATGAGGTCATAGCCATGTGATCCATATCTCACCCATGGGCATGACTATGGACCATATAAGATGACCAGGGTAGGTCACATGAGAGAAAGTGCATGGATCTGATTGGTCTGTGTGGAAGGTCCCGGAAGGCAACATGCTAGAAGGTGTGCTGCCTTCCTGAAGCATACATGTGGAGGCCGCTGACCGGGTGAGGCCTATGTATAATGGCCTGTGTGTGTGGGACAGTCCCCAGGAGGGAACAGACATCCTGAATAAGAAGCAACTAAGAGGTAACCCCTGACAGGGGGAAATAACTGTGAGGCTATAGAGCCTGATTGTTGGACAAAGCACAGCCTGTGTGAACACAGGGCTAAGAGAGTGGAGCTCTACATACTTCTTCTGTTTTGATATAAGACTGTTACTGTTTCTTTCATGCTTCCATGGTTTTTGCCATCTAACAATAAACCGTATGGACGTGGTTGTGGAAAAACCCTGTGCCGGACCCTATTAATCGACTGCCAAGTGAGTGTCCTCAACATGAACAATAGGCGTTACCTTACAATTGGTGGAGAATGCTAAGGGCACTGTTGTAGCCTTGTTGCTAGGGGCAACGGACAAGGTCTACAAATTCGGTTGCTAGGGGCAATGGTTCCAAGAAGCACATGTTGCAGTGCTGACGACTCTGAGCCAGAAGAGCAGATGGTCTTGAAAACCGTGGGTTATGCTGACCGGGGTCAGTGAGAGAGAATTGTCGGATACCTCTGCGGTAGAGGGATCTGAGAACCTGCGTGGCCATCAGGTAACGGTCGTGAAAACAGTGTGATACTGACCGGGGTCAGAGAAAGAGACTGTTGATAAATTGTGGGATACCTGTGTGGTTGTCACCAACAGGTAACAGACAGGAGTATGTGGTATACTGACCGGGGTCAGGGAAAAACTGTTTTAGAAGTTGCTATAGGGTGCCTCTGTGGATAAGAGGTACCCAAGAACCTGTGTGGCTGACACCAGCAGGTGACGGACAGGAGTTCATGTTGTACTGACCGGGGTCAGTGAGAGACTGTGTATGTGTTTTTTTTTCTTCTCTAAAGCTGAAAGTGTTGCTGTGACTCAGTGGGGTCACAAAGGTGACAAGCGTCTAGTGGTAACTTGGCGTGATTACAAAGATTGCTGTGGATCAGCGGGTCCACGAAGAAAGTGCAGCAGGAGCTGCAGTGACACCAGCAGCTGCTTGCAAGTGGCAGCCGGAGATGCTGGTGATTTGTGACAGCAGGAGCTGTGGCAGTGCCAGCAGAAGCTGGTGTGGTGTCGTGCTTAAAGGGCCAGTACAAGGCTGAAAGGACATAAACTGTATTGGGTGAACTCGGGCCTAGGAAGGCCTGTAGAGGGGACATGGGGAAATCCCGAAAGGGGGCGGTGACCCAAACCGGGGTGGTAACCCAAAAAGGTATGGAGTCCCAGGGGGAGACGGAGTCCAAAAAGGGGATAGTGGCCCAAAAGTGGGAGGAGCATCCTGACATAAAAGGGGTGGTACATATGAACTGTTGCCAGGGGCAAATGTCCTATATGTGTCCAGTCTGCCTGGTAAACTGCCCGCTCGGCACGATGCTATGGGGGTGTGGCCTCCAGATAAATAATAAAGATGTGGTTGGTCTGGTCGACCCTGGGAGCCCGGTGACTCTAGTGAGGTTGCTCCTGAGCTACCCAGCAGAAAGGTTGGGGTCACTTGCAACCACGGGGGCACTAAGGATTGTCCAGTGGCCAGGGTATTTTTTGAGACAGGCTGGGACATTGCGGGACAGGATGTTACGATAGTCCCAAATTTGTCCTGTCCAATGGTTATAGGTTGGGACTCTAAACTGTTCTCTGGCTAGTAGGAGAGAGGAGTTCCTCTACAGCAGGAGGATGGAGGCCTCTCTACTGTAGGGCTGGCAGACATTGACACGGTGGACAGGTCAGATGTAGGAGTGACCGGAGGAAAGGGTGCGTCTGCCCAACTAACAGACCTGATGTGCCTTGACATGCTCCACAGAATGACTGATGGTGAGCTGGTAGATAAGACAACTGGAGTGGACATATGGTTAGAGGGTAACTGGAGGGTTCGCTCTGCTGATGGGGGTGACTCAGACTCTGGGGGTGACTGTGGCTCTAAGATAGAAAGGGAGCACAGAGTGCATGAGCTGAAGATGGAAGTCTCTGAGCTCAGAGGTCACCTGTCAACGTGGTAAAGTATGAATAAGACCCTCAGAGAAGATATGGAAGTGCTCAAAGGAGCAGTAAAAGGTCTTCTGTGGGAGAAGTTGGTGGACGAAGACTGCCAGCGGCCGAGCCCGAGTGTTAACAAAGTGGAACTGCCAGTGCCTATCTTGGCAAGGGGTCTCGAAGAGGTGAAATCTCATGAAGATTTGGGGCTAAAAGCTGAACAAGGTATTCCCTCGGTCGGGACAACTGTATTAAGGGAAGTGTCCATGGTAAACCCAGAGTCATCTGTCCAGGAAGAGAGCAAGCCCACGATGTTGTGAATTCTCTTGATCTGACTTCTGAGTCGGGGCTCCCTCTGGTGGTTACTGTGGGTTGTGGAGCTGGCCGGGCTGAGAGAAGTCTGCCACCTGACGACGATGATTGGAAATCAGGGGTTACTGCCTGGGAGGATATAAGTGAGCAGGCTTCCCTCAGTTGCTGCTGGTGATTAGCTTCTTCCTGTGCATTTTGAGGTGTGCTGTCTCCTTCCTGATCCTGCATTTTTCGGTTAAGTTGTTCATTTGCTAATCCTTTGCATATGATCTGGTTTTGCCTCTTTCTGCTTTGATGTGAGGGTTCAGCGTGCTCCCTGCTGGGGCAGTGCAGGACCCCGCTCCTTATGTTACAGCTTGTGTCAGTTTGTTCAGTCCCCTATTATATTAGTCTCTTTTGTTTTGCTGCCAGTTCACACCAGAATGCTGATATAGTGGGGGAGAGGTTGTGAGACCTCAGTGTTTCTTGTACATCAGACGTGTTGGATTTTTTAGGGTTTTTGATTGATTGCAGTGTCTTTCCTTTCCTATCCTATCTAGACAGTTTGGGCCCCATCATTTGCTCAGTCCATTTTCTGCCTGCGTTTGTGCCTCATCTTGTCTGTCCGACATTATATGTTTGGGGACTATCTATTTCTTTGGGGTTCTACACCGGGGCAGATTAGATTTCACCTTTCTTGCTTTATGCTTAGTTAGTTCTCCGGCTGTGCCGAGGCATCTAAGGCATCGTAGGTACGCCCCACGGCTACTGCTAGTTGTGTTGTTAGGATCAGGGGTCTGAAATCTGCTAAGTTACCAACCTTTCTGGCTTCCTGGTGGCCTAGCCTATTCCTGCCATCCTCCTCGATGACTTATTCATAATACCACGACCTTCAAGTGCGTGATCGAGGTGCCTGAAGACATGCAAGAAGCCTGCATCAGTGAAGGTGTGCATGAGGCTTTTAAAAAGGCGGTCAAAGTGTGTAGGGTGCACTGGGCACCTGAGACTCGGCAGTTGCTGGTACTGTCAACCAGGGAAGACACAGTAAAGCGGGTGGCTGTCCTAACGGATATGCATCTGCAATGTCTCCACGCTAAACAGATGATCATGCGGAGTAATGTGAAAGCCGCTTGTCATCTAGAGCTTGCAAGGGAAGCTAAGAATCGGCTGGGCCTGGGGGAAGACGTAATTCCGGTACCCAAATATCTGGTGGGGAGAGTCGTTGGAAGGCTCGGGAAGGTAATGCAAGACCTTGTAAATATCTCCGGTGAAGCGAGGGAGAGGATCCCTCCTGATGGTAAAGTCCAGGTATCTGGTGAAGGTGGCATGGTCCCAATCATTGTTGTTGGCCACATGGAAAGCCTTAGGAACTTTGGGATGCTCCTGGAGTATCGAGTGACGTACCTGCAGGAGATGGAGCAGTTGAGACTGGACTGACTGCGGATTAATAAAGAGGTGTGGAACATCAGGCCAGGATGGCCATCTTCAACCCAAGGTATAAAGACCCGAAGGGTTCCTCCAAATAGTCAAATGGCAGTTAGCCAAAGACTGTCAACAAGGCAAGACCGTCAAAAATCTGCAAGCGGCAGTTCGACTGGCAGTACGAAACTGAGAGACCTTAGCTCCTGTGACATACTAAATGGATCAGACTCAGGCCAGACAGTTGACGCGACTATAAGTGAGACTTCTGACTGTACCCACCGGGAAAGCCAGCCAGTGAGAGAAGGCTGGGGTGACGGAGCGCACTGCAGAAATGTGGAGACAAAGCAGGGTCTAGTTACACAGTTGGACGGTGACTTAAGGCCCAAAGCTCAACGCCAACATAAGAACCACTGGGAGCGGGGGAGGCCTACTAGTTTAACCCTGAAACAGGAAAGGACCAAGTCCGAAAATGTATTGCTCACAAAGAGGGGCTACGTCTCGGGAGCTGACGCTCACAGACGACTGGTAGGGCAAGCTGACATGGGTGCCCAGTCTCGAGACCCCTGGGTGATGTCAAGAGTTCAACCTCACAAGTTTGAACAGAAGGGGGAGGTATGTGGTGCAGTGACCGTTGTGACAGCTAGGGGGTGCTGTATGGGTCATGCACACAGGCATATCCATTGTGGTAATGGAGATAGGATGAACGGCAGGATGGTAAATGACCGTTATGTATCCCAGGGTGGGTGGCCCTGGGATGGAAGCTGGAACGTGTGTTAATCAGCAGAGGTACTGCTGAGGTTTTTGTTACAGTGTATCAGGGAAAGCTAGATGGCTTGGTGATACGGGTGGGACCAGTCACCTACAAACCCACCTAGGGGCATGTGTCTAAACGCCCATAGTAAGCCTGTATATGTGTGTGTATGGCTGGGTGTTTGAAATAGGACCTGCGATGAGGTCAGAGCCATGTGATTTGTATCTCACCCGTGGGCATGGCTACGGACCATATAAGGTGACCAGGGTAGGTCACATGAGAGAGAGTGCATGGATCTGATTGGTCCGTGTAGAAGGTCCCGGAAGGCCAACATGCTAGAAGGTGTGCTGCCTTCCTGAAGCCCTTATTGATCTGTGAGGCAAATTTGGGGTAGATTGGTCCTGTTTTTGACTGTAAATTAATATGTGCTCCATTTTTTTAGAATATCTTGAGAATGGTCAGTCTGATAAATGTTTTATTTTTCTGATATATACATAACGGTGAGAAATGTTTTGTTATGAGAGATTATTAGATTTTTACTTTTTTTATACATTTAAAATTCAATAATTTGTATAATTGATTGTAATTATGTGATGCATACAGGCTTTATCCACTTTGATGTTTAGCTTAGTGATGCTTGACGAAGCCTCATCTGAGTCTAATATCTCTGCTATCTTTGATGTAATAGAGAAGTCCTCTGGTTCTTCATCACTTTTGAGTGCGGTGGTTCTCTGTATACTTTATACTGTAACAATATTCCATCATTTTGTGATCAGTGCAGTCAAACCTAAACCATAGCTACAGTACAGCGGTCTTTTAAAAAAGCCTTCTGAATGGTTCATTTCCCTCATATCTGGTGGTCATTGTTATTGAAAGTTGTTTCCAAGAGAAAAAGGTCGCACTCTGCGGGATAATGATGAATGTTTATTGACACTGAATTACATGTCACGTCGGAGGTGTGAAGGAGAGTGTGTCAAATGGCTGACTACGGCCGTTTCACGCTACTCGAGCGCTTCCACGGGTCCCCATTCATCATTATCCCGCAGAGTGCGACCTTTTTCTCTTGGAAACTACATTCGTCTTGCTGCGAGGTCAAGCACCCGGGAGTCCTGGATGTGAGCTCTCCGCCTGCTGCCAGCCACGGACCTTAGCACGGTAACAGCGGTGCCGTCCGCTTTCTTACATTGTTATTGAAAGAATATGGTATAAAATACATTTACTACTTCCATTGACGTTCCTATAATGGTCCACTTTTATAGATACAGAATATCGCTGGGTTTACACATCTGCATATCATGCTCCATTTCCCGACTGCAATTTTGTAAGTTTCATATGCGCCTATGACGCCGATAGTTGGTCAGGAAATGAGAATCCACATACAGACTATGAAATGCTAATGTGTGAAGCTTCCTGTGTACAGTTCTTCACTCACCATGCGTAGTTTTGGAGATAGGATGGTTGCATCTTGGACGATAGCATAAAAACATAGCAGTGAATAGGGTCCCCAGCAGATCATCAGTGATTTTACAGGTATGCTGGTGTTTATCTAAGGAAATAATAGACAGTTATGAAATTAGTGTCCTTTTAAAACAATAATCTTATGTGTATTGGACAAATATGTAATCATTTTTTTTAATTTCTTTTATCATTTATATTTGTGCCATGTAAAAAAATATCTTTAATTAATTGTCTTTAAGATGACACTTCTGTGTATTTTAGTAAATACTTTGATTCTTCACAGCAAATACAATTCTGGTGCTTCTTTTCTTTGAACCTGATGAGTGATCAGGTTCACAGTGATGAGACTTCACTGTTTTTATATTCATGGCAATTTGCAATGAATGCATGGCTTTTCTAAACATCCTACTAGCCACATTCTTGTTTTCTTTTAGCAGCAAGCCAGTTAGCGAAGTTTTGGGCAGATCTCAAAGAAAGTTCATTGTGAGCAGCTAGAAGCCGCATTCAAAGCGTAATCCAAAAGAACAAGTTACATAAATGTTCTTGCTGTTACATCAGCCTAAATTCAGCCACTGAAATCTTAAATACTGAAACAGCTCTTTGTATTCACTTAATACAGAGCAGGGATTATCTTTTGATTTTCCAACAAGCCTATTACAATCAGTTCTAAGAATGCAGGGTCTCGGAGCGTGAGAGACCACATTACCTTCACTGGGCCACTTTTCTTTAGCTTCTGGTATATGGACTGGTAGGCAGTGGTCATTATAAAGAGAGGAATCAGATACTCGAAAAGTGCCAGGGGGAAAAGGAAAGACATGAAGTTTCTAGGGGTAAAAAGAATATTTAAAAATCAATTAGCACACTTTGATTTTTTTAGGCTTATTTGGGTAGATTTTTACTTAAATTCTTCCTTTATTACTGTGTGATCTATACCAGTTATTATTATTATTATTATTATTATTATTATATTTATTTATATAGCACCATTGATCCCATGTTGCTGTACATGAGAAGGGGTTACATACAAATTACAGATATCACTTACAGTAAACAAACTAACAATGACAGACTGATACAGAGTGGAGAGAGGACCCTGCCCTTTCGGGCTTACATGCTACAGGATGGTGGAGAAGGAGACAGTAGGTTGGTGGTTTGCATCAGTTCTGGTGTTGGTTGAGGTGATATCACCTGTAGTGGTGAGAGAGAAAGTGGTAGCGGGGTCATTGCAGGCTGTAGGCTTTCTTGAAGAGGTGGGTTTTCAGTTAAAGGATTGTCCACTACTAGGACAACCCCTTCTCGATTTGAATGCTTACCCCTATAAAAATAAAAAAGCATATACTCATCTCCCGTGCTAACGCTTTTCCAACGGTGTTGCACTTGCTCTCCCTCGGCTCACATGCGGTTACTTAACGTGATCCTTGTGTCCAATCAGCACTGGCATCACTGTCCCCGCATTTGGACGTATATAAGTAATGAAGTAATCAAGAGTAAGTGAGAGCTGCGGCAGGCAGCTTAATTACTAATACATCCAAAAGCGGGGACAGTGATGCCATCTCTGATTGGAAACAGGGCTCACTTATCATAAAAACCGCACGAGACCCCCGGGGACATGAGTGCCAATACCAGTGGAACAACACCGGCACAGAGAATGAGGATAAGCTTTTTTATTTTCATGGGGGCAAACATTCAGATCGAGAAGGGGTTGTCCTAGTAGTGGAACACCCATTTAATATATCATGCTCTAACATCTATACCCCTTATGCCAATTTCCCATGAATGTAATATGGCTGAAAATCGTGGCCTTACTATGGATCTTATCAGCCAAAATAATGGCACCACAGCTCATTATTATTTTCTTTTGTAGTTTGTATTGGGGAGTGTGGCCCTCTCCAGGACTGTACACCCTTTTCAACCTATCTTTGCCAGAAAGGTCTCATTCTGAGCTAAGCCTGGCTTCTCTTGCCATTTCATTTGAGGCCTGTCTGGACATAAGGAGAATTGAGTCATTAGAGTTATGTAGTAATATTTCATGAGATAGTCCTCCACTTGAAGCAAACATCTGTTAACCACACATGGATGCCAGTAGCATATCTTTGTAGAAATGGCTTCTTCCATGCATTAAATAGCTGGCACCATATGATATCTAAGAGCTCATGTAGACGTCCGTGCAAATCAGTCCAAACACGGACCGCTAATACACGGATGGACCGCAGCTTTCTTCACCAAAACATGACAGCTTTATATGAAGCTGTCATACATGGGTCAGAAGAGCCGCAGCCAGTCTATGCATTGTGGTCCGAGATCATCTGTATGAGTGCTAACATGCTATACAGAAAATAGAGGAATTCCTGGTTGTTTCTTCTGTTAACATCTGATTGTTGAGGGCCTTCTCTGCATTTGACCCCTATGCGGGGAACTGTCATCTTGTAAGGAGTTGTAAGTGGATCTCTTACATCAGTTTAATAGTGATGTAGATGTAGATGTAGATTAGTGTGAAAATGTAAAAAAAGTTTTACCTGTCAGCTTTTGAGTAGTCCAGTGTACAGCATGTTCTTAAAGGCTCGTAGTCATATTCACCCCATCCAAACAGAGGCATCACAGACCAGAAAGCAGCAAACCCCCAGGCAAACAACACCACCGAAATTGATGTGCTCCAATGTAACTTGCTACCTGAAAATTTTTTACTGAGTTATTCACTGAGTTACTAGCGCTATTTTGTAGATATACAGAATCATCACATAGTACTGGATGGGAAAAGATTTGTTATAATGTATGTGATCCAATTAGCTTTCACACTTACGAGTGCAGTACTGGTGATAACGGTCCCATGCTATGGCAGCACAGGAACTGATACTTGATAGAGCAGCAACAAAACCCTGGAATCCATGAACTTGGCAACCTTCTGACCCATAGGGCCAATACCTGTAAAGGTAAATAAAAGTAGTAATCCATGCATTGCTTTCTTTTGCCAATGGCAGCATAATTAGGTATTTTTAACCCCTTAACAACCGGCTCATTTTCCGTTATTGCATTTTCGTTTTTTGATCCCCTTGTTCCCAGAGCCATAACTTTTTTATTTTTCAGTCAAAATGGTCATGTGAGGCCTTGTGTTTTGCAGGACAAGTTGTAATTTTAAACTAAATCATTGGTTTTAACATATCGTGTACTGGAAAACTGGAAAAAACTTTCAAGTGCGGTGAAATGACAAAAAAAAGTGCAATTCTACAGTTGTTTTTTTTTCTTTTATCATGTTCACAAAACTCTAAGACTGCTATTATGATTCTCCAGGTCATTACGGGTTCATAGACACCAAACATGTCTAGGTTCGTTTTTTATTTAAGTGGTGAAAAAAAATCCAAACTTTGGTACAAAAAAATGGCGCCATCTTCCGAGACTTGTAACGTCTCAATTTTTCGTGATTTGGGGCTGGGTGAGGGCTTATTTTTTGCATATCAAGCTGACGTTTTTGTTGATACCATTTTGGTGTAAATACAATCTTTTGATTGTCCGTTACTGCATTTTATCGCAATGTAGCGGCAACCAAAAAACGTAATTTTAGCATTTTTAATTTTTTTCTCGTTACGGCGTTTACCGAATGGGTAAATTCTTTTTTTATATTGATAGATCGGGCAATTCTGAATGAGGCGATACCAAATGTGTATGTTTGATTTTTTTATTGTTTTGTTTTCAATGGGTCGAAAGGGGGATAATTTTTGATTATGTGATTTTAATTTCTTTTTATATTTTTAAAAACTTTTTTTTTACTTCTTGTATGCTTCAATAGCAATCTAGCTGTGACAACCATAGAGATCTTCTGTAGACCTCTGGTTTTCATGCCATCCCATCGGTGACCTGCGATCATGTGATTGTGTTACCGATTGACAGGATTTTTGGCGCGCTTCACGAATGAGCGAGTTAAATGCCCCTGTCAGAGATTTATAGCGGCATTGAACAGGTTAACAGCCTCAGATGGATTACATTCTTGAATGCACTCGCAGCATGCTGCGATCGTTTTTACTTGCCAAATCGGCATTCGAAAATAATCGCAGATTTAGACTGCCCCAGAAAATAACACTGTGCACTCAGCTGTGTTGTACGCTCGTGTGACTCCGGCCTTACCTAGATAACCAGCGACTCTGTGACCTAGGAAGCTGTACACTATAGAAATAAAAATCCCTCTGTTCTTGACAGCATAGAGGATTTTTAATAAGTGGTGAAATGCAAAGTTGATTGTTTTTACCAACATTTTGCAATTTTAACCATTAACAAAGAACTCGATAGAGACAAGCCTTTTAAAGGGAGTGTAGGATGGAAATAAGTTATCACCTATCAACAAGTTAGGTGATAACTTATTCATCAATGGGACCTCAACTGATTAGTACAATGGGGCAGTTTATCCTTGTCATGGACCTCAGCTGATTAGTACAATGGGGCAGTTTATGCTTGTCATAGTGGAGCAGCATGCTCGACCTCCTCCCTATTCATTCCATATATTCGGGTGTTGCACTTGGCTTTTTCATCAGCCCCATAAGGAATGAATGGAGCAGTGGTTGGGCTTATTCACTAGTCCATTATGTAATGGGAAGAAAAGTGTCTCATTGAGGGTAAAACTGTCTATCGCACGGATCCCAGTAGTCAGACCTCCTCTGATCAGTAAGTTATAAGTTATCCTCTGGATAGTTGTTAACATGTTTTCCCTAAATAACTCCTTTAAGTGAGAATAACATTTGTGGTTAAATTATGACATTCTATGTTAATTGTACGTCACATTTACATGATTGTATTACAGGTACAAATTAAACATAGCATAAAAATTAAACTTTGTACTTTAAAAGATCTCACAAAGTATACAGCATACACAATAACCTACCATCGTGTCGAATGTTCTCATGCAGTGAGCATTGACATCTCTAAGGTGATCGGGGTTCATTGGCAATGCACTCTGGTGACCTTTCTCACATCAGTGCTAGACGCTGCAGGAGCATAATCACGCTCCTGCCTCAATGTGTTCTGGCTGACTTGCTGAGTAGTCGCATCTAGTGTTGAGCATTCTGATACTGCAATATCGGATATCGTCCGATATTCGCGGTATCGGAATTCCGATACTGAGTTCCGATACTTTTAGTATATCGAATACCGGAATCGGAAGTTCCTATAATGCAATGAGCCAGTTTGATTTTATTCAGCCAATGAGGATCCTAAGAAGTGTGGGCACATCCTGTTAGAGCATGTTAGGCATGTAACTACTGGCATGGCTGTGATTGACTGCTGAAATGATGTCATGATTAGTGTTGAGCATTCCGATACCGCAAGTATCGGGTATCGGCCGATACTTGCTGTATCGGAATTCCGATACCGACATCCGATATTTTTTCAATATCGGGCATCGGCATCGGAATCGGAAGTTCAAAGTTGATTGACAGCCAAAATGACGTCATCATGATGCGCGGTGTGTGCGCATCATGATGCGCCGTCATTTCGGGCCTTCCGGGGGTCTCTGCCGGCCTGCCGGGGGGCTGTGCTGGCCTGCCGGGGGGCTGTGCCGGCCTGCCGGTGGTCTGTGCACCCTGTGGGGGTCTGTACCGGCCTGCCGGGGGGCTGTGCCGGCCTGCCGGGGGGCTGTGCTGATGTCCGGGGGTCTGTGCAAGCATCGTCCGATGGGACTACAAGTCCCATCGGGCGATGCCTGCTACCATGACAGTGATTGACACATTAGCCAATGATGGGACAGTAGTAGTCCCATCATCCGGCTAATGTGTTAAATGTTTAAAAAAAAAAAAAAATACTACATACATACTACATACATACTACATGCATACTACATGCTACATACATACCACATATATACTACATGCATGCTACATACTACATGCTACATACATACTACATGCATGCTACATACATACTACATACATACTACATGCATGCTACATACATACTACATGCTACATACATACTACATACATACTACATACATACTACATGCATGCTACATACATACTACATATATACTACATGCATGCTACATACATACTACATGCTACATACATACTACATGCATGCTACATGCATGCTACATACATACTACATGCATGCTACATACATACTACATGCTACATATATACTACATACATACTACATATATACTACATGCATGCTACATACATACTACATGCTACATGCATGCTACATACATACTACATGCATGCTACATACATACTACATGCATGCTACATACATACTACATGCTACATACATGCTACATACATGCTACATACAATACATTCATACAATACATACATAGACATACAGTACATATAACATAGAGTAACATACTTACCAATACTTGTCACATTGTTCCCCGAAGCCATTGTCTTTTACGGAATAAATATTAACATAACAAACCACAAAAATACTCACCCATGATCCGAAGCAGTCCACGAGTGTGTCCCACGACGATCTTGGGTAGAGAATTGCAGCATCAGCTGATGCTGCCGCTCTCTACGGGCTGCAGGAATCCAATGACGGAAGGTAGGTATCCTTCCGCACTGTATTCCTCCGCCACTTAAAAAAAAAAAGTCCCTAGTCTCACTTTATGGTAAAAGCTGTGTGGGAAATTCCCACACAGCTTTTACCATAAAGTGAGACTAGGGACTTTTTTTTTTTTAAGTGGCGGAGGAATACAGTGCGGAAGGATACCTACCTTCCGTCATTGGATTCCTGCAGCCCGTAGAGAGCGGCAGCATCAGCTGATGCTGCAGTTCTCTACCCAAGATCGTCGTGGGACACACTCGTGGACTGCTTCGGATCATGGGTGAGTATTTTTGTGGTTTGTTATGTTAATATTTATTCCGTAAAAGACAATGGCTTCGGGGAACAATGTGACAAGTATTGGTAAGTATGTTACTCTATGTTATATGTACTGTATGTCTATGTATGTATTGTATGAATGTATTGTATGTAGCATGCATGTAGCATGTATGTAGCATGTATGTACCATGTATGTAGCATGTAGTATGTATGTAGCATGCATGTAGTATGTATGTAGTATGTATGTAGCATGTAGTATGTATGTAGCATGTACAGTCATGGCCAAAAGTATTGACACCCCTGCAATTCTGTCAGATAATACTCAGTTTCTTCCTGAAAATGATTGCAAACACAAATTCTTTGGTATTATTATCTTCATTTAATTTGTCTTAAATGAAAAAACACAAAAAGAATTGTCCTAAAGCCAAATTGGATATAATACCACACCAAACATAACAAAGAGGGCGGACAAAAGTATTGGCACTGTTCGAAAAATCATGTGATGCTTCTCTAATTTGTGTAATTAACAGCACCTGTAACTTACCTGTGGCACCCAACAGGTGTTGGCAATAACTAAATCACACTTGCAGCCAGTTGACATGGATTAAAGTTGACTCAACCTCTGTCCTGTGTCCTTGTGTGTACCACATTGAGCATGGAGAAAAGAAAGAAGACCAAAGAACTGTCTGAGGACTTGAGAAACCAAATTGTGAGGAAGCATGAGCAATATTAAGGCTACAAGTCCATCTCCAAAGACCTGAATGTTCCTGTGTCTACCGTGCGCAGTGTCATCAAGAAGTTTAAAGCCCATGGCACTGTGGCTAACTTCTCTAGATGTGGCCAGAAAAGAAAAATTGACAAGAGATTTCAATGCAAGATTGTGCGGATGTTGGATAAAGAACCTCCACTAACATCCAAACAAGTTCAAGCTGCCCTGCAGTCCGAGGGTACAACGGTGTCAACCCGTACTATCCGTCGGCATCTGAATGAAAAGGGACTGTATGGTAGGAGACCCAGGAAGACCCCACTTCTTACCCCGAGACATAAAAAAGCCAGGCTGGAGTTTGCCAAAACTTACCTGAAAAAGCCTAAAACATTTTGGAAGAATGTTCTCTGGTCAGATGAGACAAAAGTAGAGCTTTTAGGGCAAAAGCATCAACATAGAGTTTACAGGAGAAAAAAGAGGCATTCAAAGAAAAGTACACGGTCCCTACAGTCAAACATGGCGGAGGTTCCCTGATGTTTTGGGATTGCTTTGCTGCCTCTGGCACTGGACTGCTTGACCGTGTGCATGGCATTATGAAGTCAGAAGATTACCAACAAATTTTGCAGCATAATTTAGGGCCCAGTGTGAGAAAGCTGGGTCTACCTCAGAGGTCATGGGTCTTCCAGCAGGACAATAACCCAAAACACACTTCAAAAAGCACTAGAAAATGGTTTGAGAGAAAGCACTGGAGACTTCTAAGGTGGCCAGCAATGAGTCCAGACCTGAATCCTATAGAACCCCTGTGGAGAGATCTAAAAATGGCAGTTTGGAGAAGGCACCCTTCAAATATCAGGGACCTGGAGTAGTTTGCCAAAGAAGAATGGTCTAAAATTCCAGCAGAGCATTGTAAGAAACTCATTGATGGTTACCGGAAGCAGTTGGTTGCAGTTATTTTGGCTAAAGGTTGTGCAACCAAGTATTAGGCTGAGGGTGCCAATACTTTTGTCCGGCCCATTTTTGGAGTTTTGTGTGAAATGATCAATGTTTTGCTTTTTGCTTCATTCTCTTTTGTGTTTTTTCATTTAAGACAAATTAAATGAAGATAATAATACCAAAGAATTTGTGTTTGCAATCATTTTCAGGAAGAAACTGAATATTATCTGACAGAATTGCAGGGGTGTCAATACTTTTGGCCATGACTGTATGTAGTATGTATGTAGCATGTAGTATGTATGTAGCATGCATGTAGTATATATGTAGTATGTATGTAGTATATATGTGGTATGTATGTAGCATGTAGTATGTATGTAGTATGTATGTAGTATATATGTAGCATGTAGTATGTATGTAGCATGCATGTAGTATGTATGTAGCATGTATGTAGCATGCATGTAGTATATATGTAGTGTGTAGCATGTATGTAGCATGCATGTAGTATATATGTAGTATGTAGCATGTATGTAGCATGCATGTAGTATATATGTAGCATGTAGTATGTATGTAGCATGCATGTAGTATATATGTAGTATGTATGTAGTATGTATGTAGCATGCATGTAGTATATATGTAGTATGTATGTAGCATGCAGTATGTATGTAGTATGTATGTAGTATTTTTTTTTTTTTTTTTACATTTAACACATTAGCCGGATGTTGGGACTACTACTGTCCCATCATTGGCTAATGTGTCAATCACTGTCATGGTAGCAGGCATCGCCCGATGGGACTTGTAGTCCCATCGGACGATGCCTGCACGGATCCCCGGACATCAGCGCAGCCCCCCGGCAGGCCGGTACAGACCCCCACAGGGTGCACAGCCCCCCGGCAGGCCGGCACAGCCCCCCGGCAGGCCGGTACAGACCCCGGGCAATCCGCACAGCCCACCGGCAGGCCGGCACAGCCCCCCGGCAGGCCGGCAGAGACCCCCGGAAGGCCCGTACAGACCCCCGAGAGGCTGTACAAGGGCAGGAAAGGGTTTTTCCAATTCCGATACCGGAAGTCTCATAGACTTGAATGGGACTTCCGGTATCGGCATCGGCGATACCGATACTTTTTTTAAAGATCGGCCGATCCATTCCGATCCGATATTTTGAAGTATCGGACGGTATCGCTCAACTCTAGTCATGATGCACTATAAAAGCCGCCGCCGCCATTTTGGGTTCACTCTGCTGTGAATTCAGTTAGGGATAGGACGCTGCTGTTCTGAGGGACAGTGTGACCTAGCAATTTGCTATATAATATTGTACTTTACCCAGGCTACTTTATCAACTGCTGTAGCTTTCTTTTGCCTTGCAGCGCTGTTAACGGCTGTCTGCGCGTTCTCTGTGTGTGAGTGCAGCTCACGCTGTAGTGGGTTCTGCAGCCACCTCCGGTTGTAGTCCGCTCAACGTGCATCACTGCCTCATACATTGTCCTTTTTTGCATTAGTGCTGCTCATTTTTCCAGATTTCTCCTATTAGTGTGGTTTCATCCGTATCCAGCTAGAATATTTGCAAACACTATATAGGAGTAGATAGAGGGGCCTTTCTGCTGGCTTGTGCCCTGCAGCCCCAGCCAGATTAGTATTAGCCTATTTTTTGGAGCCTTATCTATTGCATTGTAGTTTACCTTCCTACATTGTAATAGCTACAAAAAGTTTATCGGTTTTACATCTTTGGGCACATCCAGTGTCTTTTTGAGAAAAAAAAAAGTTAATAAAGTTCACCAAACACTCCACTTTACAGTTGTGTAGGCCACATTAGCTCATATTAAAGTCTAGTCCACACTTTATAAAATTAGTGTTTCTTATACCTGTTAGCAGCTGTTCAGGAATAAGCACACTAAGCCCTTAGTACTTTTCTGCCTATCTTTATCAGTCAACCAAGATGAAGAAGGCAGGGAGTAAGGCACGTGGTCGTGGTCGTGGAGTTTCTGCAGGGAGAGGACGTGGGGATTCTGTGCCTGCTGCAGGCACCAGTGACTCAGCATCCCCCAGTTTTCCCAGGGAACGGTCCTTTATGCGCAGCTTTGTAGGAGCTCGCCGTACCCCACTGCTGCGGGATGAACAAATTGAAGCCGCTGTCGGATGGATGGCAGCTAACGCATCGACTTCAATTAGTTCCAGATCATCTCAGGTCCAGAGCACTGAAGATCACCCATCTGTCTCTTCACCATCTGCCAAATTGCCCAGGCAGTCAGAGAGCCCTGGACAGGAGCCATCTCTACTTCTGTTCTCTGAATCTGTGGCTTGGAAAGAGGGGGCCAGCCAAGCAGCATTCGAGAATTTGAAGAAGAGGTAGTATGCAGTCATGTGCAACAGCTTTGTCTCTCTGAATCTGAAGAGGCGGGTGGGGCAGTGCCAATGGTCAGCACAACTAGTCAGTATGCATCTGATGATGAGACTCAGGTGCCACTATCTGGTGCGTACCGTGCTGTCGAGACTACCCAGGAGAAGCAGTCGTTTGAAGAAGGTAGTGTAGATGATGAGGTCCTTGACCCATCATGGCATGAGGAACAGGAAGGTGGTGGGAGCACCTCTGAGGAACGGCCAAAAAAGGAGGGAGAGGGAGGGGGCAGACGCGGTTGCCTGTAGCCTCCACTTCAGCACCCATTAGGAGCATGCCTCTTCCAAAACCCAAAACGGGTGCTCCCAAGACTTGCAGTGCCTGGACCTTTTTTGACACAGTTGCAGATGACATTTGCTTTGTCAAATGCAAGCCGTGTAATCAGAAAATGAAAAGAGGGAAAAGTGTCAGCAACCTCAATACCACAAATATGTGGAAACATGTGCGGACCAAGCACGTGGTGGAGTTACAAAGACACACTGAAGACCTAGGCCAACCTACAACACCACCTACCACCTCTTCAGCTCGTGTTGTAGCCTCTTCCTCCAGCTCACACACAGCTGGTTCGGCTTCCTCACAGGATCGCCATGGAAGAGCCTCTGGCACTGTTGTACAGAGACAAAGTGTCATTACACCCACAGCACCACGTTCCCTGTCATCCTCACACTCCCAGGCCAGTCTACAGCCATTGGTAGCACAGACATGGGAGAAAAGGCGCCCATACTCGGCAAACCACCCCCGAGCACAGGCTCTGAATGCTGGCATTGCAAAACTACTGTCCCTTGAAATGCTCTCATTCAGGCTGGTGTTGACTGACACCTTCCGTAACTTCATGGCATTGGCAGTCCCACAATACAACGTGCCCGGCCACTTTTAATTCAGTAGGCAAGCCATCCCTGCCCTGCAAAAGCATGTGGAGGGAAAAATTAAACATGCGCTACTAAACGCCGTCAGTAGCAAAGTCCACCTGACCACCGATGCGTGGACCAGTAACCATGGACAGGAACGATATCTTTCCCTCACTGCCCATTGGGTAAATGTTGTGGAGCCGGGTACAGATCTTGAGAGTGGCACTGTAGTGTTCTGCCAACTCCAAGGATTGCAGGAATCCAGTCTGTACACATTGACTCCTCCTCATACTCCAGTTCCTCTGAATCAGCGCTGCAGGAGCCGTCACAGTCTACCTCCACATGGACCCGTGAACGCTTACCTGTTACGACCGATATGAGCACAGCCGTGGCCAAATGTCAACAGGCCGTATTGAAATTAATTTCTTTGGAGAATCGAAGCCACACAGCGCAGGAGCTCTGGAATGCCATCAAGCAGGAGAGCGACGTGTGGTTTGTGCCAGCGAATCTCCAGCCAGGCATGGTAGTGTGTGACAATGGCCGAAATCTGGTGGCAGCTCTGGGCCTAGGCAACCTCACTCACATCCCATGTCTGGCACATGTGCTCAGCTTGGTCATGCAGAGTTTTTTGAGGGACTATCCGGATCTTGATGCACTGCTGCACAAGGTCTGCATAGAGTGCGCTCACTTGCGGCGTTCCAGCATGGCAAGATCGTGCATTGCAGCTCTGCAGCGCCGATTCCGCCTTCCAGAACATCGCATCATATGTGACCTACCCACCAGGTGGAATTCAACGTGACATGTTGGAGAGGTTGTGTGAGCAGCAGGCAGCAGTAATGGAGTACCAGCTGCATCAGGCGCAAACAAGTCGCACTGCGCGCCGTTCATACTTCACCACCACTGAGTGGGCCTCAGGACATCTGCCACGTTTTGCGTGCCTTCAATGATTCCACATGGATGGCGAGTGCAGATGATGCACTAGTCAGCATGACTATCCCCCTTATCTGCCTGCTTGAAAAAACACTGCAAGCACTAAGGGAGGAGGTTGTGGAAGAGGTGGAAGATGAGGAGTCACAAATGCCATCTGCTTCTGTACAGTCTGTGCAACGTGGTTCCTCACAAAGGACTAGCCAGGGGACACTTTGTGAGGAGGATGAGGAGGAGTCAATGGAGGAGGAAGACATCTGTCCAGAGGAGGGAGGTACACAATGCTCTAGTAGTCAGTATGTAGAGCCAGGGTGGGGTGATGCAGAGAAGGCAGAGATGACGCCTCAATCAGGGGACAGCGTTTCTTGGCCAGTTGGCAGTCTGAAGCACATGGTTGATTTCATGCTGCAGTGCCTGAGAAACGACCGCCACATCGCCCACATACTCAACACGGCTGATTATTGGGTGCACACCCTCCTAGATCCTCGCTACCGGGACAACTTACAAAGCCTTATAACACCGTTGAACCGGGAGCGTAAAATGCTGGAGTACCAAAACACACTGGTGCATTCCATCATGTTCTCCATTCCACCCGAGAGCAGTGCTGGTAATGCTTTACAAAGCAGCTCAGTGCGTCAAAGCAGTGGAGGAAGCTCTGCACAAAGAGGGAGAAGAAGCAGCGCCTCAGCACAAAGCAAGACCAGTATGGCCCAAATGTGGCAAAGTTTTGTGTCCCCGCCACAAATGTCTACACCATCACAGATGGCTCCAGTCAGCAGGAGGCAACGTTTCCATCAGATGGTGACAGACTACATGTCTTGCCCTCTCAGTGTTCTCCCACACGGCTCTTCCCCCTTCAAGTTTTGGGTCTCTAAGCTGGATACATGGCCAGAGCTTAGCCAGTATGCATTGGAGGTGCTGGCTTGCCCTGCTGCTAGTGTATTATCGGAATGCATCTTTAGTGCCGCAGGTGGTGTACTAACAGACCGTCGCATGCGACTATCCACCGATAATGTTAACCGGCTTACTTTTCTGAAAATGAACAAGGCCTGGATCTCGCAGGAATTTGCCAGTCCTCTTCCAGATTAAAAAATTGGTTGGCAACAGTATCCAGGTCTCCTGTTGTGTTCATGTTTCTACCACCTGCACTGTAATCCCTGAGCTCCAACACCGACTGTTGCTGCTCAGAAGTGCCATCTGCACAGTCGACACTTGCTTCTGTGTTATTGGGGTTCAGTAACGGCAGCTGATCCACTGCTGTGTGTCCGGCAATATCGCCTGCTCTGTCCACATTCACACTACTACAGATTTTAAACTTGCTCCAATTACGCCTCTGCCTCCACTCTGTTTCTCCTGTAATCCCTGGGCTCCAACACCGCCAGTTGCTGCTCAGAAGTGTCTTTGGCACGGGTACTCCCTCCTGCCCAGCCTGGTTCCTGCACGCCAGCTGTTTCTGAGTAGCGACAACATCACTTTGCCTCCAATACGTTGTCCTGTCGTGTTGCCGTCGGGTTAGCCAACACTATGGTGCATGCAGTTTAGGTGCTTCCTATGTGGGCTGCGGGATCTGGCATTGAAGGCTGGTTCCGTAGTGCCAGTAGGACAAGCTCCCCCTGTAGGACTGTGGGTTTCGGTAACTCCGGCCGGCTCATGGCCTTGCAACTTTTTTTTTCATGTGTACCTTCTGCTGCCTATCTGAGTTCCAGTACCATTAGCTGGTTCTTTGGAAGTCAATCTTGAATATGTCCCCCTGGGTTCCAGTAACGTCAGCTGGTTCCAGGCAGAGCTTAGGTGCCTCCTTCTCGGTATCCGAGTTCCACCAACGTCTGCTGGTCCTTGGTAGTGCTTTCTGGCACATGTACCTCCTGCTTAGTAACCGGGTTCCAGTACCATCAGCTGGTCCTCGGTAGTTCCATTGGCTCTTGTACCTTCGGCTACCCATTCAGGTTCCAGTAGCGTCAGCTGGTTCTCAGCAGTTCCTCAGCCTTCTTGTACCTTCTGCTACATTTCCAAGTTCAAGCTTTTTGAAATGGTTTTTGGTATTCACTCTGGATCTCCCCGACGACGACCCTGGAGACGACGACCCTGAAGACCACCCCGAAGAAGACCAAGAAGATGACACTGAAGAGGATGATGGAGAAAGTGTGGGGGAAGTAAAAAGAAGGTGAACACCGCAAAATACTTCCGGGGCTTAGTTAACCGGCGCATGCGCAGTCAGGCTTTTTGGCTTTTACCGCAGTTGGGCAAAGCATACTACGCGTGCGCTAGCCAAGAATGCTTAGCATATGTGCAACAAATGGTGGACACCTACTCCTATTCCTCAAAAACCTGCGGATGGCGGCCAAGGATGGGGAGGCGGCACACACCGGGAACACCGCCCATTGGACCGGACCGACCTCGTTATTCATCGCCCGCCAAAAGTAGGTGCCAGGTTCCCTTTAATTATGAGCTAAATACATGTTCTGTTAGCTGCACTGCACTGACTATATATCTCAATTACATCTATCTATCTAAAATTGTTTTATTAGTTAGTAAACTAGCTTGAAATGACATGGAGAATTACTGTATTTAAAAGCTGAGAAAGATCGCATTGTACTGGCATGACATTTGCATAACATCAGACTGATTTTATTTATGCTGATGAATGTGAACCTACATGAAGGTAATTGCTTGCACCAGAAATTTTTAGGGGGTTCATATCAAAAATGGTGAATACATATGCACATGTCAATTTTTATTTATTTTATTCCATAAATTAAATTTTTGCCTAGAGTTTTCTTACTTCACTTCACCAACTTAGACTATTTAGTGCTGATATAACACACACAAGTCAGATTGCAAAAATATTTAAATACAGGTTTGTAATGTAAAAAAATGTTCAGTAATTAGTCAGTATTTTACATCATTATTTGTAAGCCAAAACCAAGATAGGACAATCAAAGGAAAAGTATAATAGAAACACGTCACCATTTCTGTATTTTTCACTCACTCCTGGTTTTCTCTTACAAATAATCATGTATATATTGACCAATTACTAACCATGTGAACATGACCATATAGTGTGAACTGGTATGTTTAGAATCATGTTATTAGAACTCAATATATGGCAGTAAATATTTGTTGGGTCTGCAAGTTCAAAAACAAATAGACATTGTCAACTCTGATTGAAGGGTCAATAAGCATAAACCTTTAGAATGAAATGGTTTGATAGTAATTTTACACAACTTTATGTTTTCTGTGCAATACAAGAACTTGCTGAGAATTTAGCATTATGTTCCCACATTACATTTCAGCTAGAAAAATGCTGCAGCAAAATTTGCAATAAATATTGGCCCAAATATGATTGCAAAAGTGGTGCGGGTAGGCCGAACATTTCTCCTTTGCAAAGGATGAAATACATCAAGGGGATAAAATGACATTTCATATCCTCAGTACAGGTCAGTTTATGCTGTGGATATTTTTTGCAGTGGGTGCATGAGATTTCTTTACCATGCTGTTAAAGTAAAATGTTTTCACTAATTGGAATCATTTTATCAGCAATCTCTATTCAGTAGGAGGTTTGCCACAATGTAACACAGATATGGATACAGTGTCGGACTGGAGTGCTAGGAGCCCACCAGTAACATTGACTTTGGGGGCCCACTTTTCACCTGTATACAAATATTACACTACCCTCATTCACAAATTTACTTACATCTCTATATAATAATACACTGGGTAGTTTGGTTAATGAATCATGAGTTGCTGCATTTTTCTGTACAGAGTGAATCAAGTGAATTTTGCCAAGCACTGCCCATACAATGGGGTTGGGGGCCAAGATCTGCACAGGGGCTGACCGGGGTATTCCCCTGTTACACTATGGGCCAGTACGAGCCTGTATGGATACTACTTTATAGCTGTTTTTAATCACCCAAGAGCCAATACCCAAAATTGATACCTAAAATCTATATCTACTGTACATTAATGGTGAATATGTTACCTTAAGAAACTTGAAAAGGCAGCTACAAAGGCATTAATACATAGGCCAGTGTCTGCCACTGCCAGGCTTATTATAAGCAGGTTGTTAGGTGTCCTGAGCTCTCTAATTTTGTAGAAAGAAATGATTGTCAGACCATTTAGAATGAAGCCAAGCAGAGCTGCAAGAAAAAAATCAGCCATCATCACCAAAGGTTGCATTGAAAAAATTATCAAGCCACAAATAGGTCACATACAAGACAGCAGTTATATTGTTATTCCTTGCCAAAGTGTTTGATTGCTGCCTGACGTACCCCACCACCATGTCTGACAAGGAAATGATCAGCATAAGGGCTCGTGCAGAGGACCGTATTTTCATTCTGAGTGTGATCCGACAAAATATCGGATTGCAGTCGGACCATTATTCTTTTATGGGTCTGTGCACATGTCCGATCTTTTCCTCAGAGTCTGTCTGAGGAAAAATTGCAGCATGCATAATTAGCATCCGATATTCAGATCACACTTGGCCATACAAGTCAAAGAGTCTGTGGAAAACATCGAACTGCACTGGGATGACATCTGAGTGGGGTGTGATTTTCACAGACAGACAGAATGGAGACGATGGAGAATTTTTTCTTTCATCTTCTCCACATCCAAGAAAATCAGATCACACTGTGATCACACTCGGATGAGAAAAAATACGACCCTGTAACCCTAGTCTAATGATTCGTGCAGACTTTTGTACACATCGGTCCGAGCATGCACTGCAATGCAAAGACTGGCCATTGCTCTCCCAGGCTGAGCATAACAACTTTGTAGCTACAGGTGCTCTCACAAAATTAGAATAGCATCAAAAAGTTAATTTATTTCAGTTTTTCAATACAAAAAGTAAAACTCATATTATATAGAGTCAATACAAACAGAGTGATCTATTTCCAGTGTTTATTTCTGTTAATGTTGATGATTATGGAGAGCCAATGAAAACCCAAAAGTCATTATCTCAGTAAATTAGAATACTTGATAACACCAGCTTGAAAAATGATTCTAAAATCTGAAATGTTTGCCTACTGAAATGTATGTCCAGTAATGCACTCAATACATACTTGGATTGGGCTCCTTTTGCATCAATTACTGCATCAATGTGGCATGGCATGGAGGCGATCAGCCTGTGACACTGCTGAGGTGTTATGGAAGCCCAGGTTGCTTTGATAGCAGCATTCAGCTCGTCTGCATTGTTACGTCTGGTGTCACTCATCTTTCTCTTTACAATACCTAATAGGTTCTCTAAGAGGTTAAGGTCATGCGAGTTTGCTGACCAATAAAGCACAGTGATACTGTTGTTTTTAAACCATGTATTGGTACTTTTGGCAGTGTGGACAGGTTCTGCTGGAGAATGAAATTTACATTGCCAAAAAAGCTTTTCAGCAGAGGGAAGCATGAAGTGCTCTAAAATGTCCTTGTAGATGGCTGTGCTGACTTTGGTCTTGATAAAACACAGTGGACCTACACCAGCAGATGACATGGCTCCCCAAACCATCACTGATTGTGGAAACTTCACACTAGACCTCAAGCAGCTTGGATTGTGGCCTCTCCACTCTTCCTCCAGAATCTGAGATCTTAATTTCCAAATGAAATGCAAAATTTACTTTTATCTTAAAATAATGCCTTGGACCACTGAGCAAACAGTCCAGTTCTTTTTCTCCTTGGCCCAGGTAAGACACTTCTGGCTTTGTCTATTGGTCATGAGTGGCTTGACACAAGGAATGCGACACTTGTAGCCAATGTCCTTGATACGTCTGTGTGTGGTGGCTCTTGAAGCAATGACTCCAGCAGCAGTCCACTCCTTGTGAATCTACCCCAAATTTTTTAATGGCCTTTTCTTAACATTCCTTTCAAGGCTGCGGTTATCCCTGTTGCTTGTGCATCTTTTTCTACCACACTTTTTCCTTACACTCAACTTTCCATTAATATGCTTGGATACAGCACTCTGTGAACAGCCAGCTTCTTTAGCAGTGACCTTTAGTGGCTTACTCTCCTTGTGGAGTGTGTCAATGACTGCCTTCTGGACATCTGTCGAGTCAGCAGTCTTCCCCATGATTGTGGAGCCTACTGAAACAGACTAAGGGACCTTTTTAAATGCTTAGGAAGCCTGTGTAGGTGTTTTTTGTTAAACATTCTAATTTACTGAGATAATGACTTTTGGGTTTTCATTGGCTGTAAGCCATAATCATCAACATTAACATAAATAAACACTTGAAATAGATCACTCTGTTTGTAATGTCTCTACATATGAGTTTCATTTTTTGTTGAACAACTGAAATAAATTAACTTTTTGATGATATTCTAATTTTGTAAGAAGCACTTTTATATATGAAGCTGTCAGATCGGGACAGCTGTGACTAATATGCATGGACGTCTGTATGAGCCTTTTGATCCCAGCTCTTCCAATAAATTCCAGACAAGGGCTTGTTCACATGTAGTGTTTTTGATGTTTTTTTTTCCTGTGTGCTTTTTTTGCACATAAAAAATCAGCAATTTGCAGTTATAGCAAAATTAATGAGATTTCTAAAATACCATTCACATGCTGTGTTATTTTTCCTTGCATTTTTGAGCTGTGATGCATTTTTTTTTAAACAGCAGTATGTCAATTATTTAAGAATTTTTGCTTTGTCTTTATTAACCGTTCAATTGAAGGCATAAAAAATTGCAAAAAACATGCATTGAAAGGGGTTGTCCCACAAGCAAAGCACATTTTAATAAATAGATCTTGGATTAAAAATAAGTTCCACAATTGGATGTACTGTGTAATGGCTGTGTCTGACCGTGGAGGAACATGGTCTGATTATACCACAGCTCCTGGGCAGGGAGGAAAGCAAAAGAATATACAGACAGGACATCATGGGATCACAGCTGCTGCTTTCTGTGAGATAAAACATTTCATTGCCTGTTTGCCTCACAGAAAGAATCAGCTGCCATCCTTTGTTGTAATGTCTGCATATTCTCTTTTGCGTCCCCCCTACCCAGGAGCTGTGGTATGATTAGACCATGCTCCTGTACGGTCAGACACAGCCATTACACAGTACACAGAAGGGGCACATTTATAAGATTATCTCAACATATCCTAACAGTTATATACTGTAGTTAAGGTAAGATAATTTCCATTATTTGGGAGCAACCCGTATTTCTTGCATCACATCTTATAGATTCCTCTGCTGCATCAGAAAGAAGCAAGTCAGCTATTGACACAAGTGATCATACCGGTGTCAATACTTTTGCAAAAAAATCAGAATGCTGTTGTCTCTGAATCATTTCTTTACCATTTAGTTGTTGACACGTTCATGTTACTTGCCATGAGCACCTGCAGATAATACCAATTCTTTTGCTTTATCTATACAATGCGTCTGTTCTGATGGAATCATTTATATCACATATAATGATTTTTGCTCTGCATGAAGTCCGTTTGCAGCATTACGTCACCTATTGGAAGGTGATGATTATACTACCGGAGACATATTTACCATTATTTGAGATATGTATTGTACAACTGCTTTTTCCTCCTAGTAATGTGATATAAGGAGTCCTAGGGATGAATGTTTCTCCTTTTGATGCCTTGCAGTGCAGCACAACATCTGAGATGATCACAGAAACATGACCCTTATTGTGCTGATTGTAATTTTTCTGACAGGCTTGGTAAATAAAATCTGAGTCCACTATGATATGAAAATCTTACCTTCGACCAGAAGAACTGTCCCGATGCCAAATACTTCTATCTCAGAGAAACCTTCAGGAAGCGGGTAAGATGTAACCATGTTTGCAAAATTGTGCTAACACCCTGGTGAACCGTCTTCTGCTTTCCCTTCGCACAGGCGCACACTAGAAAGGCTTCCTTTTAAAGGGTCTGTTTGTCATGAAGCATCATGGGAGTCGTTATGTAAGATCTTTTTTTTTCCTTAGTAGTTATGTCTGAAACAACTCAATCCCCAGAAGAATTTCCTAATGATGTGAATGAAAGCTGGATTGCTCACTTTGTCGTGCCCCCCCATTCTACCTTTCCGAAATCCTATTTGCATACCATGGTAAATGGGCTGCATTCATAGGACTGAGAACAAGGGGTTTGTGACCTCATGACTATGAAAACTGGCTTGTGAACTACCACAGAATTATCTGAAAATGAAACAAGAGGCTAGAAAAGCTGAATCCTCTGTGTGGTGCCTAATTGGCAGAGATATGTAACAATGGAGGGAATGTCGTTAAACCAACACTCAACATTTTTACAGCCTGAGCTCAGCAACTCGATGAACCATAGTGTATCTCTGCTTCAGAGTAAAAGAAGCAAAACTAATATCAATTTTATTCCAAAAATTATACTAATAATACAGTGAAACGTCTATAAGAACCTACAGACAAGTGGCAGCTAGCCACAGGGCCAGTGTAAACGAACATTAAGGAAAAAATTGGAGGCAAAAATAGCATATAATACCTACAAAGGATGACCAAATTTTGGTGCAATGAAACTAAACTTTATTAACCCAAAGGATAAAATCACAGTTATATAAAAAAAGAAAAATACATCATAAAAGAAAGTCCAAAGAAAGTACAGGATGATAATATGTACTAATGGTATAATTTAGAATACATGAATAATGCACTTAGTAATGAAAAAATGTCACAGTATAATGTATATCGCCATTTATAATGGTTAAAGGTAGGTAAGGCATTAAAAAAAATATATAACAGTGAAAAATATATTTAAATGCAGGTAAGTAGATATAAAATTAAATTAAGTAAGTATTAATGTGGAAAATCAATAAAATACAGAGATTTCTCTAAAGCGATGTTAACAGGAATAAACAAAGTGCAAAACATTGTCAAAACCTCACCATCTACTTGTACATGAAACATAATGAATGTTACCTATAAACATCCGACGCGTGTTTCACCAAAGCTTCTTCAAAGGGGCGATGTCAAAAATAAAAATGTCAGGGTTTATAGAGTGAGGTGAAGAGAGGAAATGACGCACATGTGAGAAAAGATGGAGACAGGAAGGAAGTGAGAAAGATAAATTAGTCAATATAAGGTAGCAGAATGAAGAAACATCAGCACAAAGCAACCAAATTGTGAAAAGAAATAGCGATCGGTATCCAGCATGAAGTAACTATTTATTAAAATCCATTTCAGGAAGTAATCCAGGCTGCCAGATATGACATATGTGGAGCACATTGTGTGTTCCAACGTATAAGCTCTGAATGAAGGTGCCGGATGTGACTTAATTTGGAAGTGCACTCTGTATTCCAGAGAGCCGGAAGCAAATGCGGTAGCTGGGCGGATGGCAACAGCAGCCACACGGCATGCGGATCTGTGGGACACAAAGTGGAGCGTACAAACTTTTGATCAGGGTCATTTAGATGTTTTGTGTTGTCATTATGATTTAAAAAGAGAAAACAGTAGTTTGACAATAAATGGCTTCACCCAACCACTAACCATGAGTGGAGAAAAAGTTTTGGTGTTATCATTCATATTCTCTGGAAAAAGGCCAAGAAAGCAAAAATTCTGACGGGGTATGTCAACTTTTAAGCGCAACTGTATTTGCATTTATTGGCCATTGGTTTATCTTTTGACCATTTTGTCTTTTATTGATAATAGTGTTAATTTCCCCTATATTTGGCCTTTATTTTGTCTATGGATGCATTAGTTACTTATAATTTGGCTGTAGAACTATGCAGAATATTATAGACAATGGCCAATTTAGTTATATAGTTGTTATGGTGGTGCATTGTGTCTATTGTTTGTGTATATTCTCTATGTACCTACTAAACCTTTTTTAATGCGATTTTTGGTTGCCACTGTTCTGGTATTCATCATTTGATATATCACCTTAAATGTCATCAAGTTTTACACATTTGTGTTTCCGAAAAATGGTTTAGCTGTGAACTTTATTTGACTGAATAACCCATTTATTGAAACTAAATATGTATCTGTTGGATTTGTTTTTTTCCCATTAAGTATTTGTTGCAGACTTTTCTGCATAAAAAATGTGTCTTCTGGCAGGAAAAACCTTACATAAAAATGCATGGTTTTGCCTGTTTTTCATACATTTTTTCCCATTCATTAAAATTGATGCAAAAACTATGAAAGAATTCACATGCTGCAGATTTCAATCTGCTTCAAATATTAAAGGAAAAAATAAGCAGCATGTACAGTACATGAGATTTCAGAAATCTCATTCACTTTGCTGGGACAGTGAAATGCTACAGTTTTTGCTGCAAAAACGCATTGTGGGAACATTTTATATTCTGAATGCTTGTATAATGTGTGCCTGATTTACTTAGCATGCTGGAGCTTTGAATAATAATGGATTACAGAGCTGACCGTGGAAAAATATCACATCAGATTTGTACAAAGTGTTTAAGAGGCAAATTTAGACCTCAGAAAAAATGCTAACTCGTTAAAAAAATGAAAAAAATCTTTATAGTTAGTCTCAGAATATTTACCCCAATTACAGTGTCTTCTCTTTTTTAATCACATTATTAATTAAATTGCAATTATCAGTAGCTTTTAAGCTAGGTTAAAGTTCGTTGTCTAGAAAAAAGCCTTAAAAATGCAATCATTTTAGAACATATGAGAACAAGGGGCCCTTATTATTGCATCCAGCGTTCCCCAATCTCAAATTCGGCATAAACATAGCTCATTCGCATTCCCGAGCATTTTTCCACAAAGTCGGCTATATTAGGGCACAGTTTGGTAAATGATCACGTTTCACTAATGCTTTTGTTACAATTTTGGCTAGGATAGCGATGCTGTATGATAAGCGGGGGATGTGCTTTATGAGTGAAGGGGGTGTGTTTAGGTCAGTGGAGCGGCGGAATGTAATTTTTTTTCTTTTAATAACTTAATGTGAATATATTCCTGCAGCCAATGAGGGTGGAGAAACCATCCACAATGTCAAGACACAAGGGCTTCTGCTATTGTCTGCCAAAGTCACATGTCCCTCTCCATATAAAAAGCAGACAAGTTGTTTTGGTAGCACCATTTTCTCAGTGTAACAGTGCAGAGAGGCTACCACTGTTGCTGCTGCAAGTTAACTTGTCACATAGTTAGATTGGATTTTGTCCTGTGTTGAAATCGACCTTCCAGTGTCTAACTAGTTTGTGCCAATAGTGTTTTGCAGGCAGGAATCCACATTTCCTACTCAAAATTGTTTGGGCTAATACTGTGTTACAATCAGGACTCATGATGCCCCATTTTCTAACCAAAATCATTAGGCCTAACATTGGAGTTCAGCCAGAAGGCCCCATTTGCTAATCAAAATTGTTAGGGCAAATAGTATTGTGCAGGTAGGAGTCCACATTTCCTACTCAAAATCACTTGGGCTAATATTGTGTTACAGTCAAGACACAGGAGGCTCCATTTGCTATTCAAAATTGTTATAGATAATATTGAGGTGCAGCCAGGAGGTCTCATTTGCTAATCAAAATTGTTAGGGCTAATAGTGTTGTGCAGGCCAGGGTCCACATTTCATACTCAAAATTGTTTGGTCCAATACTGTGTTCCAGTCAGGACTCAGGAGGCCCCATTTGCTAATCAAAATCGTTAGGGCTAATAGTGTTGTACAGTCCGTAATCCACATTTCCTATTCAAAATTGTTTGTCCTAATACTGTGTTGCAGTCGGGATTCAGGAGGTCCCATTTGCTAATCAAAATCATTAGTGCTAATATTGTTGTTCAGGCACACTATCTCAGAAAAAAAATACTGATTGTTCATTAAGTGACAGGTAACAGACAGGTCTGGGCCTAAGTTTGTGTAACTGCTGGTCAAAAGAGGTTAAGGGTAGATACAACATGATTGGGAAAAAGGTCATGATGGAAGGAGGAATAGGCTTGGTGTTTGATATGTATGTGTGTTAGGAGTTAATACTACTGAAAGCTCTACTGGACAAACAAAGTCTCGTCCTATCCACAGACAACTGTCAACATCTCTTACTGGATGGGCTACTCGACTTCCTTTCTTTAGCAGTCATACAGTGGTATGCCTTTTAGATGAGGGTCAGAAAGAGCATGTGCTCCAGTGGATGGCAAGCGCTGCATCAAGTGGCCTCTCCTCCTCTTCGTCCACCTTAACTTCAAATACAGTGCAATCCTCAGAGGTGGCACACCAATTACCCTTGTTTCCCCCTGCATCACAACTTTACAATCTCCTAACTGTCTGAGGGGAATCACAGATGGGCCAGTCTGCAGAGCTGTTCACATATTCTATTCCATGGGCATCAGAAGTCTATTCCAAAGATTCAGAGAACCCAGAGAAAGAAAGCATCTGCACTGATGCCCAAAATATTTTCCTGTTGGATATGTGGAATGTACTGTGCTGTCAGGGCAAAAAGGAAGAGGGTGACTCTCAGGGAGAGGAGTGGGAGAACAAAGAGGAACACGAAGAGGTTGTAAATCCCACTTGGTGTGAACCCAGAGGCATGCAGCTGAGTAGCTCAGTAGAGGAGGTGGAAGAGGATGAACACATGAAGGGTATGTTGCAGCTTGTCGCACAGACATGTAGTGATACAATCACGAGAAGCAATGCTCAGCCACAATGGTGGCTGTCACCCACACTGGTCGCAAGTTTGCAGAGGCAGCAACGGTTGCCTATCCTGGGCCTTTTTTGAGACTACAAAGTATGACCCAACTCACATCATCTGCAAACTTTGCAAACAGTTAAGTCAAAAATTGCAATAATTTGACTGCTACATGCATGAACAGGCACATGTGCGATCAGCATGCCTTTATTTGGGAATCTCACTGCACAAAAATGCGGACTAGCAGGCCTCACCAACCACCGGCAGTCCCATCAATTTCATCTACTGCTTCTTCCTCCTCTGTCACCGTGGCAAGTGTTCTTACACAGGTCTCTGGCCACAGAACCCATAATTGTTTACCTCCTACAGTCTGGGTGTGTGAGAGCCCATCAGCAGTTAGGGAAGTGCAGATGCCTGCTGCTTATGTTTCAAAGAGCTCACCTCATATTTCTCCATCCACTATAACATGTTCACCTGCACCTCACTCACAGTGCAGCAGTTTTTCCTATTCACCCTCTCAGCACAGCAACCAGCCCTCGGTCCCGCAGTTGTGGTCATGTACAAAAATTATTCTTCCTACACATGCTAAAGCTGAGAGCTTGAACTCCACCATCCCTAATACGCTGGCCACGGAAATACTGCATTTCTGCATGGTGTATACAGACAGTTTCAAAAAGTTGATGGCTGTAGCAGTCCCCCAGTAGCAGTTGCCCAGTCACCATTACTTCTCTAAGAAATCTGTGCCTGAGCTATACCAGCATGTCATAGACAACATAATCCGTAAATCACACTTCCCTGTGTGACTGGCATCCTATGCAAGCATTATCTGTGTGCATTTTGCTACTAGGCAGCCAACTCCTCCATAATTTGTCAGGTGAGTGGGTCCCTGCTCTCATCAGTAGCTTGCACTTCTGATGCCCCTGCCTTTATCAGTGGGGGCCTCCTGCATACTGCTAGTGCATTGGTTATTTGACAAGGTTTTGGTGAGGCTATTTTCTTATGATGTTTTTCTGAATTTCTCTATGATAGCTGTTTTGAAATTAGTGTTAGAACTCGCAAGTGTGGGGACCCAAGATGTGGGTTGCGAGCTTATCTTTTTTGGCCAAAATATGAACCAATACCCCATTTAATGTAATTTATGCATGAAATATTTTTTTATTTTTATTGCACTTTTTATCATTTTTTGCAGGATGCAGCTAGGCCCCTTTATGTTGGCTTGGTATATTGGGGTGTCTGTCTCTGTGTGGTGCATATATAGTGCTGAACAGCCCGCCTGCTAAAACTATGGGCGTGAGCAATAGGCTGTTATCCAGACACTGTGCATCTCACTTCCCTGTGTGACTGGCATCCTATGCAAGCCTTATCTGTGTGTATTTTGCTACTAGGCAGCCAAACCCTCCATAATTTGTCAGATGAATAGGTGGCTGCTCTCATCAGTAGCTTGCACTTGTGCTGCCACTGCCTTTATCAGAGAGGGCCTGCTGCATCCTGCTAGTGCATTGATCATTTGACAAGGTTTTGGTGATGCTATTTTCTTATGATGTTTTTCTGAATACTTATGACCATGTGATATTACATTTTTTCTTTTTTAATAAATTTGCCAAAATTTCTACATTTCTGTTTTTTTCAGTCAAGACGCAGTGCAGAGTGTACATTAATGAGAAAATGAGAAAAAAAATGAACATTTTTGAATTTAACAAATGGCTGCAATGAAACAAAGAGTGAAAAATTTAAAGGGGTCTGAATACTTTCCTTACCCACTTGGTATGTTAACAAGGTCGGGAAGACCTTAAACGTTCTGAAATGGTCACAGTTGATATACAATTCTTGTAAATGTGCTATCTGCATGGTGATAAAAAATTTTTCTTTGGAATTGTTGTATTCTTTATCTTTACATTTGCAATTTTCTGGAAATCTCTTGTATCCAATTAAAGCATTGAACACGTAACATTTTCCCTTTAGGACAGCTAATACATTTCATTGTCTGATTACACAGACTGTAATACCTTCAGTAAGTTGTCTTTGAGCTAACTTTCTTATTGCTTCTTATTGTCTCTGTGCAAAGCTCCTGTGCGATACATGGATATTATTATTGTGTTGTTCATGTTTAGAAGTGTACTGTGTACACTATCCTTGTGTTTTAGCTTGTAAAACTGATCTTTGATTTTTCCTTCTGCTAGTGTGTGACCTTCTTTTGAGATGATACAGCTATCATCTATATATGTAATATACAGTATATGTAATTTCATTTCTTTATCTTGTGAGTTTCTTCACAGGTAACAGATTGCTTTCAAGACTAGGGACACAGAGCACATATTTTACTGTGATATTTCTGTTTTGTGTTGGGGAGACTTGACAATTTGTGTAACCATCTCCTACTCCCTCTGATTTCATATACTGGTCATGAGCCAAGATACTTACTTTGGTCAAGGTTAGAGAAGAAGCTTCTGTGATTAGTCATATGACTATTTGTCCCAGAGTCTATACACCATGCATGCTTTGCTCTACTTGCATTAACAGTAAACGCAATTTGAGTGCTTGAAATGTCATATTCTTTAGTAATGGTGCTTTTAACCCTTTGATGAATATTTTACTTTTTCAGCTGATTCATTCTAGCTTTTCAGACTCTGCAGTCAGTCATTAGGTACCCTGAGTTCTTGCAAACAAAACAGTCGTGTTTCCATCAAATGACTTTTAATTTTAGGTAGATCTTCAGGTTTTAAAGTGGATTCTGCTTTGGATACACCTCTGCTGCTTACACTTTCTGTCTTTCACTCACTCATCTACAAGCTTTCCTCTGACATACTCCAATGTAAGCTCATAATTGTGATGCACATCTAGTGCAGTTAAAAGTGTCTCATAGCTTTCTGGTAGACTGCTTAGTAGTGCAGCAATATGGAAATCCTGTTTCTAGAGTATTTCTTATGTAATCCTGCATATCTTGATCATTATTTAGCTTAGACTGACACAGCTTTCTCAGTAAATAGAGCTTACTGTTGAGATTTAGTCTTTCATGCACTTTATGCAGCTGTTCCCACATTTCTTTTGCAGTTTCACATTTACATACATGCACAATCTGATTATCATCTATTATGAGGGAGATAGTGCTTTGCACTTTTTGATCCCTGTCTATACAAGTCTTCTGATAGTTGGTCAGGTCTAGAATCATGTGTGTATTTTCACATACCTTCTCTTATCAGCAGGATCTTTACCTTGAATTTCCAGGATTGATAGTTCCGGTTAGTCAGATTTTTTTACTGTGATCTTCACAGAGTTGCTGCTGGTGGTCATCTTTGCTTCTTCTTCGTAGTACACTGTTGTTCTCTCTGCTCTGAGCTGTTTACTGGGTCTTTAGGATTCTGGGCCCCTAACCTATTTTGAGCAGAATAATCTCTGTTCTGTCCAGACATTCAATGGTGAATATATTTATTCAGGACCAAAGATAACACAGCTTATAACTGGTACTTCTGATACCTTATGACTAGAGATGAGCGAACTTTCCTTTTTTCGGGTCGAGTCAGGTTTCATGAAACCCGACTTTCTAAAAAGTCGGATCTAACTAAATCAGCCGACTATAGGGAAAAGTCGGGGTCCGACTGAAACACGAAACCCAATGCAAGTCACTGGGGAAGCAAAGTCGGCAGGTAGTGGAGGACAGTAAACACACCTACAGTGCCCATTTCAATGCCAATGACATAAATTCTTATTACTTAAGCTTGGCAACCTTAATTTACTTTATAATAATAGCTACGCATTGAAAACTGGGGGTTATTTGGCTAAAGTTGTGGGGGGGGGTTGGGCTGGCGCCAGGTTTTCGTGTGCCCTGGGCCAAATAGTGTCAGTGCGCCCTTTTAACACATACCACAATTCATAATGCTCCGATAAGGCACAGAAATATAGGTATAGTACAATGAAAAATACTTCACTGCTTACATGACATGACTGATATCAATTTTAAATTCTACAATAGCTCAAAAACCGGACAGTATATTACTCCATAAAGTATTATGGCCACCACCTAGTGTGCCATACAGAATAATGAGGCCCATATATTTCTCCATACAGAATAATTAGTCCCATATAATGTTCCATACAGTATATGATAACCTCCACATAATGCTACAGTATATGATAGGCCCCATGGATGATGCTCCAGTGTCTTATGGGCCCAAATAATTCTCCATATATAATGGGCCCCATTTCTAATGCTCCAGTGTATAATGGGCCCCGTAAATGCTGCTCCAGTGTCTGATGTCCCCCATTTGGAATGCTCCAGTATATGATGGGCCCCATGGATGATGCTCCAGTGTCTTATGGGCCAAAATAATTCTCCATATAGAATGGGCCCCATTTCTAATGCTCCAGTGTATAATGGGCCCCGTAAATGCTGCTCCAGTGTCTGATGTCCCCCATTTGGAATGCTCCAGTATATGTTGGTCCCCATGGATGATGCTCCAGTGTGTTATGGGCCCAAATTATGCTCCATATATAATGGGCCCCATTTCTAATCATCCAGTGTATAATGGGCCCTGTAAATGATGCTCCAGTGTTTGATGTCCCCCATTTGGAATGCTCCAGTATATGATGGGCCAAATGGATGATGCTCCAATGTATGATGGACCCCATATATCATTCTCCAGTGTATATTGCTCCCCAAAAAATGCTCCCAACATTTAAAAAAATTAAATACCTCTCCTCGCTGGGCACTGCTCTACTCTGGACTCCTCAGCATTGCCATTTTAAAGCTCTCTGCACTTGCACTTGTAGAGGGCATACAGACGTGATGTCATCGCGCTCTGTAACCTGAATGTCACTGTCAGGAAAGGCGGAAGATGTCACGGCGGTGGAGCAGGGAGAGGTAAGTATTGCAAGTGCTGTAGCCCTGAGCAAGCATGGGGGGCCCACTTGTGAGTGACAGCACTGGCACAGGGTGACCAATTGGGTCATCTTTTGCACAAAACTTTACAGGAAAAACTCAGAAACTGCACCCAATTGTGTCCTTGGTGACTTTTACAACTCGCCTGGTACACACGCTACACTCACCATCACCATCAATGGCTCACAAACACCATCTCAACTGCCCTGGGATACAGCTCTGCCTGTGGAGAGCTTCATCATCTTGGCTGCTTTGACACCGGCCCAGAGGATCTGCTTTTCAGCGTCGGCTACCCTAGCTGAGTACCACGGGTGGCGTCACGATCCCCCTTTTCCAAATTAATTATCATACCATCTTCCCCCTCATCTGAACTGTCATCTTCTTTATTGGACACCCAGGGCCATGGACCGGGTCCCAATCACCACCGTGACATACTTCGCCCTTAAAAGAGCCTGAAAGGTCCGGTAAAGAGTAAGCCCCGGCCCTGGGTGGCGTTTCATTTTAACAAGAGATAGCAGAGATATATTGTATAGTTTCCACATTATAAATCTACATATATATTTGAGGAGGCAGACACAGACACTGTCATGGCCAGTATGGATTCGACAACAATCTAAAAAGTCGAAAAAAGGGTACAGTATCACCAGATATAGTATAGTTTCAACATTCAAAATCTCCGTATTTATTTCAGGAGGCAGACACAGATGCTCTGAGGCCCAGTATGGATTACACAGCAATATAAAAAGCAGTAAAAGGGGAATGGATCCCAAGCGTACTGCTGTATACAGTGTTGGGGTCATTTGGCGATCTACATATATATTTTAAGAGTAACACACAGCATCTCACAGGCTCAGTATGGATTACACAAGAATATAAAAACTTGAAAAAGGGTAATGTTTTACAATCGTTCAGCTGCATACAGTGTTGTATATTAAACAGAGAAAAAAAGGGGAGTACAAGTCCAATATCATAAAAATAAGCAAAATTTATTAAACATATAGTACTGACAGTTACATAAATGACAAAAGATATATAAAGGATCAGATGAGTATCTGCTGCTTGTTAGTCCTAAGAATAGACAAAATAAAGTGCTTAGTGCCAGTAACAAATATGGGCCATACTTGAGGTGCCTTGAAAAAGAGGTGAAACGCGCGTCGGTGGCGGCGCTGCTTGTGGTCCTTGGCAGAGTTCAGTATGGGTAAGCACTATGGCTTGGGATAGTGATTTTTTCAGGATGCGCACCTGTTAGGATCTCTTTTACTTTTATATCCCTCAAGTATGACCCATATTTGTTACTGGCACTAAGCACTTTATTTTGTCTATTCTTAGGACTAACAAGCAGCAGATACTCATCTGATCCTTTATATATCTTTTGTCATTTATGTAACTGTCAGTACTATATGTTTAATAAATTTTGCTTATTTTTATGATATTGGACTTGTACTCCCCTTTTTTTCTCTGTTTAATATGTTATGCTGGAGTGTCCATTCCCCATTGAGACGGCACTACATAGTGGGCGACTCTACTGGGATATACATTTGGTTCCGTATGGTTTTGTTTTATATGCATACAGTGTTGGTGTCATTTTAAATCTCCTTATATTTTACCAGAGTAAGACACAAACTCTCACAGTTTGGATTACACCCGAATATAAAAATGAGAAAAAGGGAAATGTTTTCGAAACGTACACCAGTATACAGTGTTGGAGTACTTTGAAATCTTCGTTTATATTTCAGTGTCAGTCTGCCAGTCCAGACTCTCTGCTAGAGGAAGGTAGATGGATAAAAGTACAGACGTAAAGTGGAGTGATTTTACATGTTTTTGAACTAGTAATCACGGGAAAACCTCCCAGGAGAATTCACAGAGGCGATGCTGACCCTCAATAACTTTAACTGTGGATACAGCTAAAATGCAAATTAGTGAAGAAAGGGTTGCTGTATTGCAGTAGCGTCGATCCCATCACAGTAACTCATTTTCATCAAATTGTGATCACAGGGAGAGCTGTAGACATGGTCCTCACTGCCTATCATGATCTGTCTGGTCACTTTGGAGTGCAAAACACACAAGCCACAGGCCGTAGGGGATTCTATTGGATTGCCATGAGAGGAGACATTGAAAAATGGTGGCTGGAATGTCACACGTCTGTGACTATGAAAAATGTGAAAGGTGATCATAATGCACCACTGCATCTGATTGGGAGTTGACGTCCATTACAAATGGTAGCCATTGGTAATCTAAAAGTAGAGACCAGCAGCACAGGACATAGCTACATCTTAACAATCATGGATCTGTACACCAAATTTGTAGTGGCCATCCCTGTGACAGATTTAACTGGCCAGACTACACAGCGGTGGAGCATGGAGAGGTAAGTATTGCAAGTGCTGTTTCCCTGAGCAAGCAGGGGGGACCCACTCGTGGGTGCCGGTACTGGCACAGGGCCCCTCATAGTACGCCAGTGTGCCTGATGGCGAATGGGCCCCCCACCGTCAGAGACACTTTATTGTACTATGAGATGCCCTGTGCCAGTTCCGTCACCCAAAGGGTGGGGCCACACACCTGTTCAGGGCAACAGCACTTGCCCGGGTGTGGCAGGTGTTGACCCTGGGCCTGGGGTGGGGGGGCAACCCATTTCGGGTGGTTTAAAAAATGGCATATGTTGATGTGTAGGCTGGACTTTCAGCTGTTGCAAATGGAGGAATTGGAGAAGTCAGAGGAAGAGGAGGACAAAAGCGAGCCTTTTTTTGGCAACCTATGTGTTATCAGGGGAGGGTGGGACAAAATCTTTTGAAACCCATGCATGGTTCATTTTAATGAAGGTTAGATCATCAACATTTTGGGTCAACAGACGGCTCCTTTTTTCTGTCAGGATTGATCCAGCAGCACTGAAGACTCTTTCAGATAGTACACTACCAGCCGTGCAAGCGAGCTCCTCAAGGCATATTGTGCCAATTCAGGCCATGTGTCCAGTTTTGAGGCCCAATAATCAAAGGGGAATGACCTGTGAGGGAGAACCTCGATATGGGAGAAGTAGTTTGTAACCATAGTTGACAACTTCTCTCTCCTGTCACTTGCAATCGATTCTGTATTAGCTGTTGTGTGCACGGGACTTGAGAAATCAGACCACAACATGGTCAGGAAACCCCTGTCTCCAACGCCAGTTCGGCTGTGTGCAACACGAACACCTCTTCCATTTTGCCCACTACGGGTCGTGGGAGAACCAGCTCCGCTGCTGTGTGCTGGCAATGCCTCAAACAACCTGTTTACCAGAGTTACTTGTTTGTTAGCCAATATTAGCTCTATGTTCTCCTGTGGCATGATGTTGTGTAATTTGCCTTTATAGCATGGATCGAGGATGCTGGCCAACCAGTAGTCGTCATCCCTCATCATTTTGGCAAAGCGGGGGTCCCATTTTAGGATCCGCAAGGCATAGTCACACATGTGGGCCAATGTTCCAGGTGTCAATGCTGCACTGCCAGTGGTGGGTGGAGGAGCACTTTCTGGCAAATCCACATCCATCCAGTCACGCACAAATCCTGTACCTGACCTTAGCATGCCCACATGTTCTCTTTCCCCCTGGCAAGCATCCTCCTCCCCAAAATAATCATCCCCCTCATCCTCCTCCTAATCTTCCTCTTTTTCCTCCACCTCGTCCATGCCAGTTCCCTGACCAGACAATGGCTGACTGTCATCAAGGCTTCCCTCCTCCTCCTCCTCCTGTTGCTCCTCAGCTGCAGATGCCTGATCCCTGATGTGCATCAAAGTTTGCATGAGCAGACGCATAAGTGGTATGCTCATGGTTAGGATGGCGTCATCTGCGCTTACCAGCCATGTGCATTCCTCAAAACACTTAAAGACTTTACAGAGGTCTTTCAGCTTTGACCACTGCACACCAGACAATTCCATGTCTGCTATCAAACTGTCTGCCCGTGTATCCTCCCACAAATGCATCACAGCCTGCATCTATTCACACAGCCTCTCAACCATGTGCATGGCGGAGTTCCTTCTTGTAGCAGCGTCTATGATTAGACGGTGCTTGGGGAGGTTGAGTGATTGCTGCAGCTTCTGCATACGACTGGAGTGGACATTTGAGGGACGGATGTGCGAGCACAGTCTTCGCACCTTATGGAGCAGGGCTGTTAACTCCGGATAATTATTAAGGAAGCACTGCACCACCAGATTCAACGTGTGAGCCAGGCAAGGTATGTGTGTAAGTTTTGAAAAGGCTATGGCTGCAACAAAATTCCACCCATTATCACTGACTACCTTGCCTGGCTCAAGATGTAGACTGCCCAGCCATGACTCAGTTTGTTGATGCAAGTAGTCGGCCAGTACCTCCGCGGTGTGTCTACTGTCGCCCAAAGACATCATTTTTAAAACAGCCTGCTGCCGCTTACCACTAGCTGTTCGATAGTGGGACACCACGTGTGCAACACTGATAGATGTGGATGGAGTGCTCGTGCAACTGCACTCTGTCGACAAGCTTTCGCTTCTGGAGGAGGAGGAAGGTCGAATGCCTACAGCCAACTTTTTCCTATACCGTGGGCTAGGCAGCACTGTTCCACCGCCGCTGTCCCCTGTGGAGCCTGCATGCACCACATTAACCAAGTGCGCAGTGATGGACACGTATCAGCCCTGGCCATGCCTACTGGTCCATGCATCTGTTGTGAGGTGCACCTTTCCACTCACTGATTGTTTTAGTGCATGGACAATGCGGTTTTTCACATGCCGGTGGAAGACAGGGATAGCTTTTCGAGAAAAGAAGTGCCGACTGGGTAGGTAATAGCGTGGGACAGCGTAGGCCATGAGCTCTCGGAAAGCTTCGCTTTCTACCAAATAGAAGGGCATCATCTCTAATGAGATCAGTTAGGCAATGTAGGCGTTCAAAGCCAGTGTACGCAGATGAGAAGATGAGTACTTTCTTGTCCTACTCAGAGTGTCTGGTAGGGTGAGCTGGACTTGAGAGCTGTATATGGGGGAACTAGCATTGGACATGACGGACTGAGAAGGGGTTGATGATGGTGAGGATGTTGATGGCCTAGATTCAGTGCTTCCTCGCAAAACTGTTGTGATTGCCTGACTGTTTTTGCCTAGCGACGACACCTCAACATTTCTTGATGGCGGTGTGCTTAGCGGTGGCCTTACAGTGGGGGAAGCGATGGAGCGTTGCCGGCTAACTTCAGTCGGAGCAGGTGCACATGTGCTACCTGAGCTTTTGTAATCCATGCACGCTTGCAAGTGCATGTTGGTTAAATGTCTAAGCATGCAACTGGTATTCAAATTTCTTGGATTTTTCCCTCTGCGAAAGGTCCTTTGGCACGTCTTACAGATAACCTTTGCGTCATCAGTAGGATTTTGTTCAAAAAAGTGCCACACTGCACTCTTCCTACTATGGTACAAATTTTCAGGGCTTGCACGCTGTGCTAATTTGACCGTCTGGCCAAGCTGTCCTGCAACTCTTTTAGTTTTCTTGCCAAGTTTTTTCACAGCTACGGGCCTGCCGGATAACTGCTGCTGCGATGACGATGCCTGCTGCGGATCCTTCTCCTGTTCTGACCTATTGTCACCAGCACCCTCTTCCCCCAATGGATGCCAATCTGGGTCAACAACTGGGTCATCCATGACCTCGATTTCAATGTCATCTGCACCTTCCTCTGTACCTTCCTCTGTGTCACCGTGTAAGGTGGTATAGTATGCAGGAAGGGGCACCTGAGTTTCATCAGGGTCTGATTCGGGCTCAGTAGACTGTGAGGGCAATGTAGTGCTGTGGGTGAATGTACCAGCAGATTCATCTAGCAGTGGCTGTGCATCAGTGCACTCCATGTCAGATTCTTCTTGGACTGGGGAATTCAGGATTTGACTTGATAACCCAGGAATGGTATGTGAAAAGAGCTCCATGGAGTAATCAGAAGTGTGTGCTGCAGCATCCTTCACTTTTGGTGTGGGTGAATGACACAACGAAAGGTGTTGTTACTGACCAGAGGACTGCACTGACGACTCTGTGCTTGCAGTTTTTGTAACTTCAGAAGAGGAGGCAATAGAGCTAGAGGCTGTTTCGGCAATGTAAGCCAAAACCTGTTCCTGATGCTCTGGCTTTAAAAGCGGTTTACCTACTCCCAGCAGATGCACCACCACCACCAACAGTACCAGCTGTGCCCCCCCGCCCACGTCCATGGCCTCTTCCACCAGACTTCCTCATGTTTGGGAAAATGTACCAAAAATAGCAGCAGAGAAATGGTACTGTATGAGGAGCGTACAGCTGTGTAAGGTGTATGTAAAAAGTGAAATCTCTGTATATATTTTGGGAGCCACAGATGCTCACCCAGTATGTATTTGACCGTAATCCAACAAGCAGATATGCGGTACTGTATCAGAAGTGTACAGCTGTATACGTTGTTGGTGAAAATGTCAATCTCCGTATATGTCTTTGCAGAGTGTCACACACACACTCTGGCTAAGAACACCAGATATCTGATACTGTATGATAATTGGACAGCAGTCAATATGGTGCATGGAGAAATGGAAATGTCCGTATATGTATTTACGGAGTGTCATACACACACGCTGACTCTGTGGAGATGTGACCGTAATAACTAAGAACACCAGATATCCGATACTATTTGATAATTGGACAGCAGTCAATACGGTGTATGGAGAAATGGAAATGTCCGTATATGTATTTACGGGGTGTCACACACACACGTTGACTCTGTGGAGATGTGACCGTAATAACTAAGAACACCAGATATCCGACACTGTTTGATAATCAGACAGCAGTCAATACGGTGTATGGAGAAATGGAAATGTTCGTATATATAATTACGGAGTGTCACACACACATGCTGACGCTGTGGAGATGTGACCGTAATAACTAAGAACACCAGATATCTGATATTGTTTGACAATTGGACTACTCAATACGGTGTATAAAAAAATGGAAATGTCCATATATATAATTACTGAGTGTCACACACACATGCTGACTCTGTGGAGATGTGACCGTAATAACTAAGAACACCAGATATCCGATAAAGTTTGACAATCGGACTGCTCAATAACGGTGCATAAAGAAATGGAAATGTCCATATATGTATTTCTGGAGTGTCACACACACACTGACTCTGTGTAGATGTGACAGTAATAAGAACAGCAGAAATCCGATACTGTTGGACAATCGGACTGCTCAATACGGTGTATAAAGAAATGGAAATGTCTGTATATGTATTTATGGAGTGTCACACACACGCTGACTCTGTGTAGATGTGACAGTAATAAGAACAGCCGCTATCCGATACTGTATGACAATCGGACTGCTCAGTATGGTGTATAAAGAAATGGAAATGTCCGTATATGTATTTATGGAGTGTCACACACACGCTGAGGCTGTGCAGATGTGACAGTAATAAGAATAGCAGATATCCGATACTGTTTGACAATTGGACTGCTCAATGCGCTGTATAAAGAAATGGAAATGTCCGTATATGTATTTCTGGAGTGTCACACACACACGCTGACTCTGTGTAGATGTGACAGTAATAAAAACAGCAGATATCCGATATTGTTTGACAATCGGACTGCTCAATACAGTGTATAAAGAAATGGAAATGTCCGTATATGTATTTATGGAGTGTTACACACACACACACACACTGACTCTGTGTAGATGTAACAGTAATAAGAACAGCAGATATCCAATACTGTTTAACAATCGGACTGCTCAATACAGTGTATAAAGAAATGGAAATGTCTGTATATGTATTTAAGGAGTGTCACACACACACGCTGACTCTGTGTAGATGTGACAGTAATAAGAACAGCAGGTATCTGATACTGTTTGACAATCGGACTGCTCAATACGGTGTATAAAGAAATGGAAATGTCCGTATATGTATATGCAGTGTCACACACACACGCTGACTCTGTGTAGATGTGACAGTAATAAGAACAGCAGATATCCGATACTGTTTCACAATCGGACTGCTCAATACAGTGTATAAAGAAATGGAAATGTCCGTATATGTATTTATGGAGTGTCACACACACCCGCTGACTCTGTGTAGATGTGACAGTAATAAGAACAGCAGATATCCGATACTGTATGACAATCGGACTGCTAAATACGGTGTATAAAGAAATGGAAATGTCCGTATATGTATTTATGGAGTGTCACACACACACGCTGACTCTGTGTAGATGTGACAGTAATAAGAACAGCAGATATCCGATACTGTTTGACAATCGGACTGCTCAATACAGTGTATAAAGAAATGGAAATGTCCGTATATGTATTTATGGAGTGTCACACACACACACACACTGACTCTGTGTAGATGTAACAGTAATAAGAACAGTAGATATCCAATACTGTTTGACAATCGGACTGCTCAGTACGGTGTATAAAGAAATGGAAATGTCCGTATGTGACAGTAATAAGAACAGCAGATATCCGATACTGTTTGACAATCGGACTGCTCAATACGGTGTATAAAGAAATGGAAATGTCCGTATATGTATTTATGCAGTGTCACACACACACGCTGACTCTGTGTAGATGTGACAGTAATAAGAACAGCAGATATCAGATACTGTTTGACAGTCGGACTGCTCAATACGGTGTATAAAGAAATGGAAAGGTCCGTATATGTGTTTATGGAATGTCGCATGCACACGCTGACTCTGTGTAGATGTGACAGTAATAAGAACAGCAGATATCCGATACCGTTTGACAATCGAACTGCTCAATACGGTGTATAAAGAAATGGAAATGTCTGTATATGTATTTATGGAATGTCGCACACACACGCTGACTCTGTGTAGATGTGACAGTAATAAGAACAGCCGATATCCGATACTGTTTGACAATCGGACTGCTCAATACGGTGTATAAAGAAATGGAAATGTCTGTATATGTATTTATGGAGTGTCACACACACACTGACTCTGTGTAGATGTGACAGTAATAAGAACAGCAGATATCCGATACTGTTTGACAATCGGACTGCTCAATACGGTGTATAAAGAAATGAAAATGTCCGTATATGTATTTATGGAATGTCGCACACACACGCTGACTCTGTGAAGATGTGACAGTAATAAGAAGAGCAGATATCCGATACTGTTTGACAATCAGACTGCTCAATACGGAGTATAAAGAAATGGAAATGTCTGTATATGTATTTATGGAGTGTCACACACACACACTGACTCTGTGTAGATGTGACAGTAATAAGAACAGCAGATATCCGATACTGTTTGACAATCGGACTGCTCAATACGGTGTATAAAGAAATGGAAATGTCCGTATATGTATTTATGGAGTGTCACACACACACGCTGACTCTGTGTAGATGTGACAGTAATAAGAACAGCAAATATCCGATACTGTTTGACAATCGGACTGCTCAATACAGTGTATAAAGAAATGGAAATGTCTGTATATGTATTTATGGAGTGTCACACACACACACACTGACTCTGTGTAGATGTGACAGTAATAAGAACAGCAGATATCCGATACTGTTTGACAATCGGACTGCTCAATACGGTGTATAAAGAAATGGAAATGTCCGTATATGTATTTATGGAATGTCGCACACGCTGACTCTGTGTAGATGTGACAGTAATAAGAACAGCAGATATCCGATACTGTTTGACAATCGGACTGCTCAATGCGGTGTATAAAGAAATGGAAATGTCTGTATATGTGTTTATGGAGTGTCACACACACACTGACTCTGTGTAGATGTGACAGTAATAAGAACAGCAGATATCCGATACTGTTTGACAATCGGACTGCTCAATACGGTGTATAAAGAAATGAAAATGTCTGTATATGTATTTATGGAGTGTCACACACACACACTGACTCTGTGTAGATGTGACAGTAATAAGAACAGCAGATATCCGATACTGTTTGACAATCGGACTGCTCAATACGGTGTATAAAGAAATGGAAATGTCCGTATATGCATTTATGCAGTGTCACACACACACGCTGACTCTGTGTAGATGTGACAGTAATAAGAACAGCAGATATCAGATACTGTTTGACAGTCGGACTGCTCAATACGGTGTATAAAGAAATGGAAAGGTCCGTATATGTGTTTATGGAATGTCGCACGCACACGCTGACTCTGTATAGATGTGACAGTAAAAAGAACAGCAGATATCCGATACCGTTTGACAATCGAACTGCTCAATACGGTGTATAAAGAAATGGAAATGTCTGCATATGTATTTATGGAATGTCGCACACACACGCTGACTCTGTGTAGATGTGACAGTAATAAGAACAGCCGATATCTGATACTGTTTGACAATCGGACTGCTCAATACGGTGTATAAAGAAATGGAAATGTCTGTATATGTATTTATGGAGTGTCACACACACTGACTCTGTGTAGATGTGACAGTAATAAGAACAGCAGATATCCGATACTGTTTGACAATCGGACTGCTCAATACGGTGTATAAAGAAATGGAAATGTCCGTATATGTATTTATGGAGTGTAACACACACACGCTGACTCTGTGTATATGTGACAGTAATAAGAACAGCAGATATCCGATACTGTTTGACAATCGGACTGCTCAATACAGTGTATAAAGAAATGGAAATGTCTGTATATGTATTTATGGAGTGTCACACACACACACACTTACTCTGTGTAGATGTGACAGTAATAAGAACAGCAGATGTCCGATACTGTTTGACAATCTGACTGCTCAATACGGTGTATAAAGAAATGGAAATGTCCGTATATGTATTTATGGAATGTCGCACACGCTGACTCTGTGTAGATGTGACAGTAATAAGAACAGCAGATATCTGATACTGTTTGACAATCGGACTGCTCAATGCGGTGTATAAAGAAATGGAAATGTCTGTATATGTGTTTATGGAGTGTCACACACACACTGACTCTGTGTAGATGTGACAGTAATAAGAACAGCAGATATCCGATACTGTTTCGCAATCGGACTGCTCAATACGGTGTATAAAGAAATGGAAATGTCCGTATATATATTTATGGAGTGTCACACACACCCGCTGACTCTGTGTAGATGTGACAGTAATAAGAACAGCAGATATCCGATACTGTATGACAATCGGACTGCTAAATACGGTGTATAAAGAAATGGAAATGTCCGTATATGTATTTATGGAGTGTCACACACACACGCTGACTCTGTGTAGATGTGACAGTAATAAGAACAGCAGATATCCGATACTGTTTGACAATCGGACTGCTCAATACAGTGTATAAAGAAATGGAAATGTCCGTATATGTATTTATGGAGTGTCACACACACACACACACACTGACTCTGTGTAGATGTAACAGTAATAAGAACAGCAGATATCCAATACTGTTTGACAATCGGACTGCTCAATACGGTGTATAAAGAAATGGAAATGTCCGTATGTGACAGTAATAAGAACAGCAGATATCCGATACTGCTTGACAATCGGACTGCTCAATACGGTGTATAAAGAAATGGAAATGTCCGTATATGTATTTATGCAGTGTCACACACACACGCTGACTCTGTGTAGATGTGACAGTAATAAGAACAGCAGATATCAGATACTGTTTGACAGACGGACTGCTCAATACGGTGTATAAAGAAATGGAAAGGTCCGTATATGTGTTTATGGAATGTCGCACGCACACGCTGACTCTGTGTAGATGTGACAGTAATAAGAACAGCAGATATCCGATACCGTTTGACAATCGAACTGCTCAATACGGTGTATAAAGAAATGGAAATGTCTGTATATGTATTTATGGAATGTCGCACACACACGCTGACTCTGTGTAGATGTGACAGTAATAAGAACAGCCGATATCCGATACTGTTTGACAATCGGACTGCTCAATACGGTGTATAAAGAAATGGAAATGTCTGTATATGTATTTATGCAGTGTCACACACACACGCTGACTCTGTGTAGATGTGACAGTAATAAGAACAGCAGATATCAGAACCTGTTTGACAGTCGGACTGCTCAATACGGTGTATAAAGAAATGGAAAGGTCCGTATATGTGTTTATGGAATGTCGCACGCACACGCTGACTCTGTGTAGATGTGACAGTAATAAGAACAGCAGATATCCGATACCGTTTGACAATCGAACTGCTCAATACGGTGTATAAAGAAATGGAAATGTCTGTATATGTATTTATGGAATGTCGCACACACACGCTGACTCTGTGTAGATGTGACAGTAATAAGAACAGCCGATATCCGATACTGTTTGACAATCGGACTGCTCAATACGGTGTATAAAGAAATGGAAATGTCTGTATATGTATTTATGGAGTGTCACACACACACTGACTCTGTGTAGATGTGACAGTAATAAGAACAGCAGATATCCGATACTGTTTGACAATCGGACTGCTCAATACGGTGTATAAAGAAATGAGAATGTCCGTATATGTATTTATGGAATGTCGCACACACACGCTGACTCTGTGTAGATGTGACAGTAATAAGAAGAGCAGATATCCGATACTGTTTGACAATCAGACTGCTCAATACGGTGTATAAAGAAATGGAAATGTCTGTATATGTATTTATGGAGTGTCACACACACACACTGACTCTGTGTAGATGTGACAGTAATAAGAACAGCAGATATCCGATACTGTTTGACAATCGGACTGCTCAATACGGTGTATAAAGAAATGGAAATGTCCGTATATGTATTTATGGAGTGTCACACACACACGCTGACTCTGTGTAGATGTGACAGTAATAAGAACAGCAGATATCCGATACTGTTTGACAATCGGACTGCTCAATACAGTGTATAAAGAAATGGAAATGTCTGTATATGTATTTATGGAGTGTCACACACACACACACACTGACTCTGTGTAGATGTGACAGTAATAAGAACAGCAGATATCCGATACTGTTTGACAATCGGACTGCTCAATACGGTGTATAAAGAAATGGAAATGTCCGTATATGTATTTATGGAATGTCGCACACGCTGACTCTGTGTAGATGTGACAGTAATAAGAACAGCAGATATCCGATACTGTTTGACAATCGGACTGCTCAATGCGGTGTATAAAGAAATGGAAATGTCTGTATATGTGTTTATGGAGTGTCACACACAAACTGACTCTGTGTAGATGTGACAGTAATAAGAACAGCAGATATCCGATACTGTTTGACAATCGGACTGCTCAATACGGTGTATAAAGAAATGAAAATGTCTGTATATGTATTTATGGAGTGTCACACACACACACTGACTCTGTGTAGATGTGACAGTAATAAGAACAGCAGATATCCGATACTGTTTGACAATCGGACTGCTCAATACGGTGTATAAAGAAATGGAAATGTCCGTATATGTATTTATGCAGTGTCACACACACACGCTGACTCTGTGTAGATGTGACAGTAATAAGAACAGCAGATATCAGATACTGTTTGACAGTCGGACTGCTCAATACGGTGTATAAAGAAATGGAAAGGTCCGTATATGTGTTTATGGAATGTCGCACGCACACGCTGACTCTGTGTAGATGTGACAGTAATAAGAACAGCAGATATCCGATACCGTTTGACAATCGAACTGCTCAATACGGTGTATAAAGAAATGGAAATGTCTGTATATGTATTTATGGAATGTCGCACACACACGCTGACTCTGTGTAGATGTGACAGTAATAAGAACAGCCGATATCCGATACTGTTTGACAATCGGACTGCTCAATACGGTGTATAAAGAAATGGAAATGTCTGTATATGTATTTATGGAATGTCGCACACACACGCTGACTCTGTGTAGATGTGACAGTAATAAGAACAGCCGATATCCGATACTGTTTGACAATCGGACTGCTCAATACGGTGTATAAAGAAATGGAAATGTCCGTATATGTATTTATGGAGTGTCACACACAAACGCTGACTCTGTGTAGATGTGACAGTAATAAGAACAGCAGATATCCGATACTGTTTGACAATCGGACTGCTCAATACGGTGTATAAAGAAATGGAAATGTCCGTATATGCATTTATGCAGTGTCACACACACACGCTGACTCTGTGTAGATGTGACAGTAATAAGAACAGCAGATATCAGATACTGTTTGACAGTCGGACTGCTCAATACGGTGTATAAAGAAATGGAAAGGTCCGTATATGTGTTTATGGAATGTCGCACGCACACGCTGACTCTGTATAGATGTGACAGTAAAAAGAACAGCAGATATCCGATACCGTTTGACAATCGAACTGCTCAATACGGTGTATAAAGAAATGGAAATGTCTGCATATGTATTTATGGAATGTCGCACACACACGCTGACTCTGTGTAGATGTGACAGTAATAAGAACAGCCGATATCTGATACTGTTTGACAATCGGACTGCTCAATACGGTGTATAAAGAAATGGAAATGTCTGTATATGTATTTATGGAGTGTCACACACACTGACTCTGTGTAGATGTGACAGTAATAAGAACAGCAGATATCCGATACTGTTTGACAATCGGACTGCTCAATACGGTGTATAAAGAAATGGAAATGTCCGTATATGTATTTATGGAGTGTAACACACACACGCTGACTCTGTGTATATGTGACAGTAATAAGAACAGCAGATATCCGATACTGTTTGACAATCGGACTGCTCAATACAGTGTATAAAGAAATGGAAATGTCTGTATATGTATTTATGGAGTGTCACACACACACACACTTACTCTGTGTAGATGTGACAGTAATAAGAACAGCAGATGTCCGATACTGTTTGACAATCTGACTGCTCAATACGGTGTATAAAGAAATGGAAATGTCCGTATATGTATTTATGGAATGTCGCACACGCTGACTCTGTGTAGATGTGACAGTAATAAGAACAGCAGATATCTGATACTGTTTGACAATCGGACTGCTCAATGCGGTGTATAAAGAAATGGAAATGTCTGTATATGTGTTTATGGAGTGTCACACACACACTGACTCTGTGTAGATGTGACAGTAATAAGAACAGCAGATATCCGATACTGTTTCGCAATCGGACTGCTCAATACGGTGTATAAAGAAATGGAAATGTCCGTATATATATTTATGGAGTGTCACACACACCCGCTGACTCTGTGTAGATGTGACAGTAATAAGAACAGCAGATATCCGATACTGTATGACAATCGGACTGCTAAATACGGTGTATAAAGAAATGGAAATGTCCGTATATGTATTTATGGAGTGTCACACACACACGCTGACTCTGTGTAGATGTGACAGTAATAAGAACAGCAGATATCCGATACTGTTTGACAATCGGACTGCTCAATACAGTGTATAAAGAAATGGAAATGTCCGTATATGTATTTATGGAGTGTCACACACACACACACACACTGACTCTGTGTAGATGTAACAGTAATAAGAACAGCAGATATCCAATACTGTTTGACAATCGGACTGCTCAATACGGTGTATAAAGAAATGGAAATGTCCGTATGTGACAGTAATAAGAACAGCAGATATCCGATACTGCTTGACAATCGGACTGCTCAATACGGTGTATAAAGAAATGGAAATGTCCGTATATGTATTTATGCAGTGTCACACACACACGCTGACTCTGTGTAGATGTGACAGTAATAAGAACAGCAGATATCAGATACTGTTTGACAGACGGACTGCTCAATACGGTGTATAAAGAAATGGAAAGGTCCGTATATGTGTTTATGGAATGTCGCACGCACACGCTGACTCTGTGTAGATGTGACAGTAATAAGAACAGCAGATATCCGATACCGTTTGACAATCGAACTGCTCAATACGGTGTATAAAGAAATGGAAATGTCTGTATATGTATTTATGGAATGTCGCACACACACGCTGACTCTGTGTAGATGTGACAGTAATAAGAACAGCCGATATCCGATACTGTTTGACAATCGGACTGCTCAATACGGTGTATAAAGAAATGGAAATGTCTGTATATGTATTTATGCAGTGTCACACACACACGCTGACTCTGTGTAGATGTGACAGTAATAAGAACAGCAGATATCAGAACCTGTTTGACAGTCGGACTGCTCAATACGGTGTATAAAGAAATGGAAAGGTCCGTATATGTGTTTATGGAATGTCGCACGCACACGCTGACTCTGTGTAGATGTGACAGTAATAAGAACAGCAGATATCCGATACCGTTTGACAATCGAACTGCTCAATACGGTGTATAAAGAAATGGAAATGTCTGTATATGTATTTATGGAATGTCGCACACACACGCTGACTCTGTGTAGATGTGACAGTAATAAGAACAGCCGATATCCGATACTGTTTGACAATCGGACTGCTCAATACGGTGTATAAAGAAATGGAAATGTCTGTATATGTATTTATGGAGTGTCACACACACACTGACTCTGTGTAGATGTGACAGTAATAAGAACAGCAGATATCCGATACTGTTTGACAATCGGACTGCTCAATACGGTGTATAAAGAAATGAGAATGTCCGTATATGTATTTATGGAATGTCGCACACACACGCTGACTCTGTGTAGATGTGACAGTAATAAGAAGAGCAGATATCCGATACTGTTTGACAATCAGACTGCTCAATACGGTGTATAAAGAAATGGAAATGTCTGTATATGTATTTATGGAGTGTCACACACACACACTGACTCTGTGTAGATGTGACAGTAATAAGAACAGCAGATATCCGATACTGTTTGACAATCGGACTGCTCAATACGGTGTATAAAGAAATGGAAATGTCCGTATATGTATTTATGGAGTGTCACACACACACGCTGACTCTGTGTAGATGTGACAGTAATAAGAACAGCAGATATCCGATACTGTTTGACAATCGGACTGCTCAATACAGTGTATAAAGAAATGGAAATGTCTGTATATGTATTTATGGAGTGTCACACACACACACACACTGACTCTGTGTAGATGTGACAGTAATAAGAACAGCAGATATCCGATACTGTTTGACAATCGGACTGCTCAATACGGTGTATAAAGAAATGGAAATGTCCGTATATGTATTTATGGAATGTCGCACACGCTGACTCTGTGTAGATGTGACAGTAATAAGAACAGCAGATATCCGATACTGTTTGACAATCGGACTGCTCAATGCGGTGTATAAAGAAATGGAAATGTCTGTATATGTGTTTATGGAGTGTCACACACAAACTGACTCTGTGTAGATGTGACAGTAATAAGAACAGCAGATATCCGATACTGTTTGACAATCGGACTGCTCAATACGGTGTATAAAGAAATGAAAATGTCTGTATATGTATTTATGGAGTGTCACACACACACACTGACTCTGTGTAGATGTGACAGTAATAAGAACAGCAGATATCCGATACTGTTTGACAATCGGACTGCTCAATACGGTGTATAAAGAAATGGAAATGTCCGTATATGTATTTATGCAGTGTCACACACACACGCTGACTCTGTGTAGATGTGACAGTAATAAGAACAGCAGATATCAGATACTGTTTGACAGTCGGACTGCTCAATACGGTGTATAAAGAAATGGAAAGGTCCGTATATGTGTTTATGGAATGTCGCACGCACACGCTGACTCTGTGTAGATGTGACAGTAATAAGAACAGCAGATATCCGATACCGTTTGACAATCGAACTGCTCAATACGGTGTATAAAGAAATGGAAATGTCTGTATATGTATTTATGGAATGTCGCACACACACGCTGACTCTGTGTAGATGTGACAGTAATAAGAACAGCCGATATCCGATACTGTTTGACAATCGGACTGCTCAATACGGTGTATAAAGAAATGGAAATGTCTGTATATGTATTTATGGAATGTCGCACACACACGCTGACTCTGTGTAGATGTGACAGTAATAAGAACAGCCGATATCCGATACTGTTTGACAATCGGACTGCTCAATACGGTGTATAAAGAAATGGAAATGTCCGTATATGTATTTATGGAGTGTCACACACAAACGCTGACTCTGTGTAGATGTGACAGTAATAAGAACAGCAGATATCCGATACTGTTTGACAATCGGACTGCTCAATACAGTGTATAAAGAAATGGAAATGTCTGTATATGTATTTATGGAGTGTCACACACACACACTGACTCTGTGTAGATGTGACAGTAATAAGAACAGCAGATATCCGATACTGTTTGACAATCGGACTGCTCATTACGGTGTATAAAGAAATGGAAATGTCCGTATATGTATTTATGGAATGTCGCACACGCTGACTCTGTGTAGATGTGACAGTAATAAGAACAGCAGATATCCGATACTGTTTGACAATCGGACTGCTCAATGCGGTGTATAAAGAAATGGAAATGTCTGTATATGTGTTTATGGAGTGTCACACACACACTGACTCTGTGTAGATGTGACAGTAATAAGAACAGCAGATATCCGATACTGTTTGACAATCGGACTACTCAATACGGTGTATAAAGAAATGAAAATGTCTGTATATGTATTTATGGAGTGTCACACACACACTGACTCTGTGTAGATGTGACAGTAATAAGAACAGCAGATATCCGATACTGTTTGACAATCGGACTGCTCAATACGGTGTATAAAGATATGGAAATGTCCGTATATGTATTTATGCAGTGTCACACACACACGCTGACTCTGTGTAGATGTGACAGTAATAAGAACAGCAGATATCAGATACTGTTTGACAGTCGGACTGCTCAATACGGTGTATAAAGAAATGGAAAGTTACGTATATGTGTTTATGGAATGTCACACGCTGACTCTGTGTAGATGTGACAGTAATAAGAACAGCAGATATCCGATACCGTTTGACAATCGAACTGCTCAATACGGTGTATAAAGAAATGGAAATGTCTGTATATGTATTTATGGAATGTCGCACACACACGCTGACTCTGTGTAGATGTGACAGTAATAAGAACAGCCGATATCCGATACTGTTTGACAATCGGACTGCTCAATACGGTGTATAAAGAAATGGAAATGTCTGTATATGTATTTATGGAGTGTCACACACACACTGACTCTGTGTAGATGTGACAGTAATAAGAACAGCAGATATCCGATACTGTTTGACAATCGGACTGCTCAATACGGTGTATAAAGAAATGAAAATGTCCATATATGTATTTATGGAATGTCGCACACACACGCTGACTCTGTGTAGATGTGACAGTAATAAGAAGAGCAGATATCCGATACTGTTTGACAATCAGACTGCTCAATACGGTGTATAAAGAAATGGAAATGTCTTTATATGTATTTATGGAGTGTCACACACACAACACTGACTCGGTGTAGATGTGACAGTAATAAGAACAGCAGATATCCGATACTGTTTGACAATCGGACTGCTCAATACGTTGTATAAAGAAATGGAAATGTCCGTATATGTATTTATGGCGTGTCACACACACACGCTGACTCTGTGTAGATGTGACAGTAATAAGAACAGCAGATATCCGATACTGTTTGACAATCGGACTGCTCAATACGGTGTATAAAGAAATGGAAATGTCCGTATATGTATTTATGGAATGTCGCACACGCTGACTCTGTGTAGATGTGACAGTAATAAGAACAGCAGATATCTGATACTGTTTGACAATAGGACTGCTCAATGCGGTGTATAAAGAAATGGAAATGTCTGTATATGTGTTTATGGAGTGTCACACACACACTGACTCTGTGTAGATGTGACAGTAATAAGAACAGCAGATATCCGTTACTGTTCGACAATCGGACTGCTCAATACGGTGTATAAAGAAATGAAAATGTCTGTATATGTATTTATGGAGTGTCACACACACACACTGACTCTGTGTAGATGTGACAGTAATAAGAACAGCAGATATCCAATACTGTTTTACAATCGGACTGCTCAATACGGAGTATAAAGAAATGGAAATGTCCTTATATGTATTTATGGAATGTCGCACACGCTGACTCTGTGTAGATGTGACAGTAATAAGAACAGTAGATATCCGATATTGTTTGACAATCAGACTGCTCAATACAGTGTATAAAGAAATCGAAATGTCCGTATATGTATTTATGGAGTGTTACACACACACTGACTCTGTGTAGATGTAACAATAATAAGAGCAGCAGATATCCAGTACTGTTTGACAATCGGACTGCTCAATACCGTGTATAAAGAAATGGAAATGTCCGTATATGTATTTATGGAGTGTCACACACACACTTACTCTGTGTAGATGTAACAGTAATAAGAACAGCAGATATCCAATACTGTTTGACAATCGGACTGCTCAACACGGTGTATAAAGAAATGGAAATGTCCGTATGTGACAGTAATAAGAACAGCAGATATCCGATACTGTTTGACAATTGGAGTGCTCAATATGGTGTATAAAGAAATGGAAATGTTCGTATATGTATTTATGCAGTGTCACACACACACGCTGACTCTGTGTAGATGTGACAGTAATAAGAACAGCAGATATCAGATACCGTTTGACAGTCGGACTGCTCAATACGTTGTGTAAAGAAATGGAAATGTCCGTATATGTATTTATGGAATGTCGCACACACACGCTGACTCTGTGTAGATGTGACAGTAATAAAAACAGCAGATATCCGATATTGTTTGACAATCAGACTGCTCAATACAATGTATAAAGAAATGGAAATGTCCGTATATGTATTTATGGAGTGTTACACACACACAATGACTCTGTGTAGATGTAACAATAATAAGAACAGCAGATATCCAATACTGTTTGACAATCGGACTGCTCAATACCGTGTATAAAGAAATGGAAATGTCCGTATATGTATTTATGGAGTGTCACACACACACGCTGACTCTGTGTAGATGTGACAGTAACAAGAACAGCAGATATCCGATACTGTATGACAATCGGACTGCTCAATACGGTGTATAAAGAAATGGAAATGTCCGTATATGTATTTATGGAGTGTCACACACACACGTTGACTCTGTGTAGATGTGACAGTAATAAGAACAGCAGATATCCGATACTGTTTGACAATCTGACTGCTCTATGCGCTGTATAAAGAAATGGAAATGTCCGCATATGTATTTCTGGAGTGTCACACACACACACTGACTTTGTGTAGATGTGACAGTATTAAAACAGCAGATATCCGATATTGTTTGACAATCGGACTGCTCAATACAGTGTATAAAGAAATGGAAATGTCCGTATATGTATTTAGGGAGTGTCACACACACACACACTGACTCTGTGTAGATGTAACAGTAATAAGAACAGCAGAGATCCAATACTGTTTGACAATCGGACTGCTCAATACGGTGTATAAAGAAATGGAAATGTCCGTATATGTATTTATGCAGTGTCACACACACACGCTGACTCTGTGTAAATGTGACAGTAATAAGAACATCAGATATCAGATACTGTTTGACAATCGGGCTGCTCAATACGGTGTATAAAGAAATGGAAAGGTCCGTATATGTATTTATGGAATGTCGCACGCACACGCTGACTCTGTGTAGATGTGACAGTAATAAGAACAGCCGATATCCGATACTGTTTGACAATCGGACTGCTCAATACGGTGTATAAAGAAATGGAAATGTCTGTATATGTATTTATGGAGTGTCACACACACACACACACTGACTCTGTGTAGATGTGACAGTAATAAGAACAGCAGATATCCGATACTGTTTGACAATTGCACTGCTCAATACGGAGTATAAAGAAATGGAAATGTCCGTATATGTATATATGGAATGTCGCACACGCTGACTCTGTGTAGATGTGACAGTAATAAGAACAGCAGATATCCGATACTGTTTGACAATCGGACTGCTCAATTCGTTGTATAAAGAAATGGAAATGTCTGTATATGTGTTTATGGAGGGTCACACACACACACTGACTCTGTGTAGATGTGACAGTAATAAGAACAGCAGATATCCGATACTTTTTGACAATTGGACTGCTCAATACGGAGTTTAAAGAAATGGAAATGTCCGTATATGTATTTATGGAATGTCGCACACGCTGACTCTGTGTAGATGTGACAGTAATAAGAACAGCAGATATCCGATACTGTTTGACAATCAGACTGCTCAATGCGGTGTATAAAGAAATGGAAATGTCTGTATATGTGTTTATGGAGTGTCACACACACACTGACTCTGTGTAGATGTGACAGTAATAAGAACAGCAGATATCCGATACTGTTTGACAATCGGACTGCTCAATACGGTGTATAAAGAAATGAAAATGTCTGTATATGTATTTATGGAGTGTCACACACACACACTGACTCTGTGTAGATGTGACAGTAATAAGAACAGCAGATATCCGATACTGTTTGACAATCGGACTGCTCAATACGGAGTATAAAGAAATGGAAATGTCCTTATATGTATTTATGGAATGTCGCACACGCTGACTCTGTGTAGATGTGACAGTAATAAGAACAGCAGATATCCGATATTGTTTGACAATCAGACTGCTCAATACAGTGTATAAAGAAATGGAAATGTCCGTATATGTATTTATGGAGTGTTACACACACACTGACTCTGTGTAGATGTAACAATAATAAGAACAGCAGATATCCAATACTGTTTGACAATCGGACTGCTCAATACCGTGTATAAAGAAATGGAAATGTCCGTATATGTATTTATGGAGTGTCAAACACACACACTTACTCTGTGTAGATGTAACAGTAATAAGAACAGCAGATATCCAATACTGTTTGACAATCGGACTGCTCAACACGGTGTATAAAGAAATGGAAATGTCCGTATGTGACAGTAATAAGAACAGCAGATATCCGATACTGTTTGACAATTGGAGTGCTCAATATGGTGTATAAAGAAATGGAAATGTCCGTATATGTATTTATGCAGTGTCACACACACACGCTGACTCTGTGTAGATGTGACAGTAATAAGAACAGCAGGTATCAGATACCGTTTGACAGTCGGACTGCTCAATACGTTGTGTAAAGAAATGGAAATGTCCGTATATGTATTTATGGAATGTCGCACACACACGCTGACTCTGTGTAGATGTGACAGTAATAAAAACAGCAGATATCCGATATTGTTTGACAATCAGACTGCTCAATACAATGTATAAAGAAATGGAAATGTCCGTATATATATTTATGGAGTGTTACACACACACACTGACTCTGTGTAGATGTAACAATAATAAGAACAGCAGATATCCAATACTGTTTGGCAATCGGACTGCTCAATACCGTGTATAAAGAAATGGAAATGTCCGTATATGTATTTATGGAGTGTCACACACACACGCTGACTCTGTGTAGATGTGACAGTAAAAAGAACAGCAGATATCCGATACTGTATGACAATCGGACTGCTCAATACGGTGTATAAAGAAATGGAAATGTCCGTATATGTATTTACGGAGTGTCACACACACGCTGACTCTGTGTAGATGTGACAGTAATAAGAACAGCAGATATCCGATACTGTTTGACAATCTGACTGCTCAATGCGCTGTATAAAGAAATGGAAATGTCCGCATATGTATTTCTGGAGTGTCACACACACACACACTGACTTTGTGTAGATGTGACAGTATTAAAACAGCAGATATCCGATATTGTTTGACAATCGGACTGCTCAATACAGTGTATAAAGAAATGGAAATGTCCGTATATGTATTTATGGAGTGTCACACACACACACACTGACTCTGTGTAGATGTAACAGTAATAAGAACAGCAGAGATCCAATACTGTTTGACAATCGGTCTGCTCAATACGGTGTATAAAGAAATGGAAATGTCCGTATATGTATTTATGCAGTGTCACACACACACGCTGACTCTGTGTAAATGTGACAGTAATAAGAACAGCAGATATCAGATACTGTTTGACAATCGGGCTGCTCAATACGGTGTATAAAGAAATGGAAAGGTCCGTATATGTATTTATGGAATGTCGCACGCACACGCTGACTCTGTGTAGATGTGACAGTAATAAGAACAGCCGATATCCGATACTGTTTGACAATCAGACTGCTCAATACGGTGTATAAAGAAATGGAATTGTCTGTATATGTATTTATGGAGTGTCACACACACACACTGACTCTGTGTAGATGTGACAGTAATAAGAACAGCAGATATCCGATATTGTTTGACAATTGGACTGCTCAATACGGAGTATAAAGAAATGGAAATGTCCGTATATGTATTTATGGAATGTCGCACACGCTGACTCTGTGTAGATGTGACAGTAATAAGAACAGCAGATATCCGATACTGTTTGACAATCGGACTGCTCAATTCGGTGTATAAAGAAATGGAAATGTCTGTATATGTGTTTATGGAGTGTCACACACACACTGACTCTGTGTAGATGTGACAGTAATAAGAACAGCAGATATCCGATACTGTTTGACAATCGGAGTGCTCAATACGGTGTATAAAGAAATGAAAATGTCTGTATATGTATTTATGGAGTGTCACACACACACAAAGACTCTGTGTAGATGTGACAGTAATAAGAACAGAAGATATCCGATACTGTTTGACAATCGGACTGCTCAATATGGAGTATAAAGAAATGGAAATGTCCTTATATGTATTTATGGAATGTCGCACACGCTGACTCTGTGTAGATGTGACAGTAATAAGAACAGGAGATATCCGATATTGTTTGACAATCAGACTGCTCATTACAGTGTATAAAAAAATGGAAATGTCCGTATATGTATTTATGGAGTGTTACATACACACTGACTCTGTGTAGATGTAACAATAATAAGAACAGCAGATATCCAATACTGTTTGACAAACGGACTGCTCAATACCGTGTATAAAAAAATGGAAATGTCCGTATATGTATTTATGGAGTGTCACACAAACACGCTGACTCTGTGTAGATGTGACAGTAATAAGAACAGCAGATATCCGATACTGTTTGACAATCTGACTGCTCAATGCGCTGTATAAAGAAATGGAAATGTCCGCATATGTATTTCTCGAGTGGCACACACACACACTGACTTTGTGTAGATGTGACAGTATTAAAACAGCAGATATCCGATATTGTTTGACAATCGGACTGCTCAATACAGTGTATAAAGAAATGGAAATGTCCGTATTTGTAGTTATGCATTGTCACACACACGCTGACTCTGTGTAGATGTGACAGTAATAAGAACAGCAGATATCCGATACTGTTTGACAATCGGAGTGCTCAAAACGGTGTAAAAAGAAATGGAAATGTCCGTATATGTATTTATGCAGTGTCACACACACACGCTGACTCTGTGTAGATGTGACAGTAATAAGAACAGCAGATATCAGATACCGTTTGACAGTCGGACTGCACAATACGTTGTATAAAGAAATGGAAATGTTCGTATATGTATTTATGGAATATCGCACACACACGCTGACTCTGTGTAGATGTGACAGTAATAAAAACAGCAGATATCCGATATTGTTTGACAATCAGACTGCTCAATACAGTGTATAAGGAAATAGAAATGTCCGTATATGTATTTATGGGGTGTTACACACACACACTGACTCTGTGTAGCTGTAACAATAATAAGAACAGCAGATATCCAATACTGTTTGACAATCGGACTGCTCAATACGGTGTATAAAGAAATGGAAATGTCCGTATATGTATTTATGGAGTGTCACACACACACGCTGACTCTGTGTAGATGTGACAGTAATAAGAACAGCAGATATCCAATACTGTATGACAATCGGACTGTTCAATACGGTGTATAAAGAAATGGAAATGTCCGTATATGTATTTATGGAGTGTCACACACACACGCTGACTCTGTGTAGATGTGACAGTAATAAGAACAGCAGATATCCGATACTGTTTGACAATATGACTGCTCAATGCGCTGTATAAAGAAATGGAAATGTCCGCATATGTATTTCTGGAGTGTCACACACACACACTGACTTTGTTTAGATGTGACAGTATTAAAACAGCAGATATCCGATATTGTTTGACAATCGGACTGCTCAATACAATGTATAAAGAAATGGAAATGTCCGTATATGTATTTATGGAGTGTCACACACACACACACACTGACTCTGTGTAGATGTAACAGTAATACGAACAGCAGAGATCCAATACTGTTTGACAATCTGACTGCTCAATACGGTGTATAAAGAAATGGAAATGTCCGCATATGTATTTCTGGAGTGTCACACACACACTGACTTTGTGTAGATGTGACAGTATTAAAACAGCAGATATCCGATATTGTTTGACAATCGGACTGCTCAATACAGTGTATAAAGAAATGGAAATGTCCGTATATGTATTTATGGAGTGTCACACACACACACACTGACTCTGTGTAGATGTAACAGTAATAAGAACAGCAGAGATCCAATACTGTTTGACAATCGGTCTGCTCAATACGGTGTATAAAGAAATGGAAATGTCCGTAAATGTATTTATGCAGTGTCACACACACACGCTGACTCTGTGTAAATGTGACAGTAATAAGAACAGCAGATATCAGATACTGTTTGACAATCGGGCTGCTCAATACGGTGTATAAAGAAATGGAAAGGTCCGTATATGTATTTATGGAGTGTCACACACACACACTCACTTTGTGTAGATGTGACAGTATTAAAACAGCAGATATCCGATATTGTTTGACAATCGGACTGCTCAATACAATGTATAAAGAAATGGAAATGTCCGTATATGTATTTATGGAGTGTCACACACACACACACACTGACTCTGTGTAGATGTAACAGTAATACGAACAGCAGAGATCCAATACTGTTTGACAATCTGACTGCTCAATACGGTGTATAAAGAAATTGAAATGTCCGTATGTGACAGTAGCAAGAACAGCAGATATCCGATACTGTTTGACAATCGGACTGCTCAATACGGTGTATAAAGAAATGGAAATGTCCATATATGTAGTTATGCAGTGTCACACACAAACGCTAACTCTGTGTAGATGTGACAGTAATAAGAACAGCAGATATCAGATACTGTTTGACAATCGGACTGCTCAATACGGTGTATAAAGAAATGGAAAGGTCCGTATATGTATTTATGGAATGTCGCACGCACACGCTGACTCTGTGTGGATGTGACAGTAATAAGAACAGCAGATATCCGATACCATTTGACAATCGAACTGCTCAATACGGTGTATAAAGAAATGGAAATGTCCGTATATGTTTTTATGGAATGTCGCACACACACGCTGACTCTGTGTAGATGTGACAGTAATAAGAACAGCCGATATCCGATACTGTTTGACAATCGGACTGCTAAATACGGTGTATAAAGAAATGGAAATGTCTGTATATGTATTTATGGAGTGTCACACACACACACTGACTCTGTGTAGATGTGACAGTAATAAGAACAGCAGATATCCGATACTGTTTGACAATTGGACTGGTCAATACGGAGTATAAAGAAATGGAAATGTCCGTATATGTATTTATGGAATGTCGCACACGCTGACTCTGTGTAGATGTGACAGTAATAAGAACAGCAGATATCCGATACTGTTTGGCAATCGGACTGCTCAATTCGGTGTATAAAGAAATGGAAATGTCTGTATATGTGTTTATGGAGTGTCACACACACACTGACTCTGTGTAGATGTGACAGTAATAAGAACAGCAGATATCCAATACTGTTTGACAATCGGAGTGCTCAATACGGTGTATAAAGAAATGAAAATGTCTGTATATGTATTTATGGAGTGTCACACACACACACTGACTCTGTGTAGATGTGACAGTAATAAGAACAGCAGATATCCGATACAGTTTGACAATCGGACTGCTCAATACGGAGCATAAAGAAATGGAAATGTCCTTATATGTATTTATGGAATGTCGCACACGCTGACTCTGTGTAGATGTGACAGTAATAAGAACAGGAGATATCCGATATTGTTTGACAATCAGACTGCTCAATACAGTGTATAAAGAAATGGAAATGTCCGTATATGTATTTATGGAGTGTCACACAAACACGCTGACTCTGTGTAGATGTGACAGTAATAAGAACAGCAGATATCCGATACTGTTTGACAATCGGACTGCTCAATACGGAGTATAAAGAAATGGAAATGTCCGTATATGTATTTATGGAGTGTCACACAAACACGCTGACTCTGTGTAGATGTGACAGTAATAAGAACAGCAGATATCCGATACTGTTTGACAATCTGACTGCTCAATGCGCTGTATAAAGAAATGGAAATGTCCGCATATGTATTTCTGGAGTGGCAGACACACACACTGACTTTGTGTAGATGTGACAGAATTAAAACAGCAGATATCCGATATTGTTTGACAATCGGACTGCTCAATACAGTGTATAAAGAAATGGAAATGTCCGTATATGTATTTATGGAGTGTCACACACACACACTGACTCTGTGTAGATGTAACAGTAATAAGAACAGCAGAGATCCAATACTGTTTGACAATCGGACTGCTCAATACGGTGTATAAAGAAATGAAAATGTCCGTATGTGACAGTAGTAAGAACAGCAGATATCCGATACTGTTTGACAATCGGACTGCTCAATACGGTGTATAAAGAAATGGAAATGTCCGTATATGTAGTTATGCATTGTCACACACACGCTGACTCTGTGTAGATGTGACAGTAATAAGAACAGCAGATATCCGATACTGTTTGACAATCGGAGTGCTCAATACGGTGTATAAAGAAATGGAAATGTCCGTATATGTATTTATGCAGTGTCGCACACACACGCTGACTCTGTGTAGATGTGACAGTAATAAGAACAGCAGATATCAGATACCGTTTGACAGTCGGACTGCTCAGTACGTTGTATAAAGAATTGGAAATGTTCGTATATGTATTTATGGAATGTCGCACACACACGCTGACTCTGTGTAGATGTGACAGTAATAAAAACAGCAGATATCCGATATTGTTTGACAATCAGACTGCTCAATACAGTGTATAAGGAAATAGAAATGTCCGTATATGTATTTATGGAGTGTTACACACACACACTGACTCTGTGTAGATGTAGCAATAAGAACAGCAGATATCCAATACTGTTTGACAATCGGACTGCTCAATACGGTGTATAAAGAAATGGAAATGTCCGTATATGTATTTATGGAGTGTCACACACACACGCTGACTCTGTTTAGATGTGACAGTAATAAGAACAGCAGATATCCGATACTGTATGACAATCGGACTGTTCAATACGGTGTATAAAGAAATGGAAATGTCCGTATATGTATTTATGGAGTGCCACACACACACGCTGACTCTGTGTAGATGTGACAGTAATAAGAACAGCAGATATCCGATACTGTTTGACAATCTGACTGCTCAATGCGCTGTATAAAGAAATGGAAATTTTCGCATATGTATTTCTGGAGTGTCACACACACACACTCACTTTGTGTAGATGTGACAGTATTAAAACAGCAGATATCCGATATTGTTTGACAATCGGACTGCTCAATACAATGTATAAATAAATGGAAATGTCCGTATATGTATTTATGGAGTGTCACACACACACACACACACACTGACTCTGTGTAGATGTAACAGTAATACGAACAGCAGAGATCCAATACTGTTTGACAATCTGACTGCTCAATACGGTGTATAAAGAAATGGAAATGTCCGTATGTGACAGTAGCAAGAACAGCAGATATCCGATACTGTTTGACAATCGGACTGCTCAATACGGTGTATAAAGAAATGGAAATGTCCATATATGTAGTTATGCAGTGTCACACACAAACGCTAACTCTGTGTAGATGTGACAGTAATAAGAACAGCAGATATCAGATACTGTTTGACAATCGGACTGCTCAATACGGTGTATAAAGAAATGGAAAGGTCCGTATATGTATTTATGGAATGTCGCACGCACACGCTGACTCTGTGTGGATGTGACAGTAATAAGAACAGCAGATATCCGATACCATTTGACAATCGAACTGCTCAATACGTTGTATAAAGAAATGGAAATGTCCGTATATGTATTTATGGAATGTCGCACACACACGCTGACTCTGTGTAGATGTGACAGTAATAAGAACAGCCGATATCCGATACTGTTTGACAATCGGACTGCTCAATACGGTGTATAAAGAAATGGAAATGTCTGTATATGTATTTATGGAGTGTCACACACACACACTGACTCTGTGTAGATGTGACAGTAATAAGAACAGCAGATATCCGATACTGTTTGACAATCGGACTGCTCAATACGGAGTATAAAGAAATGGAAATGTCTGTATATGTATTTATGGAATGTCGCACATGCTGACTCTGTGTAGATGTGACAGAAATAAGAACAGCAGATATCCGATATTGTTTGACAATCAGACTGCTCAATACAGTGTATAAAGAAATGGGAATGTCCGTATATGTATTTATGGAGTGTTACATACACACTGACTCTGTGTAGATGTAACAATAATAAGAACAGCAGATATCCGATATTGTTTGACAATCAGACTGCTCAATACAGTGTATAAGGAAATAGAAATGTCTGTATATGTATTTATGGAGTGTTACACACACACACTGACTCTGTGTAGATGTAACAATAATAAGAACAGCAGATATCCAATACTGTTTGGCAATCGGACTGCTCAATACCGTGTATAAAGAAATGGAAATGTCCGTATATGTATTTATGGAGTGTCACACACACACGCTGACTCTGTGTAGATGTGACAGTAAAAAGAACAGCAGATATCCGATACTGTATGACAATCGGACTGCTCAATACGGTGTATAAAGAAATGGAAATGTCCGTATATGTATTTATGGAGTGTCACACACAAACGCTGACTCTGTGTAGATGTGACAGTAATAAGAACAGCAGATATCCGATACTGTTTGACAATCTGACTGCTCAATGCGCTGTATAAAGAAAAGGAAATGTCCGCATATGTATTTCTGGAGTGTCACACACACACACTGACTTTGTGTAGATGTGACAGTATTAAAACAGCAGATATCCGATATTGTTTGACAATCGGACTGCTCAATACAGTGTATAAAGAAATGGAAATGTCCGTATATGTATTTATGGAGTGTCACACACACACACACTGACTCTGTGTAGATGTAACAGTAATAAGAACAGCAGAGATCCAATACTGTTTGACAATCGGTCTGCTCAATACGGTGTATAAAGAAATGGAAATGTCCGTATATGTATTTATGCAGTGTCACACACACACGCTGACTCTGTGTAAATGTGACAGTAATAAGAACAGCAGATATCAGATACTGTTTGACAATCGGTTTGCTCAATACGGTGTATAAAGAAATGGAAAGGTCCGTATATGTATTTATGGAATGTCGCACACACACGCTGACTCTGTGTAGATGTGACAGTAATAAGAACAGCCGATATCCGATACTGTTTGACAATCGGACTGCTCAATACGGTGTATAAAGAAATGGAATTGTCTGTATATGTATTTATGGAGTGTCACACACACACACTGACTCTGTGTAGATGTGACAGTAATAAGAACAGCAGATATCCGATACTGTTTGACAATTGGACTGCTCAATACGGAGTATAAAGAAATGGAAATGTCCGTATATGTATTTATGGAATGTCGCACACGCTGACTCTGTGTAGATGTGACAGTAATAAGAACAGCAGATATCCGATACTGTTTGACAATCGGACTGCTCAATTCGGTGTATAAAGAAATGGAAATGTCTGTATATGTGTTTATGGAGTGTCACACACACACTGACTCTGTGTAGATGTGACAGTAATAAGAACAGCAGATATCCGATACTGTTTGACAATCGGAGTGCTCAATACGGTGTATAAAGAAATGGAAATGTCCTTATATGTATTTATGGAATGTCGCACACGCTGACTCTGTGTAGATGTGACAGTAATAAGAACAGGAGATATCCGATATTGTTTTACAATCAGACTGCTCAATACAGTGTATAAAAAAATGGAAATGTCCGTATATGTATTTATGGAGTGTTACACACACACTGACTCTGTGTAGATGTAACAATAATAAGAACAGCAGATATCCAATACTGTTTGACAAACGGACTGCTCAATACCGTGTATAAAAAAATGGAAATGTCCGTATATGTATTTATGGAGTGTCACACAAACACGCTGACTCTGTGTAGATGTGACAGTAATAGAGTTGAGCGATACCGTCCGATACTTCAAAGTATCGTATCGGATGGTATCGGCCGATCTTTAAAAAAAGTATCGGTATCGCCGATTCCGATACCGGAAGTCCCATTCAAGTCTATGGGACTTCCGGTATCGGAATAAGAAAAACCCTTTCCTGCCCTTGTACAGCCTCTCTGGGGTCTGTACGGGCCTTTCGGGGGGCTGTGCCGGCCTGCCAGGGGGTCTGTGCAGGCTCCGGTGGTCTGTGCCGGCCTGCCGGTGGTCTGTGCAGGCTCCGGGGGGCTGTGCCGGCCTGCCGGGGGGCTGTGCCGGCCTGCCGGGGGGCTGTGCCGGCTCCGGGGGGCTGTGCCGGCCTGCCGGGGGGCTGTGCCGGCCTGCCGGGGGGCTGTGCAGGCTCCGGGGGTCTGTGCAGGCATCGTCCGATGGGACTACAAGTCCCATCGGGCGATGCCTGCTACCATGACAGTGATTGACACATTAGCCAATGATGGGACAGTAGTAGTCCCATCATCCGGCTAATGTGTTAAATGTAAAAAAAAAAAAAAAAATTACATGCTACATACATACAACATGCATACTACATACATGCTACATTCATACTACATACTACATACATGCTACATACATACTACATATATACTACATGCATGCTACATACATACTGCATGCTACATACATACCACATACATACTACATACATACTACATATATACTACATGCATGCTACATACATACTACATGCTACATACATACCACATATATACTACATACATACTACATATATACTGCATGCTACATGCATACTGCATATATACTACATGCATGCTACATACATACTACATGCTACATACATACCACATACATACTACATACATACTACATACATGCTACATGCTACATACATACTACATATATACTACATGCATGCTACATACATACTACATATATACTACATGCATGCTACATACATACTACATATATACTACATGCATGCTACATACATACTACATGCTACATGCATGCTACATACATACTACATGCTACATGCATGCTACATACATACTACATACATACTACATGCTACATACATACCACATATATACTACATACATACAATACATTCATACAATACATACATAGACATACAGTACATATAACATAGAGTAACATACTTACCAATACTTGTCACATTGTTCCCCGAAGCCATTGTCGTCTACGGAATAAATATTAACATAACAAACCACAAAAATACTCACCCACGATCCGAAGCAGTCCACGAGTGTGTCCCACGACGATCTTGGGTAGAGAACTGCAGCATCAGATGATGCTGCCGTTCTCTACGGGCTGCAGGAATCCAATGACGGAAGGTAGGTATCCTTCCGCACTGTATTCCTCCGCCACTTAAAAAAAAAAAGTCCCTAGTCTCACTTTATGCCATTGCTGCGTGGGAATTTCCCACACAGCAATGGCATAAAGTGAGACTAGGGACTTTTTTTTTTAAGTGGCGGAGGAATACAGTGCGGAAGGATACCTACCTTCCGTCATTGGATTCCTGCAGCCCGTAGAGAACGGCAGCATCATCTGATGCTGCCGTTCTCTACCCAAGATCGTCGTGGGACACACTCGTGGACTGCTTCGGATCGTGGGTGAGTATTTTTGTGGTTTGTTATGTTAATATTTATTCCGTAGACGACAATGGCTTCGGGGAACAATGTGACAAGTATTGGTAAGTATGTTACTCTATGTTATATGTACTGTATGTCTATGTATGTATTGTATGAATGTATTGTATGTATGTAGTATATATGTGGTATGTATGTAGCATGTAGTATGTATGTAGTATGTATGTAGCATGCATGTAGTATATATGTAGTATGTATGTAGCATGCATGTAGTATATATGTAGTATGTATGTAGCATGCAGTATATATGTAGTATGTATGTAGTATATATGTGGTATGTATGTAGCATGTAGTATGTATGTAGCATGCATGTAGTATATATGTAGTATGTATGTGGTATGTATGTAGCATGTAGTATGTATGTAGCATGCATGTAGTATATATGTAGTATATATGTAGTATGTATGTAGCATGCATGTAGTATGTATGTAGCATGTATGTAGTATGTATGTAGCATGTAGTATGTATGTAGCATGCATGTAGTATGTATGTAGTATTTTTTTTTTTTTTTTTTTTTTTTTAACATTTAACACATTAGCCGGATGATGGGACTACTACTGTCCCATCATTGGCTAATGTGTCAATCACTGTCATGGTAGCAGGCATCGCCCGATGGGACTTGTAGTCCCATCGGACGATGCTTGCACAGACCCCCGGACATCAGCACAGCCCCCCGGCAGGCCGGCACAGCCCCCCGGCAGGCCGGTACAGACCCCCACAGGGTGCACAGACCACCGGCAGGCCGGCACAGCCCCCCGGCAGGCCGGTACAGACCCCGGGCAGTCCACACAGCCCCCCAGCAGGCCGGCACAGCCCCCCGGCAGGCCGGCAGAGACCCCCGGAAGGCCCGAAATGATGGCGCATCATGATGCGCACACACCGCGCATCATGATGACGTCAGGCCGTCAATCAACTGAACTTCCGATTCCGATGCCGAATTCCGATATTGAAAAAATATCGGAAGTCGGTATCGGAATTCCGATACAGCAAGTATCGGCCGATACCAGATACTTGCGGTATCGGAATGCTCAACACTAGACAGTAATAAGAACAGCAGATATCCGATACTGTTTGACAATCTGACTGCTCAATGCGCTGTATAAAGAAATGGAAATGTCCGCATATGTATTTCTGGAGTGGCACACACACACACTGACTTTGTGTAGATGTGACAGTATTAAAACAGCAGATATCCGATATTGTTTGACAATCGGACTGCTCAATACAGTGTATAAAGAAATGGAAATGTCCGTATATGTATTTATGGAGTGTCACACACACACACACTGACTCTGTGTAGATGTAACAGTAATAAGAACAGCAGAGATCCAATACTGTTTGACAATCGGACTGCTCAATACGGTGTATAAAGAAATGGAAATGTCCGTATGTGACAGTAGTAAGAACAGCAGATATCCGATACTGTTTGACAATCGGACTGCTCAATAAGGTGTATAAAGAAATGGAAATGTCCGTATATGTAGTTATGCATTGTCACACACACGCTGACTCTGTGTAGATGTGACAGTAATAAGAACAGCAGATATCCGATACTGTTTGACAATGGGAGTGCTCAATACGGTGTAAAAAGAAATGGAAATGTCCGTATATGTATTTATGCAGTGTCACACACACACGCTGACTCTGTGTAGATGTGACAGTAATAAGAACAGCAGATATCAGATACCGTTTGACAGTCGGACTGCTCAATACGTTGTATAAAGAAATGGAAATGTTCGTATATGTATTTATGGAATGTCGCACACACACGCTGACTCTGTGTAGATGTGACAGTAATAAAAACAGCAGATATCCGATACTGTTTGACAATCAGACTGCTCAATACAGTGTATAAGGAATTAGAAATGTCCGTATATGTATTTATGGAGTGTTACACACACACACTGACTCTGTGTAGATGTAACAATAATAAGAACAGCAGATATCCAATACTGTTTGACAATCGGACTGCTCAATACGGTGTATAAAGAATTGGAAATGTCCGTATATGTATTTATGGAGTGTCACACACACACACTGACTCTGTGTAGATGTAACAGTAATACGAACAGCAGAGATCCAATACTGTTTGACAATCTGACTGCTCAATATGGTGTATAAAGAAATGGAAATGTCCGCATATGTATTTCTGGAGTGTCACACACACACACTGACTTTGTGTAGATGTGACAGTATTAAAACAGCAGATATCCGATATTGTTTGACAATCGGACTGCTCAATACAGTGTATAAAGAAATGGAAATGTCCGTATATGTATTTATGGAATGTCGCACGCACACGCTGACTCTGTGTAGATGTGACAGTAATAAGAACAGCCGATATCCGATACTGTTTGACAATCGGACTGCTCAATACGGTGTATAAAGAAATGGAAATGTCTGTATATGTATTTATGGAGTGTCACACACACAAACTGACTCTGTGTAGATGTGACAGTAATAAGAACAGCAGATATCCGATACTGTTTGACAATTGGACTGCTCAATATGGAGTATAAAGAAATGGAAATGTCCGTATATGTATTTATGGAATGTCGCACACGCTGACTCTGTGTAGATGTGACAGTAATAAGAACAGCAGATATCCGATACTGTTTGACAATCGGAGTGCTCAATATGGTGTATAAAGAAATGAAAATGTCTGTATATGTATTTATGGAGTGTCACACACACACACTGACTCTGTGTAGATGTGACAGTAATAAGAAAAGCAGATATCCGATACTGTTTGACAATCGGACTGCTCAATACGGAGTATAAAGAAATGGAAATGTCCTTATATGTATTTATGGAATGTCGCACACGCTGACTCTGTGTAGATGTGACAGTAATAAGAACAGGAGATATCCGATATTGTTTGACAATCAGACTGCTCAATACAGTGTATAAAGAAATGGAAATGTCCGTATATGTATTTATGGAGTGTTACACACACACTTACTCTGTGTAGATGTAACAATAATAAGAACAGCAGATATCCAATACTGTTTGACAAACGGACTGCTCAATACCGTTTATAAAGAAATGGAAATGTCCGTATATGTATTTATGGAGTGTCACACAAACACGCTGACTCTGTGTAGATGTGACAGTAATAAGAACAGCAGATATCCGATACTGTTTGACAATCTGACTGCTCAATGCGCTGTATAAAGAAATGGAAATGTCCGCATATGTATTTCTGGAGTGGCACACACACACACTGACTTTGTGTAGATGTGACAGTATTAAAACAGCAGATATCCGATATTGTTTGACAATCGGACTGCTCAATACAGTGTATAAAGAAATGGAAATGTCCGTATATGTATTTATGGAGTGTCACACACACACACACACTGACTCTGTGTAGATGTAACAGTAATAAGAACAGCAGAGATCCAATACTGTTTGACAATCGGACTGCTCAATACGGTGTATAAAGAAATGGAAATGTCCGTATGTGACAGTAGTAAGAACAGCAGATATCCGATCCTGTTTGACAATCGGACTGCTCAATACGGTGTATAAAGAAATGGAAATGTCCGTATATGTAGTTATGCATTGTCACACACACGCTGACTCTGTGTAGATGTGACAGTAATAAGAACAGCAGATATCCGATACTGTTTGACAATCGGAGTGCTCAAAACGGTGTAAAAAGAAATGGAAATGTCCGTATATGTATTTATGCAGTGTCACACACACACGCTGACTCTGTGTAGATGTGACAGTAATAAGAACAGCAGATATCAGATACCGTTTGACAGTCGGACTGCTCAATACGTTGTATAAAGAAATGGAAATGTTCGTATATGTATTTATGGAATGTCGCACACACACGCTGACTCTGTGTAGATGTGACAGTAATAAAAACAGCAGATATCCGATATTGTTTGACAATCAGACTGCTCAATACAGTGTATAAGGAAATAGAAATGTCCGTATATGTATTTATGGGGTGTTACACACACACACTGACTCTGTGTAGCTGTAACAATAATAAGAACAGCAGATATCCAATACTGTTTGACAATCGGACTGCTCAATACGGTGTATAAAGAAATGGAAATGTCCGTATATGTATTTATGGAGTGTCACACACACACGCTGACTCTGTGTAGATGTGACAGTAATAAGAACAGCAGATATCCAATACTGTATGACAATCGGACTGTTCAATACGGTGTATAAAGAAATGGAAATGTCCGTATATGTATTTATGGAGTGTCACACACACACGCTGACTCTGTGTAGATGTGACAGTAATAAGAACAGCAGATATCCGATACTGTTTGACAATCTGACTGCTCAATGCGCTGTATAAAGAAATGGAAATGTCCGCATATGTATTTCTGGAGTGTCACACACACACACTGACTTTGTTTAGATGTGACAGTATTAAAACAGCAGATATCCAATATTGTTTGACAATCGGACTGCTCAATACAATGTATAAAGAAATGGAAATGTCCGTATATGTATTTATGGAGTGTCACACACACACACACACTGACTCTGTGTAGATGTAACAGTAATACGAACAGCAGAGATCCAATACTGTTTGACAATCTGACTGCTCAATATGGTGTATAAAGAAATGGAAATGTCCGCATATGTATTTCTGGAGTGTCACACACACACTGACTTTGTGTAGATGTGACAGTATTAAAACAGCAGATATCCGATATTGTTTGACAATCGGACTGCTCAATACAGTGTATAAAGAAATGGAAATGTCCGTATATGTATTTATGGAGTGTCACACACACACACACTGACTCTGTGTAGATGTAACAGTAATAAGAACAGCAGAGATCCAATACTGTTTGACAATCGGTCTGCTCAATACGGTGTATAAAGAAATGGAAATGTCCGTAAATGTATTTATGCAGTGTCACACACACACGCTGACCCTGTGTAAATGTGACAGTAATAGGAACAGCAGATATTAGATACTGTTTGACAATCGGGCTGCTCAATACGGTGTATAAAGAAATGGAAAGGTCCGTATATGTATTTATGGAGTGTCACACACACACACTCACTTTGTGTAGATGTGACAGTATTAAAACAGCAGATATCTGATATTGTTTGACAATCGGACTGCTCAATACAATGTATAAAGAAATGGAAATGTCCGTATATGTATTTATGGAGTGTCACACACACACACACACTGACTCTGTGTAGATGTAACAGTAATACGAACAGCAGAGATCCAATACTGTTTGACAATCTGACTGCTCAATACGGTGTATAAAGAAATTGAAATGTCCGTATGTGACAGTAGCAAGAACAGCAGATATCCGATACTGTTTGACAATCGGACTGCTCAATACGGTGTATAAAGAAATGGAAATGTCCATATATGTAGTTATGCAGTGTCACACACAAACGCTAACTTTGTGTAGATGTGACAGTAATAAGAACAGCAGATATCAGATACTGTTTGACAATCGGACTGCTCAATACGGTGTATAAAGAAATGGAAAGGTCCGTATATGTATTTATGGAATGTCGCACGCACACGCTGACTCTGTGTGGATGTGACAGTAATAAGAACAGCAGATATCCGATACCATTTGACAATCGAACTGCTCAATACGGTGTATAAAGAAATGGAAATGTCCGTATATGTTTTTATGGAATGTAGCACACACACGCTGACTCTGTGTAGATGTGACAGTAATAAGAACAGCCGATATCCGATACTGTTTGACAATCGGACTGCTAAATACGGTGTATAAAGAAATGGAAATGTCTGTATATGTATTTATGGAGTGTCACACACACACACTGACTCTGTGTAGATGTGACAGTAATAAGAACAGCAGATATCCGATACTGTTTGACAATTGGACTGCTCAATACGGAGTATAAAGAAATGGAAATGTCCGTATATGTATTTATGGAATGTCGCACACGCTGACTCTTTGTAGATGTGACAGTAATAAGAACAGCAGATATCCGATACTGTTTGACAATCGGACTGCTCAATTCGGTGTATAAAGAAATGGAAATGTCTGTATATGTGTTTATGGAGTGTCACACACACACTGACTCTGTGTAGATGTGACAGTAATAAGAACAGCAGATATCCAATACTGTTTGACAATCGGAGTGCTCAATACGTGTATAAAGAAATGAAAATGTCTGTATATGTATTTATGGAGTGTCACACACACACACTGACTCTGTGTAGATGTGACAGTAATAAGAACAGCAGATATCCGATACTGTTTGACAATCGGACTGCTCAATACGGAGTATAAAGAAATGGAAATGTCCTTATATGTATTTATGGAATGTTGCACACGCTGACTCTGTGTAGATGTGACAGTAATAAGAACAGGAGATATCCGATATTGTTTGACAATCAGACTGCTCAATACAGTGTATAAAGAAATGGAAATGTCCGTATATGTATTTATGGAGTGTCACACAAACACGCTGACTCTGTGTAGATGTGACAGTAATAAGAACAGCAGATATCCGATACTGTTTGACAATCGGACTGCTCAATACGGAGTATAAAGAAATGGAAATGTCCGTATATGTATTTATGGAGTGTCACACAAACACGCTGACTCTGTGTAGATGTGACAGTAATAAGAACAGCAGATATCCGATACTGTTTGACAATCTGACTGCTCAATGCGCTGTATAAAGAAATGGAAATGTCCGCATATGTATTTCTGGAGTGGCACACACACACACTGACTTTGTGTAGATGTGACAGTATTAAAACAGCAGATATCCGATATTGTTTGACAATCGGACTGCTCAATACAGTGTATAAAGAAATGGAAATGTCCGTATATGTATTTATGGAGTGTCACACACACACACTGACTCTGTGTAGATGTAACAGTAATAAGAACAGCAGAGATCCAATACTGTTTGACAATCGGACTGCTCAATACGGTGTATAAAGAAATGGAAATGTCCGTATGTGACAGTAGTAAGAACAGCAGATATCCGATACTGTTTGACAATCGGACTGCTCAATACGGTGTATAAAGAAATGGAAATGTCCGTATATGTAGTTATGCATTGTCACACACACGCTGACTCTGTGTAGATGTGACAGTAATAAGAACAGCAGATATCCGATACTGTTTGACAATCGGAGTGCTCAATACGGTGTATAAAGAAATGGAAATGTCCGTATATGTATTTATGCAGTGTCGCACACACACGCTGACTCTGTGTAGATGTGACAGTAATAAGAACAGCAGATATCAGATACCGTTTGACAATCAGACTGCTCAATACAGTGTATAAGGAAATAGAAATGTCCGTATATGTATTTATGGAGTGTTACACACACACACTGACTCTGTGTAGATGTAGCAATAATAAGAACAGCAGATATCCAATACTGTTTGACAATCGGACTGCTCAATACGGTGTATAAAGAAATGGAAATGTCTGTATATGTATTTATGGAGTGTCACACACACACGCTGACTCTGTTTAGATGTGACAGTAATAAGAACAGCAGATATCCGATACTGTATGACAATCGGACTGTTCAATACGGTGTATAAAGAAATGGAAATGTCCGTATATGTATTTATGGAGTGCCACACACACACGCTGACTCTGTGTAGATGTGACAGTAATAAGAACAGCAGATATCCGATACTGTTTGACAATCTGACTGCTCAATGCGCTGTATAAAGAAATGGAAATTTTCGCATATGTATTTCTGGAGTGTCACACACACACACTCACTTTGTGTAGATGTGACAGTATTAAAACAGCAGATATCCGATATTGTTTGACAATCGGACTGCTCAATACAATGTATAAAGAAATGGAAATGTCCGTATATGTATTTATGGAGTGTCACACACACACACACACACTGACTCTGTGTAGATGTAACAGTAATACGAACAGCAGAGATCCAATACTCTTTGACAATCTGACTGCTCAATACGGTGTATAAAGAAATGGAAATGTCCGTATGTGACAGTAGCAAGAACAGCAGATATCCGATACTGTTTGACAATCGGACTGCTCAATACGGTGTATAAAGAAATGGAAATGTCCATATATGTAGTTATGCAGTGTCACACACAAACGCTAACTCTGTGTAGATGTGACAGTAATAAGAACAGCAGATATCAGATACTGTCTGACAATCGGACTGCTCAATACGGTGTATAAAGAAATGGAAAGGTCCGTATATGTATTTATGGAATGTCGCACGCACATGCTGACTCTGTGTGGATGTGACAGTAATAAGAACAGCAGATATCCGATACCATTTGACAATCGAACTGCTCAATACGGTGTATAAAGAAATGGAAATGTCCGTATATGTATTTATGGAATGTCGCACACACACGCTGACTCTGTGTAGATGTGACAGTAATAAGAACAGCCGATATCCGATACTGTTTGACAATCGGACTGCTCAATACGGTGTATAAAGAAATGGAAATGTCTGTATATGTATTTATGGAGTGTCACACACACACACTGACTCTGTGTAGATGTGACAGTAATAAGAACAGCAGATATCCGATACTGTTTGACAATCGGACTGCTCAATACGGAGTATAAAGAAATGGAAATGTCTGTATATGTATTTATGGAATGTCGCACATGCTGACTCTGTGTAGATGTGACAGAAATAAGAACAGCAGATATCCGATATTGTTTGACAATCAGACTGCTCAATACAGTGTATAAAGAAATGGGAATGTCCGTATATGTATTTATGGAGTGTTACATACACACTGACTCTGTGTAGATGTAACAATAATAAGAACAGCAGATATCCGATATTGTTTGACAATCAGACTGCTCAATACAATGTATAAGGAAATAGAAATGTCCGTATATGTATTTATGGAGTGTTACACACACACACTGACTCTGTGTAGATGTAACAATAATAAGAACAGCAGATATCCAATACTGTTTGACAATCGGACTGCTCAATACGGTGTATAAAGAAATGGAAATGTCCGCATATGTATTTCTGGAGTGTCACACACACACACTGACTTTGTGTAGATGTGACAGTATTAAAACAGCCGATATCCGATACTGTTTGACAATCGGACTGCTCAATACGGTGTATAAAGAAATGGAAATGTCTGTATATGTATTTATGGAGTGTCACACACTCACACTGACTCTGTGTAGATGTTACAGTAATATGAACAGCAGATATCCGATACTGTTTTACAATCTGACTGCTCAATGCGCTTTATAAAGAAATGAAAATGTCCGCATTTGTATTTCTGGAGTGTCACACACACACACTGACTTTGTGTAGATGTGACAGTATTAAAACAGCAGATATCCGATATTGTTTGACAATTGGACTGCTCAATACAGTGTATAAAGAAATGGAAATGTCCGTATATGTATTTATGGAGTATCACGCACACACACACTGACTCTGTGTAGATGTAACAGTAATAAGAACAGCAGAGATCCAATACTGTTTGACAATCGGACTGCTCAATACGGTGTATAAAGAAATGGAAATGTCCGTATGTGACAGTAGTAAGAACAGCAGATATCCGATACTGTTTGACAATCGGACTGCTCAATACGGTGTATAAAGAAATGGAAATGTCCGTATATGTAGTTATGCAGTGTCACACACACACGCTGACTCTGTGTAGATGTGACAGTAATAAAAACAGCAGATATCAGATACTGTTTGACAATCGGACTGCTCAATACGGTGTATAAAGAAATGGAAAGGTCCGTATATGTATTTATGGAATGTCACACGCACACGCTGACTCTGTGTGGATGTGACAGTAATAAGAACAGCAGATATCCGATACCGTTTGACAATCGAACTGCTCAATACGGTGTATAAAGAAATGGAAATGTCCGTATATGTATTTATGGAATGTCGCACACACACGCTGACTCTGTGTAGATGTGACAGTAATAAGAACAGCAGATATCCGATACTGTTTGACAATCGGACTGCTCAATACGGAGTATAAAGAAATGGAAATGTATGTATATGTATTTATGGAATGTCGCACATGCTGACTCTGTGTAGATGTGACAGTAATAAGAGCAGCAGATATCCGATACTGTTTGACAATCGGACTGCTCAATGCGGTGTATAAAGAAATGGAAATGTCTGTATATGTGTTTATGGAGTGTCACACACACACTGACTCTGTGTAGATGTGACAGTAATAAGAACAGCAGATATCCAATACTGTTTGACAATCGGACTGCTCAATATGGTGTATAAAGAAATCGAAATGTCCGTATACGTATTTATGGAGTGTCACACTCACACGCTGACTCTGTGTAGATATGACAGTAATAAGAACAGCAGATATCCGATACTGTTTGACAATCGGACTGCTCAATATGGTGTATAAAGAAATGGAATTGTCCGTACATGTATTTATGGAGTGTCACACACACGCTGACTCTGTGTAGAAGTAACAGTAATAAGAACAGCAGATATCTGATACCGTTTGACAATCGGACTGCTCAATTCGGTGTATAAAGAAATGGAACTGTCTGTATATGTATTTATGGAGTGTCACACACACGCTGACTCTGTGTAGATGTCACAGTAATAAGAACAGCAGATATCGATACTGTTTGATAATCGGACACCTCTATACGGTGTATGTATGGAAAAATGTTAATCTCCGTGTATTTTTTTCGGAGTCACACACATATAGCATGTATTTGTCCTTGATACCAGCTGGTACACGGTAGTGTGTGAGGAGCGTACACCTCTATACGGTGTGTGAAAAAATGTACGCTCAGTATCTACTGTGCGGAAAAAAAGGAATAAAAGGATTTTTGCTTTTAAAAAAGCAGTCTGCACAGCAGTGTGCAAACAGCAATGCAGCTATCAGGGAGCCTTATAAGGCAGCCTAATAACCAACAGAGCTGCTGCACAAAACAAAAAAGTGTGAAAAAATTAAGGATTGGTACAGGGCAGTTTCTAGGGAATTTTGCCAACATGGCGAACATCGAAAAAGCCCCCCCCCGAACTTTAACATGCTGAATACTTTAGATAAACTTAGATAAACGTGTCCTCATGTCACTGTTATTAGCGGCAGCAGGTGTAGGTTGATAGGAGTAATAGTCCCAAAAGCCTCCACTTGCTGTCATTGTTCTCACCTTAATATAATGCTCATCATTCTCCCCTGCTCGCGCCGATCGCCGGCACAGCAGGGGAGAATGATGATAGCCATCTTCAGCACCCGCTGCCGGGGAACAGTGCTTACTGTAGCGTTTCTTCCCCGGCGGCCTCCTGTGTTGTACTGATGTAGCACACGGGCGGCACACGGCTGCCACACGTGTGCCGCAAGTATTACACACTCAGTCACGGATATCTCCGGTACCGGTTTTTCTTGGTAACAGAAATATCAGGACGTGTGAAACCGGCCTCACACACAGTGACTCACAGACCCTGCGCTATCAATCTGCAAATTGCAAAGATTGCAGTGTGTGAACAATGTATGTAAGACATCCATCTCTATTCTAGGAAACAATGGTTTTCATTTGGGATGATAATGTATGAGAATAACGAGAGTGGCTCCCGTCCTCACCGAACATCTGTGAGCCGGTAATGGTCCATCATCATATACATGAGCTGGCGCAGACTTCTGTGTGCAGCCTCCGAACCATTCCTGTGCCATTACATCACTCACCCCCCCACCAACCAGGACATGACAAGTGACATCAGCGAAGCCTCCCAAAATCACTGGGCCAGACACTGGGGTATATACACATCACTGGGGCAGACACTGGGGTATATACACATCACTGGGGCAGACACTGGGGTATTTACATCACTGAGGCAGACACTGGGATATATACACATCACTGGGGCAGACACTGGGGTATATACAGATCACTGGGGTATATACACATCACTGGGGTAGACACTGGGGTATATTCACATCACTGGGGCAAACACCAGGGTATATACACATCACTGGGGCAAACACCAGGGTATATACACATCACTGGGGCAGACACTAGGGTATATAGAGATCACTGGGGCAACCACTGGGGTATATACACATCACTGGGGCAGACACTGGGGTATATACATCACTGGGGCAGACACTGGGGTATACACACATATCACTGGGGCAGACACTGGGGTATATACAGATTCCTGGGCAGACACTGGGGTATATACACATCACTGGGGCAGACACTAGGGTATATACAGATCACTGGGGCAGACACTGGGGTATATACACATCACTGGGGCAGACACTGGGGTATATACATCACTGGGGCAGACACTGGGGTATATACACATCACTGGGGCAGACACTGTGGTATATACACATCACTGGGGCAGACACTGGGGTATACACACATATCTGTTGTGAGTTCATTTTTCCCCTTCGTCACTGAGGTCTGGTGAACTCCCTATTCTGGTAAAGGAAGGTAATGAGCCTGATTATCAGGCACCTGAGCCTAATGATGATGACTGGCTGAGTGGAGTCACGGACTGGATATAAGGCTGCCGACGCCCTTCTGCCCTGCGGGTGATTTCTCTGTGGACTTCTCGGAGACCAGTCTGATTCCTGCTCCTCTAAAGCTAAGTTTTCTGCGTTGCCTTTTAGCATTTGTGTTTTGTTTTTGTTTGCCTTGCTTTTCTGGATTCTGCCATTCCCTGCTGGGGTGAGCTGAATCTCCTTTTGCCGGTTGCTCTGTCTTCAGAATATTCCTGAGTACTGACATAGCTTTTTGAAGCCTAGCGTCTTCAGGGCCTTTTTCACTGTCAGTCTGTTGGCTCTTATTTTCATAGGGTTTTTCACGGATTGCAGACAGCAGCCTTCCTGTCCTTTCCTATCTAGTTAGCTTGGGCCCCGTCTTTGCTCAGTCTATCTTTCTGTCTGTGTTGTGTTCTTTCTTCTTGCTTCACCGTCATTATATGTGGGGGCTGCCTTTTGCTTTGGGGTCTGCTCTGGGGCAGTTTAGATTTCCCTTTCCGTCTTTAGGCTATTTAGTCCTCCGGCTGTGATCGAGGGGTCTAGGGCATCGTAGGAACCCCCCACGGCTACTGCTAGTTGTGTTGATAGGTTCAGGGGTCTGCAATCTGATAGCTGCCAACCTCTCTGGTTTTCTGGACTTAGCTAGCATTTCTGTTTTTGCCTCCTGCGGTGACTCAATCATAACACATATCACTGGGGCAGACACTGGGGTACATACAGATCCCTGGGGCAGACACTGGGGTATATACACATCACTAGGGCAGACACTGGGGTATATACAGATCACTGGGGCAGACACTGGGGTATATACACATCACTGGGGCAGACACTGGGGTATATACATCACTGGGGCAGACACTGGGGTATATACCAAAAAAATGGGTTGAAAATTACCTCACATCAAAAAGGCTTTTGGAATAAGGCCCCCCTTTCCTTCCTGTGCTTGGTTTTTTGCCTCTTGAGGCCTGTAGATTTTTATTTGACCCATTGTCTTACCCTGACATAATTGGTCCCTGTCCACAAGCTCCTCATCCTCCTAGGTAAACAATTTAAGAGAAGTTACTTGACCCCTGAGCTATTGTGAGCCTGTGTATCTGGCCTGGTTGCCCCAATTATATATGCCACCCTGGGTAGAAAGCTCACCCTAGAAGGCCACATGACTATGCAAATTTTTGCAAATTTTATTTAGCAAATATATGAAATTTAGAATATTTCCTTTCACATTGCAGTTGAAGATGTGATGAGACGCTGGAGCAGCATCCGTGACCAGTACAGGTGGGTTCGTCAGCAGCGGGCCAGGAGTGTTGATGCAGGCCACACAAAGAGAAAATACTGTATGTGTATTATGATCACCTCTCCTTCCTCGCTCCAATTCTGGATCTGAGACCTTAAGTAGATACCTCACACCACATTACACAGATACTTTACAGGGCCAAAACTAATGTTCTTTATTTTGGCTATTTTATATTTCATAACAGAACTCAGTCTAACCATACGGAAAGGGAAACTGGGTCAGATACAGACCCATCTTCTCCCCCTCCTAGAAGCATGGGTCAAGTTTCTTCTCCTGATCACCCTGCGCCTGCCCTTGCATGTGGACCTGCACCACAAACCCCACCACCAGGACCACATCCACAAGCAGGACAGTCTGATGCAGCACCATCCGCCATACAGGATGATCAGGGCAACATCAGCAGCAGCCCAACTGCCCAGCTACAGGGCTCCCCACAACCTGCTGGACCATTCCGGCGAGGAAGAAGGCACCAGATCCCTGCCCAAGATATCCATACAAATGTTGACACAGGGGTACTCAATTATCTTGCTGGAGTGAATAATGATGATGGGGAGGAGGCGTACTCACACAGCCTGGCCCGTTATCTTCGATCCCTTCCCCATGAGGTGAAGCTATGTATTCGAGGATGTTTTCAGATCCTGCTTGACGCAAGCACACCCCCCAATATCCCATATGAGTTATTTGAATATCTGGAGAGGTGGCAGCTTTCCCCATCTGATACGCCTTAGACCACACACACATGCTTGCTCAATCTGGCTCTGAGGATCCTCCATCACGTTGGCCTACACCTCACCCCCAACCTTGCCCACAGCAGCCACATATGTCTGCCTTTAGCCAACCTCACCAATATGGCCACTTGTTCCCACCCAGTGTTGGAGGCTGGTCCCAACCTGGTTGGGGACGACATGGTTATTTTGGTGGGTATGAGCCACAGGCCTACCAGCCCCAACAGGAGGCCCCTCTCCAGTGTCAGTCTGCGCAGTACCCACCACAATCACAGGAGGCAGTACACTACCAACATCATGGGCAACAGTATGCCCCCACAAAGGGTGATGGCCAAGTTGGGCAAAATAGCCAGCAGCAAACACAGGCTGGTCTTCCGCCTTCTCCTCCCCCGACCTACCACCATTTGTAATGTTGGAATATTGTTTGTGCAATTTTTTTGTTTTTTTATTTTTATGTTTCTGCAAATGTGTTGTTTGTTACGTTTATAATCTGCAAAAAGACCACTTTGTGCCATTGCCACATTTACCATATGGCAATAATATGGTTTGAAAAAAAACCTGGCAAAAGTAAAAATCTGTCAACACAATTTTACGTCTCTGTCTCAATTATGCAAAAAGTTCATGACATACTAACATACACTTACCAAGGCAATTACAAAGTGAGAGAAACATAAGGGGTTGAAATATATATATTTACACAGACAAAAAGCAAAAATTTACAACATAGACACAGCATGATCGTGCCAAGAAGTTTCCCCCTCAGGTGACATAAAATAATTTGTCAAAATATCATACACTTTGAGACCAGAGAGTGGTGTACGTTGAGGGTTGACATGTGATCTCGCCCTACGCACATTATCTGACTCATGCACAACACCAGCAGAGGATGAACAATCATGTATCCTGGTGAAGTTATGAAGAACAACACATGCTTTTATAACTTCATTCACATTTTGTTCACTCAGCTGAATGGCAGACTGGAGGACCCACCATTTGACACAAAGAATGCCAAAGGAACACTCTACCAGTCGCTGAGCACGTGATAGGCGCAAGTTAAAAATTCTGCACCGGTGGTCCAGGTTGCGTCGGGGATATGGCCTCATTACATTGCGCGTTAACTGAAACGCCTCATCTGCCACAAGGTCATAAGGGACTGATTCTTGAGTCGAGCCTGGTAGCTGGCGTGGTGGGGGTAGATCCAACTGGTTGGTGCGTAGCCGCCGACCCATAATGGAAGTATTGAAGACTCTTGAGTCTCCCATCCTTCCATAGGCCCCAATGTCGACAATTATAAACTTGTATTGAGGGCGACCAGAGCAAACAATACAATAGAAAAGTATTGCTCATAATTGAAGATTTGGGAGCCAGAGTTCGACGGCTTACGCACCTGGATATGTTTCCCATCAAGGGCCCCAATACAGCTTGGAAACTGGCATTCCTCCTCAAAGTCCCTTGAGATCCTCAACCAGTCTTTCATCCTGGGTTTGGGCATGACGAGTTGATGTAGTCTTGACCAGATTTCACTACATGTCGACCTGACTATGCCAGAAATGGTAGATCTTCCAATGAGAAACTCATGGTGGAGGGTGGCATAAGACAGGCCAGTGGACAGGAAGCTGAAGAACAACAGAAATGTAACATTTAGAATCCAAAAATGAGAAAAACAACAGCTACATACATACCAAACATTTTCTTTTTTCATATCTACTAACACACATATTTTTTCAAGCATAATGACTACGTGATATTCAGTACATATTACACACAACATTCTGGTCTGTAAGTTTAAATATATACGGACTAAGATGAGGCCAAAAAAATGAGCACAAATAAGAAAATACACATCCTTTGGCAACACATCATGAACATAGAGAATGTGGTTATGTAGTACATACCGTAATGTGAGTAGAAGTCGCTCCTCTGCAGATATAGCTTTGCGCATCCTTGTATCCTGAAAGGTTATCCCAGGGCGCACTGTCTCCAAGAGTAGATCAAATGTTGCAAGGTTCATGCAACAGTATTGAAAAAATTTTTCTGGATGATCCTGCAGAGAAGAATAGAGCCGGTAGAAATTACCTCTTGTGAGTCGTTGCCTCAAAAGTGGATGTACCCACATGCGTCTCCTCCTCCGCGGATCCACTATCACAGGGTATGGCTGACCAAAGCGGCGTGACAAAAGCCAGTAGAAGAGAACCTCCTCAGTTGTGTTGAAACTCAGACTGTCTGTCATGTTGACCATACAACACCAACACACCTAGTCAAGGCATGGTCAAAGATGGACAGAATAGAGGCAGCCACCTGTTACAGAGCCATTAAATAGGGTGTAGGCTAATGATTTAAATAGTTTGCAGGCCTCAAAACCGTTAAATGTCCATTTTGCAAGTTGGCAAGAAAATCTCGCAATACGGATTCCTTACGGATTACATACGGATGCTTACATGCGCAAAATACGAGACCACACCTTGATTACGGATGACATACGGAGCACTATTTAGGGGATATTTCTCCATATTACGCATGTAAAATACGGACCTTATTGTGCGTCGGTTAGTGTGACCCCGGCCTAAGTGTTTAATACATCAGTCTTTGGGAAAATAAAAACAGTAAATTGCATCAAATTTATTGAAAAGTGCATATCTCTAATAAAGTGAGTGCATTTTGGAATGTATGAAATTCAGAATAGAACATCTATTCCGGCAAACTAACTCTATATAAAGGCCATCCTTACTTTCCTTTCCATTCTAAAATATTTCTGTGCCATAAACCACTTAGAAAATATAGCTTATGTATTTCTTTTCTGCCCACCAGAAAAAAATCGATATGAAACCTCTAGCATATTTTTGTATTAAACTGATTTCTATCAGCTCTGCAGCAGTCTCTCTGGTGAGTACTTTCATTTCAAAGAATGTACATCTCGTAAAAGAAATAGCCAGTCTAATCCCAGAGACTTTCATGCATTACATTGTATATGCAGAGGTCAACTACAGCAACCCGGGTGTGTACGTGTTACAGCAGCTATTTAATTATAGATAAATGTCTTTCACACAATGTTACATGGACACTTGTGGAACTGGAAAAAACATTGCTTTATAACGCAAACCTTGAAACAGAATTGAATGCAAACGTTATGGAAATGTTATTTATTTAAAAGGCACCAATATAATAGATGGAAAATGAACATTATGCAATTCATAATAAAGACAGGCTTAAAGAGGATATATCACCTTTACACTAATTAGCATATATCATAGTAAGGAGGATGTATGTAAAAATAAACATGGAAAAAATCACTTTTGGAAAAATAATGACTGTGAATAATTTGTTATGAAAGAATCCCAGTTCATGGGAATGACCATCTTGAGGCTGAAAGCTCAGCATGCTGTGTTCTAATATGAGATATGGCCTTATATTAAAGGCTGGTTGCTCTGTAGCACCTGAGACTACAGAGTAAAGCACAAAATGTATTTGTTTAAAAAATTAGATTTTTTTTTATTTTCGCAACTCAACATTTTAAATTTCTGTGAACCACCTGGAGGTTCATGGTGCTCATCACTCATCTAGATAAGTTACTTGAAGGTTCTAGTTTCCAAAATGGTGCCACCTGCATGGTGTTGGGCTGTGAGCACAACCCCCATCTGTGGATGTCAGGCACTCAGACCATCCCCATGGAGTTTCTAACCGTTTGTGCAGACACATGCACATTCGTGGCCTGCTGGAGGAAATTTTGCAGGGCTCTGACAATGCTCCTCCTGTTCCTCCTTGCACAAAGGCTGAGGTAGCGGTTCTGCTGCTGGGTTGTTGCCCTCCTACGGCCCCCTCCACATCTCCTGATGTACTGGCCTGTCTCCTGGTAGCGCCACCAGCCTCTGGACTACGCTGACAGACACAGTAAACCTTCTTGCCATAGCTCGCATTGATGGGCCATCCTGGATGAGCTGCACTACCTGAGCCACTTGTGTGGGTTGTAGAGTCCATGTCATGCTACCATGAGTGTGAAAGCACAACCAACATTCAAAAGTGACCAAAACAGCAGCCAGAAAGCATTGGTACTGAGATGTGGTCTGTGGTCTCCACCTGCAGAACCACTCCTTTATTGAGCGTGTCTTGATAATTGCCAATAATTTCCATCTGTTGTCTATTCCATTTGCACAAAAGCATGTGAAATTGATTGTTAAACAGTGTTGCTTCCTGGATTTACTTGGAGTTATATTCTGTTGTTTAGTGTTCCCTTTATTTTTTTGAGCAGTGTATATGCAATTATACTATGCACAGAGCTCCTGTGTATTATGTCTCTAGTGGTGATAGTAGTTTTTACTGTGGTTTTTGATAACGATCATTATTGTCATATTATACAGTTACTTTATAGTGGTAATATGTGGTCTGGTCACAGTGTGTTATTATTGCTATTTTGGTCTTGATATAGTGTATTTTGTTCAGTAACAGGATGGTGATTATACTCGCCGAGTGGTAATAATATATTGTCATTGTGTAGCGGTATTTATTCGGTCTCCCATGACAGCACCACGAGGGAGGGGATCCGCCCTTCAGGGACAGGAAACCTACAGATATAAAAGGGTGGCACCTCTCCCACACATCAGTTGATTTCCTGTCCCTGACGGGAACTGGTTCCTACAGACATACCTGGGAAGGAAGATTTAATGGATCTCAGGCCAGGCCATTTGGTTCAGGTATTGGGTGTCCCCTGCCTTGGCTGATGTGGGGTCCCTGGTAGTACCACGGTGGGTCCATGGTGAACCGCATGACAGTGAGTGAGCAGGTGGAGGGGTGTCCAGTGGATCACCAACTCTGGAGGGCCAGCATTGGAAGAAGGTGAGCATGCCCCTGAAGATTCTGTGGCTCCGGTGTGGTGCTGCCCTGGGCTGTGGTGTGTCCTGGGGCCAGTGGCATCCGGAGATGTGCCGGGTGATGCAGTCAGGGGAGAGGTTTGGGTGCCGGCCGTGGGCTCAGCAATTGATGCGTCCTGGGTGGGCCTTGTGATGCGGTCAGCATCCCCAGTGACACGCCGGGGTCACTGTGGTGATGCGTTGGGGCAGAGCCAGTGGGCGCAGCGTGGGGGCGCATCCGGGTTGAAGGATTTCGGCAAGCTAAACTGGATAGCTGCGCCTGTATCTGGGGAACACCCAGCCCCAGTGCGGGCCAGGACTGGTGGCTCGGTCTGAGGTCTACAGGGCTTGTGGCGCTTTGGGGGACACCGTGCTGGGGGCAAGACAAGTCTGGGGGAGGAAGAGATGCCCAGGCCAGGACCTGCTAACCTGGATATCCAGGGGGAGGATAAAGGGGAACACTGCCCAGGCTCCAGTGCTTCTTAGACCATTTCCGAAATGGAAGCAAGTGTGCAGCAGGAGCAGGTAATTCCTGCGAAGCACCAGACTAACCAGTTCAGAAGCCTCATAAAGCCCAGTGAAGGACCCTTGATGATACAGGTAATGGCCAGGCATGTGATCGGTCCAGCCGCGGGAGCTCCTCCAGAGTGGACGAATCAGCAGCATCGGCTGAGATGTACCCCCCTCGTAATCCATTATCTAATCACTGCAACACAGGTAAGTCATCTTCGTGAATGTTCACTCGGTGATGCAGTCTTCTCCTTATTTCTCCTGTCCTGCCAGGGAAAAAAATGTACAGGGAAGTCAAGACACAAGGAATGCATCCTTTGCAAGTCACCCTTGCCGGACTCCTGTCCAAAAAGTCCATGAGGTTCCTGTCCAGGGAGAGTACCCCAAGGGGAAGGAAAAAGAATGTAAATCAAGGTTTCCAGAGTCAGACTCCTCTATTGACTATATGGGGAATGAAGACTCTTCCGACTCATCACCTTCAACTTCCTCTTCTCTGAAGGTTTACTCTGGCCGCTTTTGCTATCACATAAACCGCATGGATAAGTTGGTGAAAGCGGTCGGAAACACTATGGAGTATAGGCCAGAATGTTCTGTTCAGGATGTCATGCTTGGGGGGCTGGATCAAAAGAAACACAGGTCCTTCCCCTTGAATGAAAAAATCCAAGCTCTGGTACACCGGGAGTGGAAGAGGCTGGAGAAGAGGGGCATTTAAGAGAAGATACTCCTTTGAGGATCCTGCAGCCAAACATCTGGGATAAAGCCCCAAAGCTTGATGCAGCAGTGGCTAAGGCATCAAAAAAATTCTCATTGCCCTTTGATGACCTGGGGACCCTAAAAGACCCTCTAGATAAAAAGGCAGACATGTTCCTTAAGGTGGCATGGGAGATGTCAGCAGGATCCTTGAGACCAACAGTGGCATCCACATGTATGGCCAGGTCAATGATGGTTTGGCTGGACAAAATAGAGACTCAGTTGAAAGGGGAAGGCCTTGCATAAGACTATTCTAAGCACATTATCTGTGATTCAGGGTGCTGCAGCGTTTTTGTCTGATGCCTTGGCGGATTCAATCAGGATGGCAGCTAGAGCAGCGGGCTTTTCTAACGCAGCTCGGAGAGCATTATGACTAAAGTGCTGGCCGAGAAATATTCAGGCCAGATCCAGACTTTTTCCCATTCCATGTGAAGGGGAGTACCTCTTTGGACTGGTCCTGGATAAACTTCTGGAGAAAGCAGGGGACGATAAAAAGAAATCCCCCAGCTTGTCCACCCCTTCCTACCGGCGACCCTTCAGTACGAGAGGGTTCAGTTGTAGGAAGTCTTCCAGGGCCTGAGCCAAGTGAAATAAGGGGAAGAAAAGAGGTACAGGGTTCTTGTTTGGAGGCTCATCACGAGAGCGTAAGAAACCACCCCAATGACTGGCTGCCCACGTGGGGGGTAGACTGTCGGCCTTCTACCCAGCCTGTAGTGCTATAGCATGCAAACATGAAATATGAAAATTGAATTGCATTACTGCACAAGAAATGTGAAAAATTGAGAATGCTTAGTGCATAAATTGGACAATTCATGTGTACCTGGCAGCCACGGTAAGATGATTCTCGTTTGCTAGAAATGCCAAGCCTCTCTTAGACAGTCTACATCTCTCTGGGAACCTAATATGAATCCTCTCTTGGACTAAAGTCTATATCTTTATGGAGGGGTAGGATCCTGTTGCAATTAAAAACGCCTGAGGATAAGGGGTGGAGTGCTCAATCAGAAGGCTAGAACAAATATCAAAAAACTGACCGTCACATCCAAACCTAAATCAGGTCTGAACAGGGTGCTTAGCTAGAGTAGCCAACTCAAATACAATCAAACAAATAAGGCAGCACTCTGTAGCGCTATAGCATGCAAACATGAAATATGAAAATTGAATTGCATTACTGCACTAGAAATCTGAAAAATTGAGAATGCTTAGCACATAAATTGGCCAGTTCATGTGTTCCTGGCTGCCACGGTAAGGCGATGCTCATAAGGCGATTCTCATTTTCCAGGAATGTCAAACCTCTTTTAGACAGTCTACATCTCTCTGATCACCATGGACGGTAGCCCGACTGGTTGGGAGACACATTGGATTGCTTTTAAAAAAGCAGTTTGTGGAGCAGTGGGTAAACAGCAATGCCAGCCTGTCAGGAAGCCTTAGAAGGCAGCCCAACAACCAACACCACTGATACACCACTATATAGCCTCCCCTTGCACTGCACACACAGTGACTGGTGTGTTGTGCAGGCCAAATTGCTAGCAGCAGAAGCAGTTTTTTTTTCTTCTCAGCAGGACAAAAAAAAAAAATTGGGATTGCTTTTAAAAAAGCAGTTTGCGGAGCAGTGGGTAAACAGCAATGCCAGCCTGTCAGGAAGCCTTAAAAGGCAGCCCAACAACCAACACCACTGATACACCACTATATAGCCTCCCCTTGCACTGCACACACAGTGACTGGTGTGTTGTGTAGGCCAAATCACTAGCAGCAGAAGCAGTTTTTTTGTCTTCTTCCCTGCCTAACGCTCTCCCTACAGAATCAGCAGCAACCTCTCCCTATACTAAGGTCGGCAGAAGTAAGATGGCGGTCGGCATGCACGCCCTTTAATACCCCCTGTGACGCCCACCAAAGCAAGCCAATCACTTGCATGCCCTTCTGAAAGATGGTGGTGACCCGTGCCTATGTCATCACGTTGCCCACAGTGTCCGTGGATCCTGATTGGCTGAAAAAGAGCGCAAAACAAACTTTTGAAACGCGACTTTGGCGCGTAAGTCGCCGACCTCGTGGCCGACCTCATCCTAGGGTCGGGTTTCGTTTCATGAAACCCGACTTTGCCAAAAGTCGGCGACTTTTGAATTTTTTCGACCCGTTTCGCTCAACTCTACCTGTGATGTCACAGCTAAATAAGACTCCAGGGCTGGCACTTGAACCTTAAGGGTACTTGTGGAAAGACCCATTTCCAGACCCTTTTGAAGGAACTCCAGAATTTGACCTAATGGCTCTTCATTCGGAGGTAGCGAAAAATTTCCTCCAGGTCCTGGAATAGATCCTGGTCGTAATTATCTTCCTTCTAATTAGGAGAGTGGCTATTAAATTGGGGGAAAAGCCTTTATCCCTCAGTAATGACAAATCGAATTCCACACCATCATGTCAAGCCCCACCATTCATGGATAGTAGGCTGGACCTTGGGAGAGGAGATCCGGATGACTCGGTAGCACCCATGGATCGGAGGGCAACATGGTCCTTAGCCATGAGACCCACGCCCTCCTGGGCCAAAAAGGGGCAATTACTATAATCCTTGCCCTGCCCTCCCTGATCTTTCTCACCACTAGAGGCAAAAGGGCTAAGGGGGGAAAGGTACAACTCAGGCTGAAGTCTCACTTTATCAAGAAGGCATCTACTACCAGAGGTTTCTCTCTGGGGTCAAGAGAACAGAACCGTTTCAATTTTCTGTTCTTGGTGGCAAAGAGGTCTACTTTTGGCTGACCCCACATCCGCACAATCTGGTGGAAGGCGGCACTTTTCAGCATCCATTCTCCCTGCTTCAGTAGGTTGCGGCTCAAAAAGTCTGCCCTGATGTTGTCCTTTCCTCTTATGTGCAGCACTGTCAAAGATAGAAAATGCCTCTCTGCAATTTGAAAGAGCCGCTCTGTCACTTCCATTAGGGGTATGGTTTGAGTTCCACCCTTGTGGTTGATGTAGGCCACCGCAACCTGACTGTCAGAGTGTCAGAGAGGATCCTTACGTGATGATCCTGCAGGTATATAAGGAGCCCCTTAACTGCAAGTTCTACTGCCTTGAGGACATTCAGGTTAGATGAACGGTGAACTCTCTAACTGTTGCTCCCATAGGCCCTGGACTTTGACCTCCCTCATATGTGTCTCCCAACCAGTCGGGCTACCGTCCATGGTGATCAGAGAGATGTAGACTGTCTAAAAGAGGTTTGACATTCCTGGAAAATGAGAATCGCCTTATGAGAATCGCCTTACCGTGGCAGCCAGGAACACATGAACTGGCCAATTTATGTGCTAAGCATTCTCAATTTTTCAGATTTCTAGTGCAGTAATGCAATTCAATTTTCATATTTCATGTTTGCATGCTATAGCGCTACAGAGTGCTGCCTTATTTGTTTGATTGTATTTGAGTTGGCTACTCTAGCTAAGCACCTTGTTCAGACCTGATTTAGGTTTGGATGTGACGGTCAGTTTTTTGATATTTGTTCTAGCCTTCTGATTGAGCACTCCACCCCTTATCCTCAGGCGTTTTTAATTGCAACAGGATCCTACCCCTCCATAAAGATATAGACTTTAGTCCAAGAGAGGATTCATATTAGGTTCCCAGAGAGATGTAGACTGTCTAAGAGAGGCTTGGCATTTCTAGCAAACGAGAATCATCTTACCGTGGCTGCCAGGTACACATGAATTGTCCAATTTATGCACTAAGCATTCTCAATTTTTCACATTTCTTGTGCAGTAATGCAATTCAATTTTCATATTTCATGTTTGCATGCTATAGCACTACAGGCTGGGTAGAAGGCCGACAGTCTACCCCCCACGTGGGCAGCCAGTCATTGGGGTGGTTTCTTACGCTCTCGTGATGAGCCTCCAAACAAGAACCCTGTACCTCTTTTCTTCCCCTTATTTCACTTGGCTCAGGCCCTGGAAGACTTCCTACAACTGAACCCTCTCGTACTGAAGGGTCGCCGGTAGGAAGGGGTGGACAAGCTGGGGGATTTCTTTTTATCGTCCCCTGCTTTCTCCAGAAGTTTATCCAGGACCAGTCCAAAGAGGTACTCCCCTTCACATGGAATGGGAAAAAGTCTGGATCTGGCCTGAATATTTCTCGGCCAGCACTTTAGTCATAATGCTCTCCGAGCTGCGTTAGAAAAGCCCGCTGCTCTAGCTGCCATCCTGATTGAATCCGCCAAGGCATCAGACAAAAACGCTGCAGCACCCTGAATCACAGATAATGTGCTTAGAATAGTCTTATGCAAGGCCTTCCCCTTTCAACTGAGTCTCTATTTTGTCCAGCCAAACCATCATTGACCTGGCCATACATGTGGATGCCACTGTTGGTCTCAAGGATCCTGCTGACATCTCCCATGCCACCTTAAGGAACATGTCTGCCTTTTTATCTAGAGGGTCTTTTAGGGTCCCCAGGTCATCAAAGGGCAATGAGAATTTTTTTGATGCCTTAGCCACTGCTGCATCAAGCTTTGGGGCTTTATCCCAGATGTTTGGCTGCAGGATCCTCAAAGGAGTATCTTCTCTTAAATGCCCCTCTTCTCCAGCCTCTTCCACTCCCGGTGTACCAGAGCTTGGATTTTTTCATTCAAGGGGAAGGACCTGTGTTTCTTTTGATCCAGCCCCCCAAGCATGACATCCTGAACAGAACATTCTGGCCTATACTCCATAGTGTTTCCGACCGCTTTCACCAACTTATCCATGCGGTTTATGTGATAGCAAAAGCGGCCAGAGTAAACCTTCAGAGAAGAGGAAGTTGAAGGTGATGAGTCGGAAGAGTCTTCATTTCCCATATAGTCAATAGAGGAGTCTGACTCTGGAAACCTTGATTTACATTCTTTTTCCTTCCCCTTGGGGTACTCTCCCTGGACAGGAACCTCATGGACTTTTTGGACAGGAGTCCGGCAAGGGTGACTTGCAAAGGATGCATTCCTTGTGTCTTGACTTCCCTGTACATTTTTTTCCCTGGCAGGACAGGAGAAATAAGGAGAAGACTGCATCACCGAGTGAACATTCACGAAGATGACTTACCTGTGTTGCAGTGATTAGATAATGGATTACGAGGGGGGTACATCTCAGCCGATGCTGCTGATTCGTCCACTCTGGAGGAGCTCCCGCGGCTGGACCGATCACATGCCTGGCCATTACCTGTATCATCAAGGGTCCTTCACTGGGCTTTATGAGGCTTCTGAACTGGTTAGTCTGGTGCTTCGCAGGAATTACCTGCTCCTGCTGCACACTTGCTTCCATTTCGGAAATGGTCTAAGAAGCACTGGAGCCTGGGCAGTGTTCCCCTTTATCCTCCCCCTGGATATCCAGGTTAGCAGGTCCTGGCCTGGGCATCTCTTCCTCCCCCAGACTTGTCTTGCCCCCAGCACGGTGACCCCCAAAGCGCCACAAGCCCTGTAGACCTCAGACCGAGCCACCAGTCCTGGCCCGCACTGGGGCTGGGTGTTCCCCAGATACAGGCGCAGCTATCCAGTTTAGCTTGCCGAAATCCTTCAACCCGGATGCGCCCCCACGCTGCGCCCACTGGCTCTGCCCCAACGCATCACCACAGTGACCCCGGCGTGTCACTGGGGATGCTGACCGCATCACAAGGCCCACCCAGGACGCATCAATTGCTGAGCCCACGGCCGGCACCCAAACCTCTCCCCTGACTGCATCACCCGGCACATCTCCGGATGCCACTGGCCCCAGGACACACCACAGCCCAGGGCAGCACCACACCGGAGCCACAGAATCTTCAGGGGCATGCTCACCTTCTTCCAATGCTGGCCCTCCAGAGTTGGTGATCCACTGGACACCCCTCCACCTGCTCACTCACTGTCATGCGGTTCACCATGGACCCACCGTGGTACTACCAGGGACCCCACATCAGCCAAGGCAGGGGACACCCAATACCTGAACCAAATGGCCTGGCCTGAGATCCATTAAATCTTCCTTCCCAGGTATGTCTGTAGGAACCAGTTCCCGTCAGGGACAGGAAATCAACTGATGTGTGGGAGAGGTGCCACCCTTTTATATCTGTAGGTTTCCTGTCCCTGAAGGGCGGATCCCCTCCCTCGTGGTGCTGTCATGGGAGACCGAATAAATACCGCTACACAATGACAATATATTATTACCACTCGGCGAGTATAATCACCATCCTGTTACTGAACAAAATACACTATATCAAGACCAAAATAGCAATAATAACACACTGTGACCAGACCACATATTACCACTATAAAGTAACTGTATAATATGACAATAATGATCGTTATCAAAAACCACAGTAAAAACTACTATCACCACTAGAGACATAATACACAGGAGCTCTGTGCATAGTATAATTACATATACACTGCTCAAAAAAATAAAGGGAACACTAAACAACAGAATATAACTCCAAGTAAATCCAGGAAGCAACACTGTTTAACAATCAATTTCACATGCTTTTGTGCAAATGGAATAGACAACAGATGGAAATTATTGGCAATTATCAAGACACGCTCAATAAAGGAGTGGTTCTGCAGGTGGAGACCACAGACCACATCTCAGTACCAATGCTTTCTGGCTGCTGTTTTGGTCACTTTTGAATGTTGGTTGTGCTTTCACACTCATGGTAGCATGACATGGACTCTACAACCCACACAAGTGGCTCAGGTAGTGCAGCTCATCCAGGATGGCCCATCAATGCGAGCTATGGCAAGAAGGTTTACTGTGTCTGTCAGCGTAGTCCAGAGGCTGGTGGCGCTACCAGGAGACAGGCCAGTACATCAGGAGATGTGGAGGGGGCCGTAGGAGGGCAACAACCCAGCAGCAGAACCGCTACCTCAGCCTTTGTGCAAGGAGGAACAGGAGGAGCATTGTCAGAGCCCTGCAAAATGTCCTCCAGCAGGCCACGAATGTGCATGTGTCTGCACAAACGGTTAGAAACTCCATGGGGATGGTCTGAGTGCCTGACATCCACAGATGGGGGTTGTGCTCACAGCCCAACACCATGCAGGTGGCACCATTTTGGAAACTAGAACCTTCAAGTAACTTATCTAGATGAGTGATGAGCACCATGAACCTCCAGGTGGTTCACAGAAATTTAAAATGTTGAGTTGCGAAAATAAAAAAAAATCTAATTTTTTAAACAAATACATTTTGTGCTTTACTCTGTAGTCTCAGGTGCTACAGAGCAACCAGCCTTTAATATAAGGCCATATCTCATATTAGAACACAGCATGCTGAGCTTTCAGCCTCAAGATGGTCATTCCCATGAACTGGGATTCTTTCATAACAAATTATTCACAGTCATTATTTTTCCAAAAGTGATTTTTTCCATGTTTATTTTTACATACATCCTCCTTACTATGATATATGCTAATTAGTGTAAAGGTGATATATCCTCTTTAAGCCTGTCTTTATTATGAATTGCATAATGTTCATTTTCCATCTATTATATTGGTGCCTTTTAAATAAATAACATTTCCATAACGTTTGCATTCAATTCTGTTTCAAGGTTTGCGTTATAAAGCAATGTTTTTTCCAGTTCCACAAGTGTCCATGTAACATTGTGTGAAAGACATTTATCTATAATTAAATAGCTGCTGTAACACGTACACACCCGGGTTGCAGTAGTTGACCTCTGCATATACAATGTAATGCATGAAAGTCTCTGGGATTAGACTGGCTATTTCTTTTACGAGATGTACATTCTTTGAAATGAAAGTACTCACCAGAGAGACTGCTGCAGAGCTGATAGAAATCAGTTTAATACAAAAATATGCTAGAAGTTTCATATCGATTTTTTTCTGGTGGGCAGAAAAGAAATACATAAGCTATATTTTCTAAGTGGTTTATGGCACAGAAATATTTTAGAATGGAAAGGAAAGTAAGGATGGCCTTTATATAGAGTTAGTTTGCCGGAATAGATGTTCTATTCTGAATTTCATACATTCCAAAATGCACTCACTTTATTAGAGATATGCACTTTTCAATAAATTTGATGCAATTTACTGTTTTTATTTTCCCAAAGACTGATGTATTAAACACTTAGGCCGGGGTCACACTAACCGACGCACAATAAGGTCCGTATTTTACATGCGTAATATGGAGAAATATCCCCTAAATAGTGCTCCGTATGTCATCCGTAATCAAGGTGTGGTCTCGTATTTTGCGCATGTAAGCATCCGTATGTAATCCGTAAGGAATCCGTATTGCGAGATTTTCTTGCCAACTTGCAAAATGGACATTTAACGGTTTTGAGGCCTGCAAACTATTTAAATCATTAGCCTACACCCTATTTAATGGCTCTGTAACAGGTGGCTGCCTCTATTCTGTCCATCTTTGACCATGCCTTGACTAGGTGTGTTGGTGTTGTATGGTCAACATGACAGACAGTCTGAGTTTCAACACAACTGAGGAGGTTCTCTTCTACTGGCTTTTGTCACGCCGCTTTGGTCAGCCATACCCTGTGATAGTGGATCCGCGGAGGAGGAGACGCATGTGGGTACATCCACTTTTGAGGCAACGACTCACAAGAGGTAATTTCTACCGGCTCTATTCTTCTCTGCAGGATCATCCAGAAAAATTTTTTCAATACTGTTGCATGAACCTTGCAACATTTGATCTACTCTTGGAGACAGTGCGCCCTGGGATAACCTTTCAGGATACAAGGATGCGCAAAGCTATATCTGCAGAGGAGCGACTTCTACTCACATTACGGTATGTACTACATAACCACATTCTCTATGTTCATGATGTGTTGCCAAAGGATGTGTATTTTCTTATTTGTGCTCATTTTTTTGGCCTCATCTTAGTCCGTATATATTTAAACTTACAGACCAGAATGTTGTGTGTAATATGTACTGAATATCACGTAGTCATTATGCTTGAAAAAATATGTGTGTTAGTAGATATGAAAAAAGAAAATGTTTGGTATGTATGTAGCTGTTGTTTTTCTCATTTTTGGATTCTAAATGTTACATTTCTGTTGTTCTTCAGCTTCCTGTCCACTGGCCTGTCTTATGCCACCCTCCACCATGAGTTTCTCATTGGAAGATCTACCATTTCTGGCATAGTCAGGTCGACATGTAGTGAAATCTGGTCAAGACTACATCAACTCGTCATGCCCAAACCCAGGATGAAAGACTGGTTGAGGATCTCAAGGGACTTTGAGGAGGAATGCCAGTTTCCAAGCTGTATTGGGGCCCTTGATGGGAAACATATCCAGGTGCGTAAGCCGTCGAACTCTGGCTCCCAAATCTTCAATTATGAGCAATACTTTTCTATTGTATTGTTTGCTCTGGTCGACCCTCAATACAAGTTTATAATTGTCGACATTGGGGCCTATGGAAGGATGGGAGACTCAAGAGTCTTCAATACTTCCATTATGGGTCGGCGGCTACGCACCAACCAGTTGGATCTACCCCCACCACGCCAGCTACCAGGCTCGACTCAAGAATCAGTCCCTTATGACCTTGTGGCAGATGAGGCGTTTCAGTTAACGCGCAATGTAATGAGGCCATATCCCCGACGCAACCTGGACCACCGGTGGAGAATTTTTAACTTGCGCCTATCACGTGCTCAGCGACTGGTAGAGTGTTCCTTTGGCATTCTTTGTGTCAAATGGTGGGTCCTCCAGTCTGCCATTCAGCTGAGTGAACAAAATGTGAATGAAGTTATAAAAGCATGTGTTGTTCTTCATAACTTCACCAGGATACATGATTGTTCATCCTCTGCTGGTGTTGTGCATGAGTCAGATAATGTGCGTAGGGCGAGATCACATGTCAACCCTCAACGTACACCACTCTCTGGTCTCAAAGTGTATGATATTTTGACAAATTATTTTATGTCACCTGAGGGGGAAACTTCTTGGCACGATCATGCTGTGTCTATGTTGTAAATTTTTGCTTTTTGTCTGTGTAAATATATATATTTCAACCCCTTATGTTTCTCTCACTTTGTAATTGCCTTGGTAAGTGTATGTTAGTATGTCATGAACTTTTTGCATAATTGAGACAGAGACGTAAAATTGTGTTGACAGATTTTTACTTTTGCCAGGTTTTTTTTCAAACCATATTATTGCCATATGGTAAATGTGGCAATGGCACAAAGTGGTCTTTTTGCAGATTATAAACGTAACAAACAACACATTTGCAGAAACATAAAAATAAAAAAACAAAAAAATTGCACAAACAATATTCCAACATTACAAATGGTGGTAGGTCGGGGGAGGAGAAGGCGGAAGACCAGCCTGTGTTTGCTGCTGGCTATTTTGCCCAACTTGGCCATCACCCTTTGTGGGGGCATACTGTTGCCCATGATGTTGGTAGTGTACTGCCTCCTGTGATTGTGGTGGGTACTGCGCAGACTGACACTGGAGAGGGGCCTCCTGTTGGGGCTGGTAGGCCTGTGGCTCATACCCACCAAAATAACCATGTCGTCCCCAACCAGGTTGGGACCAGCCTCCAACACTGGGTGGGAACAAGTGGCCATATTGGTGAGGTTGGCTAAAGGCAGACATATGTGGCTGCTGTGGGCAAGGTTGGGGGTGAGGTGTAGGCCAACGTGATGGAGGATCCTCAGAGCCAGATTGAGCAAGCATGTGTGTGTGGTCTAAGGCGTATCAGATGGGGAAAGCTGCCACCTCTCCAGATATTCAAATAACTCATATGGGATATTGGGGGGTGTGCTTGCGTCAAGCAGGATCTGAAAACATCCTCGAATACATAGCTTCACCTCATGGGGAAGGGATCGAAGATAACGGGCCAGGCTGTGTGAGTACGCCTCCTCCCCATCATCATTATTCACTCCAGCAAGATAATTGAGTACCCCTGTGTCAACATTTGTATGGATATCTTGGGCAGGGATCTGGTGCCTTCTTCCTCGCCGGAATGGTCCAGCAGGTTGTGGGGAGCCCTGTAGCTGAGCAGTTGGGCTGCTGCTGATGTTGCCCTGATCATCCTGTATGGCGGATGGTGCTGCATCAGACTGTCCTGCTTGTGGATGTGGTCCTGGTGGTGGGGTTTGTGGTGCAGGTCCACATGCAAGGGCAGGCGCAGGGTGATCAGGAGAAGAAACTTGACCCATGCTTCTAGGAGGGGGAGAAGATGGGTCTGTATCTGACCCAGTTTCCCTTTCCGTATGGTTAGACTGAGTTCTGTTATGAAATATAAAATAGCCAAAATAAAGAACATTAGTTTTGGCCCTGTAAAGTATCTGTGTAATGTGGTGTGAGGTATCTACTTAAGGTCTCAGATCCAGAATTGGAGCGAGGAAGGAGAGGTGATCATAATACACATACAGTATTTTCTCTTTGTGTGGCCTGCATCAACACTCCTGGCCCGCTGCTGACGAACCCACCTGTACTGGTCACGGATGCTGCTCCAGCGTCTCATCACATCTTCAACTGCAATGTGAAAGGAAATATTCTAAATTTCATATATTTGCTAAATAAAATTTGCAAAAATTTGCATAGTCATGTGGCCTTCTAGGGTGAGCTTTCTACCCAGGGTGGCATATATAATTGGGGCAACCAGGCCAGATACACAGGCTCACAATAGCTCAGGGGTCAAGTAACTTCTCTTAAATTGTTTACCTAGGAGGATGAGGAGCTTGTGGACAGGGACCAATTATGTCAGGGTAAGACAATGGGTCAAATAAAAATCTACAGGCCTCAAGAGGCAAAAAACCAGGGGGCAGGGGGGCTCAGCTGGTACTGATGGTGGTGGTGCATCGGCTGGTTCTGGCAAAAGCACAATAGCAGCTAAGGCAGGAGGTGTTGAGCCTGCGTCATTGTCTGGCCCAAGAAGGCCTGTAAGGTTCCCTTTTCTTGGAGTAGGAAAACCACTTTTAAAGCCGGAGCATCAGGAACAGGTTTTGGCGTACATTGCCGAAACAGCCACCAGCTCTATTGCCTCCTCTTCTGAACGTTCGAAACCTGCAAGCATGGAGTCGTCAGTGCAGGGTTCTGGTCAGGAAAAACACCTTTCCTTGTGTCCTTCACCCCCACCAAAAGTTAAGGATGCGGCAGCCCACACTTCAGATTACTCTATGGAGTTCTTTTCACATACCATGCCTGGGTTATCCAGTCAAATCCTGAATTCCCTAGTCCAAGATTAATCTGACATGGAGTGCACTGACGCACAGCCACTGCAAGGTGATTCTGCTTGTACATTGACCCAGAGCAGTACATTGCCCTCACAGTCTACTGATCCAGAATCTGACCCTGATGAAACTCAGGTGCCCCTTCCCACATACTATACCACCTTACACGGTGACAAAGAGGAAGGTAAAGAGGAAGGTGCAGATGACGTTGAAGAGGAGGTGATGGAAGGCCCAGTTCTTGACCCAGATTGGCATCCATTGGGGGAGGAGGGTGGTGCTGGCAATAGTTCAGATAAGGAAAAGGATCTACAGCAGGCATTGACATCGCAGCAGCGGTTATCTGGCAGGCCTGTAGCTGTCCAAAAATGTGGAACAAAAACTAAAAGAGTTGCAGGACAGCTTGGCCAGACGGTCAACTTAGCAAAGCGTGCAAGGCCAGAAAATGTATACCATAGTAGGAAGAGTGCAGTGTGGCACTTCCTTGTCCAAAATCCTACTGATGAGGCAAAGGATACCTATAAGAAGTGCAGAAGGACCTTTAGCCAAGGTAAACAACTCAGAAATTTGAATACCAGTTGCATGCTTAGACATTAGCTCAACATGCACTTGCAAGCGTGGACGGACTACAAAACCTCAGGTAGCACATGTGCACCTGCTCCGACTGAAGGTAGCCAGCAATGCTCCATCGCTTCCCCCACTGTAAGACCACCGCCACCGTTAAGCACACCACCAGCACTAAATGAGAAGATGTCGTCGCAAGGCCAATGCACTCAGGGAATCACAATGGTTTTGCAACACATCACTGAATCTAGGCCATCACCACCAATACCATCACCAACCCCCTCTCACTCCATCCGGTCCACCGCTACTTGCCCCATATGCAGCTCTCCAGTCCAGCTCACCCTACCAGACACTCTGAGTAGGACAAAAAAGTACTCATCCTCTCATCCGCGTACACTGTGTTTGAACGCCTACATTGCCAAACTAATCTCATTAGAGATAATGCCCTACCGTTTGGCTGAAATCGAAGCTTTCCACGAGCTCATGGCCTACACTTTCCCATGCTATGACCAACCCAGTCGGCACTTCTTTTCTCGACAAGCCATCCCTGCCCTACACGGGCATGTGAAAGACCGATTTGTCCATGCACTAAAACAATCAGTGAGTGGAAAGGTGCACCTCACAACAGATGCATGGACCAGTAGGCATGGCCAGGGCCGTAACGTGTCCATCACTGCACACTGGGTTAATGTGGTGGATGCAGGCTCCACAGGGGACAGCGGCGGTAGTACAGTGCTGCCTAGCCCACGGTATAGGAAACAGTTGGCTGTAGGCTTTCACTCCTCCTCCTCCTCCTAAGCGTCAGCAGGCTGTGTTAAAGATTCTGTCTTTGTGCGACAACATACACACCGCGGAGGTACTGGCCGACTACTTGCAGCGACAAACAGAGTCATGGCTTGGCAGTCTACATCTTGAGACAGGCAAGGTAGTCAGTGATAACGGCCGTAATTTTGTGGCAGCCATAACCCATGCAAAACTCACATATACCTTGCCTGGCTCACACTTTGAACCTGGTGGTGCAGTGCTTCCTTAATAATTATCCGGAGTTAACATCCCTGCTACATAAGGTGCAAAGACTGTGCTTGCACATCCGTCACTCAAACGTCCACTCAACTCGTATGCAGAAGCTGCAGTGATTGCTCCACCTCCCCAAGCATTGCCTAATCATAGACGTTGCAACAAGGTGGAACTCCACCCTGCACATGGTTGAGAGGCTGTGCGAACAGAGGCAGGCTGTAATGCATTTGTGGGAGGATACTCGGGCAGGCAGTTTGAGGGAAGACATGGAATTGTCTGGTGTGCAGTGGTCAAAGCTGAAAGACCTCTGTAAAGTCCTTCAGTGTTTTGAAGAATGCACACGGCTGGTAAGCGCAGACGACGCCATCATAAGCATGAGCATCCCACTTATTCGTCTGCTCATGCAAAGTTTGATGCACATTAAGGATCAGGCGTCTGCAGCGGAGGAGGAGGAGGGAAGCCTTGATGACAGTCAACCATTGTCTGGTCAGGGAACTGTCCTGGACGAGGTGAAGGAAGAGGAGGAGGATGAGGGGGATGATTATTTTGGGCAGGAGGATGCTTCTCAGGGGGAAAGAGAAAATGTTGGCATTTTAAGGTCAGGTACAGTGTTTGTGCGTGACTGCAGGGATGTGGATTTGCCAGAAAGTGCTCCTCCACCAACCACAGGCTGTGCATCATTGACACCTGGAACATTGGCCCACATGAGCGATTATGCCTTGCGGATCCTAAAAAGGGACCCCCGCATTGCCAAAATGATGTGGGATGACGACTACTGGCTGGCCAGCATCCTCGATCCTCGCTACAAAGGCAAATTACACAACATCATGCCACAGGAGAACCTAGAGATAATATTGGTTAACAAAACAAGCAACTCTGGTAAACCGTTTGTTTGAGGCTTTCCCAGCACACAGCAGTGGTGCTGGTTCTCCCTCGAGCCGTAGTGGGCACAATGGAAGAGGTGTTCATGGTGCACACAGCCGAAGTGGTGTTGGAGACAGGGGTTTAATGACCATGTTGTGGAATGATTTCTCAAATACCGCTCACACGACTGCTAATACTGCATCGATTAAAATTGACAGGAGACAGCAGTTGTCAACTATGGTTAAAAACGACTTCTCCTCCCATATCGATGTTCTCCCTCACAGGTCATTCCCCTTTGACTATTGGGTCTCTAAACTGGACACCTGGCCTGAATTGGCACAATATGCCTTACAGGAGCTCGCTTACCCTGCTGCTAGTGTGTTATCTGAAAGAGTCTTCAGTGCTGCTGGATCAATCCTGACAGAAAAAAGGACTCGTCTGTCGACCCAAAATGTTGATGATCTAACCTTCATTAAAATGAACCATGCATGGGTTTCAAAGGATTTTGTCCCACTTTCCCCTGATGAAACATAGGTTGCCAGAAAACTGCCTCGCTTTTGTCCTCCCCTTCCTCGGACTTGTCCAATTCTGTCCTTTGCAGCAGCTGAATGTCCAGCCAACACATCAACATATGATATTTTTTAAACCTCCTTAACTGGGCTGCCCACCCCCCCAAGGGCAGGGTTCGAACACTTGGCGCAGCCAGGCAAGTGCCGTTGCTCTGAACAGGTGGATGGGCCCACTGATGGCCGACGGCACTGGCACAGGGCCCCTCAAAGTACAATACAGTGTCTCTGATGGTGGGGGGCCCATTTGCCATCAGACACACCAGCATACTATGAGGGGCCCTGTACCAGTACCGTCGACCACGAGTGTGCCCCCCCTGCTTAGTCATGGCCACAGCACTTGCAAGTTGCAATACTTACCTCTCCCTTCTCCACCGCTGTGTAGTCTGGGCAGTTAAATCCTTCACTTGGATGGCCACTAGAAATTTGGTGTATTAATCGATGATGGTTAAGATGTAGCTATGCCCTGTCCTGCTGGCCTCTACCTTCAGATGATCAATGGCTACCATTTGTAATGGACGTCAACTTACAAGCGGATGCAGTGGTGCTTTATGATCACCTTTCACAGTTGTGATAGTCACAGACATGTGACATTCCTGCCACCATTTTTCAACGTCTCCTCTCATGCCAATCCAATAGAATCGCCTAGGGCCTGTGGCTTCTGTCTTTTGTAGTCGAAAATGACCAGACACATCATGATAGGAAGTGAGGACCATGTCTACATCTCTCCCTGTGATCAAAATTTGATGGAGATGAGTAATGGTGATGTGATCCACGCTACTGCGATAAAGCAATCCTTTCTTCACAAAAAAACGTTTTCACTGTCTCCACAGACACAGTAATTGAGGGTCTGCATCGCCTCTGCAACATCTACCAGGAGGTTTCCCACGGTGAGTAATTCCCAAATTTCTGCTAACACTCGACTTTCCGTCTGTACTTGTATCCATGTAGTTTCCAGTAGCGGAGAGTCTGGACTGGCTTACTGAGATTGAAATATATACGAAGATTTAACAGTACCACAACACTGTATACTGTTGTACGTTTCAACTACCTTTCCCTTTTTCTACTTTTTAAATTCTGGTGTAATACATAGTGAGCCTGTGAGTGTCTGTGTCTGAATCCGGAAGCTTAGACAGAAATTAACAATTACCCCTAGACTGGATACACCTGGTATGTGCTGATGCAATACCTTTGTTCAAAATTTTATATTACGGTATCATCCATAGTGAGTGAGCGTGTGTGGTTTACGCCTTATATGTATACGGTGAATCGGAAATACCAATTTTTATCCTATACTCGATACAGCTTGTATCTTGTAATACAGTACCTTTGTTTGACATTTAGTAATACGGTCAAATCCATACTGAGTAAGCGTCTGACAGTGACTACGGGACTAAGTATATGGAGATTTCAATTGGACCCTATAATATATATACTTGCTATCTTGTTATCCAGTACCTTTTCTACAACATTTTTTATTATGGTAAAATCCAGACTGAGTGAGCGTCTGAGGGTGACTCCGGAAATATATACCGAGATTTAAAGTTTGGCCAACACTGTATACAGCTGTACACTTCTGATACATTAACCTTTTTAGCTATTTAGATTCTGGTGTAATCCATGATGAGCCTGTGAACGTCTGTCTGTTACTCCGGCAATATATTTGGAGCTGTAACCTTTTTCAACTTTTTATTTTATTGGGTAATCCATACTGAGCCTGTGAGCGTCTGTGTATGACTCATGAAATATATACGGAGATTTACTGCTATCCCTAGACTGTATAGAGCTGTATGCTTCTGATACAGTACCATATATCTGCTGGTATTTTGGGTCCATTTTCCAAAACATGAGGAAGTATGGTGGAAGAGGATGCGGATGTGGGGGGGCCACCTGATACTGATGGTGGTGGTGGTGCATCTGCTGGTAGTGCCAAAAACACAATAGCAGCTAAGGCAGAAGTGTTGTGAGTTCATTTTCCCCTTCACCTTTGATGTCTGATGAACTCCCTCTGCTGGTGAAGAGAGGTAGTGAAATTGATTGGGATGGGAAGAACCTGTTATCTGAACAGGCGGAGTATGATTGGACATCTGGAATTTCTGAGTGGATATAAGGCAGCCAACGCCCTACAGGGTTTGCTGGTGATCCTTTCTGCTCTGAGCTCTGGCATCCAGTTTTAGTTCCTGTCTACTAAAAGCTAAGTTTTTGCCCTACTATTATTCCATGAGATTTTGTCTGGTTTCCTTAGGGTTTGTATTCAGCCAGTCCTGGTTGGTACTGGCTGAATTCCATTTTTGTCTCTGATCAGTTGATCTCTTTGCTCTGTTTTCAGAATATACCTGAGTGCTGATATAGTGATTTTGAAGTCTAGCGACATCAGGGCCTTTTTTCCTATCAGACGGTTGGGACATTTTTGTAGGGTTTTTTGCGGATTGCAGCCAGCATCTTTTCTGTCCTGTCCTATCCAGTTAGTTGGGCCCCATCGTTTGCTCAGCCTGTCTTTCTGTCTGTGTTTGTGTTTTCATCTGTTTTTCACCGACAATACATGTTGGGGGCTGTCTATTGCTTTGGGGTCTGCTCTGGGGCAGTTTAGATTTCCCCTTTCTTTCTTTAGGCTTATGTAGTTCTCCGGCTGTGATGAGGGGTCTAGGGCACCGTAGAAACCCCCCACGGCTACTGTTAGTTGTGGTGAATAGGATCAGGGGTCTGCAATCCGATAGCTACCAACCTCTCCGGTTTTCTGGACTTAGCTAGTATTTTTGTTTTCTCCTCCTCCGGTGACTCATTCATAACACAGGAGGTGTTGAGCCTGCGTCATGGTGTAGCTATGGAAGGCCTGAAAGGCTCCGTTTTCTGGGAGTAGGTACACTGCTTTTAAAGCCAGAGCATCAGGAACTGTTTTTGGCTTACATTGCTGAAACAGCCTCCAGCTCTATCGCCTCCTCTTCTGAAGTTTAAAAAAATGCAAGCACTGAGTCGTAACTGCAGGCTTCTGGTCAGGAGCAACCCCTTTCCTTGTGTCCTTCAACCACACCAAAAGTGAAGGATGCGGCAACACACACTTCAAATTACTCCATGGAGATCTTTTCACATACCATGCCTGGGTTAATTAAAAATGGGGCCCATCATATACTGGAGCATTATAAATGGGGCAGTTCAGACACTGAATCAGCATCTATGGGGCACATTATACACTGGAGCTTTAGAAATGGGGCCTATTATATAAGGAGCATTATTTGGGCCCAACATACACTGGAGCATCATCCATGAGGCACATCATATACTGGAGCATAGTAAATGGGGCAGACCAAACATTGGAGCAGCATCTATAGGGCACATTATACACTGGAGTATTAGAAATGAGGCCCATTATATATGGAGCATTATTTGGGCCCAGCATACACTGGAGCATCATCCATGAGGCCCATCATATATTGGAGCATTGTAAATGGGGCAGATCAGACATTAGAGCAGCATGTATTGGGCACATTATACACTGGAGCATTAGAAATGGGGCCCATTATATATGGAGCATTATTTGGGCCCATCATACACTGGAGCATCATCCTTGAGGCCCATCATATACTGGAGCATTGTAAATGGTTCAGATCAGACACTGAGGCAGCCTCTATGGGGCACATTATACACTGGAGCATTAGAAATGGGGCCCATTATATATGGAGCATTATTTGGGCCCATCATACACTGGAGCATCATCCATGAGGCCCATCATATACTGGAGCATTGTAAATGGGGCAGATCAGACACTGGAGCAGCATCTATGGGGCACATTATACACTGGAGCATTAGAAATGGGGCCCATTATACAGTGGGGCAAAAAAGTATTTAGTCAGTCAGCAATAGTGCAAGTTCCACCACTTAAAAAGATGAGAGGCGTCTGTAATTTACATCATAGGTAGACCTCAACTATGGGAGACAAACTGAGAAAAAAAAATCCAGAAAATCACATTGTCTGTTTTTTTTTCATTTTATTTGCATATTATGGTGGAAAATAAGTATTTGGTCAGAAACAAAATTTCATCTCAATACTTTGTGATATATCCTTTGTTGGCAATGACAGAGGTCAAACGTTTTCTGTAAGTCTTCACAAGGTTGCCACACACTGTTGTTGGTATGTTGGCCCATTCCTCCATGCAGATCTCCTCTAGAGCAGTGATGTTTTTGGCTTTTCGCTTGGCAACACTGACTTTCAACTCCCTCCAAAGGTTTTCTATAGGGTTGAGTTCTGGAGATTGGCTTGGCCACTCCAGGACCTTGAAATGCTTCTTACGAAGCCACTCCTTCGTTGCCCTGGCGGTGTGCTTTGGATCATTGTCATGTTGAAAGACCCAGCCACGTTTCATCTTCAATGCCCTTGCTGATGTAAGGAGGTTTTCACTCAAAATCTCACGATACATGGCCCCATTCATTCTTTCAAGTACCCGTATCAGTCGTCCTGGCCCCTTTGCAGAGAAACAGCCCCAAAGCATGATGTTTCCACCACCATGCCTTACAGTAGGTATGGTGTTTGATGGATGCAACTCAGTATTCTTTTTCCTCCAAACACGACAAGTTGTGTTTCTACCAAACAGTTCCAGTTTGGTTTCATCAGACCATAGGACATTCTCCCAAAACTCCTCTGGATCATCCAAATGCTCTCTAGCAAACTTCAGACGGGCCCGGACATGTACAGGCTTAAGCAGTGGGACACGTCTGGCACTGCAGTATCTGTGTCCATGGTGGCGTAGTGTGTTACTTATGGTAGGCCTTGTTACATTGGTCCCAGCTCTCTGCAGTTCATTCACTAGGTCCCCCCGCGTGGTTCTGGGATTTTTGCTCACCGTTCTTGTGATCATTCTGACCCCACGGGGTGGGATTTTGCGTGGAGCACCAGATCGAGGGAGATTATCAGTGGTCTTGTATGTCTTCCATTTTCTAATTATTGCTCCCACAGTTGATTTCTTCACTCCAAGCTGGTTGGCTATTGCAGATTCAGTCTTCCCAGCCTGGTGCAGGGCTACAATTTTGTTTCTGGTGTCCTTTGACAGCTCTTTGGTCTTCACCATAGTGGAGTTTGGAGTCAGACTGTTTGAGGGTGTGCACAGGTGTCTTTTTATACTGATAACAAGTTTAAACAGGTGCCATTACTACAGGTAATGAGTGGAGGAAAGAGGAGACTCTTAAAGAAGAAGTTACAGGTCTGTGAGAGCCAGAAATATTGATTGCTTGTTTTTGACCAAATACTTATTTTCCACCATAATATGCAAATAAAATGAAAAAAAAAACAGACAATGTGATTTTCTGGATTTTTTTTCTCAGTTTGTCTCCCATAGTTGAGGTCTACCTATAATGTAAATTACAGACGCCTCTCATCTTTTTAAGTGGTGGAACTTGCACTATTGCTGACTGACTAAATACTTTTTTGCCCCACTGTATATGGAGCATTATTTGGGCCCATAACACACTGGAGCATCGTTCATAGGGACCATCATACACTGTAGCATTATGTGGAGCTCATCATATACTGTATGTAACATTATGTGTGACCAATTATTCTGTATGGAGAAATATATGGGGCTCATTATTCTGTATGGCGCACAATGTGGTGGCCATAATACTGTCCTGTTTTTGAGCTTTTGTACAATTTAAAATAGATCAGTTATGTCATGTAAGCAGTGAAGTATTTGTCATTGTACTATACCTATATTTCGGAGCATCAAGAGTTGTGGTATGTGTTAAAGGGGCGCACTGACACTCTTTGGCCCAGGGCACATGAAAACCTGGAGCCAGCCCTACCCCCCACAACTTTAGCCAAATAACCTCCAGTTTTCAATGCGCAACTATTATTATGATGTAAATTAAGGTTGACAAGCTTCAGTAATAAGAATTGATGTTTTTGGCATTGAAATGGGCACTGAAGGTGTGTTTACTGTCCTCCACTTCCTGCCGACTTTGCTTCCCCATTGACTTGCATTGGGTCTTGTGTTTCAGTCGGCCTCCGACTTTTCGCTATAGTCGGCCGATTTCGTTCGACCCGACTTTTGCGAAAGTTGGGTTTCATGAAACCGGACTCTACCCTAAAAAAGGCAAAGTCGCTCATCTCAACATCTGACCAACATGCTGGTGGGAGCCCAGGCCCAAATTTTGCACCACGTCCCACAGGATTCTAGGAGCCGCTGAGATACTGTATGTGTTTTCTTCCCAGATTGGTAACAACAATGATATATCTTTAAATATTTTTACAGATTTTGATAAGACAACAGATAAAATAAGAAATGGTAGTGCTTATAATTATTTTGTGTAGATATCTCGCCTGTAACATGCATAACACTGTGGCATTCTCATGTAACAGCTAAGATAGACGCTTTCCTATGACATTCCAGGAAGCAATAGGCAGCGACAGGAAAATAACCAAGTCCTCTCACTAATCCCCTATCCTATTTTATCTGATGGATTGAGCTGCAGCTAAAGCATCAGTCTCCGACTGGAAGCTGAAGACACTCAACAAAATGTGACCAGGTGCCACCTACAAATATCGCTGGGTTCCCCAAGGTGCTCCTCATGGTTAGTTTTCACCATGTGTGTCTCTTTGGTCATCTTTGGTTGCCTGGTGTTTGGAAGCCTTCCTTTCTTTTGCTTTTCCTGTCCATCTCAGTGCAGCTGTACATTTCACTCACTCAGTGATGAATCTAAATCAAGGTATGTCACCCCTATGTCTTCTGTTCATATATCTATCAAGTATGTAGCTACTTGCTTCTAACCTGTGCATAATATATTGCTTGTACGCTATTTTTTTTATTTTCCTGATTCAGTTATCCTGCCACTTCCTGTGGCCAAAGGATTAACTTCTGAGCAGTTTGTAATCTGATTTCAAAGAAAGCATTGAATGCCTTCTGTAGCACATAGAGACTGTATATTTATGCCATGGGTATCTGGAAAAATGCGGACAGTATTACAAATGAACAGTAAATGAAATATGTATTCAACAAGTGATTTAGAATTGTAATTTTAGATAACTATATTACATATATTCTTCATTCATTCATTTATTTTACTTACCTAAATATTCCTAGCTGTCTATAACATGATGTATAGGGCTCATATATGCAGGTATGTGCCTGTATGTGGAGTTTAGAACCTGATAGCTTCCATGCAGTGCCATGCAGATTTTCCTTTAGAAGCATACATGCTGAATGACTACATTTGCAGCATGGAGTTTGGTGGAAATGACAGTTGTTTTGTTAAATTTTTATGTAAATGCAAAATTATAGAAATAAAGAGGTACAACAACAACAACAACAACAACAACAAACATTTGCATTGCTCTTTTGTCATGTTGTTCTAGTGCTAGGGCAGAAGAGGACCCATGGCTCAATATAAGCCATAGTATTGACATGTGCATATTGTATTTTATAAATGTTGCCTTTTATAATTAAGGAATAGAATAATTACAGTTTTTGGGCAGAAATTATTGGGGCTCTGCTGATTTATTTTTTTTTATTGCTGAATAGAATAAAAATCAGTTGCAGTATGTTACATTCAAAGGCCACGCAATTTTTCTGACAATTTATTTTTTTATTTATGGCAGAAAAAAGGGCAGAGGTTATAACCATGACCGTAGTAAATGGCATATATTTTAATGCAAATGTACCGGAAATTTTTTTTTACTTTGCACTGACATTTTCCCCATGTTTATATGTTATCATATGGGCACATAATTATATGAAGAGTTCATAGAAAATCAGTACTGACAACAATTTTATGTACATAATGCATAATTATACCGCTATGGCTCCACTTATGGTCATTTACAATATAATGTATGTTACAGTTTAGAGCATATTTAGCTTGCACATAAGTCTGAATTATAAAGCATGTTGTAATGCCAGCAAGAGCATGGGGGAAATGGGTTAACAACCCTGGTCTGTGACTGAATCCATTCCGCCTTAATTGAATATCCCTTTGATTATTTTGTGGCCCAGTGATTTTTTACAGAGACTATTTTAATTAAAAACGTGGGCATTGCTAATTTCAAAGAAACAGTTCTGTATCTATAAATTAGCTTGGTAAGTAAATGCTGGATATTCCATGAGACTACACTGTGTTAGCATTGTTGGGTTTGTCGTACCTATTTGTCTTAGGGGTACACATAACAGCTATTAATTCAATCAAAAGGTGCTTTACTGCAAAACAAGTCACCGATCCATTTACTGTAATTACTGTAGTGACGGCCGGAGAGAAGGTCACTGCGGCTCAGGCGGCCAATAACTCTAATTGCTGTCAGCCCATGTGCATTATGGTTTATGGCTGTTTTGGCCTTCATCCAAACAACATGTAGAGTACTTGAATCTGATTGCATAATACTACAGAAAATAAAGTGTGAAATCTGCTATCATCCATGTAAAGTGTTTAAAATAATAAAGATAAGATAGAAATGATAAAACATTGATGTATTATATTTATAATTTAATTTTATTCCTTCTAAGGCTGGCAACACAATGGAATGTTGGCAGAGCCAGGCAGGAAGGATATTTTGCCCAAAATGGCTGCATTTCATAAAAATTGATCTTGATTGAACGAGTAGATTTTGCAACATTTTGCTAAGTCTCCTTGCAATGACACATTCCTTCTATTTTGTATTAGAAATTAGTAGAATACTGCACAGAGTACACAAGCACTTCTTAGATGTGTTGGGTTTACTAGCACTGCGTATGGAGTTTAAGCATCAGGAATACCAACATTGAATGGTGAGGCCAGACTTTGTGTCTACTAGCACTTCATAGCCAGTCTGCGTATAGGGCCTAACAGCACTGCAGAGACAACACAAGAATTGGGTCTACCAGCATTACATAGCCAGTCCAGGCATAGGATCCATGAGCACTGCATATGGAGTTTGGGCATCGGGAACACCAACATTGAATGGTATGGCCAGACATTCTGTCCACCAGCACTTCATAGCCAGTCTGCATAAAGGGCGTATCAGCACTGCATAAACAACACAGGCAAGGGGTCTACCAGCAATACATAGTCAATTCAGTCATATAGTCTATCAGCACTTAATATGGATTCCAGGTGTTGGATTTACTAGCACTATATTGTGAGTTTAGGCACCTGGAATACCAACACTGAATGATGAGGCCAAGCATTGTGTCAACCAGAACTGCATATCCAGTCTGGGCAAGGAGTCTACCAGTACTGCATACAGAGCCCAGGTGTTAGGCTTACTAGCTTTATACAGGGAGTCCAGCATCAGAAATACCAACACTGAATGGCGAGACCAGACATTGTTTACTTCAGCACTGCATATCCAGTCTGGATGCAGGATCTACCAGCACTGCATGGGGACCCAGGGGTTGGGTTTACTAGCACTGCATAGTGAGTTCAGACACCAGGAATACTGACACTGACTGGTGAGGACAGGCATTGTGTTCACTAGTACTGCATATTTAGTCTGGGTGTTAGGTCTACCAGTACTGCATATCCAGTCCAGGCAATGAGTCTACCAAAACTGCATTGGGAGTCCTGAGTTTTATTGTACTTGTTCCAATTGAGATTTCTGAACTGGCTGCAGGTCTCCTGACCCTTACTCACAGAGTCAGGTATGTCTATGAGGCTGTTGAGCACATGGACCATACATGTATTCAAAGATAGGGGCAAATATTGAAATCCAAGAAAATTAAACTGAGTATTAGGAGCTTGAGATACCAGACTTAATGAGTTCATCAAATTGTATGTATATTTATATGCCAAAGAATTGTCACATCAAATTGTTATCATGCAGGTTCAATAGATTAGAGCCATATACAAGATCCACAAAGCCTCAAAATTCATCACAATATGGCATCCAATAACATAGGGTAAAGTAGGATTACTATGTCCTTTGATTATTATCCAACTACAGGATCAGTAGGTCACATCTCTAGAATGGGGGATATACCACTTGCCCTCTATAGTGTTCAATAGGACCTGAAATGTCCAAAGTGGATAATGATCTGGTAAAAAACCCCTTTTAGGAAAAGGTAGGCAAAGACAAGGATCGGGACCTGGTATCACCTCTATAAATCACAGACCCTAACCAATTAGTCGGTTAATACCATCTGGAAAACAGAAAACATCTTACAAGTGTCTTAAGTCTGGGATACAGGACTAGACTAGAGGTCCCACTATCGGGTTCACTTCTGCACTTCATGTAGATGCAGGAGTAGATGTATGGTGGTAAATAGCTACTTTTTGCACATTTTTTTGCACATATGCAGTTTATGTATATGTCTTTGTCTAATAGGAGTTTTATCTAATAACTCAATAAAAGTTAATGTTTAATATATCCCAAGTTGCTAATACTCATACATGTATTCAGCAGCCTCAAGGACATGTGAAGTTGGTCTTAGGAATATGTTTTACTAACCATGAGATACCTATCTTGCTAAGGACACATTTCCTGGTAATATATTTCTGGTCATTGTCACTTCCACATGTTTCTTACAAAAGCTGTATCCCATAGCTATATCCTATTGCAAGTTCACACATTAGTTGCAGTAACTTTTGTGATTGCACATGCACTTCACACATCTGCAGATTGTGCACGTGTTTATGAAACCCATTCAGATGTATGGGCTCTGTGAAAAATACTTGCATGCAAGGCAATAAACCAGCTCACCCTCCACCAGCTGCAGCAGGTTCTGGAGTCTGTGATCAGCGCTGCTGCAAGCGCTCAGTTCGATACAAGAGAAAGAAAAAATGATCCAGCTCCCGATACGTTATAGATAAAATCCAAGACTTATTCTTATTCTTTTAAAAAAGAAATATTCAAAAAAACATTTGCCAAAGGATATTTGGAAAACAAAAGGGGGGGTGGAAACATGCGAGGAAGAAAGACATATATTCACCAGACGCGTTTCGAACAGGACATGGTGTGAATGAACACTAAACCATGGGGGGAACCTTATATATCCATCAGGTTAATTAGAAAACAGGTGTGTAGCATTCAGGAAAGAGAAAAAATGGGGGGGAGACATAATGGAATAGCCAAAAAATGTACCTATGAATAAACATGAAAAATAAATAAAAACAAAAACAAGAAATAATGTAATATAACTAATAATGCAACAATTTTTTTTTTTCGAAAGTTTAGACCTCGAGGAAGCCATGTATCTAAAGCAAAAAACCAATATGCTTCTCTACTATGTAATGTGTCATTTCTGTTGCTGCAGCGCACATTTTTAAATATGTGTTCAATCACATAGATTGTAAAACTGGTTGTCTTCCTATTGTGAACATCCACAAAATGCTTAGAGGCATGGACATGGTATGATTAGAGGGATGTTCAATGTCATATAGATGTTCCCTTATGCGTGTTTTAAGCTCTCTAGCTGTGGAACCTATATATTGTAATTTACAGGTGGTACACTCTATTACAGTATGTAGATAACATGATCTGTATTACAATTTAGGAAGCTCCTGATAGGATAATGTGACTGCTGGAGAAGGTGGACATTTTAATGGCATGTGGACAGGTTTTACAAGTAGCAGAACCGCACCTGTGAAAACCGCTAGTTGATAACCAGTTTTTTTAATAGTAGCGGAGTGTGACTTAAAAAAGACTGCATGAAAAACGATTTCCAATGGTAAGGGCTTTGTGAGAAACAATTCTAATACCTTTACTCAATAGTTGATCTGTTATATGATCATCATCCCTTAATATTTTTAAATTTCATTTGACAATATTGGAAATAGCTGGAAAAAAAGTGATATAGGTGAGTTTTAAAGTAGGTATCATGGAATTAGTCTGAATGAGATTATTCCTGATCTTGGTATCAGCAATTTTGGTTGCACGATCCAGTGATGAGTTTGGATAAATTTTAGATTTGAGTCTGGACTTAATGATTTTAGATTCTTTACAATAGGATTCCTGATCACTACAACTTTTGTTTTTGCACTAATTAATTCCCCAACCGGAATGGCTTTAATTGTATGCGGAGGGTGAAAACTGTGTGCATGCAAAATAATGTTTCCGGAGGAAGATTTATGGAAGGTAGTACTATGAATAGGTGAATTATGAATTCCTGTGAGGTCTAAATCCAAAAAAGAAATACGAGTACTATGAACATGATTAGTGAAATGTAAATTAAAATGATTGTTATTAAGATTATGTAAAAAAGAAGGATTATCAGACATGGGGCCCCTCCAAAAAATTAATATATCATCTATAGATCTAGTAAAATAAACAATAGACATTAGATGAGGATTATGAAAATTGTACACCAAGCATTCCTCCCACCATGCCATAACTAAATTGGCAACAGATGGAGAAAATTTTGCAACCTTGGAAACTCCACTATTCTGCAGAAATTTTTTTTTGTCAAACATAAAATAATTATGTGTTAATAAAAGTCAAAACAAATTTAATAAATTCCTGTAGATCTTGTGAACATAAACTGTATTTGGCTAAATGATGATTTATAGCAGAAATAGCTATGTGGTGGGGAATGATGGTGTACGATGAGATAACATCACAAGTGAGTCATGTCCAAGAATTAGACCAATTTATGTCCTTAAATGTTTCCAAAACATCACACGAATCTTGGATGTAGCCTGGAATTTGACGTACAAGGGGTTGTAAGGCAGAGTCCAGGCACTGTCCAAGAAGCTCACCAATAGATCCGATGCCTGATACAACAGGCAGTGGTGTTCCAGATTTATGAGTTTTTGGTAACCCATGCATATTGGGTACGACAGGATAATCCACAATTAAATATTCAGATTCTTTCTTTGAAAAAATACCAAGGGATACACAATCCAGAATTATTTTGTTTTATTTTTTCATTTTTTCAGAAAAACATAGTGAGGTCATTAGCAAGAGGAGTGTAGGTGGTAGTATCTGCTATCATAGAGTTGATGATAAAAGGCATAATCCTCACTGTTTAATACCACCACCGAGTCCCCCATGTCCAACATTTTGATGGTAATGTCTGATCTTGCATTCATATTATCAAAGGGAATTCGTTCAGATTTTGACAGATTGAATTTTTTGTGTAGAGCACCAGAGTCATTTTGCAACATTTTCAAATCACGTTCAATAGCCACCTGAAAACGATCCACTACTTCAGTTCTCGCATGAACCGGATAGAAATGAGGATTCTTAGTACTAAAATTATGTATAAACTGTGTGTCTTGAGGAGAAATCTGGTCAGAATGTAAGTCCATAAGGCAAGTTAAACTAATTTGGTGTTTCATTCATCATAGCATAGGCCTTGACCATTTCTCCAAATTTAACTTTTATGATTGTGGCCAAAAAGTTCAATTTTGGTCTAATCACTCCAAATGACCTTGTTCCAGAAGTTTTGAGGCCTGTCTCTGTGCTGTTTTGCGTATTGTAAACGAGATACTTTGTGGCATTTGCACAGTAATGGCTTTCTTCTGGATACTCGACCATGCTGCCTATTTTTCTTTAAGTGCCCCCATATTGTACATCTTGAAGCAGCCACACCACTAGTGTTCAGAGAGTCCAGTATTTCAGCTTATGCTATTTGTGGGTTTTTCTTTGCATCCCGAGCAATTTTCCTGGAAGCTGTGGACAAAATTTTTGTTGGTCTACCTGACCGTGGTTTTGTTCTTACAGAGCCCCTGATTTTCCATTTGTTAATAACAGTTTGAAGGCTGCTGACTGGCATTATCAGTTCCTTGGATATCTTTTTGTATCACTTTCCTATTTTATACAGTTCAACTACCTTTTCCTGTAGATCCGTTGATAATTTTTTTGCTTTCCCCATGACTCACAATCCAGAAATGTGAGTGTCTGGATGAAAGATGCAAGAGTCTGTCTGGATCGCAGAAACTCACTCAGCTTTTCTGCACACACACTGATTACAAGCAAACAGGTCATAGGTGAGGATGTTACCTTTAGTAGCCATTCAAACACACTTGTGTCAACTTCTGTGCATGTTATCAGGCCCAAATCACCAGGCTATGTGACCTTTTGGTCAGGGTCATTTGGATGTTTTGGGTTGTCATTATGATTTAAAAACAGAAAACACAATAGTTTGACAATAAATGGCTTCACCCAACCACTAATCATGAGTGGAGAAAAAGTTTTGGTGTTATCATTCATATTCTCTGAAAAAAGGCCAAGAAAGCAAAATTCTGCCGTGGTATGTAAACTTTTAAACACAACTGGACATATATATACACACAAATATATATTTGTTTTTTACTGCTTTAAAAATTAGAACTTTCTAATGGTTTGTGCCAATAGTTTCTGAGTAACATCATTTTTTATTTTTTCATTGATGGAGCTGTATAAGAGCTTGTATTTTGTGGGATGAGCTGTAGTTTCTATTGCTGCTATTTTTAAGTGGGTGGTCCTATTCAGTGATTGACAGTTTTCTCTGCTTGGCTATGTATGCAGAGATAGAAGTTAATCACTGAGCAGGACCGCCCACTGAACTCACCAGGGATTTTAATAAATTTAATACAAGATATACTAATTCTTTTCCAACAAACTTAAACATCTTTCTGCTCAGTTTCTTCTCTATACCATGCTGTCCACAGATGAAAATACATGTATCACATGATAGGATCACTTTTAAAATACCACTCCAGCATTTTTTTATTTTAGCAATGGAGTGGTTCCCTGACCCTAGCATTATATTCAGCAGCCTCTGCCTTCAGCTCTTCCTAGCGCCGCTCTGGTCCCCATCTTGTGATCACAACTTCTGACTGACCAGAAATCAGAGGTAATGGACACAAGCGCTCAATGTACATCTAGAGTGTCTCTCTCTGGCCTTATTCTGGCTCTCATAGACTTACATTGATTAGTGACTCCCAGATTACCCAACAAACTCTTGAGCACTCCGGCAGGTCACAACCTGGAAAAGAATGACTATAACAGCACCAATTACAGATGAAGACGGCGTCTGGTGAGAATAATTCTAGGGACAGGGAACTTAGATTATTGACATCACCCCAGCAGTGAACAAAAGAAATGCTGGCGTGGTGCTATAAATAATTTTATATTTGATAGATCAGAGTTTACCAACTATGTTTCTTTTATTTTTGTTTTGTAATGGGAAAAGGGAGGGGATTTAAAGTTTAGGTATTTTTTTTTATGCAAACTACTTTTTTTTACTCTCCCCAGGAAAATCGAACCTTTGATGGCTTTATATTGTCTATGATATAGTTAGAGGAGTATTCCCATCTCCAAGATCCTATCCCAATATGTAGTAGGGGTAATAATATTAATATTAGCAAATACCTCCAATTAGAAATTAGTATAATTCTTCTGGTTTGCTATGTCGCTTACCCCATGTGCAGGGCATTACAGTGGCTTAGGTTTGCATGGTTATGGGCACTACCAACTATCTAAGTAACTGTCACTATATGAGTGGCCATAACCATAGATACCTAAGCTACTGCAATGTCCTGCACATAGGGTAAGCGACATAGCAAATCAGAACAACTATACTACATTTCTAATTGGAGGTATTTTCAATATCATTATTATTATTATACTCTTTAATTATTGCAATAAATTGTGAAATTAGTGAGCTTCCATGAAACTCAGGCTTCTGGCTGCTACAATAACTCAGATCACCAGTGTTAGGGGCAGGCTACCGAGCCATACATGGGACATACAAGTGTCTCAGATGTCAGAAAGAGGTTATTTGGTTTCTAAAAAACCTGGGCTAAACAACAACGTTGGTGGTTTTTAATTTTTGCACGACTAAAAACAACCAAATCATAGGAAAATTGTAAGCAAGATGCAGTTGCACAGGATTTATAATTTGGTCTATGATAGAAAATTTGTATTCAGCTTTGCCAGGTTGTAACCAAAAATTCAGCAATTAGTAGATGTGACTAGAGGTGTGCCCGCTGCTATCGCATCGGGAGGGAAGTGTGTGTATGTGAGTACGTATGTGTACATGTGTGTGTGTGAGTACATGTGTGTGTACGTGTGTGTTTACATGTGTGTCAGTACATGTGTGTGTGTGCGTGTGTGTGTACGTGTGTGTGTGAGTACTTGTGTGTGCGTGTGTGTGAGTACATGTATGTGTGGGTGAGTACATGTGTGTGAGTACATGTATGTGTGGGTGAGTACGTGTGTGTGAGTACATGTGTGTGTGTGAGTACGTGTGTGCATGTCCCGCAGCTGCCTGCCCACCCACCTCCGTGCAGTCACAGCCGGCAGGAAAGAGGGTGGTTTGCGGCCTGTGCTGGAGATGTGAGTACATGTGTGTGTGTGTGTATATGTGAGTGCGTGTGTCATGTACTTTCCCCCATAGAAGAAGCTACACGCGAAACGCGCGTCGGGGCACCAGGACCACTCTCAGGTCAGGTATAATCTATCGGGTGTTATCTTTTGCACAATGATGTGTTCAGTGGACTAAATCTTCATATGTTTACCTAAGCTGCTATACACTATTGGCACTTTGCAGGCGTACTACCATTATGCTAATCGATATATAGTCTATTGAACTATGCTACTTTTTGTAGGTGTTTTGCACTTGTGCACTTTATAGGCTGTTTTCATTATATGGCATTTGCAATGACTATGTACAAAATAGCTTTCTTTGCTGGCTTGCACTATTGCACTTTATTATGTTAAATAATCCATTAAGGACTTTTTTTTCCTATTAAAGTGCTGCTGGCATATATTGATGCTTTTTATTAAAAAATGTTTTCCTTGCAAATACCTTATGGATATTTATCCAATTTTTTCTGCAGACACCATTATGTTTTTCATTGTGTAAATACCAATATGGTCTTTTTAGGATTTTTTGAGGAATTTTATTCCTAGTATGGACTATTATTTGGTCATATCTATTTATCTTCACTAGAGGAGAATCTTCTAAATATTGTATGCAATTTTTCAAAAATCCTTTAATTGTACCAAAGTGATCTGTGGCTAGTAGTCCTATTTTTTGCATATGTATCTCCATTGTCTGATGTTAATATATATGTTTGAATAAAGATGGATTATGATTTATTTGTACTGGGTGTATACTTCCGTTTTTTGTAGGAATTGTTTGTGTATAGGAAGTGCTATTGATTAGGCCGTTGGAATTTCTTTTCTTGGTTATATTCTATTTCATGAGTTTTATTTTTTTTTAAAATTCTGTGGAAGCATGGTTGAATAGCAGTGTCTGACATTCATTTGCTAATTTTCATAGATTTTTAATTTATTATTACTTTTGTCAGATTCAAGTTATTTCTGTGACCATTGTGGGTTTTTCTGTCATTAAACGAGGGGTACAAACAATTTTGACCACATGTGAATATTACCCTTTATTCATATACTTAAGTTTTTATTTGAATTGCTCTATTAGTATAAATTTCCATGATGCAATTATTGTCTCAATATACCTAGGCCCGTTAGAAAATGTAATTCACAGTTTTTAATATTTGATATGTTATATGATTTAAATCCTGCAAATAGTGCTTATTAGCAACTATATATTTCAGAAGTGATGGAGAATAGCAATGAAGAACAAAGATTCATAAAAGTTCTTCAATAATATATTAGAAATTGGCATATTATAGTAATATTTATATGTCCCCCCTTAAAAATATGTAGGACTGCAAGAAGTCAGATGTTTTTTACCATTGCTTTACAAATCTATCTCTAAGATACACCATATTTTTTGGATTATAAGAAGCACTTTAATTTCCCCTAAATTGGGGGGAAATGAGGGGTGCGTCATACAATCCGAATAGTGAAAAAATAGGGAAAAAAGTGAAAAAATATTTCTTACCGAGGGGCTGGCGACAGCTGCGGAGCAGATTGGTAGAAGGCAGCGGCAATACAGCAGGCCTGTAGCTGGGGGTGTTGGTGCGGTTATCGGTGGTGTTCGTTGGTATGTGGGTGGCATAGTGCAGGCAAGCACCATTGCATTTTCGGGATCAGGCTGCGAGTTTACAGATTAGAGAACGAATATCCTAATGAGCGCCTGTGTCTACGACACAGGACTTCAAGTAAATAGCTGCCAAACCAGCGCATGCGCAAATGGAGCTCTCGGTCACTGAGCTCTCGATCTGCGCATGCGTTTCAGTAGATATCGGCAAATAGTTGGAAGCAGGCAGAATTCTAGGCTCCGCTGCACATGGAGACCTAAAGCAGAGGAGGAAGAGAAGCGTAATTCTCCTCCTCCTCTGCAGGGATGAATATTGGTTGGCGGAGGGAACTGTTGCTGAGCTGCCTCCACCAATCAGATATCTATCCCTGCACAATGTATAGTGTAGCACTTCTTATTAACACTAGTCTGAGATCCTTGGGAGAGGTCAGCACACATTGAAGGGAAGTATAACCCCCATCATCCTTCAGAATATAATGTACAAATGGATGTATTCTGACAGATGATGGGGGTTGTAGCCATATTTGGTGTAAATGGGGAGGGATTGTAATGTGGCCAAAGAGTTTATTGTGATTGTGACTACCACCTCCCTCATCTTTCAGAATATACCCATGTATACAGTACATTGGTCTATTCCTAATGTTGATGGGGATGGTAGTCGCAATATATGGTACTCCAGGCACTGTACTGTAATTCACAGATCCCCAATAACAGTGCATCATCTGTAGATCCCCCCATAAGTTTGTAACCTATAGATCCCCATAACAATGCGTCACTACAGATCGCCCATAATAGTGCGTCACCATAGATCCCCAATAGATCACCTATAACAGTGCATCACCATAGATCCCCCATAACAATGCATCACCACAGATCACCCATAACAGTGCATCATCACTTTTGGCTGCTGATTCCACTATGTTAAAATAACATAGAAAACAAGAAAATGTGCCATTAGTAGATTGAAGGCGTCCAATCAGCTGGGAGTAGGTCACTGATGTCAGACCTTCTCTAGCGCCAGGATAGCCAGATGTGATGATGCTGCGGTCCAGGGGTTCACCTCCTATGCGCCCAATGGAGCGGTCACAATTACAGGCAGCTGTGGCATTAGAATATAAAGCCCCCGACCGTGCAACAACCCACACAAGCCCCCCCGACGAAGCCCAGCGTGAAATGTGCGTTGGGGCTAGGGACCCGGTGTGCAGTATCTAATGTCCCACATGGGTAATCGCTAGGCTATCAACACTCTCTCCCTTTGCACTTGGCACTTTGCTTTTCAGCGCATATCGATTTCTGCTGTCTTTGACTCATCATGTTTCCAGTGACTATTTCAATTTGACTCTCGGTGTTTCCTGGCTGGTATTAAGTATTATGATGTGCAAATAAATATGTTACAGCAGAAATGATCTATATATATATGGGACTTCAGTTACTTTTTGCTTATATAGCACTAAATGTTACTGCTATCCGAGTCTGTTGTGTCATCACTATTCCATGATCAATATTACTGAATTTTTAAAATAAGTGTCTTATCACTTTTTTTGTATTGATTCAATAAAGATTTATGAATTTTTCATGACATTAACATTTAGGAATTTTTCTTGGGCTTTATACTCCATTTCTTCTCTGTAGGATTACCCATTTTATTTAACGTCTTTTCTGTGCCCCCTCTGAACCTGTTGTATTCTGTATTATCTACATGGAAGAAGCCTTCTGGTTTCAGATCAGTTCCAAGAAATACTGATGATTCTCTGGATATTTGCCATCTTTTCATTCACGGAGATCAGTTCTGCCCTTTTTCCAGGAATTTTCCAAATATACCAAGGACAAGATTAAGTTACTAACAGACTGCAGATTACATATTTTTATAAAAAAGCCTATAGTTTGCTAAAATCTAGCAAGAATACCGCAATGATCTGCATTCTCCACAAATCCTTGCCATATACATGTACCACAATGCCTCCATGTGTAAAGGGAGTACACGGCGCAAATATATCATAAGAATCTGTTGTTTAGGCAATTCTATAGTACAATAATGTTCATTTGTCTATTCCTTACATCCTCTTTTGTTTTCTGCTATTTTTTGTGCATTTTCGCAAAGAAAGTTATAACTGTTTATAGAATAATCATAGAAAGGGACATTATGATTTGTCTTTAAAGGTAAAGGTTCATACGTACGTGTTTTTACTGTAGTTAGGTTTAAAAATAGGGTCTTTGACGAATAATCTGAGAAGCAACTCATGCCAATGATACAGCTCAGCATGAGCGCCAAGTGACAAGACCAGTGGTCAATTTAGTTACGTATGCGGATGTCCAAATTGGATTAGATCCATCCGATAAGCACGTGGACCTGCACTAGGACTTCTTACAGCTTTTATCGTGCCAGAATACTCATCCGGAAGTTTATTTGAGGACTTCAGTGCTTGGCTATCATTTCGCAGTTTTGACATACATTTTTTAGATTTTAAATGAATTGTCTGTATACTTATATAAATTACCCCATCATGAGTGGCAGACACCTTGTTCCCATCAGTCGCAATGCCCCTTCATGAATACCAGCCACAATCCCAAACCCCATTAATACAGACTAACCTGTCGGTAATTCCCATCCTGCTGATCAGAAATATGCTTCCATCTTCAGAAATATGCTACCATCTTTTGTCACTGGGTTCTTTATGAGCATTCAGTTGCTGTCATCCCTGGGCTAATCAATTTGGAGTCTTGGAATCGCAATGAAAATGGAGCCAAAGGACTTGATGCAACATAATACTTGTACTTTCGATATTTAGATACGGAAGTAATAAGGCAATTACTGTTGTACGTATAATTTGGCAAATTATTAGCTGATTAGCTTTTCATTCAAATATACTATTTTGGATGCAGATTTCATCCTGTTTTTTTTAAGACAAGAGTATTCAGATTTATGATGGGTGAACTCATCTTTACATTGGATGTAGAAAAAAGAGATCCTGGTAGCAGGCCTTGGTATCTCTGTTCCCTAGTTTCATAGTTATTCTTGGGACTGCTATCCATTATTATCTTTAATTATGCGCTTTGGGTACCAAGTTGGAAAGTAAATTGAAAAGTTTCAAAAATGTTCAAAAATTAATCTTTCTTAGTGCAATTCGGTATCTCCATCATTTTGCTGCAGAAAACCACAAAGGTACAACCATCAATGTTATTTTTTCACAATAAATGGGTGTAAATACATTGATAAATATGCCACAAAATTCTAATTTATGAAATTAAGGATACCTCTCAGCTAAAGAAAATGTTCATTTTTTTCTGTTATCACCATGGCCTTGATACACACTAAATCTGTACTATATGTTTGCCAGATCTGTTGGTAAATGTTCAAAAAAATTTCCAATTTTAGAGTTACCCATTTTAGATTTTCTGTTTCTTCTATTCTGCTTTGAGACTTAATATATATAATATGAACATTCCAGTATTCCTTGTAACTCCATATATTTCTATCCAAAATCATTCAATATATTAATTTCCCTTACAAATATCATTTTTCCATATAGATTGTAAGCTTGTGAGCAGGGCCCTCATTCCTCTTGGTATCTGATTTGATCTATGTGTTTATTGCTATGCATGCTGTAATGTCTAATATCTGTATAAGTCCCCTCTATAATGTAAAGTGCTGTGGAATATGTTGGAGCTATAGAAATAAAATTATTATTATTATTAGGCATGAAGGCTCTAGCTAGTACTTTACATAAATGCTTAGGTCCCTTTTTTCATTTTTTAATAGCAATTCCAGAATATTCTGTAACTTTCCTAGTGATTTTGCTACTATCAAGCCATTGCTTGATTATCCTTACTTTTTATATCTTCAGACGAATAGGTAGGCTTTTTTTTCATCCAGGTTAAGTCCAGTGCATTAGCCCTCTGTTGACTCTGGTAAGGTATAGTTGCTTGTTGATGCCCTCTTCTGGCCTATCCTGTTGCCTCCTTCCAGCTTTATCTATTTCTCTTTTCTAACATTATTTATTTGAGAGCTTCAGATCCAGGCCATATTCCTAGACGATATACAGTATTTGTTCAGATTCAGTACTGAAAATTAGCAGCAAAATACAATACAACGCATGTGAAATGGATTTAGAAATTCCTCCTACATGATAGATTTTAAAATCTGTAGTACAGTCTGTTTTGTAGCAGATGTAATCTCCTCTGTTGTGAGAGGTGAAATCCACTGCAAATCCATTGTGAAATCACATGGATGTACTGCAGATTGTGAAAGGGTTAGGTGCGGACAATATCCACAGTGGAGGTTCCCAGCCTTATACATGCACTTTTTGTGTTTTTTTTCTACATGAATTTCACTGTCATCACTATTATTTAATTTATTCTCTTTGTTCCTATTCCCAATTTGTTAAACATTCCATTACTTGGCCTCAGGTCACTGTTTATACTATCTTCTACTCATTCTACAATTGTCCTCTAGCTCTGTTCCCTCTTTTACATACTCCTCTAGTCTTTAGCCCTCCTTGTGTTACCTTTTCTACTTGAACAATCTTTTCCGGGGCTATTTGATAAAGTATTCTGGTTGTAATGGTTTATGGGTCACCATGATGCAGTTTCTTATTTTTTATGTGTCAAGTTATCATAAAGTGTCGCTAACTAATGAAATTTAAATACTATCTATGACTTTTAACTATCGTTAAATGATCGGTATTTTAAAGAGATTTTATATCACAATTATAACCATGTGCACAATTATTACTATCCATGTGCCCTATTAATACTATCCATGTGCCCTATTAATACTATCCACGTACCCTGTTAATACTAATAGATGCCATAATTTAGATTAAGTCCCCACCCTTATTTTGTACTAAGATATTAGTTGGATATTGGTATCAAAACTTGAAGGTCAAACTTACTCTTGACTTTAAACATGGGATACTTGCCTTTCTTTCTAGGCTATTATACGAAATATTTGATAATGCAAATTCATATTTCATCATGTCATCAACTCTGATAATGCTGCTTTTAATACCTGGGAGTAAAATAATAGTAATAAGATATGGCACCTACTACATATCAATGACACACCTGTAGCTGCATGTATGACTAGAAAACCTACAAAAGACAAAATGAAAAAAACCCTGCTATAATTAAATAAGTAAAAAGCAAAAGTGCATTTAAATCATACAGAGTTCTTAGTAATACTGTATTTGATCAAACATAGCATAAAAGCCGTCCCACCATCGACAAGGTGACTCTGTGGTCGGGGCGGTACTACACTGTTTAGTATTAGTAACCTTATCAAGTGTCAAAGTTGACGTCTGTGTGAATAAGGGCAGACAAGGACTGGGTCAAAACCACCAGACATTGTGTTTTGTAGGTTTTGTATGCTTTTTGGCCATGTGAACATGCATTTATATGCTGCATGTGTACCAACTCAAACCAAGCTCAATTTTTGTGTTTTTTCTTTATGTGTGGCTAGAAGCCCACTGTCATACAGACACCTTCTGCTGGTTTGTGCAGATACTATTTGACACATTATTCTTGGTATGTGACATTTCACTTGTAGTAAAGAATGGATCAGTCGTGGAACCAGTGGAATGACCATATCTCCAAAGTGTCCCAGGAGCAATTTTCCAACAGCACAACATTAAAATGCATGTTGCTAGTTTTACTGTGAGCTGTCTGTGTGGACTAAATGTACTATCAAAACCAGATCATCTCTGGACTTGTCTCCAGGAAAGCATATCTGGGACGTCATTGGTCAGCAATTGCAAAAAGAGCTGCCAGCTGCAGATCTTGGAAAATTGACCAAATGCATTCACTGTGGCATATCATGCCTCAGACTGCCAATAATAACCTCTTTGATAGCAGTCAAGGCATGTACAGTGGGGCAAAAAAGTATTTAGTCAGTCAGCAATAGTGCAAGTTCCACCACTTAAAAAGATGAGAGGCGTCTGTAATTTACATCATAGGTAGACCTCAACTATGGGAGACAAACTGAGAAAAAAAAATCCAGAAAATCACATTGTCTGTTTTTTTTTCATTTTATTTGCATATTATGGTGGAAAATAAGTATTTGGTCAGAAACAAAATTTCATCTCAATACTTGGTGATATATCCTTTGTTGGCAATGACAGAGGTCAAACGTTTTCTGTAAGTCTTCACAAGGTTGCCACACACTGTTGTTGGTATGTTGGCCCATTCCTCCATGCAGATCTCCTCTAGAGCAGTGATGTTTTTGGCTTTTCGCTTGGCAACATGGACTTTCAACTCCCTCCAAAGGTTTTCTATAGGGTTGAGATCTGGAGACTGGCTAGGCCACTCCAGGACCTTGAAATGCTTCTTACGAAGCCACTCCTTCGTTGCCCTGGCGGTGTGCTTTGGATCATTGTCATGTTGAAAGACCCAGCCACGTTTCATATTCAATGCCCTTGCTGATGGAAGGAGGTTTGCACTCAAAATCTCACGATACATGGCCCCATTCATTCTTTCATGTACCCGGATCAGTCGTCCTGGCCCCTTTGCAGAGAAACAGCCCCAAAGCATGATGTTTCCACCACCATGCTTTACAGTAGGTATGGTGTTTGATGGATGCAACTCAGTATTCTTTTTCATCCAAACACGACAAGTTGTGTTTCTACCAAACAGTTCCAGTTTGGTTTCATCAGACCATAGGACATTCTCCCAAAACTCCTCTGGATCATCCAAATGCTCTCTAGCAAACTTCAGACGGCCCGGACATGTACAGGCTTAAGCAGTGGGACACGTCTGGCACTGCAGGATCTGAGTCCATGGTGGCGTAGTGTGTTACTTATGGTAGGCCTTGTTACATTGGTCCCAGGTCTCTGCAGTTCATTCACTAGGTCCCCCCGCGTGGTTCTGGGATTTTTGCTCACTGTTCTTGTGATCATTCTGACCCCACGGGGTGGGATTTTGCGTGGAGCACCAGATCGAGGGAGATTATCAGTGGTCTTGTATGTCTTCCATTTTCTAATTATTGCTCCCACAGTTGATTTCTTCACTAAAAGCTGGTTGGCTATTGCAGATTCAGTCTTCCCAGCCTGGTGCAGGGCTACAATTTTGTTTCTGGTGTCCTTTGACAGCTCTTTGGTCTTCACCATAGTGGAGTTTGGAGTCAGACTGTTTGAGGGTGTGCACAGGTGTCTTTTTATACTGATGACACGTTTAAACAGTTGCCATTACTACAGGTAATGAGTGGAGGAAAGAGGAGACTCTTAAAGAAGAAGTTACAGGTCTGTGAGAGCCAGAAATCTTGATTGCTTGTTTCTGACCAAATACTTATTTTCCACCATAATATGCAAATAAAATGAAAAAAAAACAGACAATGTGATTTTCTGGATTTTTTTTTCTCAGTTTGTCTCCCATAGTTGAGGTCTACCTATGATGTAAATTACAGACGCCTCTCATCTTTTTAAGTGGTGGAACTTGCACTATTGCTGACTGACTAAATACTTTTTTGCCCCACTGTACGTGGGTGTATTTCTGCCCAAATTAGCAAATTTTGACTTTTCTTTCCTTGTGTTGCAATTTCAATTTTGAGGAGTGTATTCATAGCATGTTCTTTAAGATGGGGAACTGATTTTAAGATTTAGTCTGGCCAAACACTTTGCTAAAAGTTGGCTGAACTTGTATGGGGGCCTAGTGACTATCCACCGACAGCAAATGTTGGGGTTATAATGTTAAGGCATGTTCTTATTCAAAATGCCATATACGGTAATTTGTTTTTTTCCTATAAGAAAAGAATATCAAAATTTTGAGTTTCTTATTATTCTCTTACATTTAATAAAATGAACAAAAAAAAAACATGAAACAGGTATGCTTAGGCAAAGTGAAGTACAAGTTTATTATGAAGATGGAGAGAATATCTTATTTCAAGTCTTTTCATATATGTATAAAATTCATGAAGACAAAACCCTAGTATTAAAACTTAACTTTTGATAAATTGAAAATCCTTTTATAGGATTAGAAATCCAAAACATTGACAAAATAGAGCCAAGAAGAAAGTAATGTACATGACAAAAGTGATGATATTCCATGAAGTATATACAATAAATTAATGTACTATCTACATGCAGAATATCAGAAAATTTATAAAGGCAAAGCCTGTATACACGGTAAGCCACTGTAGGAAGGAGGGCCCTATCTGTGAACAAGAGATAAGTACAGTATATATGTAGAAACATGACCTGCATGTAGATGTTAAACAGATACAGATATAGGGAGTAGGCAACAGTGTTAGGGACGGCAGAACACACTAACTATAAATAATAGGAAGTGCGTTCGCCGCCCGGGGTCCACCGTGCAGTAGGTGTAACAACCGCTGCTGAGTAATGGCAGACTCGCTATATGGCGGTATACTGCGCTCGGGTTAAATATCACCCGAGGTGCGCAGAGCGGACTCTGTTAAACTCACAGAGGCGCTTTAGTATAAATAAAGCATAAACACCGAGCCTGTTAGCTTCACAGGTCTCTGCTGGCGTGCACACACGGTATATGGTCACAGGACACGGCCCAAGGCAGAGGTCGGTGTCCGTCTTGACCTACCGTGCGTGCAGCGTCGCTACTGGGGATGCCGGTAAGCGCTGCTAACTGCAGCACGGCGGCCACTACTGCCGCTGTACGGCAGTGCCGTGAGGCATAACACTATCAGACGCTAGTTTAGCGGTGCGGTATGCACTGTGGCATATGGCTTGCCACTGACTGGCGCTGACTATAACTCTAACTCCCTAACCACATATGTAATATCAGAAGGAAGGGGTTTCAAATGAGTCAGTCACCAGAATCATACATGCGTCACCATTCATACATAGCAAGTATAGTCTTATACTAGTGCATGGCGGAATGGCCATGCGCGCTTTTTATAGCAGCCGGGACCTTCCGGAAGCTTGCAGATCTCCGAGATGGACCAATGAGATCTGGAGCAGGACCTGAGCACATGACTCCCGATCTCCAATGGGAAATCGTCTCATGAGCATGCTCAGTAGGAGGACAGAGGGACTTAGCCCCTGGAGAGATTTGCTGCAAGGCAATCTCTGCGGTAGATAAACAGCAAGAGACCGCAGAATGTAAGGGTCTGGATTCCTGCAGAGCAGATGCAGAAATCTGAAGCCTAACATTACCCCCCCTCCTAGGACCCCTCCTCCCTGAGCCTTCTGATCCACCACCTAGTGCCCATCAGGGGCATAGGCCTCAGACCCGTCCGAAGGCAAGTCTGATGTTCCGGTAGGTGATAAGGAAAACCGGGACATGTGGAAGGCATCAGAGGTGGCAAGGTCGCCAGGTTTGAGAAGGGATGCGTGGGAGACAACGGGGGCGGCAAAATCGCCAGGAGCAGAAGCTAAAGTGGAACGCCACAGTGTGTCAGCTGGCATCTCCACTCTCTGTTTAAGGAAGCAATTCCGAGCACAAAAGGCGCAGTCCCGAATATACTTTTTAACGTCCCAAGCCCTGTGCAGCCACCAATATGACCCCACCAGGAGTTTTGTGGTCTGCATGTAGCCACAGTGACCACCCTTCCTGGAGGCATGTGCCCATGAGAGAACCCTTAGCCAAAGGCAGGGAGGGATAAAGGTCTTGCCCTGCAGCACAGAGTTTGGCCATTGCGGGGCACTGTTGTCCTGAGAAACAGCGTGTTGACAATGGTAACCGCAAATGGAGTTTTGTGCCAGACGCAACTCGAGAACGGCGCGAGACACCTCCATGGGCTCTGGGAGTGGAGTCCCTGGCTCGGGTGGTTCCAGAGGCTCAAAAAAGTTGGGAGCCGAGGTAACCTTCCGTATGGATTGAGCACGCTCCAGGCCGCGCTCCGAAAAATGGAGATCAATGCGGGTGGAAATGGCAATCAGCTCTTCCAAACTTGCATGAACCTCTCTGGTAGAGAGAGCATCCTTAACATGCTCCGCCAAACCTCTCCAAAACACAGAGATGAGGGCTTTGTCAGACCACTCCAGCTTGGAAGCCAGTGTCCGAAAACGAACGGCATACTGACTAACCGAGAGGGATCCCTGAGTCAAAGCAAGTAGCTGAAGAGAGGTGTCATGCGTGACCCATGGTCCCAGGAAGACCTGCTTAATAGCTGTTAAAAACTGGGAGACAGGGCAAAAGCTTAGAACAAGGATGAATGCTCATCGTCACACAATAAGAGAAAAAAGAATGGATCTACCTGTGGCAAAACATTTCTGTATCCCTGATCACAGCAGCATGGATATGAAATTACTGGTATTGAAAGGTAACTTCACATCTCAGAGAGAGAGACGAGTTTGGGAGTACAAATTTATGACGAACTTTGACACTCTCAGTGCTGGAATGAATGTGTCGCATGGATTTATGTCTTTTTACATCAATTAAGGAATTTCCTTTTAAAACCTTGCAGGGCAACACAGAACTAGACCCCAATCAGAGGACCATAAAACATCCAGACTCCTTATCTATGAACTGGTCCAATGTTTATATTTATGTTTCTCCCTCTCCCATATTGATAGTTCTGCTTCACGTCACTTGTCTTATCTATTGCATTTTTTCTAGGCTGTATTGTGCATAAATATGTGACTTCAGATTTTGTATTAGTCTAGCCTGATGAAGAGACCTGAGTAGTCTCGAAAGCTTGCAATGTATTACCATCTTTTCAGTTAGCCATTAAAAGGTATCAACTACTGAGGACTCTCAATCCTGAATATTTTTCTATCTACTGGCTAACACGGTACAAAGATATACATCTTTCCTGAGCAGCGGTCCGAAACTCTGGGTCACCACGCTCCCATAGTGGCGTAGCCCACTCCAACGCCTTGCCCGACAGAGGGTAAACAATAAACTCCACCTTGGCCCAGCCAGTAACTCCAGCAGGATAGAGCACTGGCTGACGAAACCCCTACAGGAGGCGCCATCGCCAGAAAATTTATCGGGCAATGGGAGGCGGGTAACTGTCGGCGCGTGGGAGGACGTGGACATACGTGAAACCGCGTCTGCAATTGCCTGTACAGCAGCTTCAGTGGATTTCGCAGCTGAGATATCACTCTCAAGAGTAGCCAACCGGCCTTCTAGCTGCCGAAAATACTGTAAGAGTTGCTGCTGTTCTGCCATCACTAGCCAGACCCTGGCGCTAGTATAATGTTAGGGACGGCGGAACACACTAAATATAAATAATAGGAAGTGCGATCGCTGCCCGGGGTCCACCGTGCAGTAGGTGTAACAACCGCTGCTGAGTAATGGCAGACTCGCTATATGGTGGTATACTGCGCTCGGGTTAAACGTCTCCCGAGGTGCGCAGAGCAGACTCTGTTAAACTCACAGAGGCGCTTTAGTATAAATAAAGCATAAACGCCGAGCCTGTTAGCTTCACAAGTCTCAGCTGGTGTGCACACACGGTATATGGTCACAGGACACGGCCCAAGGCAGATATCGGTGTCTGTCTTGACCTACCATGCGTGCGGCGTCGCTACCACAGATGCCGGTAAGTGCTGCTAACTGCTGCACGGCAGTCACTACTGCCGCTGTACGATAGTGCCGTGAGGCATAACACTATCGGACACTAGTGTAGCGGTGTGGTATGCACTGTGGCGCATGGCTTGCCACTGACTGATGCTGACTATAACTCTAACTCCCTAACCACATAAGTAATATCAGAGGGAAGGGGTTTCAAATGAGTCAGTCACCAGAATCATACATGCGTCACCATTCACACATAGCAAGTATAGTCTTAAACTAGCGCATGGCGGAACGGCCATGAGTGCTTTTTATAGCAGCCGGGACCTTCCGGAAGCTTCCAGATCTCCGAGATGGACCAATGAGATCTGGAGCAGGACCTGAGCACATGACTCCCGATTTCCAATGGGAAATCGTCTCATGAGATTGCTCAGTAGGAGGACAGAGGGACTTAGCCCCGGGAGAGATTTGCTGCAAGGCAATCTCCTCTGCGGTAGATAAACAGCAAGAGACCGCAGAATGTAAGGGTCTGTATTCCAGCAGAGCAGAAGCAGAAACCTGACGCCTAGCAAACAGATAAAGTATAATGATAGATATAAAGTTATGGGAACAAGGAGGGATCTTTGTTATCTAGCTCAGATTTATCCCTACTAATAAGACCTTACCTGACCATAGAAGTTTGCTCCCTAGATGACTAGATGGTGCTTTCCCTCGTCATCAACTGTGCCCTTAATATCTCTGTTAGAACCCTCATTATGCAGGAATATATACTACAGAATGAAACAAATGTGATAAGGAGTCACCAACTAGGTATTGTAGTATTAATAAATATATAGCAAATTCACCATGATATTGCATGCATAGAATAGAACAGCAAAATGTTAATGCATAGAGTGCTAAGATTCAGTAGCATTTAACTAGAACACTAAATCAAGAACTACTGTATATCCTGCATATATAAAAAGGTACTCAAAAGACATATTTAGTTTTCATGAAATTCTAGCACATTTGTCCCTTTAGATGTAGGGTTCATCAATCGATAGATTCGATCTTGCTTAAGGTTTGAGAGTCTGCAGCCAGTATGCTACCATGTTATCCCTTCAGTGGCTGGTCCATACCACGGGAGTGACAAATTCTCCCTTGAACACAGCTCCACAGTGGTTTTTTTTTTTCATTTTATATTTGCTTTGCAGATTCAATAATAAATGACAGATTAAAAGGTATAGCATTCTAGGCTATTTTTTTATGCAATGATGCACCACCGCTGTCCATTATTAGAGATGGGCAGACAACTGAATGTTCGGGTCTGGCGTGTTCAGTCAGTCAGTTACAAAAAGTTTGGGTTCGGGTATCAGAACAGTACCAAGACCCGAACCCGAACCCAGACCCCATTCACTTGAATGGGGGGCCCGAACATCCAGTGTTTGCAACCAAGTCACGTGCATGACAGCTCGGCAAACACTGCTTCTGATCGGTGGTGAAATCATCCCCGCCGGTTAGAGAGCCGCAGTTCCCACGATGTCAAACGACAGCGTGAGCACTCAGCTGTGATCAGAGGTATAAAGTTTGTATGCCTTTATAAAGTCTTTATTTACAATATAACTATAGGATTAGTTATAGATAGGTATCGTATACACACCTCTCCATTACTAAGCCGTAGGCTTGATGTCACCTTGAAATATAAAGGTGACATCAACCCCAGAAGTATTAACCCCTCATGCCACCACTACAGGGAAAGTGGGAAGAGCAGGGCAAAGCGCCAGAATTGGCGCATCTAATAGCTGTACCTTTTCTGGGCAGCTGCAGGATGCTATTTTTAGACTGGGAGGCTAATATCCATGGCCCCTTACCAGCCTAAGAATACCAGCACCCAACTGTCTGCTTTAGCAAGGCTGGTTGTCAAAAAAGGCGGGGTCCCCATGCCGTTTACTTTTAATTATTTATTTAAATAATTAAAAAAAAACAGAGTGTGGACCCCTCTATTCTTGATTACCAGCCTTGCTGAAGCTGACAACTGAGGTTTGCAGCCCCCAGCTGTGAGTTTTGCCTTGCTAGTTATCAAAAATAGAGGGAAACCCATGCCGTTTTTTATAAATTATTTATTTACAGCGCAGGAGCCGTTATTAGCTGTAAATATTAGCGGCAGCAGGTGTCGGATGATGTGAGCTCTAGTTCCATCCACAGACACCAGGTAAACTTTATACCTCCGATTACAGCACAGCGCTCACTATCTTTTGACAGTGTGGGAACTGCGTCTCTCTGACAGGCGACGATGATTTCACGGCCAATCAGAAGCGGTGTTTGCCGTGTTGTATTGCATATGACAGCATGACAAAAACCCGGTGTTCAGGCAGCCAAATCCGAACAGTAACACAGAATTCCTGGTGAAGTCCAAGTTTGGTGTCCGTGAACAAACAGTAGGTATATCTTTTGGTAGGTCAGGAGACATAACCCAGTGTTCATATGAGCCTGAACGTTGAATTGATGTTTGTTGCAGCTTATTGTGTTGATATCCTTGTAGGACACGGATGTAGAGTAATGGAACAAATGATGTTTGTTAATATGTTGATTACCCAAAAGGACAAACAATGCAGATTGATTGAATACTCAATCAATAAGAGATGACCTCATCCCACCTTCCAACTGACATGTGGATGATGGCCTGAAAGACAGTGAACTATAAAAGGGATCTGCCTCTGTTCTCAGAGATATGCTACATGTAGGCAATGTACCATGGCCCCAGCTGGAGGAATACAGATCTGCTCCATGAACTGAGATACGTTTAGAGAATCCAGGTTGGGACAATCAGGTCACTTGGCCACATACCTCAATTGGGCTCTGTCAGCTTGCTAAGCTTGTCATTATCTCCTCTCTGTGTGTTGCCTGCCAAAAGCAGGATACCACTGGTGGGGGTATTCTGCCCTGGACCAAAGTTGCATATGTTCTAATTCCCGGTAAGCCAGAGGAAAGGGTGAGACTCTGCAATTTGCACCATCTTATGTACTTGCTGGGACTGTACTATACGTTATTATCTGTTTAAATTTATTATTTATTATCTAATAAAGTATTGCCACACTGTTTTACCAACACCCTGTGTTGTCTGAGTAGTATTCTGCCCACAGTAAAGGAGTGCAGTCGGTAAGTGGGATGAGCTCTGGTCTATGTGGGCTTTCTAAAGACAGCTGGGTCAGCTGATGAGAGCACCCACTGACCCTCGTATCTCCACAATGATCCTAAGGATAGGTCATCAATGTTAAAGTCCCTGACAACCCCTATAACTATGTTTGTACTTGTTTCACTTGATAAAAACTCCATGATAGTAGGAACCTCTTATATTTTCATAATCCTATTTTTCATGGTCAGTTGTTAACTAGAAACCAGCTTCCTTATCATGTTTCTTAGCTTCAAATAATTTGCTTACACTCTGCTGATTTGACAGCTCATCAGATTTATTCTTTTTTTGCATTGACGATATTTTAATTTTTTTCATTTTACAGGGAAGTACTTTGCAATGACCCTGAGATGACCTTGACACCAGTGAATATTCCTACAGACACTTTTAAACTTCGTATAGAAAAGACGTCTATCAGGCGTGTTCAAGGAGAAGCTTTCCAAAAACTCTCTAACCTTGAGTTTCTTTGGATGCCCTATAATTCAGTATTTAGCTTGAGTCTGGTGACATTACGAGGACTCCGTAAACTTCAAGAACTTAGATTGGATGGAAATGTTCTCACATCTTTTCCTTGGGATTCTCTTGCCAGCACACCCAAACTAAGGTTGCTTGACTTGCACAATAATGAGCTATCTTCTATACCTAAAGATGCAGCTCGCTACATGAAAAATATAACTTACCTGGATTTGTCCAGCAATAAACTCCTGACGCTTCCTCAAGAACTTATTGCTTCTTGGCTCAATCTACATTCTGCATCATATTTTTCAAATGATCATTCCACTCTAATTCTCGGTAAGTAACAGTAATAAAATATACCACAAATAATTTGTAACATTTTATAGTACAAATGAAACACCTTAATGACCACCGACATACCTTTTCACAGCAGCCATTAAGAGTCCTTATTCCTCAACACCGTGGTTTTACGGAGCTGAGTGATAAGCTCGGAGTCAGTCTGAGCGGGTGACAGCTCATATTACCGATGACACCCTGCTGCATTGGCTACAATGTAGCAAGTAATGCTGGAAGTAATATAGCAATTAATTTTTTGTAAAATTGTAAAATGGTACAAATAAAAACCCATGGCACAAAAACAAGCTCTCATAGATCTCTGTCTGCAAAAAGATAAAAAGTTTTCTCTTAAAATGGGCCAATGCAAACACAATTTTCTTTTTTTTTTCAAAAAGTGAATTTAGCATGTAAAAGTAGCACAACATAAGAAAACAACATTATAAATCTGGTATTAGTAATGGCCAGAAGAATAAAGTTGTCTTAAAATTGTTTTTAAATGGTTAATAGTACAAAAAAAATATCAAAATTCCTCAACTGCTGTTTATTTCTTTATTCTGCCTCCCAAAAGTCAAAATAAGACTCGGTTCACATTTACCCTGTGCTGTAAGCTGAACACAAAATCCACAAAAAAACATGATTCAGATTGAGCCCCTGACAGAAATAGTTAATAAAATGAAGCAGGCAAAGTTGTTTTGGACTCTATCTGGCCTCTTTTTCAGCTGTATCGCAAAGTGTGGTGAACCACAGTTTCATGCTCAAAAAGTCAGGACAAAACAGAAGTGATTCCATTTGTCTCACTATATTCAATGGTACTGAAAAACCAGGCAATTCCTGCATGTGTTGTTGCTGTCAACAGACAAAAAGCCATGGGGACTCGAACATAGTATTTGAGCATTCTGAAGATACTCTATTAGCACACGAGCTTGCTCGGATAACACCTTATTTGAGCATGCTCGCTCATCACTACTTTTCACATCCAGAACACTTATCCGCAGACATCCATTCTCTACACTCTTCTGCAGCACATCCTAATATGGTGTCCTTAAAAGTAAGAGTGTTAGTAAAATGCACTATGCACAAAAATATCTGTCTATGCTATGCCCTAAATAAGCCACTTGTAGTATGTGGCCTTGTGGAGGAACACACACGCGGACCCGTTCCTCCCACGTCACCACCGTGACGTAACTACACAGGCACAGCTCTCCGGCGCCCCCTTTGTCTCTCAGGTCAGTAAGGGAACTGCACCTAGAGCAAATGGTCGCCGGGGAGGAGGTCCTGTTACCCGCTGGGGGTTCTAAGATTCGTGATCAGAGTAAAAGCATCAGCCCAAGATTAAGTTTATAGTTTAATTGCCTTAAGGGCGCACTAGATAATTACAGAAATATACAGTAAATTTGCAGTCAGAGAAAAAATATAACAATAGGGTACAAGGCTTAGAGATATTAAGCTGGAGGTCAATTTACCAGATTGTATTGTAGGGTGCATGCAATTGCCGGGGAGCTCTGCAGTCCACAGGTACAAGAATCTTAGTTGCTGGACAGACCACCAAAGCATGGGCCGCTGCTCCCCTCGGCAGGTCTGTCCCCAGGTCCTTCTTAAATCATCATCGTCTGGATCTTCTTTGTGAATGACTGAATGCCAGGGGCTGCCAGCCCTTAAACACGCTGGGTTCCTCCCCCTGTGTCAGAGGGTGGGCTAATAATCTCCACCCTTTAGCTCTTTGCAGAACTTATTTCCAATATCTAAGAAAGGGGATAACTTTCTACAGCATGATCGAATCAGAACATGAGAGGTACCAGTGAATGCGGTTTGCTTTGCCGGTCGTGTGGAGTGCAAACATGGCCCTATTGGGTCACTGTAGAGGGCCAATCTCTATATCTCAGGAATCAGTGCTCTCATCCACTCGGGAGTCACACTGCCAGATGCACGATTCCCTCAGGGTCATTCGGATATTTTCATGTGTCCATAACTCGAAAGATGAGTTCATAATTCGTGTTCTTAGGATGGAGCCACAGTGTCTGGGACACACAAAGGATGCATATTCCTGCGTCTGCTAGCAGGCACATTCTAATTGAAGCCCTCAGGCCTTATCTGGCCCCCTGCTGGCACGGCTCCGTACCTGGGCTTTGAAGCTCTGTTTTGGGCCTATCCTCACTATCACACCAATGCCCTGGCTATTTAGCATTGGAACACTAAATCCTGCTTGTATTCACTAAGTACACAGCGCCTGGGGGTATAGAAGCCTTTAGCTGCCTTTAATTTCTGAATTTAGACCAAAATGGATGCCAAGCTCAGATATGTGGCCCCACATCTAAGATGGCGGCCGCTCCTTCATCACAGGCCTCCATACAGTCTAGCTTAATGAGCTATAACCACTAATGATGAGTGTGTATACTCGTTACTCGAGATTTCCCGAGCATGCTCGGGTGATCTCCGAGTATTTGGATGTGCTCGGAGATTTAGTTTCTGTCGCTGTAGCTGCATGATTTGAGGCTGCTAGACAGCCTTAATACATGTGGGAATTTCCTAACAAACAGGCAATCCCCACATGAATTCAGGCTGTCTAGCAGCCACAAATCATGCAGCTATGGCAACAGAAACTAAATCTTCAAGCACATCTACATTAGTAAATGTATCGAAAAAAAAGTAAAAATGCAAGAATTACATTTTTTTTGGTCGCCGCAACATTGCATTAAAATGCAATAACAGGAGATCAAAATATTGTATCCACACCAAAATGGTATAACTGAAAATGTCAGCTCGGCACACAAAAATGACGCAATTTTTTTTTTTAACAAACTTTGAATTTTTTTTCACCATTTAAATAAAAAACAACCTATATATGTTTGGTATAAATAAACTTGTAATGACGTGGAGAATTATAATGGCAGGTCAGTTTCAGCATTTGGTGAACATGGTAAAAAAAATACAAAAACAGTTGTGGAATTGCACTTTTTTTGTAATTTCACCGCACATTTTTGAGTACATGATATGGTAAAACCAATGTAAAAGATAAGCCCTCAAATGGCAAAATTGATGGAAAAATATAAAAGTTATGGAAGAAAGGGAGCAAAAAACTGAAAAGCAATAATTAAAAAGGGCTACGGCGTGAAGGGGTTAAGCGGCGCTTTCCCATCCCTGGGGAGGCAGGGGTTAGCATCATAGGCTGGTCCTTACCCTGTCTACACCTCATCTCTGCCCTGTTTTGGAGATTTGGCATGAATCACCTGGATTTGGATGGAAACCATGACGTTAGTGCTCAGCATAGATCACAAGATAAATGTGAATCTAGCCGTAACAGTGAACAAAAATTTTTATGTAGCCCAAAGTGTTACCAATGAAAACTTCAATTCATCCTTCAAAAACAAACCCTTTGCTTATCTCCATCATCTGTCAATAGAAAAATAGGGAGTTTTGATGTTACTGGTAGCACAAAGTCTCTGGAAAAGTGATTTGGTTCCCCTCAGAAATTCTTCCATACAAATCCAGGCTCTCAAATGAAAATTGCCCCCCTCCCTTCTGATCCCCATAGTGTGCAGGAAGACCTCACTTAGCAGTTCATTGGGTATATCATTCCAGAAGCCAGACACTCTTAACCATCATATTTGCAATTTTCACAAATTTCTGGAAAAAACAGTGGGATCAAAAGTCTCACTACACCCATACATGAATTCTCAGAGGGGTGTAATGGTCAAAATCAGGTCAAATGAGGGGGTTTCTGCTGTTCTGGCATATTGCATCTTTGAAAATGGCATTCACAAACTATTCTAGCAAAACATATGCTCCAAACATTAAATACTGCTGTATTATAGCACACATAAAGTACGTCCTCGTTTTGTGGAGAAAACATAATTTTTTGCTTTCTATGGCCAATGCTATAAAATTCATTGATGCATCTGTAGGCTCAAAATGCTCACCACATACTAAACAAATTTCTTGAGTGGTGTAGTTTACAAACTAGGCTCACTTGTGAAAGGTGTCTGCTGTTTAGGCACCTCAAGCTGCAAATGTGATATGCCATCTGTAATATTTGTGCTCAAAAAGTAAAATAGCGCTTTGTTCCTTCTGAGCCCGGCCGTGTGCCCAAACAGTAGCTTGTGACCTTATATGGTTTATCACTACATTTAGGAAAATTGGAACAAATAATGTAGTTTCTTCTATTTTCTCCTTTTATCCCTTGTGAAATTGAACAATTTAGTACTAAAGCAATATTTTAGTAGGAATATATAATTTTTCATTTCACTTTTTTGTTACTTCCTGTGAAATACCTGACAAACTTCCTGACAAAAGTTGGAATACTGAGAGGTATGGAATTTTTAAAAATCTCATCACTTTTGAGGTGTTGAATGTATAGGCCAACCAAAGTCACTTCAAAAGTGAATTTGATTGCTAAAAAAGATTTTGTAAATTTCTTTGAAAAAAACAAAAATTTCCTGCTAAACTTTTAAGCCTTCTAACATACAAATAACATAAAAGGATGTTTGTAAAATCATGCCAATGTAAAGTAGATATGGCACAAATGTTTTTATTAAAACAAAGAATGGAAAACCACTCTCACTGTAAAATGACTTAAAAAAAACGTGATATACTGTGTATAAATGAATAGGGTAGGTAATGCACATACAGAAGTATCTAAGGTTAAGCTAGTTCGTGGTGACAGAGATCGGTGCTTACCTATATAATTAGAGGTGAATCCTGACTCCTTCCAAGTAAGGGGTATTACACAGGTGTCCAATGATCAGAGATGGAAGATGTGGCACAAATTAAATGTTTTTTCAATGTATCAAATACGTCAGTCCCCAAAAGCAAACTCTACGGCATAGAATAAAAAGTAGTGTTCCTGGTAACAGCACATGTCTTTCTGGATCCAGAATGTGACATCACTGACTCAACGGTACGGTGGCCTAAAAGAGGAAAACATCAATGCGTTTCAGAAAACGACTCTTTTCATTCATCAGGGCATCTGACAAAGTAAAAAAGGTTTTTCATCAGATAACAAGACGAAGTAAGAGAGTTTTTTTCCTAAATGCAATTGTGTTGTGTATCTTCCAGGCCACAGTAGGGTTGAATCAGTGATGTCACACGACAGATCCAGGAAGGCATATGTCTTTACCAGGAATGCCATGATCCAGGGCCTCCTGGTTCCATACCGCAATGAATTCTCGTGATAGACTTTGTTTTTGGAGTCTGAACTATTTGACACATTGCTAGGAATGCTTCAAATGCACCACAACAGTGCTTCTTCTATTTTCCATCTCTGATCATTAGAACCCTGTGTAATATTCGTCACTCACAAGGAGTCAGGATTCACCTCTAATTAAAGGTAAACACAGATTGCTGATCCCCACTTACTAGTTTAACCTTGTATACTCTTGTATGTGCATTACATACTGTATTCTTTTATAAAATGTAAACCACTATCATTTAACCCTGACCGCATTCTTCAATTTTTTTTTCTTTGGCACGGGACCACTTGTTTGATTACTTGCAACTGCTGTAATATAGTTGTGGTATTTTTATTTATTATTTATTTTAGCATCAGTGTACCTTTATTTAAAATGGTTTTTATTAAAGGAAATCTATCACCAGGTTTTTGCTACCTCATCTTAAAACAGCATGATGTAGGCAAAGAGAACCTCAATCCAATGATGCATCACTTAGTTTACAGGTTCTGACACAGAGTTCTTAGATTTAGCATTGCAGCAGAGCTGAGAAAGTCGACTCAGTCCACACCAGGCTCTGTATGTATATCGTCTATTGATAGTAAGCTGCTTATCGCAGGAGGCGGCGGAGTCAGACTAGCAAGCCCCTGCTGCTGTAGCTGCTGTATTACAGGCAATGATAAGGTCCTGAGTAGAGTTGAGCGAAACGGGTCGAAAAATTTCAAAAGTCGCCGACTTTTGGCAAAGTCGGGTTTCATGAAACGAAACCCGACCCTAGGATGAGGTCGGCCACGAGGTCGGCGACTTACGCGCCAAAGTCGCGTTTCAAAAGTTTGTTTTGCGCTCTTTTTCAGCCAATCAGGATCCACGGACACTGTGGGCAACGTGATGACATAGGCACGGGTCACCACCATCTTTCAGAAGGGCATGCAAGTGATTGGCTTGCTTTGGTGGGCGTCACAGGGGGTATAAAAGGGCGTGCACGCCGACCGCCATCTTACTTCTGCCGATCTTAGCATAGGGAGAGGTTGCTGCTGATTCTGTAGGGAGAGTGTTAGGCAGGGAAGAAGAAATAAAAACTGCTTCTGCTGCTAGCGATTGTGCCTGTACAACACACCAGTCACTGTGTGTGCAGTGCAAGGGGAGGCTATATTGTGGTGTATCAGTGGTGTTGGTTGTTGGGCTGCCTTCTAAGGCTTCCTGACAGCTGCATTGCTGTTTACCCACTGCTCTGCAAACTGCTTTTTTAAAAGCAATCCCAATTTTTTTTTTGTCCTGCTGAGGTACTGAGCTGCAAACTGCTTTTTTAAAAGCAATCCCAATTTTTTTTTTTTGTCCTGCTGAGGTACTGAGCGTGCATTTTTTCACACCATACAGCGTTGTACGCTCCTCACACAGTACCGTGTAATGGCTGTTATCACAGCCACAGTGAAGCTATCTGTGTCACTCTGTGAGAATAAGTCGAGGACATGTTCCGTTCTTACAGACCTGCACTCTAGGGAGAGTCCTACTCTGCCCAATTCTACATACACCTTGTAGTTTGTGATACACTAGTCAATTTCTGCCTGTGACATAGCGCTGTGATATTCAGTGGGCCTCACACAATCCAAAAGTGTCCAGTGTCCACAAGTGTCTGCAGAAATTCAAAATCTCCCTTATCCTCTAGTCACTTTGGTCACAGCTGTGCCATCGAGCCTGTGACATAGCGCTCAGATATTCAGTGGGCCTCACACAATCCAAAAGTGTCCAGTGTCTGCAGAAATTCAAAATCTCACTTATCCTCTAGTCACTTTGGTCACAGCTGTGCCATCGAGCCTGTGACATAGCGCTCAGATATTCAGTGGGCCTCACACAATCCAAAAGTGTCCAGTGTCCACAAGTGTCTGCAGAAATTCAAAATCTCCCTTATCCTCTAGTCACTTTGGTCACAGCTGTGCCATCGAGCCTGTGACATAGCGCTCAGATATTCAGTGGGCCTCACACAATCCAAAAGTGTCCAGTGTCCACAAGTGTCTGCAGAAATTCAAAATCTCACTTATCCTCTAGTCACTTTGGTCACAGCTGTGCCATCGAGCCTGTGACATAGCGCTCAGATATTCAGTGGGCCTCACAAAATCCAAAAGTGTCCAGTGTCCACAAGTGTCTGCAGAAATTAAAAATCTCACTTATCCTCTAGTCACTTTGGTCACAGCTGTGCCATCGAGCCTGTGACATAGCGCTCAGATATTCAGTGGGCCTCACACAATCCAAAAGTGTCCAGTGTCCACAAGTGTCTGCAGAAATTCAAAATCTCACTTATCCTCTAGTCACTTTGGTCACAGCTGTGCCATCGAGCCTGTGACATAGCGCTCAGATATTCAGTGGGCCTCACACAATCCAAAAGTGTCCAGTGTCCACTGGTGTGAGCAGAAATTCAAAATCTCACTTATCCTCTAGTCACTTTGGTCACAGCTGTGCCATCGAGCCTGTGACATAGCACTCAGATATTCAGTGGGCCTCACACAATCCAAAAGTGTCCAGTGTCCACAAGTGTCTGCAGAAATTCAAAATCTCACTTATCCTCTAGTCACTTTGGTCACAGCTGTGCCATCAAGCCTGTGACATAGCGCTCAGATATTCAGTGGGCCTCACACAATCCAAAAGTGTCCAGTGCCCACAAGTGTCTGCAGAAATTCAAAATCTCACTTATCCTCTAGTCACTTTGGTCACAGCTGTGCCATCAAGCCTGTGACATAGCGCTCAGATATTCAGTGGGCCTCACACAATCCAAAAGTGTCCAGTGTCCACTGGTGTGAGCAGAAATTCAAAATCTCACTTATCCTCTAGTCACTTTGGTCACAGCTGTGCCATCGAGCCTGTGACATAGCACTCAGATATTCAGTGGGCCTCACACAATCCAAAAGTGTCCAGTGTCCACAAGTGTCTGCAGAAATTCAAAATCTCACTTATCCTCTAGTCACTTTGGTCACAGCTGTGCCATCAAGCCTGTGACATAGCGCTCAGATATTCAGTGGGCCTCACACAATCCAAAAGTGTCCAGTGCCCACAAGTGTCTGCAGAAATTCAAAATCTCACTTATCCTCTAGTCACTTTGGTCACAGCTGTGCCATCAAGCCTGTGACATAGCGCTCAGATATTCAGTGGGCCTCACACAATCCAAAAGTGTCCAGTGTCCACAAGTGTCTGCAGAAATTCAAAATCTCACTTATCCTCTAGTCACTTTGGTCACAGCTGTGCCATCGAGCCTGTGACATAGCGCTCAGATATTCAGTGGGCCTCACACAATCCAAAAGTGTCCAGTGTCCACAAGTGTCTGCAGAAATTCAAAATCTCACTTATCCTCTAGTCAATTTGGTCACAGCTGTGCCATCGAGCCTGTGACATAGCGTTCAGATATTCAGTGGGCCTCACACAATCCAAAAGTGTCCAGTGTCCACTAGTGTGAGCAGAAATTCAAAATCTCCCCTGTCCTATAGACACCTTGTACCTTGTTTTACATTACTATATAGTTTGTTGGATTTTGTCTACATTTCTACCAAAAATGAGGAAGGCTGGTGGAAGAGGCCGTGGAATTGGGCGGGGGTTGGCAGCTGGTAATGATGGTGTTGGTGGTGGATCTGATGGTAGTGGCAAGAGCAAAATAGGACCAAATGCAGGAGGTGTTGAGCCTGCGTCATCGTCTGGCTCCATAAGGCTTCGAAGGCTTAGTTTTCTAGGAGTTGGCAAACCGCTTTTAAAGCCAGAGCATCAGGAAAAAGTTTTGTCTTACATTGCTGACTCAGCCTCCAGCTCTATCGCCTCCTCTTCTTCAGTTGTAAAAAGTAAAAGCACTGAGTCGTCATTGGAGGCTCATGTTCATGAACCACACCTTTCCTTGTGTCCTTCACCCCAACCAAGATTGAAGGATGACGCAGGCCATACTACTGATTACTCCATGGAGCTGTTTTCACATACCATGCCTGGATTATCAAGTCAAATGGTGAATTACCCAGGCCAAGATGAATCTGACATGGAGTGCACTGATGCACAGCCGCTGATGGATGATTCTGCTGGTACATTCACTCAGAGCACTACATTGTCCTCGCAGTGTACAGAGCCAGATTCTGACCCTGATGAGACTCAGGTGCCCCTTCCCGCACACTATACCACCATACACGGTGACACAGAGGAAGGTGCACATGACATTGAAGAGGAGGTGATGGATGACCCAGTTGTTGACCCAGATTGGCATCCATTGGGGGAAGAGGGTGCTGCTTCCAATAGCTCAGATGAGGAGCATCCGCAGCAGACATCGACATCGCAACAGCTGTTATCTGGCAGGCCCGGAGCACTCCAAAGACAGGTTCCAAAAATCAAAAGAGTTGCTGGACAGCTTGTCCAGAGGGTCAAAAGATCACAGCGTGCTAGGCCGCAAAATGTCTGCCAAAGTAGGAAGAGTGCAGTGTGGCACTTTTTTGAACAAAATCCTCATGATCAGGCCAAGGTTATCTGTAAGAAGTGCGCAAAGACCTTTAGCCGAGGGAAAAATCTGAAAAATTTGAATACCAGTTGCATGCTTAGACATTTAAACACCATGCACTTGCAAGCGTGGACACAACACCAAACCTCAAGTGCCACATGTGCAACTGATCACAACGAAGGTAGTCAGCAACGCTACATTGTTTCCCCCACTGTAAGCCCACCGGTTAGCACAGCAGCAAATGTTGAGGTGTCATTGCAAGGCCACAGCAGTCAGGGAATCCCACTGTTATATCAACGAAAGACTGATTCTAGGCCATCAGAAAGAACACCAACTCCATCACCATCATCAACCCTCTCTCAGTCCGCCCTGTCCACCGCTACTTCCACCATATGCAGCTCTCAAGTCCAGCTCACCCTCCCAGACACTATGAGTAGGTCAAGAAAGTACTCAGTCTCTCATCCGCGTACACTGGGTTTGAACGCCCACATTGCCAAACTAATCTCATTTGAGATGATGCCCTTTCGGTTGGTGGAAAGCGCAGCTTTCCGCGAACTCATGGCCTATGCAGTACCACGCTATGACCTACCCAGTCGCCACTTCTTCTCTCGCAAAGCCATCCCAGCCCTCCACCATCATGTGAAAGACCGCATTGTCCATGCACTCAAGCAGTCAGTGAGCGGAAAGGTGCACCTCACAACTGATGCATGGTCCAGTCGGCATGGCCAGGGCCGTTACGTGTCCATCACTGCGCACTGGGTTAATGTGGTGGATGCAGGGTCCACAGGGGACAGCGGTGGTGGGACAGTGCTGCCTAGCCCACGGTATAGGAAACAGTTGGCTGTAGGCGTTCGACCCTCCTCCTCCTCCTCCTCCTCCAGAAGCGAAAGCTCGTCCACAGAGCGCAGTCGTACGAGCACTCCATCTGCAGCTGCCACTGTTGCACACGAGGTGTCCCCCTATCGAGCAGCTAGTGGAAAGCGTCAGCAGGCTGTGTTGCAGATGATGTGTTTGGGCGACAGACACACCGCCGAGGTGCTGGCCGAGTACTTGAAGCGACAAACTGAGTCATGGCTGGGCAGTGTACATCTTGAGGCAGGCAAGGTAGATAGTGATAACGGCCGTAATTTTGTGGCAGCCATAGCCCTTTCAAAACTCAGCCACATACCTTGCTTGGCTCACACCTTGAACCTGGTGGAGCAATGCTTCCTCAAAAATTATCCGGAGTTAACAGCCTTGCTTCAGAAGGTGCGAAGACTGTGCGCGCACATCCGCCGGTCGCCTGTACTCTCCGTTCGTATGCAGAAGCTGCAGCGATTGCTCCACCTTCCCAACCACCGCCTCATTATCGACATTGCAACAAGGAGGAACTCCACCCTGCACATGGTGGAACGGCTGTGCGAGCAGAGGCAGGCCATAATGCATTTGTGGGAGGATACATGGCCAGGCACTTTGAGAGCAGACATGGAGTTGACAGGTGTGCAGTGGTCGAAGCTGAAAGACCTCTGTAAAGTCCTTCAGTGTTTTGAGGCATGCACACGGCTGGTAAGCGCAGACGACGCCATCCTAAGCATGAGCATCCCACTTATGCGTCTGCTCATGCAAACTTTGACGCACCTTAAGGAGCAGGCTTCTGCAGCCAATGTTGATGAGGAGGAAGAGGAGGAGGGAATCCTTGATGACATTCAGCCATTGTCTGCTCAGGGACCTCTCCTGGACGAGGTGGAGGAAGAAGAGGAGGAGGAGGATGATGGGGATGATTACTTAGGGGAGGAGGATGCATCTCGTGGGGCAAGTGAAAATGTTGGCGTGGCAAGGTCTGGTACAGGGTTTGTGCGTGACTGGAGGGATGTGGATTTGCCAGAAAGTGCTCCTCCAACCAGCACTCGCAGTGCATCATTGACACCGGGAACATTGGCCCACATGTCAGATTATGCCTTGCAGATCCTAAAAAGGGACCCCCGCATTGCCAAAATGATGAACGGTGATGACTACTGGTTGGCCAGCATCCTGGATCCACGCTATAGAGGCAAATTACAAAACATCATGCCACAGGAGAACCTTGACCTAATATTGGCTAATAAACAAGCAACTCTGGTAAATCGGTTGCTTGAGGCATTCCCAGCACACAGCAGCGGTGATGGTTCTCACACGAGCCATACGGGCCGGGGGCAGCTTGGCAGAGGTGTTCGTGGTGCACACAGCAGAAGTGGCGTTGGAGACAGGGGTTTCATGACAATGTTGTGGACTGATTTTTCAAGTACCGCTCACACAACTGGTAATACTGCATCGATGGAAAGTGACAGGAGACAGCAGTTGTCAACTATGGTTACAAACTACTTTTCCTCCCATATCGATGTTCTCCCACACAGGTCATTCCCCTTTGACTATTGGGCCGCTAAACTGGACACCTGGCCTGAATTGGCACAATATGCCTTACAGGAGCTCGCTTGCCCAGCTGCAAGTGTGCTATCGGAAAGAGTCTTCAGTGAAGCTGGATCAATCCTGACAGAAAAAAGGACCCGTCTGTCAACCCAAAATGTGGATGATCTAACCTTCATTAAAATGAACCACGCATGGGTTTCCAAGGATTTTGTCCCACCTTCCCCTGATGACACATAGGGTGACAGAAAAATGGCTTGCTTTGGTCCACCTCTTCCTGGGACTTGACCTATTTCACCTTTTGCATCAGCTGAATGTCCAACATCAACATATGCCACTTTCTAAAACTCCCTAACTGTGCTGCCTCCCCCCCCATGGCCAGGGTCACCACCTAGCGCACGACACCGTGCGAGTGCCGTTGCCCTGGACAGGTGGGTAGGCCGATTCTTGGGCGCGGGCGCGGGCACTGGCACAGGGTCCCTCATAGTGCAATCAAGTGTCTCTGATGGTGGTGGTGCACACCCGCCGTCAGACACACCGCCGTACTATGAGGGGCCCAGTGCCAGTACCGATGCCCACGAGTGGGCCCCCTTGCTTGGGCAGGGCCCCAGCATTTGCAATCTTTACCTCTCCCTGCTCCTCCGCTGTGTAGTCTGGGCCATCAAATCCATACTGTGCCTGACACCGTTTGAGCCTGCCTCCTGATGTATAGACATATATTTTGAATGTGTACGCTATCCATACATGTTATCTGGGGATACTGTACCCTTTCTAACCTTTGTGCAATCACGTGCAATCCATACTGGGCCTAACACTGTCTGAGCCTGCCTCCTGATGTATTGACATATATTTTGAATGTGTACACTTTCCATACATGTTATCTGGGGATACGGTACCCTTTCTCACCTTTGTGCAATCACGTGCAATCCATACTGGGCCTAACACCGTCTGAGCCTGCCTCCTGATGTATAGACATATATTTTGAATGTGTATGCTATCCATACATGTTATCTGGGGATACGGTACCCTTTCTAACCTTTGTGCAATCACGTGCAATCCATACTGGGCCTAACACCGTCTGAGCCTGCCTCCTGATGTATAGACATATATTTTGAATGTGTACACTATCCATACATGTTATCTGGGGATACGGTACCCTTTCTCACCTTTGTGCAATCACGTGCAATCCATACTGGGCCTAACACCGTCTGAGCCTGCCTCCTGATGTATAGACATATATTTTGAATGTGTACGCTATCCATACATGTTATCTGGGGATACGATACCCTTTCTAACCTTTGTGCAATCACGTGCAATCCATACTGGGCCTAACACCGTCTGAGCCTGCCTCCTGATGTATAGACATACTGTATATTTTGAATGTGTACGCTATCCATACATGTTATCTGGGGATACGGTACCCTTTCTAACCTTTGTGCAATCACGTGCAATCCATACTGGGCCTAACACCGTCTGAGCCTGCCTCCTGATGTATAGACATATATTTTGAATGTGTACACTATCCATACATGTTATCTGGGGATACGGTACCCTTTCTAACCTTTGTGCAATCACGTGCAATCCATACTGGGCCTAACACCGTCTGAGCCTGCCTCCTGATGTATAGACATATATTTTGAATGTGTACGCTATCCATACATGTTATCTGGGGATACGGTACCCTTTCTAACCTTTGTTCAATCACGTGCAATCCATACTGGGCCTAACACCGTCTGAGCCTGCCTCCTGATGTATAGACATATATTTTGAATGTGTACACTATCCATACATGTTATCTGGGGATACGGTACCCTTTCTCACCTTTGTGCAATCACGTGCAATCCATACTGGGCCTAACACCGTCTGAGCCTGCCTCCTGATGTATAGACATATATTTTCAATGTGTACGCTATCCATACATGTTATCTGGGGATACGGTACCCTTTCTAACCTTTGTGCAATCACGTGCAATCCATACTGGGCCTAACACCATCTGAGCCTGCCTCCTGATGTATAGACATATATTTTGAATGTGTACACTATCCATACATGTTATCTGGGGATACGGTACCCTTTCTCACCTTTGTGCAATCACGTGCAATCCATACTGGGCCTAACACCATCTGAGCCTGCCTCCTGATGTATAGACATATATTTTGAATGTGTACGCTATCCATACATGTTATCTGGGGATACGGTACCCTTTCTAACCTTTGTGCAATCACGTGCAATCCATACTGGGCCTAACACCATCTGAGCCTGCCTCCTGATGTATAGACATATATTTTGAATGTGTACGCTATCCATACATGTTATCTGGGGATATGGTACCCTTTCTAACCTTTGTGCAATCACGTGCAATCCATACTGGGCCTAACACCGTCTGAGCCTGCCTCCTGATGTATAGACATATATTTTGAATGTGTACACTATCCATACATGTTATCTGAGGATACGGTACCCTTTCTCACCTTTGTGCAATCACGTGCAATCCATACTGGGCCTAACACCGTCTAAGCCTGCCTCCTGATGTATAGACATATATTTTGAATGTGTACGCTATCCATACATGTTATCTGGGGATACGGTACCCTTTCTAACCTTTGTGCAATCACGTGCAATCCATACTGGGCCTAACACCGTCTGAGCCTGCCTCCTGATGTATAGACATATATTTTGAATGTGTACGCTATCCATACATGTTATCTGGGGATACGGTACCCTTTCTAACCTTTGTGCAATCACGTGCAATCCATACTGGGCCTAACACCGTCTGAGCCTGCCTCCTGATGTATAGACATATATTTTGAATGTGTACACTATCCATACATGTTATCTGGGGATACGGTACCCTTTCTCACCTTTGTGCAATCACGTGCAATCCATACTGGGCCTAACACCGTCTGAGCCTGCCTCCTGATGTATAGACATATATTTTGAATGTGTACACTATCCATACATGTTATCTGGGGATACGGTACCCTTTCTAACCTTTGTGCAATCACGTGCAATCCATACTGGGCCTAACACCGTCTGAGCCTGCCTCCTGATGTATAGACATATATTTTGAATGTGTACGCTATCCATACATGTTATCTGGGGATATGGTACCCTTTCTAACCTTTGTGCAATCACGTGCAATCCATACTGGGCCTAACACCGTCTGAGCCTGCCTCCTGATGTATACAAATATATTTTGAATGTGTACGCTATCCATACATGTTATCTGGGGATACGGTACCCTTTCTAACCTTTGTGCAATCACGTGCAATCCATACTGGGCCTAACACCGTCTGAGCCTGCCTCCTGATGTATAGACATATATTTTGAATGTGTACGCTATCCATACATGTTATCTGGGGATACGGTACCCTTCTAACCTTTGTGCAATCACGTGCAATCCATACTGGGCCTAACACCGTCTGAGCCTGCCTCCTGATGTATAGACATATATTTTGAATGTGTACGCTATCCATACATGTTATCTGGGGATACGATACCCTTTCTAACCTTTGTGCAATCAGGTGCAATCCATACTGGGCCTAACACCATCTGAGCCTGCCTCCTGATGTATAGACATATATTTTGAATGTGTACGCTATCCATACATGTTATCTGGGGATACGGTACCCTTTCTAACCTTTGTGCAATCACGTGCAATCCATACTGGGCCTAACACCGTCTGAGCCTGCCTCCTGATGTATAGACATATATTTTGAATGTGTACGCTATCCATACATGGGGATACGGTACCCTTTCTCACCTTTGTGCAATCACGTGTAATCCATACTGGGCGTGAGAACGGCTGGCGAGCTGTTAAGCAAGCTATAGCACCTGTGGTTTGCATACGTAAGTTTTTCATTTTTTCAGGAATGACGGTTAGGCCTAATTCCGGAACTGCGGTTGACCTGCACTTACTGGGAAATCATTGTTCGCGGGTAATAATTGTAATCAGTGATCCCCATCACTAACGTTGTTCAGCGGGTTATCTGCACATGTAAGCGACAAACGCTGGCCTTTTCAGTGTAGCGCACATGCAGCCACGGACATGTAAGGGCATGACACACCAGTTATTGGCCAATCTCATGTGCCAGAGCCTCACGTGTCCCTCTACTAAGCCGGACTCGGACCGCGGGGCATGACGGAGTCTCGTTCGTTAACGGAATTAAGCTTGCAATGTGTGCATCTGTTCTGTAGCTGGCATGGTTGAGGTTTCCCAGGTGGAGTCGAATTTAACCGTAGGCTCCACTCCTGGTGGTGCCCTTCTGGACATTCCTTTAAGGTTCAGCTTTGCAACCATACTGCCCACGTAAAACAAACACTTTGCCTTCACGAACGCTGTTTGGAGGGTCATGACTCGTGGGAATAACGCCGCCCAATCAGTTAACCTGCTAGAGAGATCGTTCGTTGCTCCCAAGCATGACATCACACTCCCTAGGAAGAAGGTAATGCCACTGTGGCGACCGTACTCCTGGGGGCGACACAAGTGCACTGATGCCCAGCCACTGCTCGATGAATCTGCTGGTACATTGACCCAGACCACTACATTCCCCTCGCACGCTACACGGCCTGAATCTGACCCTGATGAAACTCAGGTTACCCTTCCCATATACAGTTCCATCTTACACGGTGACAAAGAGGAAGCTGCAGATGAAAGTGCAGGTTCGGCCCACCCGCCATCAGACACACCACCGTACTATCAGGGGCCCTGTGCCAGTGCCATCGCCAACGAGTGGGCCCCCCCTGCTTGCTCAGGATCACAGCACTTGCAAAGTTGAAATACTGTGCAGTGAGATGGAAGATGGGGACGACGAGGAGTCCAGACAAGTACAGGGATTCCCTAGCGAGGAGACTTATTTGATTGTTTTCAATGTTGGGACAGCAATTTTTGGGGAGCACTATACTCTGGAGAATGATAGGTGGGGCCCACCATACACTGGAACATTCCAAAGGTGGACATCAGACACTGGAGCAGCATTTACAGGGCCCATTATACACTAGAGCATTAGAAATGGGGCCCATTATGTTTGGAGCATTATTTGGGCCCATAAGACAGTGGAGCTTCATCCATGGGGACCAACATATACTGTAGCATTATGTGGAGCTCATCATATACTGTTTCAAACATTATATGGGACCAATGATTCTGTATGGAGAAATAGATGGGCCTTGTCATGAGATGTAAAAAGTGAAGTATTTTTCATTGTACTATACCGCTATTTCTCTGCCGTATCGGAGCATGATGAGTTGTGGTATGTGTTAAAGGGGCGCTCTTTCGCCCAGGGCACATGAAAACCTGGAGCCAGCCCTCCCCCCCACAACTGTAGCCAAATAACCCCCATTTTTCAGTGCGTAACTTGTATTATGAAGTTAATTAAGGTTGACAAGCTTAAGTAAGAAGAATTGATGCTTTTGGCATTCAAATGGGCACTGTTGGTGTGTTTCCTGTCCTCCTCTCACTGCCGACTTTTATTCCCCATTGACTTACATTGGGTTTCGTGTTTCGGTACGACCCCGACTTTTCCCTATAATCGGACGATCTTGCTCGACCCGACTTTTGGAAAAGTCGGGTTTCACGAAATGAAACGCGACCCTAAAAAACCAAAAGTCGCTCAACTCTAGTCCTGAGGATGAATCCTTCATTGTAAATAAACAACAGCAAACAGCCTGACAAGGCACAGAAATGTTTGAGCTGAAATTGCTTATTTAATGAATTGCATATTGGCATAGTCATTTCCCCAAACGTCAGTGTGCAGAGGGTTTGCTAGTTTCACACTACATATTTATTGGGTATGAACACTTGACTCTTTGCTGTTGCGCATGTACTTGGTTCTCTAGACAATGTGCAATTCTTTACATGTAATTGAAGTAGATTTTTTTTCCATTTTTTTGATGTATGTATTGTGCTCCTTACAACCTGAACCCTAGCCACCCTTTACATTCTCATTAGTGTTTGTTTTATGGAACTGTTATGATATTGTATCGAATAAAATTACAATTTTACCATGATATTAGTATACAGTGTCTGTTTTTGAGTGTACAGATTCTCCAGTTAATAAAACTACATAAAAAGTTAATTAATAAGAAAAGTTTGTGATTGGGTAATGAAAAAGATGTAAAGCAAATGCTACAAATAAAAATATCCTTTTATTTTCAGGTCTACAGGACAACCCTTGGTTATGTGATTGCAGCCTGTATGAAATGGTTCATTTTCTCAACTTCCCATCTCCATCAGTAGCTTTCATAGAGCCTCGCCTAAAGTGCTATTCACCACGCAGCCTTGCTGGAGTACCATTCAATCAAGTGGAGTTGAGGAAATGTCAGAGTCCTGTAATTCAAACTTCTGTGGCAAAGCTCAAGACAATGATTGGCAGCACAGTCTTACTACGATGTGGCACCATAGGTATCCCAATCCCAGAACTGAGCTGGAGAAGAGCTGATGGGAATCAAATTAATGGAACAGGTAAGAACCTTTAACAACTGCCTTTTCTTCTTTTTATGATGCTCATGATTTCCAATACACACATAAATATTATTTCAAAATACTTCTACATCTGCATTGATCTAAGTGATCAATTAAAAGTGAATACACTATTAGCAAAATAATAAAGCCTTTTAATAAAAGCTCAGAAAATCCACTACCTAGATAAAAGATAAAAGTCAAATACGTAGCCGTGTTGCTCGTTCTGTTAGTTGTGGTGGTATTGGTGGCATTCTATGGCATGACAAATCTAGAATTGTGAGTCAGACAGGATGGATGGACCTCGGGGCATTTTCCACACTGAGTAAACTTTCAGCTGAGTGAGGGATGTTGATGACAATAATAATGAGTATAGTGACAGGTGAAAGTTTTGGTATCCTGATTAAAATTACCGTTATGGTGAACAAATAATCAAGTTAAAGATGAAATTATCTCTAAAAGGCCAGAAGTTAAAGATGATACATTGCCTTTGTTTTTTCCACGCTATATATACTATATATATATATATATATATATATATATATATATATATTTGTATCTTACTTATAGACCACAATTCCGACCCCTTTCCGACATCAGGTGTAATAGTACGCTGTTGTCGGACTCCCTCACTTTGAAGTGGGCTCCGGCGCTGAGCCCACATCTTTCCTGGCTCAGCCAGTTCATTTGCATGATAGCCAGAGATCTCCTGGAAACCTCTATGGTTGTCAGTGCCAGCTTGCTGTGAGCGCCACCCAGTGGTCGGTGCTCATAGCAAGTGAGCAATTATGCTATAGAGAGGTGATCTGATCATCGCCTCTACAGTGGGGAAAAAAAGTATTTAGTCAGTCAGCAATAGTGCAAGTTCCACCACTTAAAAAGATGAGAGGCGTCTGTAATTTACATCATAGGTAGACCTCAACTATGGGAGACAAACTGAGAAAAAAAAATCCAGAAAATCACATTGTCTGTTTTTTTTCCATTTTATTTGCATATTATGGTGGAAAATAAGTATTTGGTCAGAAACAAGCAATCAAGATTTCTGGCTCTCACAGACCTGTAACTTCTTCTTTAAGAGTCTCCTCTTTCCTCCACTCATTACCTGTAGTAATGGCACCTGTTTAAACTTGTTATCAGTATAAAAAGACACCTGTGCACACCCTCAAACAGTCTGACTCCAAACTCCACTATGGTGAAGACCAAAGAGCTGTCAAAGGACACCAGAAACAAAGTTGTAGCCCTGCACCAGGCTGGGAAGACTGAATCTGCAATAGTCAACCAGTTTGGAGTGAAGAAATCAACTGTGGGAGCAATAATTAGAAAATGGAAGACATACAAGACCACTGATAATCTCCCTCGATCTGGTGCTCCACGCAAAATCCCACCCCGTGGGGTCAGAATGATCACAAGAACGGTGAGCAAAAATCCCAGAACCACGCGGGGGGACCTAGTGAATGAACTGCAGAGAGCTGGGACCAATGTAACAAGGCCTACCATAAGTAACACACTACGCCACCATGGACTCAGATCCTGCAGTGCCAGACGTGTCCCACTGCTTAAGCCTGTACATGTCCGGGCCCGTCTGAAGTTTGCTAGAGAGCATTTGGATGATCCAGAGGAGTTTTGGGAGAATGTCCTATGGTCTGATGAAACCAAACTGGAACTGTTTGGTAGAAGCACAACTTGTCGTGTTTGGAGGAAAAAGAATACTGAGTTGCATCCATCAAACACCATACCTACTGTAAAGCATGGTGGTGGAAACATCATGCTTTGGGGCTGTTTCTCTGCAAAGGGGCCAGGACGACTGATCCGGGTACATGAAAGAATGAATGGGGCCATGTATCGTGAGATTTTGAGTGCAAACCTCCTTCCATCAGCAAGGGCATTGAAGATGAAACGTGGCTGGGTCTTTCAACATGACAATGATCCAAAGCACACCGCCAGGGCAACAAAGGAGTGGCTTCGTAAGAAGCATTTCAAGGTCCTGGAGTGGCCTAGCCAGTCTCCAGATCTCAACCCTATAGAAAACCTTTGGAGGGAGTTGAAAGTCCGTGTTGCCAAGCGAAAAGCCAAAAACATCACTGCTCTAGAGGAGATCTGCATGGAGGAAAGGGCCATCATACCAACAACAGTGTGTGGCAACCTTGTGAAGATTTACAGAAAACGTTTGACCTCTGTCATTGCCAACAAAGGATATATCACAAAGTATTGAGATGAAATTTTGTTTCTGACCAAATACTTATTTTCCACCATAATATGCAAATAAAATGAAAAAAAAACAGACAATGTGATTTTCTGGATTTTTTTTTCTCAGTTTGTCTCCCATAGTTGAGGTCTACCTATGATGTAAATTACAGACGCCTCTCATCTTTTTAAGTGGTGGAACTTGCACTATTGCTGACTGACTAAATACTTTTTTTACCCACTGTATGCAGCAGAGCCGATCGGGTAGAGGCAGCTTATAGTATCCCATCGAGACTACTGAAGCATGCCAAAAGTAAAAAGAAATGTTTTTAAAAATATAAAAAAAAAATTAAAAATAAAAGTTCAAATCACCCCCTTTTCACCTCATTCAAAATAAAACAATAAAAAAATCAAACATAAACATATCTGGTATCGCCGCATTCAGAATCGCCCGATCTATCAATAAAAAAAAGGATTAACCTGATTACATCTCACCACCTGTGCACTCGACCCGATCCCATCCCACTTCATCCCAAACCTCACCACAGTCTTCATCCCAACCCTAACCCATCTCTTCAACCTATCACTAACAACTGGTGTTTTCCCCTCAAGCTTTAAACATGCCTCCATCACACCTATCCTCAAAAAGCCCTCTCTTGACCCATCCTCTGTATCTAGCTATCGCCCTATATCACTTCTCCCATACGCCTCCAAGCTACTGGAACAACACGTCTACCTTGAACTGTCCTCCCATCTCTCTTCTTGCTCCCTCTTCGACCGCTTACAATCTGGCTTCCGGTCACACCACTCCACTGAAACTGCCCTTACTAAGGTCACCAATGACCTCTTAACTGCCAAGAGCAAGCGACACTACTCTGTCCTCCTCCTCCTGGACCTGTCGGCTGCCTTTGATACAGTGGACCATTCCCTATTATTACAGACCCTCTCATCCCTCGGCATCACAGACTTGGCCCTCTCCTGGATCTCATCATACCTAACAGACCGGACATTCAGCGTCTCCCACTCACACACCACCTCCTCACCTCGCCCCCTATCTGTCGGAGTCCCACAAGGTTCAGTCCTAGGGCCCCTGCTGTTCTCTATTTACACCTTTGGCCTGGGACAGCTCATAGAATCTCATGGCTTTCAGTATCATCTTTATGCTGATGACACACAGATCTACATCTCTGGACCAGATATCACCTCCCTACTAACCAGAATCCCTCAATGTCTGTCCACTATTTCATCCTTCTTCTCCACTAGATATCTGAAACTCAACATGGACAAAACAGAATTCATCATCTTTCCCCCATCTCACGTGACCCCCCCTACGAACCTATCAATTACAGTAAATGACTGCCCACTCTCCCCAGTCCCACAAGCTCGCTGCCTCGGAGTAATCCTTGATGCTGATCTCTCCTTCAAACCACATATCCAAACCCTTTCCACTTCCTGCCGACTTCAACTCAAAAATATTTCACGCATCCGTTCATTCCTCACCCAAGAATCTGCAAAAACCCTAGTCCATGCCTTCATCATCTCTCGCCTTGACTACTGCAACCTCATGCTCTGCGGCCTCCCCTCAAACACTCTCGCACCCCTCCAATCTATTCTAAACTCTGCTGCCCGACTAATCCACCTGTCCCCCCGCTATTCCCCAGCTTCTCCCCTCTGTCAATCCCTTCACTGGCTCCCAATTGCCCAGAGACTCCATTACAAAACCCTAACCATGACATACAAAGCCATCCACAACTTGTCTCCTCCATACATCTGTGACCTCGTCTCCCGGTACTTTCCTGCACGCAACCTCCGATCCTCACAAGATCTCCTTCTCTACTCCCCTCTTATCTCCTCTTCCCACAATCGCATACAAGATTTCTCTCGCGCATCACCCCTACTCTGGAACTCTCTACCACAACATATCAGACTCTCACCTACCATCGAAACCTTCAAAAAGAGCCTGAAGACCCACCTCTTCCGACAAGCCTATAACCTGCAGTAACCACCGATCGACCAAACCGCTGCACGACCAGCTCTACCCTCGCCTACTGTATTATCACCCATCCCTTGAAGATTGTGAGCCCTCGCGGGCAGGGTCCTCTCTCCTCCTGTACCAGTTATGACTTGTATTGTTTAAGATTATTGTACTTGTTTTTATGTATACCCCCCTCACATGTAAAGCGCCATGGAATAAATGGCGCTATAACAATAAATAATAATAATAATAATAATAATTGCTAAATGGCATAGCAAGAAAAAAGTCAAAATGCCAGAATTATGTTTTTTTTGGTCGCAGTGACACTGCATTAAAATGCAATAATGTGCGATCAAAAGATAGCATCTGCACCAAAATGGTATCAATAAAAACATCAGCTCAGCATGCAAAAAATAAGCTCTCACCCAGCCCCAGATCACGAACAATGGAGACGCTACAGGTATCGGAAATGGCACAAATTTTTTTTAACAAACTTTTTTCACCACTTAGATAAAAAAGAACCTAGAACAATCTATACATGTTTGATGTCCATGAACTCATAATGATCTGGAGAATCATAATGGCAGGTCAGTTTTAGCATTTAGTGAACCTAGTAAAAAAGCCAAACAAAAAAGAAGTGCGGGATTGCACTTTTTTTGCAATTTCACCTCACTTGGAATTTTTTTTACCGCTTTCTAGTACAAGACATGGTAAAACCAATGGTGTCGTTCAAAAGTACAACTCGTCCTGCAAAAAACAAGCTCTCACATGGCCATATTGATGGAAAAATAAAAAAAGTTATGGCTCTGAGAAGAAGTGGAGCAAAAAACAAAAATGCAAAAAAAGCTCCGGGGGTTAATGGGTTAAAAACTACAAAAAAGGAAAATGGCCAAAGCAAAAGTTTGGGCATCCTGCATGGTTAGTACATGGCAGCAATTTTTGAAATTATCACAACTTGTAAATGCTTTTTGTAGCAATCCAAGAGTCTTTCAATTCTTGTTTGAGGGAATTTCATCAAAATTTTCTTGTAAAATTCTTCCAGGTGTGTGTTTCCTGGGTCATCTTGCATGCACTGCTATTTTGAACTCTAGCTACAGATTTTCAATGATATTCAGATCAGAGAACTGTGAGGGAATTGTAAAACTTTCAGCTTGCACCTTTTGATGTCATCTATTGTGGATTATTTTGCCGTGTGTTTAGGATCATTAACAATTTGTAGAAGCATCAGCTTTTCAACTAAAGCTTTTTACAGATAGTGTTATGTTTGCATCAAGAATATGTTGAAATTTCATTAAATCCATTATTCCCTCTACCCATGAAATGTTTCCATGCTATTGATTGCCACACAACCCCAAAGCATGATTGATCCACCCCCATGCTTAATGGTTGTCGAGATGTTCTTTTCATGAAAATTCATGAAATTCTATACCCTTTTTTTTCCACACATTCCCTTGATCACTGTGGCCAAAGAGTTCTATTATAACCTCATTGGTCAACAGGACTTGATTTCAAAATGCAACACACTTGTTTAGATGTTCTTTTGCATACTTCTGACCCTGAATTTTATGATGAGATCTCAGGAGAGGTTTTCATTTGATGACTTTCATGGAGGTCATATTTGTGCAGATGTCTTTGAACATTAGAACAATGTGCCACAATCTGCTAAATCTGTATAAAGGTCAAGTAAAGCAGAAGTTCTAATTTGTCTCCCTAGCAATCCAAGAGCAGCTCTCACTGAAAATTTGCTTGGTCTTCCAGACCTTATCTTGACCTCAACTGTTCCAATTACCTGCCATTTCTTAACAGGGTTTTCCCACTAACTAAGGTTGATTTTAATCAATAGATCTTGGAAAAATAACTTTCACAATTGGATTTGTTCAAATAAAATATTCGTGTGCTGAGATAATCTTATAAATGTGCCCCTGCTGTGTACTGTGTAATGGCTGTGTCTCACTGTACAAGAAAATGGTTTGATCACACCACATCTCCTGGGCAGGGGAGGAAGCAAAAGAGTATACAGACATTATAGCAGGGGATCACAGCTGATTATTTTTGTGAAGTAAAACATTTTCCTGCTCGTTTTTAAACAATGGTTTACTTCAAATAAAGAATCATTTTGATCCCATGCTGTAATACTGTATACTTTTTTTCTCCTGACCCTGCCCAGGTCCTGTGGTATGATCGTACCATGTTCCTGTACGGTCAGACACAGCCATTACACAGTACACAGCAGGCGCACATTTGTAAGATTATCTCAGAGCAAGAACATTTTATTTAAGCAAATTCAATTGTGGAATGTATTATTTTTCTGAGATCTATTGATTAAAATTAACTTTTGTTTGTGGGAAAACCCATTTAATTACATTTTGAACTGAAGAAAGGGCAACTTGAAAACGCTTTGCTATCTTCTTATAGCCTTCCCCTGCTTTGCGAGCCTTCATCATTTTCATTTTCAGAGTCCTAGGCAGCTGCTTAAAATAACCCATGGCTGCTGTTTTTGGCACAAGGTTAGAGGAGTTTGTGTTTTTATGAAACTGGGAAATTTGCATCACTTGGTCTTTCCGATTGATGATAGTGGACAATCCATAATCCTAACAGGCTAATTAAGGTCCAAAACCTTGGTCAAACTTATCTGAGCACACAAATCTCCAAGAGTCTCCAAACATTTGCATCAGTCCATTTTCCTGTTTGTAATTTTTATAATGTAAAACATTATAATATTTTTGGGGGCTCAAATACAAAGGATGTGTTTTATCTTTAATTTTAGGCCTTTTAAAGATCATGTCATCTTCAACTTGCTTAGCTATACACAATAACAGTAATTTTGACCAGGGGTGCCCAAACTTTTACATTCCACTGTATGTGGTGTACAGAACATGTTAAACAGATCAGGGTCCTGAGGAGATTTTGTCATCAAAGAACGAGTGTGGAATGAGGCAATATGAGCAAGGCTCAAGTTGTCATCGTGCCCTTTCTCCTTTTGTTTGCATTTGTGGTAATCAGGCCATATCCTCAAGTGTATACATGGTCAGTTACATCATAATCCACAATTACTGTTTGTTATACTCTGTTACATAAGCAAATATTTACCTCTGATTGTATAAAATAGGATGATATTCCTAATTATTTACCTGTGTGCCAACTCAATCCCTATTTGGTCAACGTACTGGTGATGCAGTCGTTGCTGCAGTCGTTGCTGAACTACTTAGTGAACTTCTCTGCCTTTTGAGAAATTATGCCATGTGCTTAACCTTACTTGAAGATATGTAAGGAGGTGACAGGGTCTGTCAGGTCTCTTTCCCCCTGTGGATACTGTACATCTGTCTTACGTGCGGCACCTGTCGTTTGCTAATGTTAGTGTAATGTGCTGTACTGTTTGTGTACTGTATTGTGATGTATTTAATATGTGTAGAAGTAGGGATAGTATAGAAGTTACTATAGGAAAATAGTGGGGTTAGATTGATGGGGCACATTAAATAGAGGGAATAGGATTACTAGTTTAGGATTAGTTAGCATAGGGGTTTTCCTGTTGGGAGGGGCTACAGAGCAGGGCAACACAGAGCAGTGAGATATAGGATGGCACTTCCTGCTTACGTCTGAGTGCAGTCAGGATGGAGCAGTGAACAGTGAGAAAGGACAGTTTGCCAGCCATGGGGCTAAAGCTGCTATGGCAGGAAAGGGCCTCAGGCTGAGGAACGTGCAGGCAGTCACCGGCTAGAACAGAGACAAACGCGAAGAGGATCCAGGGTCTACGACTGGGGCAGGTGAAACTGAGCTGGCAAACCTGGCACCTTTTCCTATTGAAGTCGGACCTGGGAATGGTAGGAAGCTGGTGGGCCTGGAGCATGAACGGGACAGGGATTGTCCTGAAGCTGGACAGGGATTGTCTAGGAGTGGGACAGATATTGTACCAAAACAAGGCATGGATTGCCGGAAGGAGAAAGAGACTGCAAGAGAATCAGGGAATGCTAAGGAAATGACACTCTGTGTAGATGGTGCTGCATGTGTGATGGATACCCTATTGCTCAGAAAAAGTTAAACTGTTGGAAAAAGACATTGACTCTGAAGTGGTTTGGGAAGTTCATGGATGCAGAACCAGAGTGATTGCAGCCGAGAGGACTCTGGCAGTGAATGTGAGTGTTCTTCTGTGCTGCACAAGCTGCACATGAAGCAGGAAAGATATTATATTTCATATGTGGGGCGTCAGGGTGTGAGAACCGTACAGCCAGTTGCCACAACTACCAACCTGGCCACCTTCCAGATACACAGACTCCATAATTTCTCTCCTTTTCTGAGATAACACAAGCAGCAACTAATTACAGGGGAAGTATATGTCTTTCATGGCACACTGAGGTGTTTACACTTTCACAATTGGGCATTAGCTATGTTTCTTCCAACAGGTGGTGATTATGTGTGGAGGTTGACCTGACAGAGGCACTCAGATGAAAAAAATAGGGTGCCGTAATGAGAGTGACCATTAGAGGGCAGTGATGAGCTGACAAAGGGTGGTTATGTAGCTGTCAAGAGAGTGTTACATAACTGCCAGAGGTCAAGGTCACTCTCATCGGTCGGAGGTCCCTGTCAGGTGACAGTGGGCAGGGCTACCTGGGCTGAGAGTATAAATCCTGAGGTAAGCTTCTAGAAACTTCAGTCAGCCCAGGGAGCTCACTAGAGAGGAGAACCTTCTGTAGGAAGGAAAGTGGAATACCCCTACAGAGACTAACTGACAGTGGAGACGGTCACGGGGGGTGACCCTAAAAGACAGCGGTTGCAGACAGAGACAGCCTGTGAGTACCAGGTGTTCGGTGTACTTCAAAGAGTGAAACGCCGTGATGGATTGGCCTAGGGCAGCCACGGTGGAAAGAGCCATGAAGGACACCATGACGGTGACATTCAATAAATGAAGGTACTTGGCCCTGTGAACAAAGGAACTGTGTAACATTCTTGTCAAGAAGTGTGCTTGTCGTCAGAAGAGCGGCCAATAAATGCGGAGCCTGTTGAATATAACTCTTGTCTCTGTCTCGTGTCTGTCGACGCCAAGAGGTGGGTCACCCCCCAGTTCTGTGGGATCAGCATCACAGCACACCTTCCCCGCTTATCTGCACTATCATCAGAATCTCCTCAGCACCACCTTAATCGCCACCCTCAGCCGTCAGCCCCCCACCACTACAATTATCCACCTTCACCCACAACTTTTCCACATCCTCCTTAGTGAACATAATCATATCTCCATCAGCAACAGTGCTCAATGTTGCATCCGCTCCCCAAAGTGCTGTCAAACAGTATTACAACTGAAAATGGGTTCCAAAAGTTATACAGAGGACAAGTTACTCATCAGGATAAAGGGGCAAATCTCACGCTTTATGGCTCCTCATCAACTGTAATTAATAATAATAATAATTTTTATTTATATAGCGCCAACATATTCCTTCGGGCTTTACAGTTTAACAGTTTCAAAACACAAGTCATAAGTAACAACGTTAACAATACAATAATTAAAGCAAAATAAGACAACCCTGCTCGTGAGAGCTTACAATCTACAATGAGGTGGGGGAGATACAAAGTACAGGTGTGTATTTACAATGGAGTATTTACAATGATGGTCCAGCCATCTTGAGGGAGTGAGGGATGGATGGAGATAGTGAATGGGCTACAAATGCACACTTACACATAGAAGAACTGTGATTAGTGAACGTGATAGGCCGCTCTGAACAAATCTGTTTTGAGGGAACGCCTGAAACTATGAAAATTGTGGATAGTCCTAATTTCTTGGGGTAGAGCATTCCAGAGGGTTGGCGCAGTGCGGGAGAAGTCTTGGAGTCGGGAGTGGGAGGTACAGATTAGTGCAGAGGTTAGTCGATAGTCGTTTGCAGAGCGCAGCGGTCGGTTAGGCCGATAGACAGAAATGAGGGAGGAGATGTAGGGGGGTGCTGCACTGTGGAGAGCAGAATTGTCACTAGCAACAACATTTATAGCTGCTTTGCAATTGTGAAAAGTAACTCAAGTTCTCTGTCTGGCGCACAACTGAATTTAGGCAAAATGTATTAGAGAAATATAACCGTTTTAAAAAAGTAGTTGGCATGACCAGGGAAATATTTAGGAATTTAAATCATTCTTAAAGGGAACCTGTCAGTAGGATTGTGCACAGTAACTTACAGACAGTGTCAGGTCGGCGCCGTTATACTGATTAAAATGATACCTGGTTGATGAAATCCGAATTGTGGTTGTTTTTTCATCTTTATTTTCAGTTTTGATTTAATGATATTGTAGGAAAAAAGTGCGTCTTATAGTCCGAAAAATATGGTACTTTTAGGAAAGCTTGTTAAGAATCTGTAGTTTCTTAATTTATCAAACAACAAATTTTGCTATGTTGCTGCACCCCAAACAGGACTTTAATTAGAAAAAGATATCGCTGGACAAAAATATTTATAAAAAAATAAAACTTTAGTGCTATTATATTTAAGTAAAATGCATATAGTTAATAATATATAGTGGTAAAGACCATAGCATAGTCAAATCAAGAAAATAAGTGGCTATATGACTCATAAATAATACTACTAAGTAAAGTAAACATTGCAGTAAAAGCATGAAAGAGTCTATACACAGTGTTAAAGACTCAAAATGTATGTAGACGAAGGTAAATCACAGATATACAGTATGTATTATTCAAGATTAGTTTAAGGGTACCGTTTCACTAAGCGATGCACCAGCGATCCCGACAACGATATGGATCGCTGGTGCATCTCTAATTGGTCACTAGTGAGCTGCCACACAGAAAAAATATCAACAGAGTCAAGGGAGACCTTAGAATGTTATACGTGTGATTTCTGGTCAGTTGGAGGCTTTGCAGTATTGCAATCCAAATTGAACTTCTAGGAAAAATTTGATAAAGCTGGCAAATCTGAAGTTCAAAAGATTTATTCATCCTTACTACTAACTTTTAGTTTTTTATTTTCATCCCCTTTAAGTCATATAACCTCAAGGAAAATTCCAGGCATTTTCTAAATACCGTAAGTAAAATTTATTAAAACAAGTTTGAAGAAGATAAAATTCATGGATATTCTACACTAAAATAGTTAATAAAACTGAAATGTATCCCAAAATTTTCTAAAAGACATTAACCAACCTACAATAATGCAACATTTCTCTAAATTAGGATTTTTTTTTAACTTTAGCTACAATATTTAAAATGATATATAGAACATTGTCAGAATTGGTCACTGTTAGGCTATGTGCCCATGATCTGGAACTAGCAGCAATTTGGATGCAATGTATGGTCACTGCGCCCAAAGTGCTGCCTTCTATTGAACACAGGTAGATCCGCATGAGTTCACTGAACCATGTGGATTTACCGCATTTCATACATTTCTGTTGATGCAATTTCTGTTGTGGAGACTAGCATCTCACCCACCGCATGTCAGGGTCCGCGGGTGATGCTCAGGCAACTGTGCACACATAGTGGAAATAGAAATCCCACCAACTATGCTGTCACAGCTGGCCGCTTGCGGGTTTGACACTGCATCATTATGCACCATCAAACTCCCAGCAGTTCCTGGTTGTGGGTATGCAGCCCTGGTGGTCCTTTGAATCCCTCTTATCAATGGTACAACGGTAAGGCGGTGCGCATTGAAAAGTAATTTGAATTTCACTGTAGGCCCTGCCAAAATGTCTACTTGGCATTTAGGGAGTAACATGTCAATCACACTAAGCTGGGTGGGGAAGCTGGTCATGGAATAGCAAGAGGAAAATGGCACCGCAGACATTTTGTTTTAGAATAAAGGTCCCGTTACATGTAGCGATCCCGACAACGATACGACCCGGTCAGGATCGCTGGTGCATCACTAAATGGTCGCTAGTAAGCTGCCAAACAGGCAAATTTTACCAGCGATGCAGCAGCGGTCGGCGATCGCCACTTACCTGTCACACGCAGCCACTTCTTCCGCCCATGTCCATGGAGTCGCTCGTCGGCGCCAGCAGGAAGCTGACGACGAGAAATGGACCAGGACGATCTCACGCGATCAGTGATATCCAGCGGGGAGGAAGGTAGGAGGTAAGTGTCACATGTAGCGAGATCGCTACTGATATCGCTGTTGCATCACAAAATCGGTGACGCTTTAGCGAGATCACTAGCGATTTCGCCATGTGTGAAGGGGGCTTAAGGAAGCATGTCACTTTTTCATGCAGCTAATTGTTAACCTATTAAAGTGGTTATCCAAAATTAGAAAAAGATTAGAAAAACATGGTGCTTTTTTTCAGAAACAGGGCTACACCTGACATTGGAGCAGTGATCCATATAATGTATAATGCTTTAGAATACTTGGCAAACAACAAGGTCATAGCTCTGTCAGTTTTTTTATGCTCCACATCCAGATAAACCTGGTTTGAGGTTCTGTAGGTCCCTTTTAGGAGGGGAGGTACTGTCAAGGGGATACTGTGACAGAGAGGGCCAAGATGATCATGGAGTCTGGTTACACAAACTCCAGAACTTATTCTATTAGAACTGCTTCACCATCCTGTTACACAGGGAAGGTTTCCTTGCTGTCATGGCATGGGTTAATTAGTTGAACAGATCTCCTGTAGCTCTCCATTTAGTTATTATTTATTACGCTTTGCTTATATAGCGCTGTTACATTCCTCAGCGCTTTACATACATTATCATCTTTGACGCTATTGAGGCTCATAATCTAAATTCCTTATCAGTATGTCTTTGGCATGTTGGAGGAAACCAGAGTACACGGAGGAAACCCATGCAATCACAGGGAAAACATACAAACTGTTTGCAGATGTTGTCCTTGGTGGGATTTCAATGCATGACCCCAGTGCTGCAAGGCAACAGTGCTAACCACCGAGCCACTGTTCTGCCCCATCCTGAATTGTCAGCTGTTCTATGTTAGCCACTCCCCTCTGGTATATATGCTCTCCCCTGGCACTGGGGAGTTGCCAGTGATAGTTCTACCTCCTGGTTTGGTGAAGGAGAAAGTTCAGTGTTTGGAGTTGGCCATTGGAAACTTTTTCTGGTGATTGCTGTGTGGTGTTGGTTTGCATGTTTTTCCTTATCCTCTTTCATATGGTTTCCACTTCCTATATCTCCTCTGTTTCCCACTCTGTTGTTTTGGTGGGGATATTGGTATGATTGCAGTTTTATTTTATCCCTATCTTTTTCCCCTGTCTGTCTGGTTAGTGTTTCTCTATACACTTCAGCCCCTCATTTTCCTGCATGGGGGAGAGATCAGGTAAGGGTAAATTAGGAGCATAGATAGGTATGAGAAACTGGGTTCTCCACCTTTAGGAGTGACTACATGACCATAAATGTATAACACACTGAGGTATTCTAGGTGTGGATTGAAGCCATATTGAGCTCTATAATGCAACTACAGACTTTTTACTGTCCAAGTAACCTCAACCTTTAATGTAGCAAGGTTTAAATATATGGGAAAATTATCTCTTTATTTAAGTAGAGAAAACAGGTGTACTACTTTGAATGTGAAGAAGGAATGCTTTCTCAAATAGGATTGAGAAAGTTATACCTCTTTGGGATGTATAACATAATTATTGAGCAAAATCAAATGATATTTATCAAGCAGTCAAAAAATTATTCCTTCATTTAGGAAGTAGGAACAGTCTACCATAGCTGTTTTCAAGGGGTGATGAAGCAAGAGCTTGGCAACAAGCTTATTCAAAAATGAACCCTACTTTCAATGCTGTTTCATGTTTGAGCACCCTCAAGAAAATACGTTTCTCAGCATCAATACTGTCTGGCACTGTAAATCACAGTGGGCAGCTGAAAGACATGTAGCTTGCAAGGTTGTGCAGTTTATTAATTATGTCTTTATATAAAATATATTCCAATTAAATAAGTTTGCTGTTGATTTTTGTATGTGAATGTTGCATACACAGTTTCCGTTGTTAATCCTGTAGTGTTTCGCCTTGTTCTGCCACACACTTTTAAGATTCATACAGTTGTGGCCAAAAGTATTGACACCCCTGCAATTCTGTCAGATAATACTCAGTTTCTTCCTGAAAATGATTGCAAACACAAATTCTTTGGTATTATTATCTTCATTTAATTTGTCTTAAATGAAAAAACACAAAAGAGAATGAAGCAAAACGCAAAACATTGGTCATTTCACACAAAACTCCAGACAAAAGTATTGGCACCCTCAGCCTAATACTTGGTTGCACAACCTTTAGCCAAAATAACAGACCAACCGCTTCCGGTAACCATCAATGAGCTTCTTACAATGCTCTGCTGGAATTTTAGACCATTCTTCTTTGGCAAACTGCTCCAGGTCCCTGATATTTGAAGGGTGCCTTCTCCAAACTTCCATTTTTAGATCTCTCCACAGGTGTTCTATGGGATTCAGGTCTGCACTCATTGCTGGCCACCTTAGAAGTCTCCAGTGCTTTCTCTCAAACCATTTTCTAGTGCTTTTTGAAGTGTGTTTTGGGTCGGGTCATTGTCCTGCTGGAAGACCCATGACCTCTGAGGGAGACCCAGCTTTCTCACACTGGGCCCTACATTATGCTGCAAAATTTGTTGGTAGTCTTCTGACTTCATAATGCAATGCACACAGTCAAGCAGTCCAGTGCCAGAGGCAGCAAAGCAACCCCAAAGCATCAGGGAACGTCTGCCATGTTTGACTGTAGGGACTGTGTTCTTTTCTTTGAATGCCTTTTTTTTTCTCCTGTAAACTCTATGTTGATGCCTTTGCCCAAAAAGCTCTACTTTTGTCTCATCTGACCAGAGAGCATTCTTCCAAAACATTTTAGGCTTTTTCAGGTAAGTTTTGACAAACTCCAGCCTGGCTTTTTTATGTCTCGGGGTAAGAAGTGGGGTATTCCTGGGTCTCCTACCTTACAGTCCCTTTTCATTCAGACACCTACAGATAGTATGGGTTGACACTGTTGTACCCTCGGACTGCAGGGCAGCTTGAACTTGTTTGGATGTTAGTCAAGGTTCTTTATCCAACATCCGCACAATCTTGCGTTGAAATCTCTTGTCAATTTTTCTTTTCCGTCCACATCTAGGGAGGTTAGCCACAGTGCCATGGGCTTTAAACTTCTTGATGACACCGCGCACGGTAGACACAGGAACATTAAGGTCTTTGGAGATGGACTTGTAGCCTTGAGATTGCTCATGCTTCCTCACAATTTGGTTTCTCAAGTCCTCAGACAGTTCTTTGGTCTTCTTTCTTTTCTCCATGCTCAATGTGGTGCACACAAGGACACAGGACAGAGGTTGAGTCAACTTTAATCCATGTCAACTGGCTGCAAGTGTGATTTATCTATTGCCAACACCTTTTAGGTGCCACAGGTAAGTTACAGGTGCTGTTAATTACACAAATTAGAGAAGCATCACATGATTTTTCGAACAGTGCCAATACTTTTGTCCACCCTCTTTTTTATGTTTGGTGTGGAATTATATCCAAATTGGCTTTAGGACAATTCTTTTTGTGTTTTTTCATTTCATTTTCAAATTAAATGAAGATAATAATACCAAAGAATTTGTGTTTGCAATCATTTTCAGGAAGAAAGTGAGTATTATCTGACAGAATTGCAGGGGTGTCAATACTTTTGGCCACAACTGTAACATGTTTCACCAATCAATTCTCAAAAAATAAATTGCTTCCTTTGAACCATCTCCACCACCACCATCCCCAGTTATTATTGATGGGATGATGGGAATCTGGAATTACAGATAGCGAAAGCACAGTAACATAACAAGCACCACAGTCCTATTTCCCTTTCAACATCCATAATAATAATTTGTAATAATAATTTGAAATTGAAATATAAAGCTTGTTTTCTTTTGTTTTTCAGTGCATCAAGAAATTTCAAGTGACGGTATGAGTTGGTCCATGCTAAACTTACCTATTGTTACCTACAAAGATTCTGGTGAATATATCTGTAAAGCTAGAAATAATATGGGAATGGCAGAAGCCTTTATTTCAGTTCTAGTCACTGACTCTAACACAACTGATGAGCCAAATGACAGTGGTAAGTAGCCCATGTAAGTAATGTGTTGCTATAGCATTTGCTATCTCATTCTAAATTTCCCAATTTAACCCCTTACCGACCAGGTGATTTTTTTATTTTTTTTTGCCCGTTTTGTTTTTCCTCTCCTTTTTCCAAGTCATAACTTTTTAATTTTTTCGCCCACATAGCTGTATGAGAGCTTGTTTAATTGCATCACAAGTTGCATTACTGAATGATTTCCTTCATTTTGCCATTTAACATGCTAGAAACAAAAGGAACATTTCCAAATATGGTGAAATTTTGCTAAAAATTGCGATTCAGCAGTTGTTTTTTGGGTTTGGATTTAACATCATTCATTTTTCTCTAAAAATTACCTGGCATTATGATTTTTCATGTCAGTATGATTACAGGGTGACAAGCTTTTATGGGTTTTTTTTATTTAAATGGTGAAAATAAAAAATTGGAGATTCGTAAAATAACAAAAAAAATTGACATCTGTCACCATTTTCAGAAAGCCAAAGCATTTTAAGTTTTCCTTCAATGGAACTGTAGGAGAGCTTTTTTGAAGTGATGTTGTTATTGATATGAATTGGGGTAGATAGGATTTTTTCACCGCTTCTTAGGGTAAGTGCACACGTAGTTTTTAGGGTGTGCGGATTTTGTTGGAAAATCCGCAGGTAAATCTGCAGGACAAAAGTCCTGCGGTTTATCTGCGGATTGGCCGGCGGTTTTGCCCTGCGGTTTCACACCTTATAATGATAAGGTGTGAAACCGCAGCGGAAACCGCTCAAAGAATTGACATGTTGTGGATTGTAACCCGCAGCAAAACCGCACGGAAAAATCCACAGCTTGTGCACTGCGTTTTTTTTTTCCATAGGAATTAAACTTGCTGTACAATGCAGCAGAATCTGCTGCGGACCCGCAGACCCAAAACCGCTGCGGATCCGCAGCAGAATCCGCAGCGTGTGCATATACCCTAACTGCATTTTTTGTGGTGGTGCTGATTTTTTTTCTCTTTGCAGCATTTACTGATCGAGTCTTTTAATTTTATAGATTTTATAGATTTGAATATATATAGATTTGAATAGATTGACCTTTTACAGAGGCAGCAAGACCACTTGTTTATTCATTTATATTTTTTATTTCTTTATTTTTGAATCGGGAAATGGTAGGGTGATGTGAATTTTTATACTTTTTTCAGTTCTATGTTCTACTATGTTTCTGTGATTGTTTAATTGCTTATATAACATACAAAAATACCTTTGCATTATATAGCAAAGTTTATTGTATAAATGCCAACCACAGGGTGATCTTCCCTGGATTACCATCCTGGTAGGTAAGGGGACCTTCAGCAAACCCTTTGATGCCATGAAAACCCAATAGTGTTGAACCCGTCAGTGATCACATTGAAAAGGGCCAATAGGTGCTTGGAATGGTGACCCCCCCCAGGCCTGACAGTAGCATTTAAAGGGAACCTGTCAGCAGGATTGTGCATAGTAACCTACAGATAGCGTCAGGTCTGTACCATTATACTGATTAAAATGATACCTTAGTTGATGAAATCCGTCCTGTGGTTGTTGTTTAATCTTTATTTTCTGGTGATTGTCAATAGCTGCTACTCTGCAAGCGCAGGTGATGCCATCTTGGAGGAGGAAATTTTTTTTCTACTCTAGCAAGAAGGAGCTGCTGGCGCATGCGCAGTAGCAGCTATTGGATTACCTCTATATACACCAATAGCTGCTACTGTGCAGGTGTGGCGGGCGCCATTTTAAAATGGATTTTTTTTATACTTCTCAGGAAATCATCAAGCACAGTTATTAATTGCACATTAAACATGCGATTATGCTACAGTGCTGGTGCTATTGCTGGCACCAGCCTGCAGAAGGGTTGTTTTTTTTAAGTATGTACATGTATTCATTCATTAAGTAAACTTGGGGGCAGATCACTGAGGGATCACTGACCAGTCAGAAACCTTTCTGGTGAATACCTAATCAGAGCACCACATAAAGACCCCCCCACACAGCCCCACCCCGAAGCACGATCATGTCATTAATTCAAAACTGAAACTAAAGATTAAACAACAACCACAGGATGGATTTTATCAACCAAGGTATCATTTTAATCAGTATAATGGCGCCGACCTGACACTGTTTGTAGGTTACTGTGCACAGTCCTGCTGACAGGTTTCCTTTCAAGTTTTAAGGCCTCAAGTGGAGCTTAGTTCCACTCACTGCTGTTAAAGGGAAATTCTGGCTGTTTATCACAGCGCATGTCACCCATGAATTATGGGTGCATGATCTTGTATTTAAGATGGGGATCAGACATATGATGTGTCAGACATAAACCATAAGTATACATAGAATAAAAAAAGTGAATAGATACCATGTAGTAAATAAATCAGTAGTTATACTGTACATGTTAAAACATAGGGTACTTAGTTAACACATTTTTTATTAAAAGCACGTAAAAGCCATCTCACCGTGACTATGTTTACACAATCGGGATGGTCCCCAACTCTACTGACTAACCTCAATATGTGCCTGCAGGTCTCAGAAACGAAGATGGTAGAGTAGGACCCAAACCTTACTGTGGAAAGCTAAATAGACAAGATGCACAGCCCAAATGGGAGTGGTTTTACCCTCCACCCCCAAATGTACTAAGTACAAGAAACTGAAGCTAAATGAAACCATGCGCCAGCATTCCTGTAATTATAAGTGCAATGTGTAGGTGCACACTCACACTTAGTAGAAGTGGAATGTGAACATTTGCATTCACAGTGCAGCCATTAACTAACAAAGCCTAGTATAAAAACAATTAATAGATACCCTGCAGTAAGGCTGGTTTCACATTTGCGTTTTTTAGCGCTGGAAAAAAACGCTAACCTGCGCATGCGTTTTTTCCCCTATCTTTAACATGGGTGCGCATACTTGCGCGCTTGTAAGCGCATGTATGCGATTTTCATGCGCTGCGTTTTTTTGGGGTGTGCGATTGGATTTTCCAGACGCATCATGTTGCATTTTTTGGCCCTGCAAAAAAGCGCATGCGCACATATGCGCACGTTTTGCGCTAAAAAGGGCCATTATAGCCTATGGATGCGCATATGTGCGCACTGGCATGCTCATGTAAGCGTTTTTTTGCATATGCGTTTTTTTTTTTTAACCATGGAATTTAGGGGTTTGAGTTAGAGTTAGGGTTAGTTAAGGGGGTTTAGGGTTAGGGTTAGGGTCAGGGTCAGGGTTAGGGTTGGGTTTTGGGTCAGGGTTAGGGTTTAGTATGGTTTGGTTAAGGGTTAGGGTCAGGGTTAGGGTCAGGATTAGGGTTAAGTATGGTTTTGTTAAGGGTTAGGGTCAGGGTTAGGGTTAGGGTTAGGGTTAGGGTCAGGGTTAGGGTTAGGGTTAGGGTCAGGGTTAGGGTTAGGGTCAGGGTTAGGGTTAAGTATGGTTTTGTTAAGGATTAGGGTCAGGGTTAGGGTCAGGATTAGGGTTAAGTATGGTTTTGTTAAGGGTTAGGGTCAGGGTTAGGGTTAGGGTTAGGGTTAGGGTCAGGGTTAGGGTTAGGGTTAGGGTCAGGGTTAGGGTTAGGGTCAGGGTTAGGGTTAAGTATGGTTTTGTTAAGGATTAGGGTCAGGGTTAGGGTCAGGATTAGGGTTAAGTATGGTTTTGTTAAGGGTTAGGGTCAGGGTTAGGGTTAGGGTTAGGGTTAGGGTTAGGGTCAGGGTTAGGGTTAGGGTTAGGGTTAAGTATGGTTTTGTTAAGGGTTAGGGTCAGGGTTAGGGTTAGGGTTAGGGTCAGGGTTAGGGTCAGGATTAGGGTTAAGTATGGTTTTGTTAAGGGTTAGGGTCAGGGTTAGGGTTAGGGTTAGGGTTAGGGTTAGGGTCAGGGTTAGGGTTAGGGTTAGGGTTAAGTATGGTTTTGTTAAGGGTTAGGGTCAGGGTTAGGGTTAGGGTTAGGGTCAGGGTTAGGGTTAGGGTTAGGGTCAGGGTTAGGGTTAGTAAAGTCATGGTTTGGGTAGTGTGAGGGGCCACCTAAAAATGTTGGAAAAAAACGCAAACGCGGTAAAAACACGCTAAAAACGCATACAAACGCATAAAAACGCTGCGTTTTTTTCATGCATGCTCATAAAAATGCTTGAAAAAAACGCAGCAGTTGTATGCTTATGTATGCGTTTTTTCAATGCGTTTTTTTGCGGGAAAAACGCGCTGCAAAAAAAAGCAAGTGTGAAACTAGCCTAAGTAAATAATGAGTAGTAATACATGTAAAAAGCATAGAATACTTAGTTAACACTATTTTAATCAAAAGACTGTAAACGCCATCTCACAGTGACAAAGTGTACCTAATTAACTTGATCCCTAACTCTAGTGAGTCATGTCACTATGTGCCAGAAGGCCTATTTTTTTTTTAATGAAAACAGTTTTAGCTAAGTACCCTATGTTTTTGACATATATTACTGCTCCTTATTTCCTACTGCAGAGTATCTATAGATGATATTTATTCTTGATTTTATATAACGCACTAGTACGTCATACTGTATGTTAGAAAGCACTTAAAGAGATTTTCTACCGGTTTCTTATAATAAGTACTCTCCCCCAACTTCTCTGTCCTGCTGTCCTGGTCCTCCTTTGATCTCCTCTCTTCTCTTTTGGAGTTGGCAAGCACCTTTTCTATTTTTTTTTATAGCACACTTGAGCCATACAGGTTTTTTTTATAACAATGGGGTAGCGAGCCCCTTCAATGCATATTTATCACAATAAATGGACAAAAACACACAAACAGCACAATTACATGAATTCTACTACACACAACTACAGTATACTGCAGATTATAAAACGCATCGGACCAAAACACACACCACAAATTTTGGATAGGAAAGTAGGAATTTTTTTTTAGAAAATTGTGGTGTGTTTTTATAGTCCGCTTTTATGGTAGCTTACTGAAGGGAGGCAGCTTCAGTGCAGTAGGGTCCTAGGAGGCAGGGTCATTGCTGCAGAAAGCTGGTGGTGGTGGCAGTAGTGGGGCGATGCTGCATGCCCCGGGCTGGAAGGAGTGGGTGTTCGGTGGTGCAAGGCTGCTGCGGGCTCCGGTCTTTCAAAAAATACCAGGGACGGAGTCCCTTCATTTCCCATAAATTTCACTGGATTTTAGGAAAAATGGTTGTCAAAGACGGTGCAGTGCAGATTGGAGCTTCCTGCAGTAGAGACCCTGCCTCTTGGGACCCCGTTCCGCTGCAGCTGCCCTCCAGTAAGCTATATTCGGATTGTGCGATGCACCCCTATTTTCCCCCCAAATTTTTTGGGAAAAAAGGTGTCTTACAATCCGAAAAAATGTGGTAACTAGATTACTTTAAACATTGAAAGTAGTCACCAAAAATTTTCTACAATAATGCTATTACATTCAAAACAATTTCTGGGAACATTCTGAGAATAACAGTTTGAAGCGGGTTATAAATTAATATCTGAGACTTCATTAAACATTAAACAACAATTATCAGTATATATTTAGACAACACAAACTTAGACTAGACAGTTTTAAAATGTGACTAATTTATTTAGTCTAATCTAACTTTATACTATTAGGCTACTTTGCCACAATGATTTTTTTGTGAGTTTTTGATGTTTTAAATTTTTTGCACGTTTTAAAGTTACATTCATTTTTCATCAAGTTTTTTTAGTGTATTCTTTTTTACATGCATTTTTATCACTTTTTACATGCATTCTTTTTACATGCATGCATACATGCACCTAAGGAAGGCTGGATGTAGCCATAATGCATAATGTTTTTTCAATGTACTGTATTTCTTGCATAATAAAACAAAATAATTTTATTATTTTAGCTACACTTATCGGATCCATTTGCCTTTTTATCTTGATGGTAATGCCCTCTATCTGGTTTGTTTCACTTCATCTAGCAGGGACTGGAGTAGGATTTGTGGGGAAGTGTACAGAGAGGTGTATGCCACTTGTCCAACGTTCCTGATTTATGAATGCTCATGAATCAGGAGAGTTTGACTTCAGCAAGTCTCACCAAGATCGGAGTGAAAAATGCTGGTCTTGATTAATCAAGCCTATAGTGTCTGGACTGTAGGCAGCATATTACACAGCAAAAAGTGCTGAACAGATCAAGTAATAGTTTTACAGTATAAATTTTGCTCTTTTTATGTTTAGGAGCCAAGTGGGTGGTCCTAGTTAGTCATTGATAATGTACCTTTATATATGTGCATACAAAGATAGCTGTCAACTGCTAATTATTACTCGATTTACAAAAAAATCTTTCCCACTAACCTATATATCAATCATATCCTTATCGCCTTATGATTAATACCATGAGGTTTGCAGATAGGAATGGATAGCATGACAGGTTCTTATAAATGTAGATGGCCTTACACTGCATAATACACCCACTGTGCAGATCATAAACAAGCAAACATTGCAGTTAAAATAGCGACCCAATGAGGAGTTATTGCATTTACTTATAATTAGAGATGGGCGAACCCGAACAGTAAAGTTTGCCATCCGTACAGAACACCTACTGGTCGGGCACGGGGACCGAACACAGACTTCACCTGGAAGTCTGTGTTACTGTTTGGGTTCGGCCCCCTCGAATACTGTGTGTTTGTCATGCTGTCATGTGCATGACAGTGCGGCAAACACAGCTCTTGATCGGCGATAAAATAATTACCGCCGGTTAGACAGCCACGGTTCCCACACTGTCAAATTACAGTGTGAGCCCGCAGCTGCGATCGGCAGTATTAATTTTACCTCCTGTCACTGGTGTCGGCTGAAGGCGCTACTGTTCCCATCAGCCCATGCCTGCTACCGGCGCTAATAACAGTGAGAGCAGGAGCGGCGGATGGGAGTATTCATCAACCAGCACCTGCGCTCTAAATAAATAAAAAACTGTCACACTGTCAAATTGTCAAAAAATAAAATGAAAGTGAAAAACATGAAAAAAATATATTGGGACGGAATTACACGTTACATAATATAAACTAAAAAATACTAACATAAGGGACAACTTTGCTTATGCTGTTGTTTTAATTTACCTTCTCCTTCATTGGTCAAGATCAAATATCGTGTCTTAGACATGAAGAGGTTCTTCTTGTTTTATACATCATCGGATTAACATCTGGCTTCAATGGGACTTGTGGATTATTGACTTGACTATCTTGGTTATTTATATTTGTACCTTATGTTAGTATTTTATAGTATGTAACGTGTAACTCTGTCCCGATGTATTTTTTTTTCATGTTTTTCACTTTCATTTTATTTTTTTGACATATTCAAGACATATGGTTGTCTCCATCTACACATTTATCACTATAGTATGCCTATTCCTTCACATATTTATTTTCTATCATATTTATCCTCCCTCACACTATATACTATATATTTATTGGTTGCACATTCACATAGTCTTTATTCCATGCAATTTTTTTTATATATATGATTTTTGTCGTATATATTGTTTTTCATATTTTAATCCCATACGTGATCACCTTTCTTTCTACAATATCACTTTTTTCACTTTTCAATGTTTCCACTTGATTATTTTATTTTCCTTTCCCATTGTAGCCCACCAATATATTTAGCCATTTTTCTTAACTTTTTATTTGTCATACGACACATACCATTGTTATTTGCTCTGATGTTCTGGTGCGCTTAAGTGGTGGGTATGCAGCAGATGCTTTGGTGAATGGTCCAATTGGGCTTCTGCGCATGCATGACGTGCTTCTGCTTGTGTTCCACTGGACCGCAAGCCGAAGTATCATATTGGTGCCGGATGGACACTGCGCATACGCCAGGCATGGACACGCCACCAGCCTATGATTACCTCGGTAATCTAGATTTTAGTGCATCACTTGTGTATTTATGCCTTTATTGGCTGGCCGGACTTATATATACCATGTCCCCCATTCCCAACACATGCCTACTGTGAAGTTACATAACAAAACGTGCATTAGGGCGATGGGAGCACCATCACTGTACCCTGTCCTCCAATGTAAGTCCCTTCATTAATATGCATTATTACATTTGCACACTACTAGGCAGCTTGTTTACCCTATATGCACTTTCATTAGTAATTAGTATTACTAATTTTGTGGACATATGGATCTAAATTTTGTGGACATATGGTAGGATCTTTTTTTTTCGGGGAAAATACATGTGATTTGGCCTCCCCTGATTCAGTATACAGTTTTTTGCAGCCTCTGGTATTACAATTGTATATTTCATATATGATCTTTTTAATTATATATTTAATAAAAACAATTTTTATGGTACTTATACTGTACTCTTTTCTTCTGGTGTTTTCACATTTGTTACCTACCATATGTTTGAAATATTGTTCATTTTTTATCATTTATGCATTGAATAAGATGCAATATATATAATGGTGGGCCAACACTTTTAAAGTCAGCGCACATACAGTTGTGGCCAAAAGTATTGACACCCCTGCAATTCTGTCAGATAATACTCAGTTTCTTCCTGAAAATGATTGCAAACACAATTTCTTTGGTAGTATTATCTTCATTTAATTTGTCTTAAATGAAAAAACACAAAAAGAATTGTCCTAAAGCCAAATTGGATATAATTCCACACCAAACATAAAAAAGAGGGTGGACAAAAGTATTGGCACTGTTCAAAAAATCATGTGATGCTTCTCTAATTTGTGTAATTAACAGCACCTGTAACTTACCTGTGGCACCTAACAGGTGTTGGCAATAACTAAATCACACTTGCAGCCAGTTGACATGGATTAAAGTTGACTCAACCTCTGTCCTGTGTCCTTGTGTGTACCACATTGAGCATGGAGAAAAGAAAGAAGACCAAAGAACTGTCTGAGGACTTGAGAAACCAAATTGTGAGGAAGCATGAGCAATCTCAAGGCTACAAGTCCATCTCCAAAGACCTGAATTTTCCTGTGTCTACCGTGCCAGTGTCATCAAGAACTTTAAAGCCCATGGCACTGTGGCTAATGTTGTGAGTTCATTTTCCCCTTCACCATTGAGGTCTGATGAACTCCCTCTTCTGGTGAAGGAAGGTAGTGAGGCTGATTACAAAGCACCTGAGCAGAATGATGATGACTGGGTGACTGGAATTGCTGACTGGCTATAAGACAGCCGACGCTGCCCTGCAGTCCGAGGGTACAACAGTGTCAACCTGTACTATCCATCGGCATCTGAATGAAAAGGGACTGTATGGTAGGAGACCCAGGAAGACTCCACTTCTTACCCCGAGACATAAAAAAGCCAGACTGGAGTTTGCCAAAACTTATCTGAAAAAGCCTAAAACGTTTTGAAAGAATGTTCTCTGGTCAGATGAGACAAAAGTAGAGCTTTTTGGGCAAAGGCATCAACATAGAGTTTACAGGAGAAAAAAAGAGGCATTCAAAGAAAAAAACACGGTCCCTACAGTCAAACATGGCGGAGGTTCCCTGATGTTTTGGGGTTGCTTTTCTGCCTCTGGCACTGGACTGCTTGACTGTGTGCATTGCATTATGAAGTCTGAAGACTACCAACAAATTTTGCAGCATAATGTAGGGCCCAGTGTGAGAAAGCTTGGTCTCCCTCAGAGGTCATGGGTCTTCCAGCAGGACAATGACCCAAAACACACTTCAAAAAGCACTAGAAAATGGTTTGAGAGAAAGCACTGGAGACTTCTAAGGTGGCCAGCAATGAGTCCAGACCTGAATCTCATAGAACACCTGTGGAGAGATCTAAAATGGCAGTTTGGAGAAGGCACCCTTCAAATATCAGGGACCTGGAGCAGTTTGCCAAAGAAGAATGGTCTAAAATTCCAGCAGAGCATTGTAAGAAATGCATTGATAGTTACCGGAAGCGGTTGGTCGCAGTTATTTTGGCTAAAGGATGTGCAACCAAGTATTATGCTGAGGGTGCCAATACTTTTGTCTGGCCCATTTTTGGAGTTTTGTGTGAAATGATCAATGTTTTGCTTTTTGCTTCATTCTCTTTTGTGTTTTTTCATTTATGACAAATTAAATGAAGATAATAATACCAAAGAATTTGTGTTTGCAATCATTTTCAGGAAGAAACTGAGTATTATCTGACAGAATTGTAGGGGTGTCAATACTTTTGGCCACAACTGTAATTCTAAGGCTAAAAAAAGTTTCAGAAAAATTGGATTATTGAAAAGTAGCAAGTTGGAAACCAATGCTTTCCAGAAGTAACCTTTTTGCCGCAGTTGACTGGATCCTCAACCTGTTATAATAATATTTGGATTCGGTTATATGGCTGAGATGTTGTGGTAGTGTTCTGTTCCCTCATGTCACAAATTTCTTACTTTTGAAGAACTCCAGTTGTGCATGTCGCAAGATGATGAAAGACTAGGCCAATTAGGATATTTGAAGGGGTTTTCTGGTACTTTTTGTTGAGGGTCTATCCTTCACATAAGTCACCAATATCACCAATATCAGATTGGTGGGGAGCTACAACTGGCACCCTCATTGTCAGCTTTACTCGGTGCTGGCGGTCACTGGATGTCAGCTGGAGAGCGGAACTACACAGCTCCATCAACTGTATAATGGCTTTAGTTGGATACTGCTGATCCACCCATATTCAAACCCTTTGAAGTTCATTTCCCTTTGGCAAGAGTATGGAGTTGACCTCATTAGTGATATCTGAAATAAGCCATTAAACAATAAGTTTCTATTTTTTTTCTTAAGTGAAAAAGCATTGTAGCTTTATGTTGTAGGGGCTAGTAATGAGCTCGTGTGCTCTTTACTCGAGTTTTCCGAGCATGCTCGGATGTTCTCCAAGTATCTTGGGTGTGAACGTTGTTTATGTTTGTGTTCCCACAGCTGCATAATTTGCAGCTGTTAGACAACCTGAACACATGCAGGGATTGCCTGTTTGTTAGGGAATCCCCAATGTATTCAGGCTGTCTAGCAGCCGCAACTCATGCAGCTGCGGGGACTCAAACATAATCTACGAGCATGCCCAAGATACTCGGAGAACACCCGAGCATGCTTGAAAAACTCGAGTAATGAGCACACTTAATCATCACCAGTAGGGACAAAATATAACAAAATATAATGTAAGGAGTCATTTTATCAGGTGACATTTTATGCACCTCTGCAGTGGATTTCAAGTGACTAGCTACTTGGCAAACTGAGATCAGAAGATGCTTCAGACTTTTTGACCACTATCATGTAGTCTAGGAAGTGCTACGGTCATATTGTGACAACACTGAGGGGACATGTGTTGTCAAAATCCATGTTAGAACCTATCATATATGGTTTATCTCTGGACAAGAGGGTCTCTTTAGCATCAAGCTGAAAGATTGGCATCATATTGGAGAAGGCAAGGAAGTCCAGTAAGATTTTAAACAATCCAATTCTCCATCTCATTCATCAATGAGAATTATATTTTTGAAAAAATATATATTTTGGTGATGAACATGTTTTATAACTTCTGCTTGGTTATTTGTATTGCTATTTCCCTTGATTTTCTGCTTTTTTTCAGGAAAATATCAGTCAACAGAGGAGATCATTGGAATGCAAAAAATTAAAGTCGCTGGTAATAGGCTGCAGGAAAGCGAGCTACAGAATATTAATCCTAATTCTGCTATGAAACCGGACATCAAAGATCCAGGCAATATCATGCTCAGTTCACCAACAGAACAGCCAGTGACAGAAAGGATGGTTAGAGGGGTGAAAGTTATAGGTGACACCGACCACAGTGCATCTCTTGCTTGGAAAGCTCCTCTTGCCAAAAATGTAACAGTATTCAGTGTTCTCTATGCAATCTTTGGAGAGCAAGAAATGCGAAGGATCAATGTAGAGCCTGGAAAAACCAAAATTACCATAGATGGTCTAATTCCCAAAACGAAATATATTGCATGTGTTTGTGTGAAAGGTCTTGTACCTAAAAAAGAGCAATGCATCATCTTTTCCACCGATGAAGCTGTCAGTGCTGGTGGAACGCAGAAACTGATTAATGTTGTGGTGATCAGTGTAGCTTGTGTCATTGCTGTCCCATTAACCCTGACGGTCTGCTGTGGAGCTTTGAAAAGAAGATTCAAAAAGGGGCTAGGTCAGAAATCTAAAGACATACAAGACTCCTATGTGACATTTGAAAGCCTTGCACCCAATTCCAAAGCAAAGGGCACTGAAGGAGAATATTTGACTCGACATAATCTAAATGAATCAAATAGGTTGCTGTCTGCACGGTCCAGTGTGGATTCTGAAGCAATACCAAAGCCAGAAGGCCAGCCCAATGAGTTTTTTTGCTGATACGGATTGAGTAACATTAACTGTCACTTGCATATATGAAATGTTTTCACATACAGAAGAGTATATCCACCACGTGCCGGAAGTATGTAGAAAATAATTTATATAAAATATGTGGGCCATAACTGTGCATCAATGAACTAATAAAAGTAGCTTGAATGAAGAGACAAAATACGACATTGCATTGCATTTGGCATTAGCAGCTAAAGAATGCAAAGAAAATTGTTGGTACAGTGATCAACAAAGTAAATTAGAAGACTTTTCAGAAAGTAATGGGAAAATATAAAAAATGATCCCTTGCATTGTCTGTTGCCCTCGAGATTCTCAATGTTCCTGATCTGATCTAAAAGTGATTTTGTATTATTAAGGTTTATGGTACCTGGAATTTTTGATTATCAGTAACAGTCAGCAATGTGTGATTGACAGGTCTGCAGACTTTTGTGCTATGCCAGTTCATTGACATACTACACATTGCTAATCTGAAAAGCTACTGTATAACAAGCTCACCACTACTAGCACTGTTAAAATACGGTCATGCTTTTAGGGAAAATGGACTGCTTCATTTTCTTTGTGTTTATCTTCATTTTTTTTTGTGTTGTGTGCGCAATCTAATTATTTTTGGTGTTTTACAAATATCAATAAATTTTGATATCAATACAATGTTGTATATATAGTTTCCTGGTAGATTTGTTCATTATTTGCTTACTCTATGTTTTGATATGTCATAATGCACAACATAAATTCTAGGTATGTAAACGTCCAAAATCTGGAAATTAGCTAAAAAGAAAAAAGCAAAATAAGAACTTAAATTAAATACATGCTCTTTGGCTAGAATTTGCACATGCAATTTTCCAGTAGTGGATTGAAACAAGGGCATGGAATTGGTTTAGGGTTAGTATAAAGGAAACAATTATATTTTCAGCCTGAAACAATTAACAAATTATGAAGAAACTAAAAAAGGCAACAAAAACTGCATTAAAAGTAGTATGTGTGGATCCAAACTTAAATAACTTGTGCTATTTAGTCTGTGTCCATTGAAAAACTAAAAACCTATATTGAAAACATATTTTTAGGTAGAAAACAGAAAAACTAATGACGTACTTTCGCTTTCACATTTATAGCAATAAAACAGAATTCAAGCATGAGTTAGATTCATCATATGATGGATACCAATGGTAGTTGATGGACGCAAACATAAATATATATAATTATTTTAGAGACTGTTTCATTTTCATTATGGTGTCATTCATTAAATTGGAAAAATTGTTATCTGTGACAAAAGTGTAAATTGTAGTATGATAAAATTGGCTAACCTCATTTAAAGTTAAATTTTTTTGCACATTTTCATCAATCTTAAAAAAAATTAAAGCTGACCAGGTAGGTTATCAATTTGGGAACAAAGTAATATCAGTAAGTTAAGATTGTTAAAAAGTATATTGCTATATATACTTGAGTATAAGCCGAGTTTCACAGCACATTTTTTGTATGCTGAAAACGCCCCCCATGGCTTATACTCAAGTGAGGGTCCCAGAACATGGAGGGAGAGTGGCAGTGGTGGAGCGGCAGTGGTGGAGCAGTGGGTCACAGGAGGCAGGAGCCCACTGCTGTGGCTAAAGCCTGTGCCCCCTGCTAAATAGAAATGAATATTCACTGCGCTGGCATGGGAGTGGAGAGAAATGAATATTAATTTGTCTTAAGTAATGGGCACATGTGATTGTCCAGCTGCTGCTGGAACCGACGGCTGCAGCTGACTCTGTGCATGCTAATAGCAATGAATACTCACTGCCCTCCCGGCGTGGAGAGCAGTGAGTATTCTGGCAGCTGTCCTCCGCTTGTAAGCAGCGCGTTACGTCCCTGCCATGTGCTTCTTACAAGTATAAATCAACTGCTTGCACCGGAACAATTCTCTGCGAGGAAGCGCAGGGAAGGTAAGTTGGATGGGATTTTTTAATGTTTTTTGATGGGTGCTAAGCATACAAGGATAGGGATGAGGAGCCATGCATACAAGAATAGGGATGAGGAGCCATGTATACCAGGATAGGGATGAGGAGCCTTGCTGACCAGGATGGGGATGAAGTGCCATGCATACAAGGATAGGGATGAAGAGCCATGTATACTAGGATGGGGATGAGGAGCCATGCATACCAGGATGGGGATGAGGAGCCATGCATACAAGGTAAGGATGAGGAGCCATGCAGACCAGGATAGGTATGAGGGGACAATGTATACCAGGATAGGGATGAGGGGACAATGCATACCCGGCTTATACTTGAGTCAATAAGGTTTTTTTTTTTTGTGATAAAATTAGGTGTCTCGGCCTCTACTCGGTTTGGCTTTTACTTGGGTATATACAGTACTTTATTTAGTGTATGATAAGAGGTAATATTGTAATGTAAAATTATTTTGTGCAAAAATAATGTTACGTCTGGATATTTGGGTTCTTTTTGGGGATATTAAACTAATAAAGTTACATTAACTTGGGTAAATTAATTGAGAAAGAATATCTAACAATTTTTTCCAGTTGTGTAATAATGTGTAGATATTTGGTGTGTCACTGGAACTTTTTTGCTCATTCTTCAGATATTACATTATTGTGATGACAGCCTGTGCATTATGGATTGGGTATGTTTTACTCAATTGATATTAAATGGAGAAAGGTAAAGGCTGCAACAGTTTACATATATCTAGGTTGATGGTTATAGTACTTGCATACTATGGAAAACAAGTTATGTTATACTTTCACATGTGCTAAGATCACAAGTTTGGCAGTCCCTTCGTGTGAAGAGTGCTGGCCTCTTTGCACTGAATGCTTCCAACACCTCCCTTCTACTCTTATGTGAAAGCTCTAGCGATCTCAATGTTGGACAATACAGTTATCACTCAAAGCAGATGGAAAGGTTTGAGAAACATTCAGTGAGGGCACTTCTCATCAAGTGACGACCCACGGGACACTTGTGAATGCAGTACAAAGGGAATCAATACTTGATTTTATCAGTCATGCAAGCAGCATAACCATCAACTTAGGTATGCATAAAAAGTTTTATCCCTCACCTATAAAGCTCTGTCAGAAGTTTGCTAAGATTCCATACCTTTAATCCCTTAACGACCGCCGATACACATTAAAATGGTGGCCGCTAAGGGGTCTTATTCCCTCATCGCCGTTTTAAAATGGCATTCAGCTATAAGGGTATAGCGCCCCCCCACAGAGTCCAAAAAGCTCTAGGTTTCATCCACCTGGGGTAGCTGAGACCATGGAGAACACAAACAGGGCTGTATTTTCTGGTCCCTGATCACGTGATCACCTTTATTCAATGAATAATGCTAATCACGTAACAAAGAATTGTGCCCGAATTACAATGTATAAGTTATGTAAATTTATTTGCATTTTACAGTGAGAAATAAGTATATGATCCCTTTGGCAAACAAGACTTAATATTTGGTGGCAAAACCCTTGTTGCCAAACACAGCAGTCTTAGGTTTGTAGTTGATGATCAGTTTTGCACACATGTCAGAAGGAATTTTGGTTCACTCATCTTTGCAGATCACCTCTAAATCATTACGATTTTGAGACTGTCGCTTGGCAACTTGGAGCTTCAACTCCCTCCATAAGTTTTCTATGGGATTAAGGTCTGGAGACTGGCTAGGCCACTCCATGACCTTAATGTGCTTCTTTTTGAGCCATTCCTTTGTTGCCTTGGCTGTATGTTTTGGGTCAATGTATTGCTGGATGACCCAGACACACGACCCATTTTTAATGTCCTGGTAGAGGGAAGGAGGTTGTCACTCAGGATTTTAGAGTACATGGCTCCATCAATTCTCCCATTGATGCAGTGAAGTAGTCCTGTGGCATTAGCAGAGAAACATTCCCAAAACATAATGCTTTCACCTCCATGCTTGACAGTGGGGATGGTGTTCTTTGGGTCATAGGCAGCATTTCTCACCCTCCAAACACAGAGTTGAGTTAATGCCAAAGAGCTACATTTTTGTCTCTTGTGACCACAGCACCTTCTCCCAATCACTCACAGAATCATCCAGGTGTTCATTGGCAAACTTCAGATAGGTCTGCACATGTGCCTTCTTGAGCAGGGGGACCTTGCGGGTACTGCAGGATTTTAAACCTTTAAGGCATAATGTATTAAAAATGGTTTTCTTGGTGACTGTGGTCCCAACTGCCTTGAGATCATTGAGATCAAAAGTTCCCCCAGTGTAGTTTTAGGCTGATCTCTCACTTTCCTCATGATCAAGAATACCGCACGATGTGAGATTTTGCATGGTGCCCTAGATTGTTGTTGATTGGAATTTCTTCCATTTTCTTACTTTTGTACCAACAGTTGTCTCCTTCTCACCCAGCATCTTATGTATGGTTTTGTAGCCCATTCCAGCATTGTGAAGGTGTATGATCTTGTCCCTGACATCCTTAGAAAGCTCTTTGGTCTTGCTCATGTTGTAGAGGTTAGAGTCCGACTGATTAGTTGAATCTGTGGACAGGAGTCTTTTAAAAATATGACTATGTAAGACAGATGTTTTAATGCAAGTAATGAGTTCATTAGGAGCGTTTAACTGGTCTATAGGAGTCAGAAGTCATAATGGTTGGTAGGGTATCAAATACTTATTTCCCACTACTAAATGCAAATAAAGTTATATAATTTTTACAATTGTGATTTTACGGATTTTGTTTTTGATATTCTATCTATCAATGATAAAATTAACCTACCATTAAAATTATAGACTGTTCATAAATTTGTCAGTGGGCAAACTTACAAAATCAGCAAGGGATCAACTAATTATTTTCTTCACTGTACAGGTGCTTCTCACAAAATTAGAATATCATCCAAAAGTTAATTTATTTCAATTCTTCAGTACAAAAAGTGAAACTCATATACACACGTGGTCAAAATTGTTGGTACCTCTTGTTTAATGACAGAAAAACCCACAATGGTCACAGAAATAACTTGAATCTGACAAAAGTAATAATAAATCAAAAATCTATGAAAATGAACAAATGAAAGTCAGACATTGCTTTTCAACCATGCTTCCACGGAATTTAAAAAAAATAAAACTCATGAAAAAGGCCTGGAAAGAAATAATAGTACCCTTATCTTAATATTTTGTTGCACAATGTTTTGAGACAGTCACTGCAATCAATCGATTCCTGTAACTGTCAATGAGACATCTGCACCTTTCGAGAGGTATTTTGGACCACTCGTCAAGAGCAAACTGCTCCAGTTGTCTCGTGTTTGAAGATTGACTTTTTCAGATGCCATGTTTCAGCTCTTTCCAAAGATACTCTATCTTTCACACGAGGGACAGTGTTCTTTTCTTTATATGCTTCATTTTTCTGTCTGTGAACATAGAGCTGATGTGTCTTGCCATAAAGTTCCATTTTTGTCTCATCTTTCCATAGAGCATTCTCCCAGAAGCTATGTGGCTTGTCAACATGTAGTTTGGCAATTTCCAATCTGGCTTTTTTAAGATTTTTTGTTCAACAATGATGTCCTTCTTGGTCATCCCCCATGAAGTTCACTTTGGCTCATACAATGATGGATCTGACACTGTTGTTCCTTGAGCTTGAAGTTCACCTTTAATCTGTTTAGAAGTTTTTCTGAGCTCTTTTGCTACCATTGGTAACTATCTCTTTGATTTGTCATCAACTTTCCTCCTGCAGCCACGTCCAGGCAGTTTGGCTACAGTTCCATAAAGCTTAAATTTCTGAATTATTTGTGCAACTGTAGTCACAGGAACATCAAGCTGCTTGGAGATGGTCTTATAACTTTTTCCTTTAACATGTTTGTCTATCATTTTCTTTCTAATCTCTTGAGACAGCTCTTTTCTTTGCTTCCTCTGGTCCATGTTGAGCGTGATAAATGCCATGTCACGAAACAGTACAGTGAGTATCTGTAGCCTTCTATACAGGCCCACTCACTGATTCCAAGTTTGTAAACACCTGTGATATTAATTAGTGGACACACCTTGGTTTACTATGTCCCTTTTGTCACATTATTTACAGGGGTACCATCATTTCTGTCCAGGCCTATTTCATGAGTTTTATAAAAAATAAATCTGTGTAAACATGTTTAAAAAGCAATGTCTGACTTTCACTTGTTCATTTTACTAGATTTTTGATTTACTATTACTTTTGTGAGATTCAAATTATTTCTGTGACCATTGTGGGTTTTTCTGTCATTAAACAAAGGGTACCAACAATTTTGACCACATGTGTATTACATAGAGTCATTGCAAACAGAGTGATCTATTTTAAGTGATTATTTCTGTTAATGTTGATTATTATGGCTTACAATCAATGAAAACCCAAAAGTCATTATCTCAGTAAATTAGAATACTTTATAACACTAGTTTGAAAAATTATTTTAAAATCCGAAATGTTGACCTACTGAAATGTATGTTCAGTAAATGCACTCAATATTTGGTCAGGACTCCTTTTGCATCAATTACTGCATCAATGCGGCGTGGCATGGAGGCGATCAGCCTGTGGCACTGCTGAGGTGTTATGGAAGCCCAGGTTGCTTTGATAGCAGCCTTCAGCTTGTTGGCATTGTCGGGTCTAGTGTTTCTCATCTTCCTTATGACAATACCCCATAGTTTCTCTATGGAGATAAAGTCAGGCGAATTTGCTGGCCAATAAAGCACAGTGATGCTGTTGTTTTTTAAAGCAGGTATTGGTACTTTTAGTAGTGTGTACAGGTGCCAAGTCCTGCTGGAGATTGTAATTTTCTTCCCCAAAAAAGCTTGACGGCAGAGGGAAGCATGAATTGCTCTAAAATTTCCTGATAGACAGCTGCACTGGTCTTGATAAAACACAGTGGACCTATAATAGCAGATGGCATGGCTACCCAAACCATCACTGATTGTGGAAACTTCACAGTAGACCTCAAGCAGCTTGGATTTTGTGCCTCTCCACTCTTCCTCCAGACTCTGGGACATTGATTTCCAAATGAAATACAAAATTTACTTTCATCTGAAAACAACACCTTGGACCACTGAACTATTGGTCATGAGTGGTTTGTCACAAGTAATGCGACACTTGTAGCCCATGTCCTGGATACACCTGTGTTTTGGTTCTTGAAGCAATGGCTTCAGCATCAGTCTACTCCTTGTGAATCTCCCCCAAATATTTGAATGGCCTTTTCTTAACAAACCCTTCAAGGCTGTAGTTATCCCGGTTGATTGTGCACCTTTTTCTACCACACTTTTTTCTTCCACTCAACTTTCCATTATTATGCTTGGATACAGCACTCTGTGAACAGCCAGTTTCTTTAGCAATGACCTTTTGTGGCTTGCCCTCCTTGTGAAGTTTGTCAATGACTGCCTTCTGGACATGTGTCAAGTCGATTGTGGAGCCTACTGAAACAGATTAAGAGACCTTTTCAAATGCTTATGAAGCCTTTACAGGAGTTTTTTGTTAACTATTCTAATTTACTGAGATAATGACTTTTGGGTTTTCATTGGCTGTAAGCCATAATCATCAACATTAACATAAATAAACACTTTAAAAAGATCACTCTGTTTGTAATGACTCTATATAATATATGGGTTTTATATATTATGAAGTGAAATAAATTAACTGTTTGATGATATTCTAATTTTATGAGAAACACCTGTATGTCAGAAAAAAGGTACATCCACCAGCCCTGCGCATCCACTTCATGAAAAAAATGGAGGGAGCATGTGCAATGCACCAGCTAAGATCTGCTGTCCAGCACCTAGCAACAGCAGGTAATTTTCCTATTGGTTTCTGACTTGATAACTGTATGTATAATTATGTGCTTAATTGTAAAACACTGGGCAAAACTGTCACTGAAAAAGACCTGGATGTATGGGTGGATGACAAACTCATATTTACGGACCAGTGTCAGGCAGCTGCTGCAAAAGCAAATAAAATAATGGGATGCATTAAAAGCGGCATAGATGCTCATGAGGAGAACATAATTTTAACTCTATACAAGTCACTAGTTCGACCACACTGTGTACTGTTCTGCTCTCTGGTGTATAAGAAAGTCATAGCTGTACTGGATCAGGTGCAGAGAAGAGCAACCAAGGTTATTAGAGAGCTGGGGGGTCTGCAATACCAAGACAGGTTATTACACTTGGGGTTATTTAGTTTGGAAAAACGAAGGCTTAGGGGTGATCTTATTACAATGTATAAATATATGCGGGGACAGTACAAAGACCTTTCTAATGATCTTTTTACTCTTAGACCTGTGACGGGGACAAGGGGGCATCCTCTACGTCTGGAGGAAAGAAGGTTTAAGCATAATCAGACACAGATTCTTTACTGTAAGAGCAGTGAGACTATGGAACTTTCTGCCATATGGTGTTGTAATGAGTGATTCCCTCCTAAAATTTAAGAAGGGCCTGGATGCCTTTCTTGAAAAGTATAATATTACAGGTTATATACACTAGTCTCCTTGATATTGCATTGAACCAGGGAGCTAGTCTGATAGTCGTATGTGGAGTCAGGGAGGAATTTTTTTCCCCAATGTGAAGCTTACTGTTTACCACAGGGATTTTTTTGCCTTCCTCTGGATCAACATGTTAGGGCAAGTTAGGATAGGATATGGGTTGAACTAGATGGACTTAAAGTCTTCCTTCAACCTTACTAACTATGTTACTATGTTACTATGTTACTGTGATAGACCCTATTAAAGTGAAGAAAAGCAAATAACTAGTAAATCATTCTCCTTGTGTCATCCCCTAAAAATGTATTTTATAATTTTTACTTCTTTCATTCTTTTCCATTAGGTTTAGGCTTAGGGTTACGGTTGTGCCTAGGGTTAGGGTTGGGCTTGGGGTTAGGGTTTTTTCAAAAGTTAATGAAAAATTATGACAATATGACAACTAGTTGTTAGGAATCTGGGTCCTTCTATGCCTATGCTGAGACCCAGATTCTCACATTTGTCTCCAGAGGCTAAGTCCTTTTTTCCTGCTTCTAAGCATGCTCACGGGACGAGCCCTCTTTGGAGTTCAGGAGTCAGGTGCTCAGGTCCTGCTCCTGATTTCATTGATTCTGCTCTGGGCTCTGGAGATTTCTGGAAGGTCCCGTATGCTATAAAAAGTGCGCATGGCTGTTCTGCCATGCGCTAGTATTTTCTATACTTGTTGCTGTGTGTTTGATGATGGATGCTTGGACTGGTGACTGACTCATTAATTATCCCCCTCCTTGGTTATTACGAGTGTGTGAGTGATTGGGTCAGCCAGTAGCAGCGCTAGCGCCAGCGCGCTCAAGCTCCATCTGTTGCAGCAGCCAGCGTCTTGCTTTGCGCCTGCTATATTGCACTTGCAGTCCGTTTTGGCGTTCGCAGTGGCGACGCCTTGCACACCTCCAGTTACGGTAAGTCTGTTCGGTTGTAGTGACGTTACCAAACTACTCCTGTCTCTGACTACCGTATGTGTGCCGCTGTGATCCTGTGCACTTAACAGGCTCAGCATACCTTTTCTATTGTTTTCCTGTGCAGCTCTGTGTTCCTAAAACAGAGACTGCTTGGTTGCACTTGGGTGATTCAGAACCCTGTGCACACTACCGTTTAAGTGTTCTGCTTCTCTAGCAGCGGTTTCCACACCTGCCGCACGGTGGACCCCGGGCGGCGAACACGCTTTATTTATATTTTTTTAGCGTGTTCCGCCGTCCATAACACTAGTGTTGCGCACAAGTGCTCGCTGCTCTACCTTGCATTGGGTACTCGGGAATGCACCGAATATTAGGTGTCGAGTAATTTGCTAACAGCCATGAAACATGAGGGGTGGTGACTTGAGCATGTCATTCAAGCACTTACAATACTTGGCACATAGCTGAGCACCCAATGCAAAATTGAGTAGTGAGCAGTTTTGCTCAATACAAATGACGACCTAATGTTATCAAATTCTGTGTCATACCTTTGGATTAGAAATCCTCACTATACCCCTGAATACAATCCTTGAGGAGTGTAGTTTTCAAAATTGGGTAATTTATAGGGGATTTCTGCGGTTTAGGCACCTTATGGGAACTGCAAATGTGACATGTCACCTGCAATCTATTTCAGACAATTTGTGTTCCAAAATTCAAATGGCGCTCCCACCTTTTTAAGTCCTGCTCTTTGTCTAAGCAGAACTTTTTGACTACATGTGGGATATCTCTGTGCTTGAAAGAAAGTGGCTATCAAACTGTGGGGTTCACTTTTTGGTGTTACATTTTGCAAATGTGAAAAAATTGGGGCTAATGCAACATTTTAGAGGTAAAACTTAAATATTTTTTTTTTCATTCCACTTAAAAGGACACTGGTCAGATTTCTAAAATTTGGCCTGGTCATTCATGTCAAAATTAGCTTGGTTACTAAGGGGTTAAAACATATCATGACACAATATGTCTTTAAGTTAAAAGACCATTGTCACTAGAGATGGCCACATTTATTCTACTCAAATTTTATAAAACTCTGTATTTTCCAGAATGCAGATTGTTTTGGATTTTGCTCTATGCGAATTCAGCAAAATAACTGTATGGGGCTGGCAAAATAAAAAAGAAATAAAAAAAAAGTCTTCACCGTTCACCGCATTGGACATCTCTGCTGCTTGCTCTGCCCTATTTGGCTACCAATGCTGCAAGCTGAAACCCAAGGTATCTTCATGCAAGGCTGGACTTCCAGTCAAGACTAGACCTGGGAAGTCACTGCCCATGCCTAGAGTGTATGTCATAAGGTTGTGGCACACCTCATGAGTTCACGATATTGCTGCAGTCTTGCAATGCATGTGTGCAGGGGCATTCAACATCCTGTGCCTAGTCCCATCCAAAAACCCTGGCCTAGAGTATGTATCATTAGATCACGTTGCAAGTCGTGATGTCAGAAGACCGCATAGTCTAATAAGGAACATTAAATTTGTGTAGAATAAATTCACTGGGAATCGATTTTCCAGATAAAAGTAACAGAATTTGTTGAAATTGAATTTTGTCAAGATTAGCTCATCTCTGGTCACCTTATTGATAATATTCAGTACAGATTCTGCACTAAAATGAAAATCATTCAAAGGTAAAGTTAAAATAATTTAAGCAGGCAAAACACTAATGATTTGGACTATTGCAAAGTGATGACTGAAATCCACCGAAAAGTTGATCTGTAGAATACTATAGCCTATTATTGATAGCTGTAGTTAAAAAGTAATTCATGTCGATTATCAGATCTGTATCCCATCAATGGGTGCCAATACTAGGCCACAGATCATAACAGAGAATAATTGGTAATTAATTTGCCTTTTTAATTTATGAAATTGTACTAAGAAAACGACCCTCTTAAATGTATCAAGTTTCTCATCAGTCTAAAATCTGTTGGATTTGCAGAGTCCCATTTTCAGTTTGACGAAACATTGAGCAGGACAGGAAGGTAAGAAGTGTTAAAATCTACAACATGTGCTCTATGTTTTTAGGCATCTTCCTGGATGAAATCATAGTTTTCAACAGCCTCAGTCAGCAGGGGGAATCTTTTGGTCTATGAATTTCAAATGAGTCAGTCTTTTAAAACGTATTTCTTGTGAGATGAATGAAGTTGAAACCTTTCTGCAAATTAAATCTTTAGTAGCTGAAATAAAGACTATTATTGAGATATGGTTGGCAGCAGATGGAGTGAGTGTTAAGGTGACAGATACCATTCAGAGGTAGGAGGACACAATTACTCTCAGGATATCAGTTTCACTCTATTGCTAGTGCAAAGTATCCAAAATGAAAAGGGAACCAGACTGAGAAAGTAACTGGCACTAGAAACTCCAGCACCCCATGAACCATTTGTCTTCCTCCTTATGTTACAATAGCAGCGAATGCATGCCTAATTAGCCATGAATATCAATTATCCTTTGGGTGAATTGCACAAGTTAGCACAACACAAAGCCATTGAGATATGGTAATTTTTACCCTTTTATTGCATGCTAATGGTCCTGCCACACTGCTGTCTACCATCAATATCCTTAGGTATTAGCAGGCCAAGACATTGCATTGTTTTATTAAGACCTTCCAGACTTAACAGACATGTGATTCTGAATTCCTACATCTACCGATATCGATCAATCCACAATGGTTATCTATCTATCTAGTTTCACAGACTATGATCAAATAATATTGCAGTGTAGGATTATTTTACTATTTACTATACTTTTCACAAATAAATTGCATAGAAAGCTGAAAACATGAAATTCCTACGTTTGAAAGTTTTAAAATGTAAGCACACATTGAAAATAGCTTACTTATTGCTCAGATTCAGGATCTTGTTTTACTACTATCTTTGGTAATTTCCCTGTATACAAGATATTGGTATTCTGCATCAGGGCAGACTATAGCATCTACTGCTCCATTGGTGTTCTCTTTGGCTGGACTCACGCAGAACAGTTTTAGCCATAATGAAGATTGAATCCAATCTTTAGTATATGCTCCCTGTGTTTTCCTAAAAGTTGCAAAATAATCCCTTCTGGACACCATCATGAGAATTTGATTGATGGATGCACAGGATACAGAAGATGTGCTATTCCTATGAGCAGAACCAAAGAAGCATTTCTCAGAATTTATAAAGGCATGTTACAAATCTCAACAAAAGGACAGTATTGGCTTTTGGCTTTAGGGTTACTTGGCGACGTTGGCCAAAGTTCTCTATGTGTCATCGCTAAATCGCAGCACATTACAAGTGATCGGCGTAACGCTGGGAACCTGAGTAACAAGCAAGTTGAAAAAAGAATCTCATGTGGTTGGACTTTTTGTGACTTGCGTGTACTGTTCTCCCAACAGCTGTTGTGGCCAAAGTTGATGTGCAGCCCCAGCCTTATAAATGCTTCCAGCTGTGCTGTTGGTGATGTCTCCTATCAATGATTTAAAAGTAACACAGAAGACATTGCAGGAGATCCTGTTGGCATCATTAGATTTCTTAGACATGAGACACTTGATTTGGCAGTCACATGTCATTTTAAGAGTATATTTGTAAGAATATTTGCTGTGGATTTTTCCACAATTTCTCTGCAGCAGAATCCGCACATGCTACATTCAGATTGGACTGCAAATTGGTCACTGATTTCACCCTTTTCTTTGCAAAGAATTGACATGCTGCAGATTTTAACCGCACTGCATGTCAGTCTCTGTTCACATTTGTTGACTTCTCATTCACAGAGCTGGTAATTACACTGTAGATTTTTCACACGTACGCTCCTGTGGGTAATCTACAGCAAATATGCAATTATACCTGCATGGATATGCAAAATATCTGCAAAGTATCTGCTAAGTACAGTAGATGAAATTTCAACAAATCTCATCAACATGTTGCGGAAATATTTTTGGGGAAATTTACATTAGGTGCTTATTTTAAAATCTGTAGCGTGTCAGTTCTTTCATAGAATCATAGAATCATAGAATCATAGAATCGTAGAGTTGGAAGGGACCTCCTGGGCCATCTGGTCCAACCCCCTGCTCAAAGCAGGATTCGCTAAATCATCCCAGTCAGATGTCTGTCCAGCCTCTGTTTGAAGACATCCATTGAAGGAGAACTCACCACTTCTCGTGGCAGCCTGGTCCACTCATTGATCACTCTAACTGTCAAAAAGTTTTTTCTAATATCTAATCTGTGTCTCCTCCCATTCAGTTTCATCCCATTGCTTCTAGTCTTTCCTTGTGCAAATGAGAATAAAGATGATCCTTCTACAATGTGACAGCCCTTTAGATATTTGTAGACAGCTATTAAGTCTCCTCTCAGTCTTCTCTTTTGCAAACTAAACATTCCCAAATCCTGCAACCTTTCCTCATAAGACAGGGTTTGCAGACCGGTCACCATTCTGGTCGCTCTTTTCTGAACTTGCTCCAGTTTGTTGATGTCTTTTTTAAAATGTGGTGCCCAAAACTGGACACAATATTCCAGATGAGGTCTGACCAAAGAGGAGTAGAGGGAAATAATGACTTCACGTGATCTAGACTGTATGCTTCTGTTAATACATCCTAGAATTGCATTTGCCTTTTTTGCTGCTGCATCACACTGTTGACTCATATTCAGTCTGTTATCTATTAGTATACCCAAGTCTTTTTCACTTGTGCTGTCACTTAGCCCTATTCCTCCTATTCTATATATGCTTTTTTCATTTTTATTGCCCAGATGTAGTACTTTGCATTTCTCCCTGTTAAAAACCATTCTGTTAGTTGCTGCCCACTGCTCCAGTTTATTTAAATCTTTTTGAATCCTCTCTCTCTCTTCTCTAGTATTAGCTATCCCTCCTAGCTTTGTGTCATCAGCAAATTTAATCAGCAAATTTAATCAGCAAATTTAATCAGTTTACCTTTCTGTGGAACTTAGGATGGATCTCACCTTTTCCAATGGAAATGGGGAATTCTGTTGGTCAAATCCACAACATAATCTGATACAAAATCACCGGTAACATGCCCAGATTTTGCAGAAGGCCAAACCAAATCTGCAAAGTGTGAGCGTACCCCTAAATTTCTATAGCATATTACTAGAGGTCAGGAAAAATATTCACTCTGCCCTGTTTTGGTAACCAGTCCTGTCCTTTGTGCTAGCCAGATAAAGGCAGTCTTCACTTCTGTGGCTGGCATCACTAGCCCAGTATCATGAGCACCTCTGGTGTTAATTAGGCCCCGCAATGTCATGATGTCTCAAGTCCTAGTAAATACCAGAGATCCACAGGATGCTGGACTGAGGATGACAGCTACAGAAGTGAAGCCTGCCCTAGTTCAGCATCCTTGGAGAATTGGACAGAATGCCGGATCAAGACAGTCCAAATCTTTTTGTTAAATTCTACGTATTATTCCCATAAGGCTTATAGTTATTTCTAAAATGTGACCAAACTCCAAAATAGAAATTATAGAATGCACTTGCTGTGATATATAAATTCATTGCATTTTACTATTTGTCCTCCGTTATTAGTGCAATCAATTATGTAGTTATTTATATATATGTGATCACAAATATAACATTAAAGAAAGAACATTTTCTGGAATTTCACAATCCTAATGCAACATTCATGTGAGTTTCTGTAAGTTTCCTCATATTGGGTACCATACACCCAGCACCTTTTTATTTTAATCAAATAAATAGATTTGTAAAAACAATTCCAACTTTGGAGAATGTTAAGAGTTAAGCACAGGGGTGTATGTAAAATTTCCATATGTAAGCAGGTATAATACAATCTGCACTCAAGCAGATAGTGTCTTTTGTACTTCTCTATGCCTCTTCTCCTTTCTTAAAATTGTGGCAAGGTCCAGTGAATGCAAAATTATGACTATTTCCAAAATCTGACTGGGCACCGAAAGGCTCGTTAGTATGGAACCACTGGGATTTTGTGTGCCAGGGTGAAGCCCATAGCCCATGGCGTTGCCCGGTTCATGAGAACGTACTGATAGTAATGTAAACAGTGCTGTATTTCAAGTATAACTATATGATCGAGATAAGCAATGAATAATAAGGATTAAATGCCAAACACATCACACCCATAGTCAATTCAAGTGTAAAAATGTCAGGTTCATATCTGGAAATCACAAGGGTTACTTCTCAGTCTTTTGGCTTTCTGGTAAATTTCTACAAAATCCTTATATCGAGGAGCACATCCCAGCCAGGCATTCCCAAAATGTTCACTGCCAGTGAAAAGAAAATCGCCATCTCCTTTTTTGACTTTGCATTGTAACAAAGTTCTAACGAATCCAGTCCATGTACCAGAGCGATCATCCGGCTGGAAAACACTGTTTCTTTGCCTGTAAACTTTTGAAGCAGCGATGTCTACTTGCGAAATCTGGGTTTCCCGGTCATGGGTAACACGTAATGTTGAGCCTCTTACCACTAAGGGATTAAAGCAAAAACAATGATAATATGACCATCAAGTTGTAAAAGATTTAATGCTAATTTAGATGCTACTAGAGACTTATTTTTCCATTTCTTATTACAGAATTAGGAGTTTTAACTTCCGCGTACCCAGGGGCACAGCTCAGCCCTACCTCAGATACAGCTGGACATTCCTTCACTGGGGAAGAAATTCCTTATCTATTAATTTACACATACTAACCAAGTCAATCTACCTTTGTGACACCCACATGCCATGCACAACATACCCCCTGAGCAATGCTGCCCTAGAAACATATATGGACAAAATGGAGAAAAGATTGTAGCATTTTTGTAAGGCTTTGTACACATGTTGTGTTTTTATGTTGCGTTTTTTTCTGTACGAATTTGATATGGAAAATGCTCCTCATTTTACAGTGTCAGCAAAATGAAGGAGGCTTCTGAAATCTCATATACACATTGATTATTTTTTTTCTTGAAGGTTTGCAGCAGATGTAAATCTGGAGCATGTTAATTTTTGCAGTTTTTTAGCAGCATATTTCACCCATATTAAAGAGTGGGGGGAAATATGCAGCAAAAATGCATGTAAAAATTGCAGCAAAAACATGCATATTTTACAGTGTTTCTACTGCCAACACATCAGGAATTACTGCACAATTTTCTGCTGCAAAACATGAACGTGTGCACCTACCCTAACCTTAAAATTCTTTGATGAAATAGCACGTCCTTCTCTCAGGTTTATGTTTTTTTTTCATACAAACAGTACCAGAGAATATCTTCTATCTTCATATGATTTGGTATCTAGCTCTTATATTTGAACTATCCTCGTAGGACAGAGTCACACATAGGTGTACACCACAGTAGTAATTAGGATCAAAAAGAGAAAGAGAAAAGATATGTGCGACTAAAAATTAACTTTTACTGTCTACTTAAAAAAAATTTTTGGGTTATTAAAATCATAACACACATCATAGATATATACTGGGTCATATATGGCCCACTAATCCCCAGGATAGAAAGAAAAGTTTTTACTATAAAGGGTCGAAAAAATTCCCTATAAATTTAAATAAATGACAGGAAAGTTATAGAGTAATCATTCCATTGATTATATTCAATACACACTATGAGTATGAAATATATTCATTCATGTTTGTAAACTACTCAGTGTTCACACATTCCATATATGGGTCAATGTTACGTGTTGTGCATTTTAAAATTTATGCAATCACAGTGATACTGTATATTGCTCATCACGGTTTATCATGAAGTGTGTCACTATTAGATTGACAAGCATTGCTCTTTGAAGGGAATCTGTCACCTATTTTTTCGTATATAAGATGCGTCCATTGCCATCAGGGGCTTATCTACAGCATTCTGTAATGTTGTAGAAAACCCTCAATGTAACCTGAAAGATAAGAAAACAAGTTTTATTTTATTACTCTTTGACCTTTCCCGGCGCCTGCACACTGCAGTTTTCTGCTCTGCCCTCAACAGGGCAGAGCAGTGCGCCTGTGCCGGAGCCGTGACAGGAAGCAAAGAAGAGGTCATCATCGCTAGAAAATGGGAGGCGCTGGATCGGATCGCGACACCCATCGGACCCCGACCGGAACCGGACCACCCCTGAGTGAGTATAATATAACTTGTTTTTCTTCTCTTTCAGGTTACATCGGGGGCTTATCTACAGCATTACAGAATGCTGTAGATAAGCCCCTGATGGTGGTGGCCGCATCTTATATATGAAAAAATAGGTGACAAATTCCCTTTAATCTTATTTGTCATATGACCTTTATATTGCACCTCAATATATTGCAATTTGCCAGACAAAAAATTATTATATTCATATAGATAGTGCGCCCTGAGTGCTGTGAAGCCCATAACACTAGTATACCCTGCAGTGGTAATGTGTTACAAAGCACCTAATGAATGGAGCAGCGCTTGTCTATATGAATATAACTTTTTCTCAACCAGTATTTTAAAGGGACCATGGTCGTAATCCCTTTATAGTAAAAAACCTTTTCTTTCTGTCCTGGGGATTAGTGGGCCATATATGACCCAGTATACATCAATGACGAATGTTATGATTTTAATAAAAAAAAATTTTTTTAAGAAAGACAATAAAAGTTAATTTTTAGTCGCACATACCTTTTCTCTTTCTCTTTTTGATCCTGATTTGGTATCTAACCTTGTACAATTTTCTTTTTAATAATGAAAACCAAATTCGAGTTTTCACAGTATCTCTTTGTATAATATGAATCACTGTAAAAAAAAAACTAATTCTTGTTTTAGAAGCAGCAGATTTTTCTAAATTTTCTGATATGTTATGAAATTGTTTGGATTAAGTAAAACTGAAACTAATTTCTCCGGTTGACTGCATCTTCATTTCCTAACAAAGAGGTTATTTTAAACACTGCGGGGCTGCTGGAGGCTAAATTAGTTTCTGGACATTTATGTGATTTGGATAAATGATGTACTAAGTGTATTAAATCAAGACTAGCAAGACTAGCATTTTGTTTTTCAAGATTTCTCATAAGGAAAGTAATACTGTTGTCGGAATTGTTCTGAAAGATGTACAATGTCTGCATTGTTCCCATTCCGCAATCAGTAAAAATGTATATTATTCCTTCCAAGCTGTACATTTGTTCAGCATTTTAGGAAGTTCGTTCATATGGTTATCAATTGATGGTCTTTTCTAATATTATGCCTTCATTGTATGATCAGTTGGGTTTCAGATCTTTATCTTAGAGCAAAATGAGGAATCGTGAGCACTTCAGCCCCTTGATTGTTTGTCCGGGCACAGTACCATACAATGATGTGTGGCAATGCCTGGTCCTGCAGTTCTACCCATCAAGGAAAGAGGGTTGAGCAGAGCAGTTAATTTTTTTTCAGAAATTTTAGGGTCCTGAAAGTTTTCTCACAGATTAATTGAAAATCATCAAATAACTAACTAAATAATGACTTCACGTTCGGCTTCATGGCTAAATTATAATCACAATGTGACTTTACTAATTAACTGTAAGAAAAAACTACAAACGGGAGGTTGCAATATCAGTGTGTAATTTCAGCTTTTCTAATTTCCTCACTTGCAAGTGACCAGCACCACATTCTTATATACATTATGGGGAATGCCGTGTAGGTCAAATTTGAGAACTACGGTGTTTAGAAGGCTAGGAGGCTTACCAAAGTCACTTGTGCAAATAGCCATGAGAAGGTCTCCATCATCACAAGGTCGACAAGCATCTAGACAGAAAATGAAATGAAACAATGTGTAAGCAAATATCCCAGCACACTGAATCTGGGGTCGCATATCAATATCCTAATTCTCAGCTAAAGAAGAAAAGTAAAAATAACTCGGGGTACTCGATAATGCAGTTCTTGTGGTGGTATGCTTACCTAGATGTACTACTACCAACTCTGTTTTAAGGCTTTATCTTTCCAATACAAGCTACTGCTGTTCCCAAGCACATGGATTAACCATCTCATAGGAATGTAGTTTAAAAAAAAATTAATACGTAAAAAAGGGGAAAGAAAAAGCGCTGCTTAAGTAGAGAATCAGTCCAGAGTATAGCTCAACACTTCTTTTGGATCCACAAAATCAGATTACAAGGAAGCACTTTTCTCCCATTTTTTAGCTAAAATTCTTATCTTTCACTATTAAAACCAAATCACTGAATTGTGATCAAAACAAACCACAGTCCACCCATAAAAAAATCCATTTAATAATATGCCAACTCAATAAAAATGAGTAATAATGAAAAATACACAAAATACAAATGCACCTCTCTTACATAAAAGAGATTAGTTTAGATGAAAGAAAAAATGCATTCTGCAATAGCAAACTAGCGCATACACATTAATGTGAATAATAAAATGAATGACAAAACACATGCCCCATCACCTACACACATTAACAATTATTTTTTCTCAGTCTAAGTTCTATGTGATAACATAAAGCTACAGTCTTACCTTCCACTAGTGCAAACTTTTGAAATATAGGTCCTGAAGAGAGGCTGTTGAGAAGCTCATACTGAAACGCTGCTGTCCTCCTGTTCAGATCCTCAGGTGGACTGGCCTGTAAGAACAGAGCTACTCTATGAGAACTGTCCATGCCAAAGCAATGCACCTTCCGTGATCCATCTATCTCACTAACTAGCAGGTGTAGCTCTCTTCTCCTCTCGACATAAAGGTTAGCGCCTTGGAATTGTGAACGAGGCTTTATGCAGACAATGGTATGCTTGCTGTTGATAATGTTGGGTTCAAGAATAATGCGCAAGGCCCGAACTGGGTACATCCATTCCAATGAACCCTCTGTACAGCGCAGGTGAACTTGTTCCACAGCTCGTGAACGAGATTCCCAACTAAGACCACTACAAAATGGATTAAATATATTAAATGATTGAAAATACATCAATTAATTTGAATATAAAGGTGATTAGTTTCTTGACTCCATTGGATTTGATTGATTTCCTTCCCATATTCACAGTCAACAACATAGTCACTTGCAATGATAATTTCTATCCCAAATCACCAACAATTGAAGTGATTTTCCAGCATATTATGAATTATTTCCACATATTCTCTAGATATATTTTGTACATGGTCATTTGTGGTATGTGAAGTGTGCACTTATTGATCAATATAGTTGGAGTTTAGTTAGGTATGATGAAAAATTCCCAGAAGTATGGCCAGCCTTAAAGGGTCTTTATATGGAGCATTGATCACCCAAACAAAGGTACATATGACTGCTTGTACCTGATTCCTAATTGCCCAAATTAAAAGGCGCAGCAACTGACAAAATACTTATTGGCCACAAAATCTCCTCCTTTAAGTGAAATTAAAAATCGTGACTGTTCACCAGCACATTACCTCCAGTACGTTGGGAACCTGCTGCCAAAAATTATGTAACATGTATGACATAAAGGGGAACTTCCATTTGTGCAAACCATCAACTCAATTATTCTTACATCTACCTGAAAGTAAAAGAGCGCCAACCAACTCCATGTACCATCCATCATTCATTTCTGTTCATTCTGGTCTCCACGAGAGGACCTTTTTATTCATACTTATTTTAGCAGTTGCTAGTACAATACCAGTTATACACATAGGAGCAAATAACTAAGTTATATTCATTATGCCACTAGGGTCAGCTTTCCTGAGAGTGATAACGTTCTGCTGCTCAGCAGAATCCTTTTCCTGGCCTTGGTAATCTCTTATCACCAGAATACAGGCCAAATTGCACAATGTAACGACAGGAAGCATCACGTAATCAATTGTTGTTAGATTTGACATCCGTGGACCAGTTCTAGATCTATAGTCTATGCATCCATGTGAAAAGTGTTCATTTGTAAAACCAAAGTTATAAATTGCCAACCTACACACACTAAGATATTATTGTAAATTAGCACATTTGCTTGTAGGCTTACTTGTAAACTAAGCAAAATAAAATGTAGAAATACTAATGAAATACTAATGAAATAGCTTATGTCACAAGCTCATAATAGATACTATACACTTTTAATATACTGAGTGAACAGAGAAGCATTTCATATATACAGTACTTTCTGTCCTATCAGCCTTCTCATGAGTGGATTAGTAAAATGTCAAGTATTTGCATGTCAAAAATTGTACATACCTTCCCTTCCAGCTACAGAAGTCCCCAGCCATGCACCACATTCCCCTGCTAGATAATTGGGCTGATAGTAGGAGCAGGGCCAGCAGTCTCCATGACTTCTGCATGTTGTTCCCCAACTGTGTTATCTGCTGAATAGACAAGACACAACTGTGTGGATACATCTGCCAGCAGACAGACCGCCTTGTAAGTACCCTCATTAGAAACCATTCTCCATTCATTGTGCTGAATAAAATAGAAACAGACTATATGGTAGATCTTTTTTATGTTGCTCCCATATACCATGTCTGTCTACATTAAGATCCATTGTTAAATATTTTTTATCATAACCTGAGTGCCAACTATCTAATAAGGAACAATTTATTTTATTGCATGAATTGACTATTTTTATTTATAATATATCCTGTATGCATAAGTGATTTCTCTACCTTTTACCCTGAACTACTTCAGGACCAGAACATTATTCGTCTTCAGGACCACACAACATTTTTGGATTTTTCAACTCGCCCTTCAAGAGGTACAGTACTAACTTTTCCTTTACACCTATGTAGCAATATGTATTTTTTTCAAGTCATGTTGTTGTCTCATTTTTTCAACAAAATTGACAAAACCATCTTTTTTAAGGCCCACACCACATTAGATGTGACTTTGAGGGAATTGGGCAGCACGGTGGCTCAGTGGTTAGCGCTGCAGCCTTGCAGCGCTGGGGTCCTGGGTTCGTATCCCACCGAGGACAACATCTGCAAGGAGTTTGTATGTTCTCCCCGTGTTTGCGTGGGTTTCCTCCGGGTTTCTCCGGTTTCCTCCCACACTCCAAAGACATACTGATAGGGAATTTAGATTGTGAGCCCCATCGGGGACAGTGATGAAAATGTGTGCAAACTGTAAAGCGCTGCGGAATATGTTAGCGCTATATAAAAATAAAGATTATTATTATTATAATCTATGTGAGAGAAGATACCAATAGTGACAGCATTCTAAAAACTGGACCCCTCAAGGTGCTCAAAACCACATTCAAGAAGTTTATTATCCCTTCAGGTGCTTCACAGGAATTATTGGAATGTTGAAATAAAAAATGAACATTTAACTTGTTTTCACAAAAAATATATTTTAGACCCAAATTTATTTATTTTCACAATGGAAACAGAAGAAAATGGACCCCAAAACTTGCTGTGCAATTTCTGCTGAGCATGCCAATACCCTATATGTGGGAGAATAGTACTGTTTGGGTGCATGGCAGGGCCTGGAAGGGAAGGAGCACTATTTGACTTTTTGAACGCAAAATTGGCTGAAATCATTAGCAGATGCCATGTCCAGTTTGGAGAGCCCCTGATGTGCCTAAACAGTGGAAACCCCACAAATGTGATTCCATTTTGAAAACTAGACCCCACAAGGAATGTATCTAGATGTGTGGTAAGCAGCTTAAACCTCCAAGTGCATCACAGAAGTTTATAATGTTAAGCTGAAAATAAAAAATCTGATTTACCCCCAAAAAAGTTATTTTACTCCCAATTTTTTATTTTCACAAGGGTAACAGGAGAACTCCTGGTGTGCCTAGTCAGTGGCACACTCAAGCAAGTGACCACATTTTGGAAACTAAGCCCCTTAAGGAATTTATGTGAATATATATAGTGATCACCTTTGAACCCCCCAGGTGCTTCACAGAATTTTACGTTTATCTGTGAAAATGAGCAAAAACAATTTCCAACAAAACTATTGTTTTAGCCCCAAATTTTTTCATTTTCGCAAGGATAGTTGGAGAAACTGGACCCCAAAATTGGTTGTGCAATTTCTCCTGAGTACGACAATACCCCATATGTGCTCAAAAACTAATTTTAAGGCAGAGTGCAAAGCTCAGAAGGGAATATGCACCATTTTGTTGTTCATAATTTGATGTAATGGTTTGACGGTACCATGTCATATTGGAAGAGCCCCTGAAGTGCCGAAACAGAAGAAACCCCCCTCATTTTACAAACTACACTCCCCAATGAATTAATTTAGGGGTACAGTGATCATATTGACACCACATATGCTTCACATAATTTATACTCTTAGGCGTTGAAGAAAGAATATTTACATTTTTACCACTAAAATGTTGTTTTAGCCCCATGTTTTTAATTTTTCAATGGACTAATAGAAAAAAAATTGACCTGTTTGTTGTAAAAAATTCTCCTGAATGTTCCAATGCCCTACATGTAAATAGGAAACACTTTTCAGGCATAGTGCAAAGCTCAGAAGGGAAAAGCACCATATTATAGTGCACATTTTACTGTGATGGTTTGTGGGTGCCATGAGCCATTGGTGAACCCCTGAGCTGCAAGAACAGCAGAACTCCTCATAAGGAGCAGCAGAACTCCCATTTTACAAACAACACCTCTTGATGAATTAATCTAGGGTTGCAGTGATCATATTGATACCAAAGGTGTGTCACAGAATTGTACAGGGTAGGCAATTTATATGGATATACCTAAATAAAATGGGAATGCTTGGTGATATCAAATTCCTGTTTGTGGCACATTAGTATATGAGAGGGGTTAAACTTTTCAAGATGGGTGGTGACCATGGTGGCCATTTTGAAGTTGGCCATTTTGGATCCAATTTTATTTTTTTCAATGGGAAGAGGGTCATGTGACACATCAAACTTTTTGAGAATTTCACAAGAAAAACAATGGTGTGCTTGGTTTTAACGTAACTTTATACTTTCATGAGTTATTTACAAGTTTATGACCACTTATAAAATGTGTTCAAAGTGCTTCCCATTGTGTTGGATTGACAATGCTACCCTCTTCTTCCACTCTTGACACACTGATAGTAACACCGTGTGGATTTGTGAGTGCAGAATTCTCTGGATTATTTTTAGGGGATGGCGAGGAGCCATAACACTTTCCCAGAGCTTTTTTGCTACCAGTAATGAGGAAGACCTTATATTTGCGTTAACAGATGACGGACCTGAGTGGAAATTTGTTTTTTTGAGGATTGAGTTAAAACTTTTGTTGGGACATTTTACATAACATTTTAGATCACATTTATCCTGTGCTCTGTGCTAAGCAAATATATCATGGTTCCCAATCTAAACCTCCGAATGACTTGATTCAGAAGAATATTTAGAATTGAGAGTCCTCAGTGGTTGATACCTTTTAATGGCTAACTGAAAAGATGGTAACAAATTGCAATCTTTCGAGACTATGCAGGTCTCTTCATCAGGCTAGACTAATGCAAAATCTGAAGAATCACATATTTATACACAAGACAGCACAGAAATAACTCAATAGATAAGACAAGTGATGTGAAGTGGAATAGTCATTATGGGAGAGAGATACGCATAAATATTGGAGCAGTTCATAGATAAGTAGTGTGAAGGTTTTATTGCTCTCTGATTGCTTGTCTGGCTCTGTGTTGTGATGACCCCAGAAGGTCTGAGGAGCAAATTCCTTAATTGATGTAAAAAGACATAAATCCATGCGACACATTAATACCTGCAATGAATGTGTCGAAAGTTTTCATAAATTTGTACTCAGAAATTCTTCTGTCTCTCTGAGACTTGAAATTACCTTTCAATACAAGTAATTTAACGTCCATCATGCTATGACCAGGGATACAAAAATGTTTTGCCACAGGTAGATCCATTCTTTTTTCTCTTATTGTGTGTAGATGAGAATTCATCCTTGTTCTCAGTTTTTGCCCTGTCTCCCCCACATACAGATCCCCAGTTGGACATTTAGTACAAATACTTAAGTACACCACATTAGATGTGATGCAGCTGAACGCACCTGGGATCTTGTAGTCCTGATGACAAGGGAGGTGCAATAGTCATGATGAACACATCAGACTATATGAAGGAAGCAAACAGACAACTTATGGACACACGGTACTACAGAAAATTGGAGTCGGATTCTACACAGGACTATTACAAGGAACTAAACAAGTTAGTATCTGGTCTGCCTGACGGATCCATAAGAGGCACTGACCTGATACCAGAGAGTCCAAGAATAGGGACATTCTACATGCTTCCCAAAATCCACAAATCTGGAAATCCAGGGAGGCCGATTATTTCATGTGTGGGCACCCTTACTGAGCAGGTATCTGGATGGGTAGAGGGTATTCTTAAACCCCTAGTAAAGGATACACCCAGCTACATTCAGGACACAACTGACCTATTGAATAAACTAGCAGCAATAGGTCCTCTACCAGAAGGAACCATCCTGGCCACCATGGATGTGGAATCTTTGTACTCCAATATCCCACACCAGGATGGATTAAATGCCTGCAAAGTCTTCGTGGAAAACACCGGGAATGATGCAAATTCTGTGGTGAAACACACAAAATTTATCCTCATCCACAATTACTTTGAATTTGACAATAAGATATATTTACAGGAGACTGGCACATCTATGGGAAGTAAAATGGCTCCACAGTATGCAAATCTTTTCATGGCCAAGCTTGAAAGCGACTTTTTGTCATCATGTCCCATCAGGCCTCTGGCATACTACCGCTTCATTGCTGATATTTTAATCATCTGGACTGAGTCTGAGCAACAGCTACAGACGTTCCACAAACAGTTTAATCAATTTCATTCCACCATCAACTTAACACTCATCTATTCCAGTACTGAAATTAACTTTTTAGACACCATCATTAAGCTAAAGAACAATGAAATAGAGACATCCCTGTATCAGAAGCCAATTGACCGTCCAACATACCTCAAATGGGACAGTTTCCATCCAAAACACATAAAGAACTCTATTATCTACAGCCAAGCCATCAGATACAATCATATATGTTCCAACCCCATGGATAGAGATGAACACATTGATCGCCTCAGAAAAACCTTTTTGAATCAGGGCTACCATCCAAGAACAATTGAAAACCAAATTACAAGGGCCACCAGAATATCAAGGAATCACCTGCTACATTACAAAGCTAAAGAAGAGAATAATCGGGTGCCTCTAGTGGTCACCTACAATCCAAATCTGGAGGTGCTAAGGGGAGCTGCACGGAAAGTAAAACCTTTACTGCAAAAAGATGCCCGATTACAAAACATATTTCCAGACCCCCCACTGCTGTGTTTTAGGCAGCCCCCAAATTTAAGAAGCATAATTGTCAGAAGCTCCCTGTCCTCTCCAACAGCTGCAGGAACCTTTCCTTGCACCCAGAAAAAATGTAAAACCTGTCCATTTCTAATGACCACGGACAAGATAAAGATCCCCAACTCACATCAGGACTACAAGATCCCAGGTACGTTCAGCTGCATCTCATCTAATGTGGTGTACTTAATTATTTGCACTAAATGTCCAACTGGAGGTCTGTATGTGGGGGAGACCGGGCAAAAACTGAGAACAAGGATGAATTCTCATCGCCACACAATAAGAGAAAAAAGAATGGAACTACCTGTGGCAAAACATTTTTGTATCCCTGGTCATAGCATGATGGACATTAAATTACTTGTATTAAAAGGTAACTTCAAGTCTCAGAGAGACAGAAGAATCTCTGAGTACAAATTTATGAAAACTTTCGACACATTCAGTGCAGGTATTAATGTGTCGCATGGATTTATGTCTTTTTACATCAATTAAGGAATTTGCTCCTCAGACCTTCTGGGGTCATCACAACACAGAACCAGACCGGCAATCAGAGGGCAATAAAACCTTCACACTGCTTATCTGTGAACTGCTCCAATATTTATACTTATCTCTCTCCCATAATGACTATTCCGCTTCACATTACTTGTCTTATCTATTGAGTTATTTCTGTGCTGTCTTGTGTATAAATACGTGATTCTTCAGATTTTGTATTAGTCTAGACTGATGAAGAAACATGCGTAGTCTTGAAAGCTTGCAATTTGTTACCATCTTTTCAGTTAGCCATTAAAAGGTATCAATCACTGAGGACTCTCAATTCTAAATATTCTTCTATCTACTGGCTAACACGATACAAAGATATATATCTTTCTTGATTCAGAAGAAATCCTCAAGTGATTCATTCATTATAATGAGGCAGCAGAGTTATTTATTTTCAGAAGTGCACAAAACTGTAGCTGACTGTGCTTTTACACATGCTTAACCCCTTTCTGACATCTGAAGTACTATACCGTCCAGGTGACTCGGGCCCATATGACCATGGACAGGATAGTACGTCATGCCCTTTAATGCGATACCACGACTTAAGTCTCGGTGATCGCATTAAAATTCTGATGCCATCTTACCTTAGGGAAGATGGTATCAGTCTCCCGGTCTCTGATCCTGTCCTCCGGCCCCCCAAGCGCTGTGAGTGGCTGTTCAATTCTGAATAGCCAATCACAGTCTTTCTCATTGTCTCAGCCAATCACAGTGGCTAAAAAAATGAAGTCTCAAGCTAGGATCGAGTACCGATGTACTCCATCCTAGGCTAGTGCCTGGCAACGCCAGGCACTGGCAAAGATGCTCCGGATTGGCGTGATCGCCGATCGCATCGATCCCGCCAATCACAGGGAACAGTGGCGGTATTACCGTGTTGTGCCCTGCTGGTACCGTCTCGGATCGGTGCTGTAATAGCACCGATCTTAGGCCGGAGCCTAGCACAGGCTCAGCAGGGCCTGCAGGAGCTGGTTGGCTCGATCGATGTCATTGTCGATCGCACCAATCACAGGGAAGAGCTGCGGTCATGCTGTGACTGCTCTGTGCCCTGCTGGTGAACTGGCTGTGACCTGCCTAGGAATCAGAGCTGTGAGCTCCGATCCTAGGCAGTTGCAATGGTCACCAGGGCCAGCAGTGATTGGTGGGATTGGTGGGATTCAATCCCACTAATGACAAGTCACAGCAGCGGTGTGACCACTCTGTGGCCTGTCTGTCACCTGCCAGTGACTTGTCTGACTGCTTTGCAGGAGTCCTCACTCTAGCTGAGGATTCCTGCAGAGCGGTCACACAGCAAGAGCTCCTGTGCTGGGTATTGTGGTGCCACAGCAGCTTGTAACACCACAATCCCTGTTGAGGAAAGAGGACAGAAGAAAGAAAAAAGAGACACTACAACTGTGTTACCTGAGCCCTGATCCCTGCCCAATCTCTCTTCTTCCACCCCATTCCCCCATGCCCCTTCCCCTCTTTTTACCCCCTCAACCCCTCTTTGCACACATTTTCCATTTTTTTCACCCCCCTTGTGCCACCTGACTACAATCCTAACTGTTGATCCCTGCCCGATCTCTCTTCATCCACTCCAATCCCCCATACCCCCTTTCCCCTATTTTTACCCCCTTTACACCTCTTTGCGCAGCTGCCGAGCATTGACTGGTGACGCAGTTCAACGATCAACACTCGTGCTTGCTTTCTTTTCTTAGCCCCCTTTGCGCCAACTCCTTACACACATCCTGCAGCCGCCAAACTTTGATAAGTAACGCAGTTCACTTTTGAGAGCTTGTGCCTGCCTTTTACCATTTTTTTACTCGCCTTTGGACCACCTGACCACCACGCTAACTGTTGATCCCTGATCCCTGCCCGATCTCTCTTCATCCCCCATCCCCCTTACCCCTCTTCTTACCCCCTTCCACCCCCCCTTTGCACAACCACCGAGCATTGATTGGTGATGCAGTTCACCGATCAACACTCGTGCTCGCTTTTTTTCTCAGCCCCCTTTGCATCTCCGTACACACATCCCGCAGTCGCCAAACTTTGATAAGTGATGCAGTTCACTAATCAGAGCTTGTGCCTGCCATTTTCCTTTTTTTTTCACCCCCCCCTTGAGCCTCCCCCGTGCACACATACAGGTGTCGCCGAACTATGATAAGTGAAACAGTTCACTTATCAGAGCTTATGCCGGCTGATTTAGACACTTTTATTTTCGCCATTTCTGTGCGCACATCCAGCAGCCGCCGAATTTTGATAAGTAATGCAGTTCACTTATCAGAGCTAGGGCCTGCTGTTTTAGACTTTTTTTCACAGGCATTTTTTCTCCCTATTTGCTTTTTTCTTATAGCTTTTTCTTTTCAGAATAGTTTACACCAATCACTATCCCCCCACACACATACACATACAGTTATCAATAAAGTGCATACAAAGCACCATATTCACACAAAAAATGTCCTACTCATCACGTTCGTCCCAGCAGCACTATTCAGTGGAAGAGGCATATTCTTTCCTTGCCTTCGACACTGATAGCGAGGGACAGGATCCCACATTTCTGTACTTTTTGGATACTTCATCCTCATCCTCTTCCTTCTTCTCATCTACCTCCTCGGGTCCTGTGTAACCGCCATGCAGACGCCACAGGACAGAAGCTGAGGCAGCGCCCACCATTTCCACAGCTGAACCAGCAGACCCCGTATGGACCTCGCTCCCCGAAAATTATGAGCCACTGATTCCTGATTTTGTGGCAGAATCAGGAATCAAGTTTGACGCCACTGGCCTCACAGAAATTCACTTTTTCAAAGTCTTTTTCTCTGAGGATTTTGTTAACCTCATTGTGGAGCAAACTAATTTGTACGCTCATCAATTTTTGGAACAAAACCCGCATTCATCATTTTCTAACTGGTCTCCTGTAGACGCAGTTGAAATGATGCAGTTTTGGGGCCTGGTCTTTCATATGGGGCTCCTGATGAAGCCAGAACTTCGGCAATATTGGAGTGTTGATATTTTATATAACACTCCAGTGTTCCGAATGGTCATGGCCCGGACGCGTTTTGAGGCCATCCACAAATTCCTGCATTATACCGATAATGCACAGTGTCCCGCACTAGATGACTCCAAACCTATTACCCCACTTGCCATCATAACAGAACAAGTAGGAAGAGCCGGGCAAGGTGCTGGAATTGGCGCATCTAATATATGCATTTTTTCTGGAGCAGCTGCAGGATGCCATTTTTATGCTGGGGAAAACCAATATCCATGGCCCTTTCCCAGTACGAGAATACCAGCCCCCAGCTGTCTGCTTTAGATTGGCTGCTTGTAAAAAATGGGGGGACTCAAGCCCGTTTTTTCAATTATTTATTTAAATAATTAAAGAATATGTTATGGGGACCCTTCTATTTTTGATAACCTACTAATATTAAGCTGACAGCTGGGGGTTGCATCCCGCAGATGTCAGTTTTACCTGCATTGGTTAGTAAAAATAGCGGTGAACCCACATCATTTTTATAAATGTATTAATTTATTGCACAGGCGCCAACTGATGAATACTGTCATCAGCCTTGCCTGCTATCGCTGCTATCAGATCATTTGATAGCAGTGCTGTCATCTGACGGCATGGGAACCGCAGCACTCTAACCAATGGTAGCAATCTTACCGTCGATCGGAGCCCATGTTTCCCATGCTGTCACGCAAATGACAGTGTGGCAAACAACGGATGTTCAGGCCTCACATTCTGAATGGGGTCCAGGTCGAGTTCAGGTACAGTTCTGGTAACGAAGCTAAACTTTTTTTAAATATTCAACCAAACCCGCATGGCCATGGGTTCGCCCATATCTATGCAAAGTTAATTAAAAAAAGTCAACGTTTAATGTGCTCACCATGATTAACTATATATCACTACCTACTATGTTCTGTGCAAAGTTATCTCATCTGCTGCGCTTTGCAGAGGCAGTAGTTACACTGACATAGCGGAGTTCTGTCAGTGTTCAGTATGTAGACGGCAGCAGTCCTCATGATTTCACTGTTGCACAATGCAATGTTTACAAAAAACAGCTGAAGGGGTTAACCAGCCATTACAAGGGTCTGGGGTTTGGTGACTAGGTGAGAGATGGGCAGAATGACTACTCATGACATCTCCACCTCAAGGGTGTGGCTGGGAAGTTATATGTGTAGCCACTGTTTTTTTTCTGTGTTGTGTGTTTGGAGAGGAAAGACTCCAGGCCGTGACTCCAGGAGGAGCTGAAAACATATGGTGGTTGGAGCGGGCAAATCTCACAATGATATAGACTTTGCTATACTTTATCTTTTGTTTTACCATAATGTTAGAAAGGCCATATTTATGTTGTTAAAACCTGCCAGGGTTTATACTGTGCTATAATAAGCCAGCAGGTGATTTACCTAAGAAGCATTCCTGTGTCTACCTCTGAAAGCTACGGAGTGAGCCAACACTCACAATATATAAAAAATACAGTGGGTATGGAAAGTATTCAGACCCCTGTACATTTTTCACTCTTTGTTTCATTTCCGCCATTTGGTAAATGCTTTTCTCAATTATGTACACTGTGCACTCCATCTTGACTGAAAAAAAAAGCAGAAAGGTAGAAATTTTTGCAAATTTATTAAAAAAGAAAAACTGAAATATCATAGTTGGTGACTCTAGGTTAAGCACCAGTTCACACTATGCTTATACTTGGATGTTACGGTCAGTTTTTGAAATTTGTATTCATTAGCCTTCTGACTGAGCACTCCACCTGTTAGTCGCAGGCATTTTCAATCAAAGCAGGGCCACCTCCCTTCCACAGAGATATAGACTTCAGTCTAAACAGAGGATTTACTAAGGTTCCCATTCAGATGAGGACTTCAGTCTAAGTGAGGATTGGAATTAGATAGGGTCTTGGAAAATGAGAAATGCCTTACCGTGGCTTCCAGGTACACATAACTTGGCAAATTTATGCTCTAAACTTTCTCAATTTTTCTTACGTCTAATGCAGTAATGCAATTAATTTTTCAATTTTGATGTTTGCGTGTTATGGCGCAACAGTGTGCTTCCTTTTTTGTTTGAATGTATTTGAGTTGGTGACTCTAGGTTAAGCACCTGTTCACACTATTCTTATACTTGGATTTGACGGTCAGTTTTTGAAATTTGAAATATCACATGGTCATAAGTATTCAGACACTCATATTTAAGTTACATGCTGTCCATTTCCTTGTGATCCGCCTTGAGATGGTTCTACTCATTCATTGAAGTCCAGCTGTGTTTAATTAAAATGATTGGACTTGATTTGTAAAAGCACACACAGTACTAGTTCAAAAGGGTGCTTCTACTGAATACTGAGCAAAGGGTCTGGCTACTTATGACTATGTGGTATTTTAGTTTTTCTTTTTTTATAAATTTGAAAAACCTGTCTACATTTCTGTTCTTTTTCAGTCAAGATGAGGTGCAGAGTGTACAGAAATGAGAAAAAGAATGAACTTTTGTGAATTTACCAAATGGCTTCAATAAAACAAAGAGTGAAAAATTTAAAGGAGTCTGAATACTTTCCTTGCCCACTGTATATACATATATATATAGATAGATAGATAAATAGAATAAAAGCCGGCAAGTCATGTGCCACATGTGCCACATATTGACAGGTTACTATAGAGTAGATAGAATAGATATACTGTACATACATAGAACACATAGATATAGAGATGTCAGTGACACACACACATATATATATATATATGAATATACACTGCTCAAAAAATAAAGGAAACACTAAAATACCACATCCTAGATACTGTATCTCTGAATGAAATATTCCAGTTGCAAATTTTTATTCATTGCATAATGGAATTTGTTCAGAACAATAAAACATAACAATTATCAATGTAAATCAAAAGTAATATCCAATGGAGGTCTGTATTTGGAATGATACTCAAAATCAAAAATTACAGGCTGATCCAACTTCAGTGGAAATGCCTCATGACAAGGAAAAGATGCTCAGAATTGTGTGTGGCCTCCACGTTCCTGTGTGACTTCCCCACTGTACAACGCCTGGGCATGCTTCTGATGAGGGTCTCCTGAGGGATCTCCTCCCAGACATGGACTAAAGCATCCACCAACTTCCTGGACAGTCTGTGGTGCAACGTGGCGTTGGATGGAGCGAGACATGATGTCCCAGATGTGCTCAATCGGATTCAGGTCTGGGGAATGAGCGGGCCAGTCCATAGCTTCAATGGACACACTCCAGCCACATGAGGTCTGGCATTGTCCTGCATTAGGAGGAACCCAGAATATGGTTTCACAAGGGGTCTGAGGATCTCATCTCGGTACCTAATCGCAGTCAGCCTACCTCTTGTGAGCACATGGAGGGCTGTGTGGCCCTCTAAAGAAATGCCACCCCACACCATTACTGACCCACTGCCAAACCGGTCATGCTGAAGGATGTTGCAGGCAGCAGATTGCTCTCCATGGCGTCTCCAGACTCTGTAACGTCTGTCACATGTGCTCAGTGTGAATTTGCTTTCATCAATGAAGCGCACAGGGCGCCAGTGGCGAATTTGCCAATCCTGGTGTTCTGTGGCAAAGGCCAAGCGTCATGCACGGTGTTGGCCTGTGAGCACAACCGCCATCTGTGGATGTCGGTGTCAGGAATCAAACCCAGTACATCCTGTCCACGACCAAGCAGCTATACCTCCTGAGCTATTCAAGTCAGCTGGACAGCTCCTTGCTTAAACCCAGATACCAGTGACTGTTGTTCCTGATCGGCTCCACCCTGTGTTCTCTAATTGGCCCTCTGATTGCTAATTACATGCCCTATATAAACCTGGCCTTGTGATTGCTGCAGTGCGAGATTATTGTGCTTCCAGCCTCTAGTCAAGCTCTTCCTTCTGCTGATCCTCTGCTACCGAACTGCCTCTTCAGTGTACCGACCCCCAGCTGTCATCTGACTACGTTATCTGCTTGATCCTCTGCTACCGAACTGTCTCTCCAGTGTACCAACCCCCGGCTGTCATCTGACTATGTTATCTGCTTGATCCTCTGCTACCGAACTGCCTTTCCAGTGTACCGATCCCCGGCTGTCATCTGGTACATTATCTGCCTATGTGCCCCCTAGTGGTTGCAATAATATAGACTCCAATTCAGTACAGACCGTGACAGAATAATCTCGTGCCAAAATGGAGTCCGTTGTAACAACCTTGAGGCAGCAAGTTGCTGAACTTCAAAACTTCGGTACCACTTACCAAGAAAAATTTTCTACGTTTCAAACCGTGGTATCGGGTAAACAGCAGGAAATAATTGAGTTACAAAGGCAATTCCTGGATGTGCGCAATTCAAGCTCAGACTCAAATGCACGGATGCCGCTGCCTGCCATGTTCAGTGGGAATCTTCAGCATTATCGAGGATTCCTCAACCAATGCTGGATTTACTTCCAGATGCAACCTACTCCTTTTACCAGTGACAGGAAAAAAGTGCTGTTAATGATTAACCTCCTGACTAGTGTTGAGCATTCCGATACTGCAAATATCGGGTATCGGCCGATATTCGCTGTATCGGAATTCCGATACCGAGTACCGATATTTTTTCAATATCGGATACCGGAATCGTAAGTCCCCATAATGCAATGAGCCACTGTTGTGGCTGTGATTGGCTGCTGAAATGATGTCATCATGATGCGCGGGCTGTGCGCATCATGATGCGCGGTCTGTGCCGACAGCTGGGGGTCTGTACGGGCCTGCCGGGGGCTTGTGCCGGCTGCCGGGGATCTGTACGGGCCTGCCGGGGGCCTGTGCCGGCTGCCAGGGGTCTGTACGGGCCTACCGGGGGCCTGTGCCGGCTGCCGGGGGTCTGTATGGGCCTGCCGGGGGTCTGTGCCGGCTGCCGGGGGTCTGTACGGGCCTGCCAGGTGCCTGTGCCAGCTGCCGGGGGTCTGTGCGGACCTGCCGAGGGTCTTGTGTGTGTGCAGGCATCGTCCGATAGGACTACAAGTCCCATTGGGAGATGCCTGCTACAATGACAGTGATTGACACATTAGCCAATGATGGGACAGTAGTAGTCCCATCATCCGGCTAAAGTGTTGAATGTAAATATATAATATATATATATATACATACTACATACATACTACATACATACTACATATACACAACATACATACATACTACATACATACAACATTCATACAACATACATACATACTACATACATACTTCATATATACTACATTCATACAACATACATACATACTACATACATACTACATTCATACAACATACTACATACATACTTCACATATACTACATTCATAAAACATACAGTACATACATACATACTACATACATACAACATTCATACAACATACATACATACTACAGACTACATTCATACAACATACATACATACTACATACATACTTCATATATACTACATTCATACAACATACATACATACTACATACATACTACATATATACTACATTCATACAACATACATACATACTACATAATACATACATACTACATATATACTACATTCATACAACATACATACATACATACTACATACATACAACATACATACTGTACATACCACATACTACATACTACATACATACAACATACATACAACATGCTGCAGACATACAACATACTACATACATACTACATACAATACATTCATACAATACATACATACTGCATATATACTACATTCATACAACATACATACATAGTACATACTACATACATGCTACATACATACAACATGCTACAGACATACAACATACATACAACATACATATTACATACAATACATTCATACATTCATACAATACATACATACTACATACTACATACTTACTACATACATACAACATGCATACAACATACATACAACATACAATACATTCATACATTCATACAATACATACATATAGACATACAATACATATAACATAGAGTACATACTCACCAATACTTGTCACTTTGATCCCCCGAAGCCAGTGTCATCTGTGGAAAAATATGAAAATAACAAACAAGCAATATACTCCCTGATCCGCAGAAATCCACGAGTGTCCCACGCCGATTTCCCGTGGAGAACAGCAGCATCAGCTGATGCGACCGCTCTCGACGAGGCTCCAGGAATACAATGACGGGAGGTAGGTATCCTTTCGCACTGTATTCCTCCACCACTGTAAAAAAAATAGTCCCTGGTCTCACTTTATGGCAAAAGCTGCGTGGGAACTTTCTCACACAGCAATGCCAAAAGTGAGATTAGGGATTGTTTTTTTTTACACAGTAGCGGAGGAATACAGTGCGGAAGGATACCTACCTCTCGTCATTGTATTCCTGGAGCCCCGTAGAGAGCAGTCGCATCAGCTGATGCTGCTGTTCTCCACAGGAAATCGGCGTGGGACACTCGTGGATTTCTGCGGATCAGGGAGTATGTTGCTTGTTTGTTATTTTCATATTTTTCCACAGATGACACTGGCTTCGGGCATCAAAGTGACAAGTATTGGTGAGTATGTACTCTATGTTATATGTATTGTATGTCTATATGTATGTATTGTATGAATATATGAATGTATTGTATGTAGTATGTATGTTGTATGTATGTTGTATGTCTGTAACATGTTGTATGTATGTTGCATGTATGTAGTAAGTATGTAGTATGTATGTATGTTGTATGAATGTGTAGTATGTATGTATGTATGTATGTTGAATGAATGTAGTATACATGTAGTATGTATGTAGTATGTATGTATGTTGTATTAATGTAGTATATATGTAGTATGTATGTAGTATGTATGTATGAATGTAGTATATATGTAGTATGTATGTTGTATGAATGTAGTATATATGAAGTATGTATGTAGCATGTAGTATGTATGTATGTTGTATGAATTTTATATATATGTAGTATGTATGTAGTATGTAGTATGTATGTATGTACTGTATGCTGTATGAATGTAGTATATATGTAGTATGTATGTATGTTGTATGAATGTAGTATATATGAAGTATGTATGTAGTATGTATGCATGCTGTATGAATGTTGTACATATGTAGTATGTATGTAGTATGTATATATGTATGTAGTATGTATGTAGTATGTATGAATGTTGTATATATGTATTATGTATTTATGTAGTATGTATGTTTTTTTTTTTTACATTCAACACATTAGCCGGATGATGGGACTACTACTGTCCCATCATTGACTAATGTGTCAATCACTGTCATTGTAGCAGGCATTGCCCGATGAGACTTGTAGTCCCATCGGACGATGCCTGCACACACACAAGACCCCCAGCAGGCCCGTACAGACCCCCGGCAGCCGGCACAAGCCCCCGGCAGGCCCGTACAGACCCCCAGCAGCCGGCACAAGCCCGCGGCAGGCCCATACAGACCCCCGGCAGCAGGCACAAGCCCCCGGCAGGCCCGTACAGACCCCTGGCAGTCGGCACAAGCCCCCGGCAGGCCCGTACAGGCCCCCGGCAGCTGGCACAAGCCCCCGGCAGGCCCATACAGTCCCCCGGCAGGCCCGCACAGACCCCGCCAGGCCCGTACAGACCCCCGGCAGGCCTGCACAGACCCCGCCCGCACACACAGGCACGCACAGTGTCCGCCCACACACCGCCCACACTCTTCCCCCCTCCCGAACTGGATGTGCAAGTAAAGAAAGGGTTTTTTTAATTCCGATATTTCTGTCCCATTGACTTGAATGGGACTTCCGGTATCAGAATCGGCGATACCCGATACTTTTTTGGGTATTGGGCCGATCCAATCCGATCCGATATTTCTCAATATCGGATGGTATCGCTCAACACTACTCCTGACTGATGAAGCACTTGCATGGGCCTCACCATATGTGGAAAAGAACTGTGACCTCCTCAGTAACTTAGATTCCTTCATCACAGCTATGGATCAAGTTTTTGATGACCCAAATTGCTGTGCCACAGCGAAACAGATTGCATAGTTTACGTCAAGGATGACGTTCGGTTGCTGAATACACATCAGAACTCCGCCGCTGGGTGGCTGACACCACATGGAATCCAGCAGCCCAGAGGAGTCAATTTCGTCGAGGATTATCAGAGCTAGTGAAGGATGAGCTTGTCAGGGTCGAAACCCTAGATCATTTGGAGGACTTCATTCAATTATGCATCCAAATTGATCAGAGGCTTACTGAACGCAGAAAGGAAAGACTGCGGGTCCTTGAAAATAATCCGGCCTTCTCCTTTTCAGCAGCAAACCATCAACAAGGAACGGAAAATGCATCTGAACCCAAGCAAATTGATGTCATCTGAAAACCTCTCCCAGCCCAAGAGAAGGAGAGGCGACGTGCAGAGAACCTATGCCTCTATTGTGGGGGCTCTGGACATTTTGCCATTAATTGTCCTAACAAGAAGACTATAGCCTTCACAAACACCCGGTCTGCAAGCAATTTGGACCTTTTTCAACAGCCAGATCCAGTTATGCAGACCGTCTCATCGGTAACACAAAATAAAGACAAAATAACTTTGTCATCATCTCATTTTGTCATCCCCATTCAGGTCATAATAGGCACCCAAAAAATACAATGTTCTGCCTTGCTAGATTCTGGAGCAGGAGGAAATTTTATGGACTTAAAATTCACACTCAACAATAATATTTCAAGTAGGACCAAATCCATGCCTATTGAAATAGAAACAGTGGACGGTTCACCCTTATCTTCTGAACCTGTTACGCATGAGACAATTGCACTTGAGATTTCTATTGAACCTAACCATCGTGAAGCTGTCAGTTTTCACCTTATTTCGTCTCCGAAATTTCCAGTGATTCTAGGAATCCCCTGGTGGTTTTCTGTTCATAATCCTTCTATGAATTGGGCATCAAGGACCATTAGTTTTCCATCTGAGTACTTTAAGAACAATTGCCATAGTAATCCACCTGTTTTCAAACAAACCACAGTCTCAGAAATTTCTCATAGGAATGAAGATAAACTGCCACCTCAGTATCAACAGTTCTCTGATGTTTGCAGAAAGAGAAAAGCTGATCAATTGCCTCCTCATCGTCCTTATGACTGCCCCATTGAATTGCTTCCTGGAACAAACATTCCATTTGGGCGGATTTATAACCTTTCTGAACCAGAATTAAAAGTACTAAGGGAATACCTTGATGAAAATTTGGAGAAAGGCTTCATGCGACCTTCCACATCTCCAGCCGGGGCACCTTTGTTCTTTGTAGAAAAGAAAGACTCAACTCTGTGGCCATGCATCGATTACAGAGAATTAAATAAAATTACAGTCAAATACCACTACCCATTTCCCCTAATTCCTGAGTTATTTGAAAGAATCCTTTCTGCGAAGATCTTTACCAAGCTGGATCTAAGAGGGACTTACAATCTCATATGGATTCGCCCATGGGATGAGTGGAAAACTGCTTTCAGAACAAGATAAGGACATTTTGAGTATCTGGTCAGGCCCTTTGGCCTTACCAACGCTCCGGCCACCTTTCAGCATTTCATCAACGATGTTTTTCAAGATTTCTTGGACCAATTTGTTGTTCCTTATCTGGACGACATTCTTATATTTTCAGATACCTTGGAGGAACATCGCAGGCAAGTCCAATTAGTCTTCGAACGTCTACAGGAGAACCATCTCTACATCAAACTCGAAAAGTGTGAGTTTGAGCAATCCAAGATTCAATTTTTAGGATATATCATCTCCCCAGAAGGTCTGAGCATGGATTCTAGCAAAATCAATTCGATAGTTGACTGGCCTACTCCAAGAAATTTAAAGGACGTTCAGCGTTTTATAGGTTTTACCAATTTCTACAGGAGATCTATAAAAAACTTCTCAAGGATCATCTTACCAATCACCTTACTTACAAAGAAAACCAAGGCATTTTTTTGGTCTTCTGAGGCACAGGAGGCTTTTGACAAATTAAAAACTCTTTTTACTTCTGCACCCATACTAGTCCATCCAAATCCGGAATTACCTTTTGTTGTGGAAGTGGACGCCTCAGATTCTGCAGTAGGAGCCGTGTTATCTCAGCGAGTTGGAGACAAGATGCAACTTCACCCATGTGCATTTCTTTCTTACACCATGTCATCTGCAAAAAGGAACTATGATATTGGAAATAAAGAACTGTTAGCCATTAAAGCTGCCTTCTCCGAATGGAGACACCTTTTGGAAGGTGCCAATCATCCAGTGACTGTCCTCACTGACCACAAGAATCTGGAGTTCATCCATACAGCTAAAAGATTGTCTGCAAGACAAGCACGATGGGCCTTGTTTTTCTCCAGATTATATTTTATAATTTCCTATTGGCCTGGATCAAAAAATGGCAAGGCTGATGCACTGTCCAGGATTTTTTCTGAACCTCAAACTCTGACGGTACCATTCTATACCCTAAAAATTTTTTGAGAATACTGGACTCTAAAGTTTTTATACCAAGGTTAAAGATGGATACCAAGATGACCCTTTTCTTGACCATCCCCCGAAGGATGTCAATCTCTGTTTTAAGGATGGGTTTTGGATGCTGAACCACAGAATATATGTTCCTGGAGCTGTGTGACTGGAAGTTCTCAAACTAGTCCATGATTCTAAACTCGCAGGACACCCTGGAGTTAAGAAGACCCAAGAACTACTGCTTCATTCATTTTGGTGGCCTAGTTGTATGAACAATGTGAAGAAGTATGTTTCCTTCTGCTTAACATGTGCACGAAACAAAACACCACCATCTTCTCCATTAGGACTTCTTCAACCCCTTCCAATTCTATCCAGGCCTTGGGGATCAATCTCAATGGATTTTATCGTGGATCTACCTCCTTCTAAAGAGATGACTGTGATCCTTGTTGTGGTGAATTGACTCACAAAAATGGCCCACTTCATCCCAACTAAAGGGATTCCTACAGCTGAACAAACCGCAGAATTAATGATCACAGAAGTATTTAGGCTGCATGGAATTCCTGACAATGTAGTCTCTGACAGAGGGGTGCAATTCACATCGAGGTTTTGGAAGAGCTTCTGTACAGTTCTGGGAGTGACTGTTAATTTGTCTACTGCATTACACCCTCAATCCAATGGTCAGATGGAAAGGACTAACCAGACTCTCGAACAATACCTCCGCTGCTTTATTTCATACCTTCAAGATGACTGGGTGGACTATTTAGCGACAGCTGAATTTGCTTATAACAATTCAAAACACAGTTTTACATCCCAAAGTCCAGTTTTTGCTAACTATGGCTTACATCCAGTGATGATTCCTAACCTTCCAGTTAACACGTCCATCCCTGCTGTTACCGACAGACTTGCAAGCTTGCAGGAGATTCAGAAGAAATTAATTGAGATGTTGCAGAAGGCCCAGGAGGACTATAAAAAGCATCAAATAGACATCAGACATCACTTTTCAGGTGGGTGACAAGGTTTGGCTGTCCACTAAAAATTTAAAAACTCACATACCATCTGCTAAATTGGGTCAAAGATTCATAGGACCCTTTCAAATCTCGGCACAAATTAACCAAGTTACTTTCCGTGTGAAACTTCCTAGCAATCTGAGAATTCACCCAGTATTCCACGTATCCTTACTCAAACCATTCTGTGAGAATCCATTTCCAGGAAGAACTCAGCCACTGCCTCCACCAGAAAAGGTTCATGGTGAAGAAGAATATATCGCGGACAGGATTCTGGAGTCTAGGAGAATTAGAGGTAATTTACATTATCTGGTGCAATGGAAAGGTTACGGACCGTAAGAAAATTCTTGGGAACCAGAGGACAACGTTCATGCATCTAGACTTACAAGAGCCTTTCACCAGAGATATCCAGATAAACCAAGCCCTGAGATGTCCAGAGGCCATCCTGGAAGGAGGGGAGTACTGTCAGGAATCGAACCCAGTACCTCCTGTCCATGACCCAGCAGCTCAAGCTCTTCTTTCTGCTGATCCTCTGCTACCGATCTGCCTCTCCAGTGTACCGACCCCCGGCTGTCATCTGACTATGTTATCTGCTTGATCCTCTGCTACCGAACTGCTTCTCCAGTGTACTGTCCCCGGCTGTCATCTGACTACGTTATCTGCTTGATCCTCTGCTACCGAACTGCCTCTCTAGTGTACCGACCCCCGGCTGTCATCTGATTATGTTATCTGCTTGATCCTCTGCTACCGAACTGCCTCTCCAGTGTACCGACCCCCGGCTGTCATCTGACTACGTTATCTGCTTGATCCTCTGCTACCAAACTGCCTCTCCAGTGTACCGACCCCCGGCTGTCATCCGATTATGTTATCTGCTTGATCATCTGCTACCAAACTGCCTCTCCAGTGTACCGACCCCCGGCTGTCATCTGATTATGTTATCTGCTTGATCCTCTGCTACCAAACTGCCTCTCCAGTGTACCGACCCCCGGCTGTCATCTGACTACGTTATCTGCTTGATCCTCTGCTACCGAACTGCCTCTCCAGTGTACCGACCCCCGGCTGTCGTCCGATTATGTTATCTGCTTGATCCTCTGCTACCAAACTGCCTCTCCAGTGTACCGACCCCCGGCAGTCATCTGGTACGTTATCTGCCTCTGTGCCCCCTAGTGGTTGCAATAATGTAGACTCCAATTCAGTACAGACCGCGACAGTCGGGCCCTCAGACCATCTTCATGGAGTCAGTTTCTAACCATTTGTGCAGACACATGCACATTTGTGGCCTGCTGTAGGTCATTTTGCAGGGCTCTGGCAGTGCTCCTCCTGGTCCTCCTTGCACAAAGGCGGAGGTAGTGGTACTGCTGCTGAGTTGTTGCCCTCCTATAGCCCCCTCCATGTCTCCTTGTGTAATTGTCTGTCTCCTGGTAGAGCCTCCAGCCTCTGGACACTACGCTGACAGACAGGAGCAAACCATTTTGCCACAGCTCGCATTGATGTGCCATCCTGGATGAGCTGCAATACCTGAGGCACTTGTGTGGGTTGTAGAGTCCAACTCATGCTACCACGAGTGTGAAAGCATAACCAACATTCAAAAGTAACCAAAACATCAGCCAGAAAGCATTGGTACTGAGATGTGGTCCCCACCTACAGAACCACTTCTTTTTTGAGGGTGCCTTGATAATTGCCAATAATTTCCATCTGATGTCTATTCCATTTGCACAACTGCAGTTGAAATTGATTGTCAATCAGTGTTGCTTCCTAAGTGGACAGTTTGATTTCACAGAAGTTTGATTTACTTGGAGTTATATTCTGCTGTATGTGTTTCCTTTATTTTTTTGAGCAGTGTATATTACATACATAAATAGATAGAAAAAAAGCCGGTAATTCATCTACCGTGTACTGTAAAATCACTGCAGAAGCTAACAGGATAGAAGAGATGGATTACATACAGTAAATACAAATAGAATAGGTAGATATACAGATGTCTGTGACAAATACAGTTAGTACAGTGTGTGTGCAGCTTACTGAACATGTGTTTAATTATTAAAATATTATTTTTTGGAAAAACATTGGCTTGGGTTCGTAACTTTCGAAACCAGCAGAGGGAAAGCTGATGGCTGGGGGCAGATGTTTAAAGCCTGGGAAGGGGGTAATACCCATGGAGCTTCCCAGGATATTAATATGTGCTCACAACTGTATACTTAACTTTTACTGGCTATTAAAATGGGCGACCCCCCCAAAAAATGATGTGGCGTCCCCCTATAATTTTTAACCAGCAAACGCTCTACAGACAGCTGCGGGCTGATATTAATAGCCTAGGAAGGGGCCATGGGTTCTGGCCCCCCAGCTAAAAACATCAGCTCTCAGCTGTCCCAGAGCTGATATTAATATCCTGGGAAGCTCCATGGGTATTATCCCCTTCCCAGGTTATAAACATCTGCCCCAACCATCGGCTTTCCCTCTGCTAGTTACAAAAATTGTGTTGGAGGCCATGCCATTTTTTACCAAAAAATAATCTTTTATTAATTATTATTTGCACACACAGTGTACTAATTGTATCTGTCACTGACATCTATATATCTACCTATTCTAATTGTATTTACTGTAAGTAATCCATCTTTACTATCCTGTCGGCTCCTGTAGTGATTTTACAGAACACAGCAGATGAATTACCGGCTTTTCTTCTATCTATCTATCTATCTATCTATCTATCTATCTATCTATCTGCAATATAAATACACTGCTCAAAAAAATAAAGGGAACACTAGGCACTCTTACTGAGCAGACACATGGATGTTAGTGACCTTCCTATCATCATTCCTGTTGTTTATTCCATTGGCACAACAGCAGGAGAAATTGAATCACAATCAGTGTTGATTTCACAGAAGTGTGACTGATTTGGAGTTACATTTTGTTGTTTAAGTGTTCCCTTTATTTTTTTGAGCAGGATACATACAAGGCTGCCATTAGGAATTTCGGGGCCCCATACTGGCAAAATTTTTGGGGCCCCATTGAGACTTTGCCCAGGCTCCACCCTTCGAACTGTCCACAGCCCCACCTCTCTCTCTTGGAAAAACTCCTCTTCTCACCAATCACACATTAACAGCTCCCATCACCAGATCACAAATATAGCCAGCAGCTTTTGATTTGGCCAAAAGATTTTTTAAGCTGCCACCACGACAAGGTATACTCTTTTGGCCGAGCTCTACTCTACTCTATCCTATTAATCATTTGTTAAAATATTCAATACAATTTAGGTATATTTTTATTTATTTTTCATTTTTTAAAATGACTAATATTATCACATACAAGGGACAAAATACCACTGCACCATGACCAGACACCATATTACCTCCGCATAGAGACCTATAATGCCACATAGAAGGAATAAATACCACCACACCATTGCCAGACCACATATTACCACCACAGTGACCAAATAATATCACATACAAGGGACAAATACTACCGCACCATGTCCAGATCACATATTACCACCACATGGTGACCAATAATACCACAGACAAGAAACAAATATCACCACACCATGACCAAACCACATATTACCACCACATAGTGACCAAATGATAGCATACACAAGGAACAAATACCACCTCACCATGGCCAGATTACATATTACCACCATATAGTGACTGAACTCTACAATACTGATCATTAATAAAAAAAACACAATGCTAATATCACCATAAGTGCCACTGTACACAGGAAATCTGTACTTAGTATGCAGTGTCTGTGTACAGGTAATACAGTGATTACCGGTGACATTATACACAGGAGCTCTGTATTAAATATCAGTGTATAGGTAATACATTGATCAACAGTGACATTATACACACGACCGCTGTATATATTGTACAGGTTATACTGTGATCAATGACATTATACACAGGAGGTCTGTATATAGTGTCAGCGTAAAGGTAATACAGTGATCACTGGTGACATTGTACACAGGACAGCTGTACAATTCTGGCAAAAATTAAGAGACCATTTTCAAATGTTCAGTTTGTCGGATTTTTCTACTTATGAGTAAAATGTAAATTGTTCTTTTAGTCTACAAACTTCTGACAACATGCTTCCGAATTTCCAAGCAATACATTTTGATTATTTTTTCTGAAAAGGAGAAATGGTCAAAATAAAAAAAACAGTGCTTTCAGACTTCAAATGATGCAAAGAAAACACGTTCATAATCGTTTAGAAACAGCAAAACTAACGTTTTAACTCTGGAAGAGTTCAGAAATCAATATTTTGTGGAAAAACCATGATTTTTAAAAACAGCATTCATGCATCTTGGCATGCTTTCCACCACTCTTTCACACTGCTTCTGGTGCAAAAATGTAAGCAGTTCTTCTTGGCTTGATGGCTTGTAACTATCCATCATCCTCTTGATTACATTCCAGAGGTCTTCAATGGGGTGCAGGTCTGGACAATGGGCTACCCATGACAGGGTTTTGATGTGGTGGTCTCTTAATTTTTGCCAGAGCTGTATATTGTATACAGTGTATAGTGTCAGTGTACAGATAACACACTGACTCACCAGTGACGTGAAGTCCTTCATCTTTGCTTTTCATCTTCATCGAGCCAGGGCTCATCTCTGCAGGAAATAACACAGTTATCTAGAGCACCGCTTGCAGAACACATTGCTTAATTTTTTTCCCAACTTTTATACTACACTGGATGAAGAAAAAAAGGCGACATAGTGTCGCTTTGCACAGAAACAGGACCGCCTCCCCCATTTAAAACAGTATTCTCAAAAAATAAAATAAATACATCACTGCAGTAATAATATCTCTTAATTAGCACTTATGGTAATAATATCGCCCCATCCTGGCCCCTGTGTGTCTCATTCCTGGCTCCAGACATATGTTTTCCCATCCTGGTCCCATATGTTCTCCCATCCTGCCCTCATGAGTATCCATTCTGCCCAATGTGATGTCCCATCCTGCCCCATCTGTCCCGCGATCCTGCCACATCTGTCCTGTGATTCTCTCCCATGATCATGCCCCATCTGTCCTATAATCCTGCCCCATCTGTCACGTGATCCTGCCCCATCTGTCCCAAGATACTGCCCCATATGCCCGATGATCCTGCCCCATCTGTCTCCATTGTATCCATCCTGCCCCATGAGCCTGCCCCATCTGTCTCCATCCTGCCCCATTTTTCTCCATTGTATCCATCCTGTCCATGATCCTGCACCATGTGTCTCCATCCTACCCCATGATGCTGCACCATGTGTCTCCATCCTGCCCCATGATCCTGCCCCATCTTTCTCTATCCTGCCCCATGATCCTGCCCCATCTGTCTCCATCCTGCCCCATGATCCAGCCCCATCTTTCTCCATCCTGCCCCATGATCCTGCCACATCTGTCTAAATCCTGCACCATGATCCTGCCCCACCCGTCTCCATAGTATCCATCCTGTGCATGATCCTGCACCATGTGCCTCCATCCTTACCCATGTCTCCATCCTGCCCCATGTGTCTCCATCCTTCCCCATGATCCTGCCCCAACTGCCTCCATCCTGCCCCATGATTCTGAACCATCTGTCTCCATCCTGCCCCATGATCCTGAACCATCTGTCTCCATCCTGCCCCATGATCCTGCCCTATCTGTCTTCGTCCTGCCCATGACCCTGCTCCATCTGTCTCCATCTTGCCCCATCTTTCTCCATCCTGCCATCGAAACATATTGTGGCTTGACGCTTTCAATAAAAATAAAAAAAAATTCTCCTTATTTGACCGCACTATCTGTCTCTATCCTGCCCCATATTCCCATCTGTCTACGTCCTGCACCATGTCTCCCATCCTGCCCCCTGTGTCTCCTATACTGCCCCCATATCTCCCATCCTGCCCCCGTGTCTCCTCCTTTCTCTTTATCTGGCCGCACTCCAGCGGGAAAGCTCCATACATGCAGTTCAAGCGCACACTCGCCGGCAAATGACAATGACATCATACGCCGGCGACGTGCATGCTGAAGTCAGATGCCAGCCTCCGTTTTGGATGCAGATTCAATTACTACACCAGCAGAAGCTTGCTGCTGGGCCCAATGTGGGCCCCCTCTGCTCATCGGGCCCAATACGCCAGTCAGGGCAGTAATGCCCTGATGGCCACCCTGAATACATATACAGTAGTGATGAGCGGCTATACTCTTGACACACTGATAGCAACACCGCAGAAGAAATGCTAGCACAGGCTTCTAGTATCCATTGTTTCAGATGCTGCACATCTTGTATCTTTAGAGCATAGACAATTGCCTTCAGATGACCCCAAATATAAAAGTCTAAGGGGTTCAGATCAGGAGACCTTGGTGGCCATTCAACTGGCCCACGATGACCAATTCACTTTCCCGGAAACTGTTCATGTAGGAATGCTCGGACCTGAAACCCACAATTGATGGTATAGTGTGGTATATGGGGTAGAAAGATAGTAAGGCCATTCTTCATCAATGGAAACCTCAATGCCACTGGATATCTGCAATTGCTACATGATAATGTGTTGTCCTCTTTATGCACTGAAGATGGTACGTTCCCTGAGTTTTCCCAGCAAGATGGTGCACCACCACATTATGGGTGTCAGGTACGAGCATTCCTACAAGGAATCTGACCCCCTTAGACTAGCATTTCTTCTGTGGTGTTGCTATCAGTGTGTCAAGAGTGGGAGAAGAGGGTTGCATTGACAATCCAACACAATGGGCAGCACTTTGAGCACATTTTATAAGTGGTCATAGACTTGTAAATAACTCATGAAAGAATAAAGTTACATTGAAACCAAGCACACCATTGTTTTTCTTGTGAAATTCTCCGTAAGATTGATGTGTCACATGACCCTCTTCCCATTGGAAAAAATAACGTTGGATCCAAAATGGCGGACTTCAAAATGGCTGCCATGGTCACCACCCATCTTGAAAAGTTTTTCCCCTCCCATATACTAATGTACCACATCAGGAAGTTGATATCACCAATGATTCCCATTTTATTTAAGTGCATCCATATAAATGGCCCACCCTGTATATATCTATTCTATCTATTCCATTCTGGTGGCTTTTCAATGGACACCGATGCATAAAAATCGGACAGCACTCACATAGTCTGAGTACTGTGTAATTTTTTTTTCTCGCACCCATAGGCTTGCATTGCAGAGTCTCAGTGACGATTTTACACACACACTGAATACGCCCGAGAAAATAAACGGTGATGCGAGCTGCCCTATATGTTAACACTGGGCTGAGTGCTATGCGATATTTTCTCGCATAGCACTCATCCATCTTCTATGGTAGTGTGACTCTGACCTTAGGGCTTTCCTACATGAATTGTAATTGCAGCAGAGAAGGTAGGAGCAACCTACTCCTTGTAAGGGCAGTTTCACACGTCAGTGTCTCCGGTACGTGTAGTGACAGTTTTCTCACGTACCGGAGACACTGACACATGTAGACACATTCTAATGAATGTGTCTAGGCAAATGTCAGCGTGTTTTCACGGACCGTGTGTCCGTGTGCAAAACAAGCTGACATGTCCGTTTTTGTGCAATAGCACGGATCACACGGACCCATACAAGTCAATGGGTCTGTGTAAACACGTATCGCACAAGGATGCTGTCCGTGTGCTGTCCGTGTGCAATCCGTGTGCGTTTTTAAAAGTCAAAGGGTTAAGACTGCAACTAGTTTTTCAAATACACGGACACATGGAGAGCACATGAACAGCACACGGATGGTACACACGGACATACGGATAGCACACGGATGTCACACGGATGGCCTACGTATGCACACGGACACACGGACGGCTCCGGTACCGGTTTTTCCGGTACCGGAATTATCTGGACGTGTGAAACTGCCATAACCCGGTAAGGCTGGGACCACACATGTGAGAAACTCGGATGAGTCTCGCATCTTAATACCCGGCACTGCCGCCAGCACTCCAGCAGTGTGGAGCATGCGGCTGCATAGAAATACATGCACTGCACATTTTGCTCCTGAGTGCCAGCGGCAGTGCCGGATATTAAGATGCGAGACTCGTCCGAGTTTCTTGCATGTGTGATCCCGGCCATATTCTATAGATTACCATATATGGAAGGTTTATGGACAGATGAGAAAAATACTGCAGGACAATGCAACAAGAGGGAAAACAAAGCAACATTTGGATATTATTTTATGCTTCATAGCACACAGATTTTTGCCAAGGAGATCAAACACCAGACTCTTGCCGAGCATGCACAGTAGCTACAGTTCAGGCTGAGAATTTAAGAAAGGAGATACCAGCCACCTCTTTCCAGCCCACTGATTTCTATACAGCACTTGCTCACCTCACTTCCTCTCCCTCTCAGCTCATGACCACTAATCAGTTTTCACAATTCCGAAACCCCCACCACAAATAAAGAATAACCCTTTAAGGTCCAAAGCAACATGGTGGAGAACTAACCTCTATTTGCAACCTAATGGGGTTTCTGCAAGCTGAAAATGAGATCGAACAAATGCAAGGTGATACGTATGGTTTTAGGCACTGCCCACTCAGCCTTTGCGTGTCACTCCACCAGCCCATACCAACTCTTCTGCTTTCTTAACTTTTTGATGATACCAAATGCAAATGTCGCTAAGATGATGAAGAACATTCCATGTTTCAGAGAGCTTGTAACTAGGTCTTATCTCCAGAAGACATGCACTGAGAAAGTTCTCAATTTATAAATTAAAGTCTAAGGTGTTCAAGCGGTTTGGGGTTCATTTTGAATTAATCTATGAAATAAACACTTTTACAGATCCATGGCATTAGCTCCCATCACAAAGCTTATTTTTAGGTTGGCAACATGCAAGAATTAAAAAGAAAACATAAACAGAAGTGTATTCAATTTGTGATTAACTCCTTCATAAGGGGGTCAATTTCGCTTTTGGATTTTCAGTTTTTCCTCCCATTCTTCCCAAAGTTATAACTCCTTTTTTTTCTGTTATTATAGAGATATGAGGACTTGCTTTCGCTGGACAAGCTGTACTTTTGATAGACACCCTTCATTATACCACTTAGTGTACTGGTAAAAATGGGAAATACATTCCAAGTGGGGAGAAATTGTGAAAAAAACCCTTAATTCTGACATTTTTTGTGATTTCTTTTTTCTGTTATAAATGACCTTGCAATATGATTCTTCTCATTAATATAATTACGGTGATATCAAACATGTCCAGTTTTTTATTATTTTAGTGATGGAAAAAATTAGAAGTTTGCAAAAAACATATTTTTCAGGTTGTGTCGTCATTTTCCGAGACCCGCAACATTTTTATTTTTCGGGTGATGGACCTCTTATTTTTTGTGGTTTGCGACAAAGTTTGTAATACCATTTTGGGATAGATATGACACTTTTTTTGCCTGTTACTGCATTTTTTGTCAAATTTCAGCGACCAAAAAAAAACTTAATTTTTAAATTCTTGATTTTTTTTTTTTTAGTTTACAGTGTTTACAGATTGTGTTCATTATTTTTTTTATTTTCGTAGATTGGACTTTTCTGAATGTATCACATGTGTATTTTTTATATCTTTATTTTTAATAGGGAAAAAGGAAGTGATTTATTGTTTTTTATTTTTTTCATATTTTTATAGAATAATCTGCTATGTTTTTCTATGAAAAGTCAGAACAATGAAGAATTGAAGGAAGTGCCAATAACAGGATCTATTTTAGATTCCAATAGTTTCTGCTGGAAATCTGTTTGCTTGATCTGAGCATTATTGGGTCATTTACCGAACATCTTATTCTTTATAGAAGGCTGAGGGAAGGCATTTTAACCTCTTTCCAACATCGGGGGTAGTAAAATGCCAATGTCGGACACCCTCCTTTTGATGTTGGCTCCGGCGGAGAGTCCACATCTCTCCCAGCACACGTCAACTGTTTTTAACATCTGACGTGCTCGGAACAGCCACGGGTGGAATCACGATCCACCCGCAGCTATTAACCCTTTAAATGCTGCTGTCAAACTCTGACAGCAGCATTTAACACATGCTTCCAGCAAGCACGCCGGAAATCTGCCCATCAGTGACCCCCGTCACGTTATTGCGGGTCACCGATGGGTTGGCAACCAGAGGTGTCCTCCAGACCTCTATGGTTATCATTTCTGGATTGCTATGAGTGCCACCTGGTGGTCAGCATGCATAGCAAGTCAGCAATTCTGCTACATACAGGCAATCTGATCATCAGAATCGCCCAATCTATCATTCTAAAAAAATAATTAACCCAATCGCTAAACAGCGTAATGAGAAAAAGAATGTCAAAATGCCAGAATTATGGGGGTTTTTTGTCTCCGCAACATTGCATTAAAATGAATTAATGAGCAATCAAAAGATTGTATCCGCACCAAAATGGTGTCATTAAAAATGTCAGCTCGGCACGCAAAAAACTAAGCCCTCACCCAACCCGAGATCACAAAAAATGGAGACGCTATGGGTATTGGAATATGGTGTAATTTTTTTTAACAAACTTTGGAATTTTTTTTTCCCGTTTAAATAAAAAGAAACCTAGACATGTTTGGTGTCTATGAACTCGTAATGATCTGGAGAATAATAATGGCTGGTCAGTTTTAGCATTTAGTGAACATAGTAAAAAAGCAAAACAAAAAACAATTGTGGAATTGCACTTTGTTTGCAATTTCACCGCACTTGGATTTTTTTTCCCCATTTTCTAGTACACGATATGGTAAAACCAATAGTGTTGTTCAAAAGTAAAACTCGTCCTGCAAAAAAAAACATCACATGGCCACATTGACCAAAAAATAAAAAAATTAGGGGAGTGAAAAAACAAAAACACAAAAGCGAAAATACCTCCAGTAATGAAAGGGGTTAATGAATTGACGTCTGCATCTGGGCAAAAAATCAGCAGGGCTCAAAATACACACAGAGAAAAAATGCACTATGTGCTGGTGCTGTAATATCCTTCCTATTGTACCAGATATGCTGCATAAAATAACCAGCAAAAACTTTTCGTGTGAACATAGCCTTATGTTGACCACGGCATCGGATGGACTTTAGAGGCCCAATTAGTAGGTGGACGAGCTTCGGTGTGTTTTTTTTTCTTTACCAGCCTATGCAGTGGCATATATTGAAGATAAAGTGAGGAAGCAAACTCAAAAGTTTGTATTCTCTGCAGTGTACACAAGAGGGCAACAGAGATTTCTGCATGTGTCCTACTTTGCATTTTCTAATCCTAGGAGAGCTATGGAGAGACTTTAACCTTTTCTTATTTGTGGGTATTTTCGGCTTTGATGCTCAAACAATGGTGAACCTAGCATTTGTGCTGCCGAGATGAAAACTGAAAATCATATCTTCCCTCCACCAGAAATTGAGAAAGGTTGGTTAAGATTATCCACGGATGTTTGAGTTCCTGGAAATCGGATTGTTAAAAAAGATGTTTAGATGTAACACTTAAGTGTAATACCTGCATCAAAAAGACATATCTACCTACCCGCATGCACTATATTAGACTCATCCACTGTAGACATACAGTATATCTGCCTATTCAGCACTATATGCATTTGCAATCTGTTAGGCTGTGTACACGTTGCACATTTGGTGTGTTTTTTCATTGAACCATACGGATTTACCACATCTAATAAATGGCTATGCAAATAATTGACATGCTGCAGCTCGTGAACCCGCATCGTGGGTGAATTTATGCAGAGGCAGATAGAAGCCCAGTGGACATGGGATTTCTATAAATCCCACACACTGTTCTAGTAAGGCCGGTTTCACATTTGCGCTTTATGGCGCTGCGACGGCCCGCGCACGGTCACCGCTAAGCCCTGCCCCCTGCCGGCTCCCTGCCCGCCCCATCCGGTCATCGCCTCCTACTAGCGCACATGGACGCTTGCGATCTGCGCACCCTATCTTTAGGGCGCACCTTTAAGGCGCACCTTCAAAAGTGCGCAGCGCACATGCTAAAGATAGGGAGCGCAGATCGCAAGCGTCCATGTGCGCTAGTAGGAGGCGATGACCGGATGGGGCGGGCAGGGAGCCAGCAGGGGGCGGGGCTTAGCGGCGGCCGTGCGCAGGCCGTCGCAGCGCCATAAAGCGCAAATGTGAAACCGGCCTAACCTAGAACACAGTGTTTTGGACGCAGAGTAGGTGAGCTGCGTCAAAAACGCTACTATTCCGGATAGTGGGCACATATCAATTTTCTGTGAGTTTTTGCCTTGCATTTTTCACCATTGACTTCACTTAAATCAGTCAAATACACACAAGTTTTTTTTTTTTTAGCTGCGTTCTTTTGCAATCTGCAGAACCTATAAACTGCGATTTAAAAACTTACTGTGGGTAAGCACAGCTGGCTCTAGGGGTGCGTGATTGAGGTGAAAAAAAAACATGCAGCCTACACGATATAGTAACCGGCAATGCTCTGCGGCTGATTGTTAGGGTTTTCTCACGCCACAATATCTTGGGTCTGAGTGCGAACCGACAAAACATTGGCTTGGAATCTGACCAATGCTGTTCTATGGGGTGGTGCATATGTACGATTTTTTCTTTGGACCAAGCTGATCCGAGGAAAAGATCGCAGTGCCGGCATGTATGAGTTTGATCTGATATTCGGATCCCACGAGCCCATGCAAGTCAAAGAGTGCATGGAAATCATTGGACTGCACTTGAATGACATCAGAAGGGCTGCACTAATACTGTACAATGGAGAAGATGGCTCCTCTTCCAAGACAATCAGATCACACTATGCGGACACTCAGATCAAACACTGATCAAACACTTAAGTTACTTATCCAGGAGCAGACATGGACGCAAGCTCATCTTCCACTTACTGAGGTAGATGGCATGAGCTGTTTATCTCATGGATTGGTTACAATGGTGACTTCAAAATTGCTGCCAAGTCATCAAAACCCAAGCAGTGGCAAGGAGTTGGTGCTGGACCCATGTAGGGTGAGCACCTACTGTGTTATTTTTGGGAGTTTAAGGTCCATTTTACTGAAAGTGGGAAACAAATTTGATTATTCCATCATAGTTCCAGCACCTGTCTTTGGTTCAAGGTCATAAATTGAACCTGCATCATGCTGGCAGGTAATCACAGTGATCTACTTCTGAGGACTCATTCACATGTAACTCATGTAGACCAGTGCTATCTGAAGTTTTATCGGATAGCACTCAGCACAGTATTCTACTATGGGGCAGTGCAGATCTGCTAAATCTTTCTCATGCCAATTCAGCATGAGAGAAAAAAAAATCGCAGCATGCTTTGAGTGGCTCCAGAATTCAGGTCAAGCGCACCCATACAAGTCTATGCGTGTGTGACACATTGGACTTTATGAAATTAAGAAATTAATTTCTCCATCTTCTCCAAACTTGTGCTTTCATTCTTGCAAGTAAGACATTTAAATCACATTAAGATGACAGAATTTGACCAAGTGTCATTAGCCTAATTGTGCTGAGTCTCTCACATGAGAGAACATACTCTTGTGTGACCGTAAATGCAGGGAGTAGAGCTGAGCACTTCCAATAAGGCTATGTGCACACGGTGCGGATTCTGCTGTGGATCCGCAGCGGATTTGGTCCTGCGGATCCACAGCAGAACTGCAGGTGATGTACAGTACCATTCTAGCTTATGGAAAATTGAAACCGCTGTGCAGACGGTGCGGATTTTTCCACGCGGTTTTGCCTGCGGTTTCAAATCCGCAGATAGAATTGACATGCCATTCTTTTCTGTGGATTCCGCTGCGGTTTGCCATCTCCTCCATTGTGGAGGTGATAAACCGCAGGCTAATCCGCAGGTCTTTTGACCTGCATATTTATCTGCGGATTGTGCAAAATCCGCGTGGAAAAATCCACGGGTGAATCTGCACCGTGTGCACATAGCCTAAAGTGTTTGGATCAAGGGGCGCACCCAGCGACCCACCTATGACTTGATTGTCAGGCACTGATGGATTTCCATGTAATGACAGCTGGGGGTCTACTAATAGTGCCATACCTATCATTATAATAAAAATCAAATAAATAATATAAAAAAAACCTATATAAAAATTTGAATCACCGCCGTTTTCAGCCACTAAAAGAAAAGAATCTAATATTAACCCAATCAGTAAATGCCACGATGAGGGAAAAATAAAAATGCCAGAATTTGCATTTCTAATTACTACAGCTTCACAACAAATGCAATCAAATCATCATATCGACAATAAAATAGAGTTAAATACATTAGCTTGTCATGCAAAAAAGCAAACCTTCAAACAGCTGCATTGACGGAAAAATGAAAACATTCTCTGAAAAACTGATACAATGGAAAATTTTCTATTTTATTTTTTTTACAAGTTTCCATTTTGTTTTCACTGCTTAAAAAAAACTATGGTATGGCTATAATAGTACTGACCTCGAAAATCATTATCACAAATTATTTCTACTAAAGAATCGACATTGTGAATAAAAACCTGCCCCCAATAAATTAAAGATTTAAGTTTAATTTCTTTTTTTTTTGCAATTTCAGCACATTTTGCATTTTGACCCCATTTTTCCATACATCGAATGATTAAATGAATGGTGCTATTAAAATTTTAAACTCATCCCACCAATAAAAGGTCTCATAAAATTGAGAAATGAAAAAAATGGCTCTGGGATAAAGGAAGGAAAAAGCAAAAGAAGAAAATTGTAAAGTTGTCCAGTCAGGAAGGTTTTAAAATGAAAATCCTATAATAGGTATAACTTGTCAAAAGCGATCAGTTTCCAAAAGTGCTTGTGTGACACTCCCGAGTTCGGTTGTCACAGTGACTTTGCCTCCCTCTAAGAGGTGAAGTCATGCTTGGAGACAGAAAGGGGATCCCAATGCCAGGTAACATAGATTAAATTACAATTCCTGCTGCAGGTCCGAAAAGGGAGCTGCCTTATAAATTCTGGCCAGGAGAGGGGGTTGTTGAGTCAGCTAGAAGTGAGCTGAGGGAATTGTCATGGAAACGAGAGCAGCTGAGAGAAAATGACAAGACAGTAAAACGTGAGGAAAAAAGATCTTTCTGGAAGATCCAGTCAGTTCAAGAGAGGAAGTTGATCTATGAAGAGGAAAAAGGACAAGAGCAGAGACAGAGAGGCTCTGGGGAAGCTGAAAGCTGCGTATAGCAGACCCCAGTGCGAAGCGCTAATAGAGAGAAAAGGGACGTCAGAGTCCTTGGTGGTCAGGAGCTGTATGTCCTGATCGCCGAATCTGAAAGTACAGGGGATTGTAAATTCCTGTGCGACATTGCACACCTGAGGGCACGGCAGCAGATAAGGAGCCCGGGGCTGACGGTGAAAAGGACGGTACCCATGGAATAGGCTCATGCTGACAGCCGTACAGGTTAGTGAAATCATCACGCAATTGAGGGTCGCAGCTTAGTTATAAACAGTGGAGACCCGCACACAAAGCACAGAAGGAAGATCCTAAACCCCCACCTGGCAAGGTGGATCCCCTGAATGCCTCCAGGCGAGCCGGACTCATTCCAGCACCTGTATGTGGTACTCCGGATTGCAACCAATTACCAGTAAAAGGTAAAGAAACTACACCTCTCTGTGTCCTCCTCTCCTTTCTCTGCATCCCAACGTTCACAGCCATCTTAATTATTAATCAAACATCTTTGCTCTGGGACTATTGTTCTGCCTGTGGAGAGCTATTTTCACCTCAGCTGCGCCACATCAACAGTCTCAGGGGAACAACACCGCAGTGCTGGTCACCTCTGACCTGAATACCACAGGTGGCGTCACGTATTTAATCATCTATAAACTTTATCTTCATTTTTACCACACTTCAACAACAAACAACTTTTCCCCTTTCATCATTTTATTTAATGGACGCCCCAGGACCACGAACCAGGTCGCCGCCACCGTGACACCATCCCCCATTGAAGTTGACGGGCCCGGTACCGAGTACCCCACGGCCCTGCTCATTGTGCGCCCTCACGCCACCGCCCGGGTGCTCCACTTGCTGCTCTATATGTATCACTACCTGAAAACCTGCATTTCAGAGGCCGTTGCCTACCTGGTTTCCCATGGATATATGAGGTGTTCAGGGTGGTAGCTATGGTAGTTCCTTCAGACCCTGGCATCCTGCAAAGAAAATGTAATGCTGCCCTGTCTGTCATGTGGTACGGTTTGTGACAGAGTCACTGGCATAGTATGTGGAGGGAGATTGGTGTCACTGCGCATACTCTGGTCAGTGACGTAAAACCAGAGAGTTTTTTTTCCTCTAGTACACTAAATGCTGAGAGGGTTAATAGGAGCTTATGTTATGGGATGGTTTTAGTGGACCTTCATAGAGCGGGTAGGAGGAGGTCCACTGTAGCTCCACATGCAGAGTCCTACCTGGACCTGTGTGAGATCAAGGTCATGTGACATCACATGGGTGTTAAATACCTGGCCATGACAGTAAGTGTGTGGTGTGTTGGGAGAGCAGAAACTCCCACATTGCTTCTGGAGGAGCTAAAGGACTGTGCAGGCTAACTGCAGGTGAACCTGCAGAGAAAGGACTCTGTTATACCTTATTTGTTTTGTTTTCCATTAAGCCAGTAAGGCTCTGCTGTTGTTTTTTCTGAACCCTGCCTTTGTCTAAACCAGCAGGTATTTCACTGTCAAAGTGTTCCTGCATCCACCTGGAGAAGCAGCTAAGCATGTCAACCCCTTACAGTGTATAGTGCACAACACTCAATTTTGGATTGGAGATCTCCACAGGTTCCACGGTCCAGGTTCCAGATGCGACCACACATTGACTAACAGACTCCCTCCCAGTCCATTTTTAACATATTAACTTTGCTCAAAAAGTTCAGTTCACTCACAGATATCGCACAGTGATTTTCATTGACCACCATTCCTTCCACCTGTGCTGTCTCTTGCTCTCCTGGCAATACTTGTCCTTGAAACGTATCCTGCGGTACTGCAGCTTCCCAATTTTCCAACTTAGTTCTTGCTTGGTGATTCTGCCCATTTAACCAGCAGAGAGCGAAATTAAAGATGGCTCTTCCATATATTTTCCAGACCGTAGGTCTCGGACGTTCTTGGATATCCCACTGAAGCTAGTTGCTGCCGTTCTCATACTGCTCCTGTTTTACTCGTATCCGTGTGGCTTTCAGCCCTATGGCCCTGAACTGTTGCTCACACCTAACTTTAATCTGAAAGAATCTCACTGGTCTTCATCCAACTCGCTAACACTAAACCATGAAGTACCCAACTATATCCACTCATACCCCTCCCAGCTGGGAAAATCCCTCATAACTTTAACTATTCTTATAATAATCACTGTAACAACCCTGCTGGCATCGCTGCATGGCCTCCCTTCCCCCACTCACTAACTTACTGCTCCAGGCCATGCTGTGATTTCTGTCTGCTGCCAGCTCCATGTTGTGCCGCTTGTCTCCTGTCTGCTCTGTGCATGTTTCCTGGCTGTGTGTGACGTGCCCCAGGGGCCGTGGGATACTCTGTACCGGGCCGGTCGTCTTAAAGGGTTGTGTCCCAGTGGCAGTGACCTGGTCCGTGGCCCCAGGCGGTCATGTAGAAGGGGAGTATTGATTAGGGATAAAGTTTATGTAGTGATTTGTGATGCGAGTTGGAGTGTTCGACTGTCGTATAGCCGTCACTGCAGATGATCCCTGGGGGAGAAGATGGTGCTGGCAGTGCAGATATTTAACCCTCTCCAACCAGGGCTGACCCCCAGAGATTGTGATGGAAGTAGAAGGCACAGAGTAATAAGGCAGGAGACAAGGAAAGTCACTTTATCATTTACTGTAGTTCAGGTGCAGTTCAGAGGAGATATTACAACTCTCACCAGGTTACAGTCTGCTCTGCAGAATGGGAGTTATCCTTCACTCTGCTGTGACTCGGTGTAAGCTTCCTGCTATTCTAGTCCCTTCTGGGACCAAGGCTTCCCAGTCTGGAACTTTCCTGTATAGCCACTCCTCACTGTGTTTTCCTCATCTGGCAACTTGCAGCTTGGATCCTGTGTGAAGCTCTAGTTCCTTCTTGCACAATCCTTCACTAATCCTAGTTTGCTGCTGTCTTCCCGGGGAAAACACTTGCTGTTGGTTGTATAAACTCACACAGTCTCTCAGCTTACCACCCTGCTCTGAAAGCATGGATGGCCTAGGGGCTGATTCCCTGATTCTTATTAGCTTTGCTCCTGAAGGGAGCACATGGCATGGCTCCCAGGAGCGTTCTCCATCTTCCCTTCTTCTTCACCACTCAAACAACAACTCTCGACTCCTCCCCCTCCCAGTTAGGGTATGTCTGCAAAGCTCCAAGCTTCAGACAAGTAAAGGGGTGAGGTAAATTGTGTGTGTGTATTGTGGTCCCTAGCAGAGAAAGCATAACTCCCATTACTCACAAAACACATGCAAAACAGTACATATTTAACCCTTTTGTGGCGGCAAAGACGCAGGGCACCACATGTGCATAGGGGGCGGCACCAGAACTATCTGGTTCTTATGGAGTCAGGGTGCACCTGTCTTATGTGTCCCTGACCAATTGCCAAGATCCCTGTAGTATTTAGGGCAGCTCCACCGTGTGGATCTTGCCTGTGCAATGTGTTAACTCAGTTAGTGTCTTGCAACTGAGCTGCCAGGTCTTGCTCTGTGTTCCTCCTTCTCTGGAGGTTTTACTCCTCCTACTTTGCTTGGTACTTGTCTGTCTGCCCTCCAGGAGGCAGAATATCCTGGTCTCTGTGTCTTTGTTCTAGTCTTGCTTTGTACCTGTGTATACTCTGGTCCCTGTGTCCTTGGCCCTGTACCTTGTCTCGTACTGTTACCCTGTCTGAACTCTGTCCTATCTTTGTCTGTCTGTGTCTTTGTCTTTTGCTTCTTTCCCTGCTGTGTCTTTCCTTGTCTCCTCCCTGTCTGCTTGTGTTCGGCACGCTTGCGGCTCTGTTCGTGCTCCGCTCTCTTGCAACTCTGCCTGCTCGTACTCTTTAGGCTCTGCCTGTGCTCCATACTCTTGCTCTTCTGCTTGGTTCTGGTTCTGCAGCTGCAGAACCTCGTGCTGCTCTACAAACTCTTCTCCACAGCCTTGCGGTTCTCCTCCTGTGTGAATAGGTCCAAACCTGTTCCGTCATACTCCACTCTTTCCTGTCAGTACCCGTACCTGCTCCTCCTGTGTGAACAGGTCCAAATCTGTTCCGTCATACTCCACTCTTTCCTGTCAGTACCTGTACCCGCTCCTCCTGTGTGAACAGGTCCAAACCTGTTCTGTCATACTCCACTCTTTCCTGTCAGAACCCGTACCTGCTCCTCCTGTGTGAACAGGTCCAAACCTGATCCGTCATACTCCACTATTTCCTGTCTGTATCACTACTAGCACTCGCTGTGTGAACAGGTCTCTACCTGTTCCTTCATACACCACACATGTCTGCCCTGTGTCTCAGCCGTGCCCGCCTGCCCTGTGTCTCAGCCGTGCCCGCCTGCCCTGTGTCTCAGCCGTGCCCACCTGCCCTGTGTCTCAGCCGTGCCTGTCTGCCCTGTGTCTCAGCCATGCCCGCCTGCCCTGTGTCTCAACTGTGCCTGCCTGCTCTGTGTCTCAGCCATGCCTGCCTGCTCTGTGTCTCAACCATGTCTGCCTGCCCTGTGTCTCAGCCATGCCACCATCTCCCCAAGTAGGACCAGCAGCCACAGCCAGACACCACCCTGGAGTGGCACCTGGCAGCTGCCTGCTGCACAAGCCTGTCCTCACCATCAGAGGCTCCAGTGAAAACCAAGGCAGCTGTCCTAGTCACACCCCTTTCAGGGTAGTCTGGTTTGTGGCTCAGTGGGGCCACAACTACCTGGCTCACACCCACCAGTCAGGGCATGACTGTGACTATCACATTTAACTTTCTTCCACTACAGTGCCCTTCACTGCACTATACCCAATCCTAACCATTCTTACTACCCTAACTAATTCCTACAATTGTACTCTAGTTTCTTAACTCTTTCCCTAGTCTTATAAAAATACACAACTGTATACTACACATGTGTCATCACATAATAATAAACCATAACTGTAACATTTCGCATGGTCAGCCATATTAGACTTAAAATGTACCCTCTTTATTAGGAAGGGATGCAGGGTATGAATTGATCCTGCCACACCCTTGCAAATATGTCCTGGAGTTACTTTCTGACAGGTTGCACATGCTCAGTAGCTCCCATCAAGTTGGTATCTCCTTCTTGCAGTGCAGTGAGAAATTGCACAGTTGTCCCATCCTCACTGTACAGGCTGCACATACTCCTCTCCAACTGCACTGCGTGGTTGTGCAAGCATGGAAGTGTCACCCACTAAACTATCAATTTTGTTTCATTAAAATCATGAAGATTTATGTCCTTACTGATTATAATGGAATCCCACTAGTTATAAATACAATATAATATAACTAGAATAGGGGCCTTTGTGTATATTGTCTAAAAGAGAAATGGTCTTTGTTGCTCACAGAAACTAATCAGATCAACTTTCATTTTTAAAAACATCTCTTGAAAAATGAAAGCTCTGCTGTGATTGGTTGATATGGACAACAAAGAGCTAAGGAGGACACATTGGAAAAATATATGTAAATCACTTACGGAATTGGAGGATGGATGATTATAAACCTAAATGCAAGGTGGTGGGGACAAAAATAATTATATTTTTTATACAACTATTAATAAATATTATTAATTAAACTAGTGATATAACCATGTCTCCTCCTGTAAGCTCTGCCCCTTTTGCAACAAGTAATGTCCCACTTCACAATGAACAGAGAGATGTAGTTATACAGGAGCTATAGCCAAAAGAGGAGTAATCCTGTAGCCAGTGAGTATCTGAAGGCTTGGTTGAGTTACTTTAGAATAGAGGTGTACTTAAGGGTTCAGCACAGTGGGAAGAGGAACAACACATCAGAGTGGCCCCTTAACCTAGATAATAGTGATGAGCATCTGGGTGTGCTCGGATAATATCTTATCAAAGCGCTCTCAGGTGTAAACCGAGCATCTGGGTGTGCTCGCATATAATGTTCGAGTCTCAGAGATTGACAGTGGCATTTAACTAGTTAACAGCCGCGGGTGGAATGCGATTCCACGGGATCAGCGCTGGAGCCCGCACCAAAAAGGGGCAGTCCGACTCGGGTGGGGGTTAAGCCACATTAATACAATTTTCTAAATTTTATTTTTTCTTGGTGCTGGAATTTTTTCCTTAGTTGTTTGTCTTCATAACAGGGGCACTGGCCCAGTTCACTTCCTTGGTATGCTGATGAGTTCTTTTTTTTGCATTTTGTAAAAGAAACTAGACTGCAGTGTGCGAACATGTAGGTTATGTAGCCAAAATCCTAGCTTAAAAGCATCTAGTGGACAGATGACACCAAGATGGAGCTTTCTGGTAAAGTACATCATTCTACTGTTTACCAAAAATGGAATGAGACCTACAGCACCTTCAATCAAATGATGGGGGGTTCAAAGATGTTTTGGGGTTGCTTTACTGCCTCTGGCACCTGTTGTCATAACTATGTGCAAAGCATCATGAAATCTGAAGATTACCTGAGAATTTTGTGTCACAATGTAGTGACTGGTGGGGAGAAGATACCTTTCAAATATGAGAGACCTTGAGCAGTTTAAAACAGAATAGTGGTCCAAAATTCCAGTTGAGAGTTGGAAGAAGCTTTTTGATGGTTATAGGAAGTGATTGATTGCAATTATTAATTCAAAAAGGTGTGCAGCCAAATATTAATTTGAGGGTGCCAACAATTTTGTCCTGTCTATTTTTTGTTTTTTTTGTGAAATTATGTCTGATTTGCCTTTTTTAATTTTTTTTGTGTTCTTCCAATAAAAACAAAGGAAATAAACACGTGTATAACAAAACATATGTAATTGCAATAATTTTCTAGGAGAAATACTTCATTTTCTGGAACAATTTCAAGATTGCCAATATGTGCCCCACATATAATAATGGTCCCTAAATTCTCTACATAGAGTAACAATTCCTCCTGATTTCCCGGTCAAACAAAATTAAAAATATGCTAGAACAGGGGTGGGCAATTAATTTTCCGAAGGAGGCCCCTGAGAGATCATGACTGTTGTGGAGGGCACAATCTGTTGCAGAAATTAATTATAACAAAAACTTGATTCCAGCTCACCCAGTTGCTCTTTGTTCATCCACCTGGGGCTCAGACACTGGCCTCCCATCCTGACACTCATGAGTAAGACTGCTTAGTGCAGTTGAAACGCGTCGACTGGGTCATGTCGACCCTGAAAATTTTCTTTTGTAAGCACTATATTTTCTTTTGAAAAATTAAAAGAAAAGAAGTCCTTTTGAGCCAGACTCCAATTTTTTCTAAAGAAATTAATTGTGCTCAATAATAGTATTTACATGTTAATTATATTTTCAGTTGTTATTTTATATTCATATTATCGCTTAATATTGAGCAGAATTAAGTATGCTGACATCATCTCTAAACAGCATGAACCCCCACACAACCTCCCTAAATGTAGCATGAGACCCACCACAGTCTCCCGAGATACAGGATGAGCCCCTACACAACCTCCCCACAAGCTCTAATAAGCACGACATGCTATCTGGCATTGATCCCTGGAGTGCACTTTTATAATATGTTTTGCAATCATTGATCAATTCTCGCACCAGATTCAAATAGAGGCACAACCTCTGTCTTGGTACCAGCAGCTCCCATATTCTGTCTTTTGGTTAGCGCCAGTGTACTTTTATTTATTTAGCAATACTAATGTTTTAACTCAGGAAGAGTTCAGAAATCAATATTTTGTGGAATAACCATGATTTTTAATCACAGCTGTCATGCGTCTTGGCATGCTTTCCACCAGCCTTTCACACTGCTTTTGGGTGAACTTATGCCACTCCTGGTGTAAAAATTTAAGCAGTTCTTCTTTGTTTGATGGCTTTTGACTATCCATCTTCCTCTTGATTACATTCCAAAGGTTTTCAATGGGGTTCAGGTCTGGAGATTGGGCTGGCCACGACAGGGATTTGATTTGGTGGTCCTTCATCCGCACATTGATTGACCTAGCTGTGTGGCATGGTGCATTGTCCTGCTGGAGAAAACAGTCCTCAGAGTTGGGGAACATTACCTAAGCAGAAGGAATCAAATGTTTTTCCAGGATAACCTTGTATGCGGTTTGAGTCATACGTCCTTCGCAGAGATTAACCTGCTCAATACCAGGCTTGCTGAAGCATCCCCAGATCATCACTGATCCTGCACCAAATTTCAGTGGGTGCAAGACACTGTGGCTTGTACGCCTCTCCTGGTCTCTGTCTAAACATTAGATGACCAGGTGTTGGGCAAAGCTGAAAATTAGACTCATCAGAGAAGATTACATTACTCCAGTCCTCTTTGGTCCAATCCTTACGGTCTTTGGCAAGCTTCAACCTGGCTTGCCTTTGCTTCTCATTGATGAAAGGTTTTTTTCTAGCTTTACATGACTTGAGCCCTGCCCCTAGGAGCCTGTTACGAACTAATCTTGCCATGCATTTCACCCCAGCTGCCATTTGCCATTCCTTTTGTAGGTCACTTGATGTCATCCTGCGGTTGCTGAGTGACATTCGAATTAGATGGCGGTCATCCCGGTCAGTGGAGAGTCGTTTTCACCCTCTGATGGTCTGTAGCTTTGTTGTCCTCAATGTCTGCTGCTTGACCTTGTTGTAATGGACTGCCATTTTAGAGAAATTTTTAAGAATGGAGTCAACATGACGCTCATTGTATCCCTCTGATAGTAAAGCCAGAATTGAACCCTTCTTTTCCTCACTCAAGACTTTTCTTTTTAACTCCTTTGGCATGTTTAAAAGTTATTTTTTCATTCCTATTACTTTTGATATATTACTAGCACTTGTTTTGCCATCTAGCTTGGCCTATTGTAAGAGAATTGTGAACACCACAGCAGGGTTTTTTATACTTTCCTTCGTTAAATAAGATTTGGTTCAGTTGATCACCTAATCAGAAGCACATTAAGTAGAATGAGGTGTACTCTGGTTCGAATTTAACTGACACTGGAATGGAATGGCTGTCAGACATGTAGAGAAGCTGATCTTTATAAAACTGGCATACACTGATGATACACTGATGCAAAGCACTGACACTGGTACTATTTTTTTTTTGCATATGTGAAAATCACTGATGTCTGAATGGGGCCTAATAGTGTATTGTGGTGTGAGATGCTTGGGGCAAGTTTAATAAATCTGTAAGGGCTCTACATTGGGGGATGCCATTTTTGTTTTCTGTTATAATATTGGAATAGACAAGCAGAATTGTATGTGTAAAACCGATCTTTTTGTGTAACTGATACAAACAGCAGCGCAGGGGTTCTCCATTTTGCACATTGATTCCACTTGTCAGTTACTAAAACAGAAGATACATTACGATCTAGCTTTGGCGTAGGATGTAGATTTGAGAAAATTCTAATGAAGTATTAGAGGCACTGCTGAGCCATGGAGTGTGATGGTCAGACCAAGTACACACGTTTACGTCCAGGGCCAGCGTTTGGACCAGGCAAACCAGGCATATGCCTGGGGCCCCCACCTACGAAGGGGGTCCCCTGCATCTGCTGTCCATTTATGAAGTGCCCAGAGGGTGTACAGCAGTGAATAATGCTGTGCATTGCTCTGTAGTCCGGAGCGTCTGTCTCGCAAATCCCCTTGAGCCTCCGTCTCTTTCTCCCTGCAGTCAGGTTAAAAGTTGAGAGTGAGGGGGAGGGGCCGATTACAGCAGAGTGACAGCCAGGAAGATGCCTGAAGCTCTGTCTCCTCCTGAGTCCTGATCATGGCTGCTCCTAGCACTGTCCTGAGAATGGATATGCCTAAGTGAAGCCACAGAACCTGGTAAGAGCAGCAATAACAGGTCAGAGTGCAGTGATTTCTTCACTGTGGTCCGGAGCTCTGTGCTGATTGCTGTAGGATCAAGATTCACAGCCACATACAGCAGCGATCAGCATCAGCTCTGACCACAGTCACTAATCACTGCTTGTAATGTGACATGGCGACTTGTCACTACTGTCTGGATGACACAAGACAGGGATATTGTCTGCTGAGTCAGGGGATTTATGATATAGAAATAAATGAATTTCCATGTGAAATAATGAGGGTAAACCCATACACATACTGTATAGTACAGGTGTGCATAGGAATCAGCGTTTTTGGTGCATTTTTTTTTGCAGCCAAAGCCTCTCTCTTGGCAGTAAAAACACTGCTTTCAAAACACCCATTTTTTTAGGGTATGTGCAGACGATCCAGAAATGGCAGCACTTTGGACGCAGCGGACATGTGCTCGGTCTAAAGTGCTGCCATCTTTTGAACGCAGGTGACTCCGCATGTGTTCATTGCACCGTGCAGAATCACCGCATCCTATACATTGTACGGGTGAGATTTCTCTTGCAGAGACTCGCATCTATGCAAGATAAATTGACCTGCTGCGGTCTGAAGAGTCGTGCTGCATGTCTATCTCTGCAGGTGAAGTGCAGGCGTATGTGCACGCATAGTGGACATGGAATTTCTAGAAATCCCATCCACTGTGCTGTAACATCTGGACGCTGTGGGTCGGATGCTGTGAATGTACGCAGCATCCAGTTTACTGATTGTGGACACACATACCCTTAGAGCTTTTGCTGTTTGTTTTTTTTTACAATATGCATTTTGTCTACAGTACATGTTTAATAAAGTGTGTTTTAGTCACCAAAAACACAGCGAAAAACAACGTTGTGACATTTGCAACTTTTCTAAAACTTTTTCATTGCTTTCTACGGGTGAAAAAAATTGCTGAAAGAAGTGACACGCTGCGGATTTAAAAAACGCTGCAGTTGTGAAATTCAGTCAGGAGAAAATAAAAGGGTGTGCAGGAGATCTCTGAAAATCTCACTGTTGCTTGTGCTATAAAATGCTGTAAACTTCTTATTTACAGAAGAAAAAGCTGCAGAAATTCTGCATATGAACATGGTCAAGAGCGGCTTTTTAACGTGCCAGCAAAACAAATGAGATTTCCGAAATCTCCTGCATGCGCTTGTTTTCTTTCTGACTGAATTTCAGAACTGTAGCGCTTTTTAAATCTGCAGCGTGTCACTTCATTCAGTGTGTTTTCACCCATAGAAAACAGTGAAATGAAGGAATAAAAAAAGAAAGCTGCAGATATTGCATCGGTATTTTTCGCTGCAATTTTTTAAGTGGTTTTGGTGAATTAAACTATTAAGTGTCATTTACTTGTTCAGTATTTGGTCAGTATTTCACATCAGTATTTGTAATGCAGAAACAGCAGTGGAACAATGAGAGGAAAAGCATAATAGGAACACATCACCACTTCTGGATTTATCAACCTCCTGGTTTTGACTTGCACATACTGATGTGAAATACTGATCGAATACTCAACGTGTGAACGTGGCCTTAAACATACCGTAGACAAAGCAAACATCCTCACTTTAAAAAAAGCTGAAAAAAGTGTAAAGAACACCAGAAACAAGCTGAAAAATAGGTGTTTTGAATGCAACATTTTTACTGCCAATAGAACAGGTTTTGGCTACTGAAAAAAATGCATGTGAACATAGCTATAGCGTTTCAGAGTAAGAATATCTGTGGTGTTACATAGGACTGCAGGTGACATCTACTATATTATCTGTTCTCAGAGAGTTATTACTGCTATCTCTGGTGTTACATAGGATAAGGTCACAGTCATGTGACTGGTCACGTGAGCCGGGAGGGCTTCTGTTCTGGAGTGTGCTGTGCATAGAGGGAATTGTATAGCGATCGGTACACAGCCCCTTCTGAAATTAAACTACAATCCCGGCCGGGATAGCGGATGGGAGTGTCAAAATCGGGACTGTCCCGCTAGATCCAGGACAGTTGGGAGCCCTGCTGTGTTATCTGCAGTGTTAAAAAAAAATTAAGAGGGGGTTGGGGGACAACTCTTTGTCATGGGGCTTGGGCCCCCAAAACTTTTCTGACCCTAGCAACGCTACTGTGTAATGCTAATAGTGGCACACTCGTTGGTTGATATAAGGCCACTGAATATGGGGGCCACAGTGCCAGCACAGGCCCCTCTGCCACCTGTATCCACATCCTGCTCATGAAATGTAACATAAATGTGTGATTTTACAATGTTAGCATTTGGGGCCCCACTTTAAACTTTTGCCTAGGGCCCCACTTTGTTTAAAACCGGCCCTGCTTATGTCTGACTATGTCTGCATACTAAAGAACAATATATATTATACTGCTAAAAAAAAAACATATACCTGGCATAAATACAGTTGAACATAACAATTATTGATGTGAAAGATTTAGTCTGCAGAGGGCTACCTTTGAAATATTTAAAGGGTATATTGGTAATATAGAGATCTCCTTATTCTAGATTCATACCATGTATGTTAATGTAGCCAAGTTTTTTTTTTTTTTTACAAATAAGGGTATGTTCTGTATGTAAATTATGTTTCATATAGATTTGTTCTGCACCACCTACAACTAATAGAAAATAAGTCAAACTAATTCTTTCTCCTTATGAATGATTATGATGTTACTAACAGATCGAAAATGCATATAGGATTGCCCATGTGTGCTTGATCCCAATAACCATTTTTCGAAGACTTGTTACCTTTGCTGATTTTATGCAGGAGGCTAAAATGGGCCGCCACAACTTGTGGGCCACTGCTGCGAGATTGCCCCCCCATGCCAAAATTTGCCAGCCAGCCCCTGTCTGGCCTTTCCTAACGATGATAGTGAACAAACCATAATCCTAACAGGCTAAATAAGGTCTGAAATCTTGGTCAAAGTTAACTAAGCATACAATACTTTATGGGTTCCGAAACTTTATCATAGGCTCATTTTCCTTTTTGCAATTTTATAAATGTAAAAAATGACAATATATATATTTTTTGACTAAAATACAAATGAAATGTGTCATCTTTAACTGTTCACAATAACAGTAATTTTAACCAGGGATACCTAAACTTTTACATGCCACTGTACAGCTTGAGTCCCTACACAGCGTCCCTATATACAGCACAATCCCCCACAGTATGAGCCCCACATAGCCCCTTATATACAGTAAGAGCCCTCACATAGCCCATCCCCTACATGCAGTTTCAGCCCTCATACAGCCTTCCTATATACAGTATAAGCCCCACATAGCTTCCTAAATACAGTATGAGCCCCATTTAGCATCTAATATAGAGCATGAGCCCCTAAATAGCCACTTATTTACAGTATGAGCACTCGCATATTCTCTTATATACAGTATGAGCCTCCACATATCCTCCTATATACAGTATGAGCCCTCACATAGCCCCTATGTACAGCAAGAGCTCTCACATAGCCACTAATATTCAGCATGAGCCCCTACACAATATACATGTAAACATTGCATACACATATGAAAGAAAGAAAAAAAAAACATATTCACCTCATTCCCATTCCCCCGGCTCTCTGCTACTGTCTCCTGCCATTAAGCAGAAGTGCGATGAAGTGACGTCAGTAGAGGGCTTGGTGCTGTCTCTTGGCCACTGTTTTCAGCCCTACAGCTGTCTTGGTCCGCTGGCTGGAAAGGAACAGCCAGAGTGCTGGATATGGCTCCTGGGTAGAGTTGAGCGACTTTGGTCGGATCGGGTTTCGTGAAACCTGAATGAAACAAAATTTGAGTCAGATAAAACTGGTCCGACTAGGGCAAAAAAAGTCGGAGTGTCGTCTGAAACCCGACCTCAATGCAAGCCAATGGTAAATAAAAGTCGGCATTGAGCGGATGACATTCATCCGTTCAATGCCGACTTTTATTCCCCATTGACTTGCATTGGGGTCGGGTTTCGGACGAAACTCCGACTTTTTTTGCCCTAGTCGGACCAGTTTCATCCGACTCAAATTTTGTTTAATTCGGGTTTCACAAAACCCGATCCGACCAAAGTCGCTCAACTCTACTCCTGGGCTGCACTTTGCCCAGCTCTGCGCAGGAAAATTTTACAAAATCATTTAGAGTCATGTGTAAAAGTTTTAGGCAGGTCTGGAAAAAATGCTGCAAAGTGATAAAGTTTTCAAATGTAGAAGTATTAATAGTTTATTTTTATCAATTAACAAAATGCAAAGTAAATGAAAAGCAGAGAAATATAAATCAAAGCAATATCTGGTGCTATCATCCTTTGTCTTGTAAACAGGATCAAAGCATCAATTCCTCTAGATGCATTTGCACAGGTTTTTTGAAGGCACTCGACAGAGAGGATGTTCCAAAGAAGATGGAGAGCTAACTATAGATTTTCTGTGAGTTCACCACAGCTCTGGATTAATTAGGAATTTATCTAGAGGTGTGGTGAACCCCTAAGTGCATCACAGAGTTTTATAAAATTGGCCTTGAAAATGAAAAATTACATTTTTACCATTAAAATGTTGCTTTAGCCCTATATGTTTAATTTTCACAAGGGTAACCAGAGAAAATGGATGACAAATTTTGTTGTGTAATTTCTCTTGACTACACCAATATCCCGTATGTGGTCGAAAACTATTGCTTGGGTGCACATCAGGGCTCAGAAGGAAGGAATACAAAATTGGCTGGAATAGATTGTGGACGACATGTTGCATTTGCAGATCACCTGATGTACATAAACAGTAGAAAACTCCAACAAAAAAAAACATTTTGGAAACTATACCCCTCAAGGAATATATTCCGGGGTGTGGTGCACATCTTGAACCCACAGCTGCTTCACAGAAGTTTGTAACATTGAGCCGTGAAAATTTGATATCATTTTCCCCTCAGTACACTGAATCACAATATAGGAAGGAAATCTACTGTTTGGGCACACTGCTGAGGTACGAAAGAAAGGGGTGTAGATTTTGATGTAATAGTTTGTGGGTGCTAAATTACATTTGCAGGATGCTTAAGGTGCCAAAACAGAAGCGATCCCCCACAAATGATCCCATTTTGGAAATTGCATCACTCAAAGAATGTATTTAAAGGGAATCTGTCACCCCTTTTTTGAATATGAGCTGCCGGCACTGACATCAGGGGCTTATCTACAGAATTCTGTAATGCTGTAGATAAGCCCCCGATGTAACTTGAAAGATAAGAAAAAAGAGTTAGATTATACTCACCGGGGGGCGGTCCAGTCCGATGGGTGTCATGGTCCGGCACCTCCCATCTTCATACGATGCCGTCCTCTTCTTTCCTTCCTGTCATGGCTCCTGCGCAGGCACACTGCTCTGTCCTGATACCCTATATGTGGGGGAAAACTACTATTTGGGTGCACGGAATGGAAGGAGTGACGTTTTGAAGTGCAGTATTTGATGGAATGGTTTACGGGCACCATGTCATGTTTGCAGAGCCCTTGAAGTGCTAAAACAGAATAAACCATCCACAAGTGACTCTATATTGGAATTTATATAGTGGTGTATTGAGATATAGTTTTATATCTGGTTTTCATTGTATGTGAATTTTATAATGTGGTATTTATTTTATTTATTTATTTTATTACCATATGTGCTGTAAGTTGTGTATAGTACATCAGGCTGGCATATCTAAATTGTGCAGAGTACATCAAGTGGTGCAATAGATTAGAGTAAATCAGAAATAAATTTAGTAATCAATGGATGAATGGTACACTTTGAAACAGTCTCTTATGCACTAGTCAGGATTTTTAAGGCAGGTATCGCATTGCCAAGTGGGGCTGTTGTGAATTCTCTTACTTCTGAGTCGGGGCTCCCTCTGGTGGTTACTGTGGGTAGTGGAGCTGGCCGGATTGACAGAGGTCTGCCCCCTGGCGATGATGATTGTAAATCTGGGGTCACTGATTGGGAGTATTTAAGTGAGCAGGCTTCTCTCAATTGTTTCTGGTGATTAGTTCTTCCTGTGCAATTTGAGGTCTGCTGTCTCCTGCCTGATTCAGCGTTTTTCAGCTAAGTTGTTTATTTGCTAATCCTTTGCTTCTGATCTGGTTTTGCCTCTTTCTGCTTTGCTGTGTGGGTTCAGCATGCTCCCTGCTGGGGCTGTGCTGGACCCCGCTCCATATGTTACAGCTTGGGTCAGTTTGTTCAGTCCCCTGTTATATTATTCTCTTTTGCTTTGCTGCCAGTTTACACCAGAATGCTGATATAGTGGGGGAGAGATTGTGAGACCACAGTGTTTTTTGTACATCAGACGTGTTGGATTTTTTAGAGTTTTTGCGTGATTGCAGACAGTGTCTTTCTTTTCCTATCCTAACTAGACAGTTTGGGCTCCATCATTTGCTCAGTCTATTTTCTGCCTGTGTTTGTCCCTCATCTGGTCTCACTGACAATATATGTTTGGGGGCTATCTATTTCTATGGGGTTCTACTCCGGGGCAGTTTAGATTACACCTTTCTTGCTTTAGGCCTAATTAGTTCTCCCGCTGTGTTGAGGCATCTAAGGCATCATAGGTATGCTCCACGGCTACTGTTAGTTGTGTTGTTAGGATTAGGGGTCTGCAATTCGCTAAGTGACCAACCTTTCTGGTTTCCTGGTAGCCTAGCCTATTCCTGCCATCCTCCTCGGTGACCTGTTCATAACATGGGGCTTTCTCTTTCCTGACTTCCAAATATTAGAGTTTTGAATACTAGCCCCGAAAATGAAAGGATTGTACCTGTCTGGCCTGCACATCATGAAGGCATGAACTTCAAGCATCTGGTGGTGGCTCGGTGGGGCCATGAAGATTACAAGCTTCTGGCGGTAACTTGACAAGGATACGAAATTGGCTGGAGCCATCTGGAGGTCGTCAGAGCTGTCTGGAAGTCCGCAGAGCCATCTGGAGGTCCGCAGAGCCATCTGGAGCCATGCAGAGCTTGGCTGAGTGGTACGGAGCCATGCAGAGAGGTGCAGAACCTTGTGGAGCCGTGCAGAACCTGGAAGAGGCGGTGCAGAGCTTCACTGTACAGAGCCATGCAGAGCCATGCAGAGCCTTGCGGAGTCAGACAGAGCCTGGCAGAGCGGTGCGGAGCCTTGTGGAGCGGCTGCAGGAGCTGCAGTAGCAGCTTACGATCGGCAGCCGCAGGTGCCAGGAGAGCCAGGGGCTGCAGCAGGAGCTGATGAGGTGTCTCAAAAGGACAGCCTACTACATATGCGGCATGAACCCCTTACAGCCTCCCCCATATGCGGCATGAGCCCCACACAGGCTCCCCATGTACGGCATGAGCCCCACACAGCCTCCCCATATACTGCATGAGTCCCACACAGCCTTTCCACATACTGAATGAGGCCCCACACAGCCTCCCATATACTACATGAGGCCCCCACAGACTCCCCATATACTGATTGAGCCCCAAAAAGCCTCCCCATATATTGCATGACAATATACATACAGCCTTCCCATAGCCTCTCCATGTGCAGCAAGTCATCCCCATAGCCTCCCCATGTGCTGCACGTCACCCCCATAGAATCCCCATGTGCTGCACATCACCCCCATAGAATCCCCATGTGCTGCATGTCACCCCCATAGAATCCCCATGTGCTGTCACCCTCATAGAATCCCAATGTGCTGTCACCCCCATGGAATCCCCATGTGCTGCACGTCACCCCCATAGAATCCCTATGTGCTGCACGTCACCCCCATAGAATCCCCATGTGCTGCATGTCACCCCCATAGAATCCCCATGTGGTGTCACCCCCATGGAATCCCCATGTGCTGCATGTAACCCCCATAGAATCCCAATGGGCTGTCACCCCCATGGAATCCACATATGCTGCACGTGACCCCCATAGAATCCCTATGTGCTGCTCGTCACCCCCATAGAATCCCCATGTGCTGCATGTCACCCCTATAAAATCCCCATGTGCTGTCACCCCCATGGAATCCCCATGTGCTGCACGTCACCCCCATGGAATCCCCATGTGCTGTCACCCCCATAGAATCCCCATGTGCTGTCACCCCCATAGAATCCCCATGTGCTGTCTCCCCCATAGAATCCCTATGTGCTGTCACCCCCATAGAGTCCCCATGTGCTGTCACCCCCATAGAATCCTTATGTGCTGTCACCCCCATAGAATCCTTATGTGCTGTCTCCCCCATAGAATCCCCATGTGCTCTCACCCCCATAGAATTCCCATGTGCTGTCACCCCCATAGAATACCCATGTTCAGCCCCACATTCATACAGATGAATTAAAAAAAAAAAAAACACCACATACTCACCTCGTCTCGTTCCCAGGCATCCTGCTTCTGCCTCTGTCTCTGGAGCTCTGACTCTCCGGTGGTACACAGCTGGCGCGATCACATGACCTCATCACCTCAGTTGCTTCACATGCTGATTGGTGGAGGGAATGGCCGGAGGCCCCTCCTCCACCAATGCTGACAGCAGGCGGGAGGGCATAGTGCGGACGTCAGGTTTCCAGCCCCACGGCTGTCTCGGTCTGCACTTTACCCAGATCTGCTCTAGATGGTTCTTTTTATTGTTTAGTCGTAGATTTGTTACATACATGGTCTGCTTATTTATAATGTATTTAATCAGTGTTTGTGATGTTTTGCTTTATGAACTTTGACTTGTCATGTGCCCGGTTTGATGTTAAAAAAAAGAGACAGGATATAAGAACAGTGCAGATCTGACAATCCACTTGTAAGGTTTTGTCCTGAGGAAGGAGGAAGAGTTCCTGCATGACTATAACCTTGTTTTGAAATAAAGCTTTGAAGAATATCGTCTACCATTCATCCTTATCAGCAGCGCAGATTTGGACACATACACCATTCACCATTATGCTCGGTCTCTGGACATGTTGCTTAGTTGCAGAAAAACAAGGTGAGCGTAGCTCTCCCCTGTGCACACCATGTTTTTAACCAGTTAAGACCCTATTTGCACTTTTCTTGCTCTCCAGATTTTCTGCTTTCATGATGGTGCTAAACTGAACCATACATTCTTGCCAACCTTGAGTTGGTGGATCCCCGCAGACGAATGGATTGTGATATACAATTTTGCTCTTGCTTTCCTGTTTTGCTGAAAGGGATGTGTTTATTTTTACTTCACCATGGTTTATGCTGCACATACATAATAAACCAGTGAAGGACTTAAAAAGACAGTGCTTATCTCCGTGTATAGCTGAGTGAGCCGATCTACCACAATATGTGTATATGTATAGATATACAGTATATCAAAATATAGAGGCCGCAAACCAAATAAGTGAAAATCACGTGTTATTTAATTGAGAGATGTAGACCAAAACGTCACCATATGGGCAATTATATTGCGCGTGATTTTCACTTATTTGGTTTGCGGCCTCTATTTTTTTAAATATATTTACTGGTATGTACCTGGGAAGCCCTGTACCCTTAACTATTCTTGGTGCTGATTTTTGTTCTTTTTTCTAGATATACAGAAACCCTGATTCCAATTGTATATCACTTAGTTTACTGGGTGCAGCAGTTGTGACTCAATCAGAGACTTTAGATTCTGCATGCAGCAGAGCTCAGAAGCCAACCCTGCCCACACCACAGCTTTCTGTGTACATTGTCTATTGACTTTGAGCTGCATATCAGAGGAGAGGGCATGGTCGGATCAGGGCTCAGATGCACCGTGGTCCATGCAGTGAGAATCTCCTGTTGAAAAACATTCATTGCATGAAAACAACACCTCGCAGCCAAATAAATGACACATCCATGAAATCTGTGTCTCAGCTGCTAGATTATGCTGTCCTCAGTTTTCAAAGCAAAAACCTGCTGACAGATTCCCGCTAAATGGTTATTTTCATATTAAGAAGGGGATAGGAGATTACTTAATCAGTGGAGGATTGACTGCTGGGATCTCCACCAATACCTATAATGGTGAAGCAATATTTAATCATCCTATGAAATCACTTCTATGTTCATTCTCTGTGGGACTGCTGGGGATAGCATAGTACAGCACTTGTCTTTTCCTGGAAGTCCCATAGAGTATGAATTGCGTAGTGGTGCACATGTTCAGCCACCTCTCCATTCAGATGGGGCATTTTAGAGATCCATTCTTGGCATTGTCAGGGTTCCCAGCATTGGCTCTCTCACCGGTAAGCAATTTTCATCCTTGGATATGTAATAACGATGGGAAAGATCATTTAAGGTGAAATGCCTGAAGGGTGACCTGTAGCTTGCATAACTGAAAGTCAACACTCACTGAGTTCTAATTTTAGGCTTTCATCATGAGCCATCTTGTAAAATGAAGGAGTTTTAAAGATCACAATACACCATTACATAACCAAAGATATCGTGGCTAAGTATAAAACTGAAACTTCACTTTAAATTTGAGTTAATGACTTCAACAGCCACTTGCTCTAATTGAAGGAAGATTAATGTTAATCGGATTTACTACTTGGGACCTGTCTGCTCACCTCCCAGAATAAGAATAGAGTATTTACCCAAGAAAGAATATGGATGCAGCTTGGCACTTCATTGTTTTGCTACTTTTCTTCTCCGAATTTGGCTTGGTGTCTCTGTCTTGTGTAACCGGATGCTCTTGTTCGAATGACACTTTTGGGCGGTAAGTAATAGATGTTGACATTTTCATAACATAAGGATTTTGGAAAGCGATTTCCATTTTTTTTAAATGGAGTAAAAGAAGATTGGACTACAAGTGCACAGACATACTGTTAATCGACATATATTGTATGTTTGCTAGTCCTACAGTAATGGTGAGGGTAGTTATGACACTCAGGGACTCATTGACGAAAGCTATAGTGAAACAAATTGGGTAAGGGTTGTAACAGCATAACATACGGTATATAACTGTGATTACATAGGAGTCTAGGTATATTCAGGCACATGTAAACTAGCTACAAAATCTTCTCTTACATGTTGTCTTTTATTCTATTGTTGGTTTTATAGGAGTCTTCTTTGCATGTCTTCATCTCTACATAAAATACCAGATGACATTCCTCCAGATATTCGAAAAGTAAGAATAGAAAAATGTCACCTCACCGAACTTTCTCGGGGATTGTTTGGTGGGGTTATCTCACTAGAATACCTCTGGCTTAATTTTAATAACATTACTCTAATGCATATGAAAAGCTTGGAAGACCTTAAAAATCTAAAGGAACTAAGACTACAAGGAAACAAATTACGTTCAGTACCATGGACTGCATTTCAAGACACTCCTGCTTTAAAGATACTAGACCTCAAGCACAACAGGTTAGATGTTCTCCCAGAGCATGCAATGAAGTTTCTTTCCCATCTGACCTACTTAGACTTATCCTTTAATCAGCTTACAATTATCTCTAAAGATGTTTTTTCAAACTGGCCTTTGTATCAAAAAGCACATGCAGTAGAGAGAACTGAAATAACTACCAATGTAGTTTTGGCCTTACATGACAACCCTTGGATGTGTGATTGTCGTCTTAAAGGCTTTGTCAATTTCGTGAAAACAGTCAGCCCACCTTTTATATTGATGAATTCATACTTGATATGTGCGAGCCCAAATTCTAAAACTGGCAAGTTCTTTCATGAGCTGGAGTTAAAAAGCTGCTTAAAGCCAACCACCAACTCATTAATGTCCAACATAACTGTACAGGTCGGGTTGAATGTTACATTGGTGTGTATCATTACAGCAAGTCCTTCACCATTAATATTATGGACCTATGGATTAAAAACATCTAACATCAAAGCATATAATGGTAAGTTCAAATAAATACCGTACATACAGATCTGTCCTCATTAGGGCTATTGCTGGTCAAGTGTCCATTGTAATAAATCAATGCTTCCCTTAAAAAACAATGATTGAAAAAAGCATATGTATGTAATATATAGAAGGGGTGAGGAAAGTAGATGAGAGAGGAATTGCAGTAGCTGGAGGATCTTACTATACAATAACTATACATAAGTTATAGGGTGACCAGCTATACCTAAATAGAGACGTGCACGTGTCTGGAGTGGATATTGACGGCAAATTGGAAGTGTTTATTATAAGTAAGAATGAATTGGTGGGGTTAAAGGAGAAGGATGGCGACAGAGGCCAATTACATGATTGATTGTAGCTACTGTTATGTGTGGAAACTAGAGATGAGCAACTTTGCCTTTTTTAGGGTCGAGTTGGGTTTCATGAAACCCGACTTTCGCAAAAGTCGCGTCGAACGAAATCGGCCGACTATAGCGAAAAGTCGGAGGCCGACTGAAACACGAAACCCAATGCAAGTCAATGGGGAAGCAAAGTCGGCAGGGAGTGGAGGACAGGAAACACACCTACAGTGCCCATTTCAATGCCAAAAGCATCAATTCTTATTACTGAAGCTTGTCAACCTTAATTTACTTCATAATAATAGTTACGCATTGAAAACTGGGGGTTATTTGGCTAAAGTTGTGGGGGGTAGGGCTGGCTCCAGGTTTTTGTGTGCCCTGGGCCAAAGAGTGTCTGTGCGCCCCTTTAACACATACCACAACTCATGATGCTCTGATACGGCACAGAAATATAGGTATAGTACAATGACAAATACTTCACTGCTTACATGACATGACTGATCTAATTTAAATTGTACAATAGCTCAAAAACAGGACAGTATATTACTCCATACAGTATTATGGCCACCACATTGTGCGCCATACAGAATAATGAGCCTCATATATTTCTCCATACAGAATAATTGGTCACATATAATGTTCCATACAGTATATGATGAGCTCCACATAATGCTAGAGTATATGATGGTCCCTATGGATGAAACTCCAGTGTGTTATGGGCCCAAATAATGCTCCATATTTAATGGGCCCCATTTCTAATGCTCCACTGTATAATGTGCCCCATAGATGCTGCTCCAGTGTCTGATCTGCCCCATTTATAATGCTCCAGTATATGATGGGCCTCATGGATGATGCTCCAGTGTATGATGGGTAGAGTTGAGCGATACCAGCCGATACTTGAAAATATCGGATCGGAATGGATCGGCCGATCTTTAAAAAAAGTATCGGTATCGCCGATTCCGATACCGGGAACCAATGCAAGTCAATGGGGCCAAAATATCGGAATTAAAAAAAACCCTTTCTTTCCTTGTAGGTTAATTCTACATGAAGAAAAACAACTAAGAATAATGTAGAATGTATTGTGGGAGGTGGAGGAGACATTAAAGCCATAGAGGTTTAGCCCAATCAAATGGAATAGCAGGAATTAAACTTTTTTTTTAAAGATGTTAGGAGTTACAAAGATATTGACTATGTTAGCCTCATTTATATTTTGCCAGACATGTATGTCTTCTTCTTCTACTTCCTTTTTTTACATTCTTCTTCTTCTTCTTCTACTTCCTTTTTTTACATTCTTCTTCTTCTTCTTCTTCTACTTCCTTTTTTTACATTCTTCTTCTTCTTCTTCTTCTACTTCCTTTTTTTCATTCTTCTTCTTATTCCTTTTTTTACATTCTTCTTCTTCTTCTTCTACTTCCTTTTTTTACATTCTTCTTCTTCTTCTTCTTCTTCTTCTTCTTCTTCTTCTTCCTTTTCTTACATTCTTCATATTCTTCTTATTCAACAATTATTATTCTACATATTCAGCTTATTCATCTTCTTCCTATTCTTCTTCATCATATTCTTGTTTGTGTCAGGCATTCCTGTAGTTGTTATCTAGAAAAGTTAGAAGTTTACACCTTCCGTTCTGCCTGTCACAAAAGATTTACAACAGGATTTGTCCGCGTTCAGTTTGGCCTGCAGCAGCAGGCCTTTTCCAGGGGCACCACGAGGAGGAACGGACTCACCCCCATACACTGCTTAGTCTTCTTCTGCTTATAAATAAGATAATATCATTTGCTCAGAGTATTAGTCTTATGCTTAATGTTCTTCTGCTTTGTTTTTTTTATGCTTCTTTGTCTTCTCTCTCTTGTTGTTCTGCATCTTGGTGGTTGTCTTCCTGTTCTTTGTCCTCTTGAACCAGCTGACGGTACTGGCACCCGGAGGGGCAGCAGAAGGAACAAGAGCCAATGGCACTACCGAGGACCAGCTGATGGTGCTGGAACCCGGTTACTAAGCAGGAGGTACCTGTGCTACAAAGCACTACCAAGGACCAGCAGACGTTGCCGGAACTTGGATACCGAGATGGAGGCACCTAGGCCAAAGGCTCTGACGAGAACCAGCTGACGGTGCTGGAACCCGGAGGGGTAGCATAAGCTGCAAGAGCAAATGGAAATAGCGAGGACCAGCTGACAGTGCTGGCACCCGGAGGGGCAGCAGAAGGAATAAGAGCCAATGGCACAACCGAGGACCAGCTGACGGTGCTGGAACCCGGTTACTAAGCAGGAGGTACCTGTGCTACAAAGCACTACCAAGGACCAGCAGACGTTGCCGGAACTCGGATACCGAGATGGAGGCACCTAGGCCAAAGGCTCTGACGAGAACCAGCTGACGGTGCTGGAACCCGGAGGGGTAGCATAAGCTGCAAGAGCAAATGGAAATAGCGAGGACCAGCTGACAGTGCTGGCACCCGGAGGGGCAGCAGAAGGAATAAGAGCCAATGGCACAACCGAGGACCAGCTGACGGTGCTGGAACCCGGTTACTAAGCAGGAGGTACCTGTGCTACAAAGCACTACCAAGGACCAGCAGACGTTGCCGGAACTCGGATACCGAGATGGAGGCACCTAGGCCAAAGGCTCTGACGAGAACCAGCTGACGGTGCTGGAACCCGGAGGGGTAGCATAAGCTGCAAGAGCAAATGGAAATAGCGAGGACCAGCTGACAGTGCTGGCACCCGGAGGGGCAGCAGAAGGAATAAGAGCCAATGGCACAACCGAGGACCAGCTGACGGTGCTGGAACCCGGTTACTAAGCAGGAGGTACCTGTGCTACAAAGCACTACCAAGGACCAGCAGACGTTGCCGGAACTCGGATACCGAGATGGAGGCACCTAGGCCAAAGGCTCTGACGAGAACCAGCTGACGGTGCTGGAACCCGGAGGGGTAGCATAAGCTGCAAGAGCAAATGGAAATAGCGAGGACCAGCTGACAGTGCTGGCACCCGGAGGGGCAGCAGAAGGAATAAGAGCCAATGGCACAACCGAGGACCAGCTGACGGTGCTGGAACCCGGTTACTAAGCAGGAGGTACCTGTGCTACAAAGCACTACCAAGGACCAGCAGACGTTGCCGGAACTCGGATACCGAGATGGAGGCACCTAGGCCAAAGGCTCTGACGAGAACCAGCTGACGGTGCTGGAACCCGGAGGGGTAGCATAAGCTGCAAGAGCAAATGGAAATAGCGAGGACCAGCTGACAGTGCTGGCACCCGGAGGGGCAGCAGAAGGAATAAGAGCCAATGGCACAACCGAGGACCAGCTGACGGTGCTGGAACCCGGTTACTAAGCAGGAGGTACCTGTGCTACAAAGCACTACCAAGGACCAGCAGACGTTGCCGGAACTCGGATACCGAGATGGAGGCACCTAGGCCAAAGGCTCTGATGAGAACCAGCTGACGGTGCTGGAACCCGGAGGGGTATCAGAAGTTACCCCTGAAAAGCAAAGTTGGCATGCCGCAAGCTGGCCGCAGTTACCGAATCACACAGTCCTACAGGGGGTGCTTGTCCTACTGGCACTATGGAACAAACCTTTCTTACCAGAACCCGCAGTCCACATAGGAAGCACCTAAACTGCTGGCACCCTAGCCTCGGCTAACCCAACCGCAACACGACATGGCAACTTGGGGTGGCAAACTGACATTGACACTTCCCGGAAACAGCAGGCAGGGCTGGAACCAAGCTGGGCAGGAGGGAGTACCCGTGCCAAAGTCAGTTATGAGCAGCAACTGGCGATGTTGGAGCCCAGGACAAGCACTTAGCAGGCTGAGGCCTGATGTGCTGTCAATTGGGAGGCAGCAGGACAGATTGCCATCAAAACAGCAGGGGAACAGCTGACGTTACTGAACCCCACAAACACAGGAGCTAGTGTTTTACTCTGTGAAGACGGCACTTCCGAGCAACAACTGGCTGTGTTGAAGCCCAGGGACAAGCACGGAGCAGGCTTAGGCTGCATTGAAGAAATTTTAAGATCGGTTGTAGACTACTAATTTGAACCAAGCTCCACTTAGGCCTGTGGCTTCACTGATTTTTGTATTTCCCCTGTCCTCCAACCCCGCCAGTTACAGCTCCGAAGTGGCGTCTGCACAATCCACACTTGTTCCTGTGTTACAGGTGTTCAGTCCGGTCAGTTAATCCCCTGATGTGTGTCCGGCAATGTCGCCTGCTCTGTCCAAATTCCCATTATGGGAATGTGGACAGAGCAGGCGACATTGCCGGACACACATCAGGGGATTAACTGACCGGACTGAACACCTGTAACACAGGAACAAGTGTGGATTGTGCAGACGCCACTTCGGAGCTGTAACTGGCAGGGTTGGAGGACAGGGGAAATACGAGAGACAGTGGAGCCACAGGCCTAATTGGAGCACGGTTAAAAATCAGTAGTGGTACGACTGTGTAGGCAGCAGGAGACTTTGCCATCCACACAGCAGGGGATCAGCTGACGTTACTGAACCCCACTGAGACACGGGAGCAAGTATCTCTTTCCGTGTGGACGGCACTTCCGAACTACAACTGGCTGTGTTGAAGCCCAGGAAATAGGAGGGTGTAGGCAGAGGCCTACTGTCTTTTGATTGAGGTGACAGCAGGAGAGACTGCCATCCACACAGCAGGGGATCAGCTGACGTTACTGAACCCCACTGAGACACGGGAGCAAGTATCTCTTTCCGTGTGGACGGCACTTCCGAACTACAACTGGCTGTGTTGAAGCCCAGGAAATAGGAGGGTGTAGGCAGAGGCCTACTGTATTTTGAATGAGTTTACAGCAGGAGAGACTGCCATCCACACAGCAGGGGATCAGCTGACGTTACTGAACCCCACTGAGACACGGGAGCAAGTATCTCTTTCCGTGTGGCCGGCACTTCCAAACTACAACTGGCTGTGTTGAAGCCCAGGAAATAGGAGGGTGTAGGCAGAGGCCTACTGTCTTTTGATTGAGGTGACAGCAGGAGAGACTGCCATCCACACAGCAGGGGATCAGCTGACGTTACTGAACCCCACTGAGACACGGGAGCAAGTATCTCTTTCCGTGTGGACGGCACTTCCGAACTACAACTGGCTGTGTTGAAGCCCAGGAAATAGGAGGGTGTAGGCAGAGGCCTACTGTCTTTTGATTGAGGTGACAGCAGGAGAGACTGCCATCCACACAGCAGGGGATCAGCTGACGTTACTGAACCCCACTGAGACACGGGCGCAAGTATCTCTTTCCGTGTGGACGGCACTTCTAAACTACAACTGGCTGTGTTGAAGCCCAGGAAATAGGAGGGTGTAGGCAGAGGCCTACTGTCTTTTGATTGATTGAGGTAACAGCAGGAGAGACTGCCATCCACACAGCAGGGGATCAGCTGACGTTACTGAACCCCACTGAGACACGGGAGCAAGTATCTCTTTCCGTGTGGACGGCACTTCCGAACTACAACTGGCTGTGTTGAAGCCCAGGAAATAGGAGGGTGTAGGCAGAGGCCTACTGTCTTTTGATTGAGGTGACAGCAGGAGAGACTGCCATCCACACAGCAGGGGATCAGCTGACGTTACTGAACCCCACTGAGACACGGGAGCAAGTATCTCTTTCCGTGTGGACGGCACTTCCGAACTACAACTGGCTGTGTTGAAGCCCAGGAAATAGGAGGGTGTAGGCAGAGGCCTACTGTCTTTTGATTGAGGTGACAGCAGGAGAGACTGCCATCCACACAGCAGGGGATCAGCTGACGTTACTGAACCCCACTGAGACACGGGAGCAAGTATCTCTTTCCGTGTGGACGGCACTTCCGAACTACAACTGGCTGTGTTGAAGCCCGGGAAATAGGAGGGTGTAGGCAGAGGCCTACTGTATTTTGAATGAGTTTACAGCAGGAGAGACTGCCATCCACACAGCAGGGGATCAGCTGACGTTACTGAACCCCACTGAGACACGGGAGCAAGTATCTCTTTCCGTGTGGACGGCACTTCCGAACTACAACTGGCTGTGTTGAAGCCCAGGAAATAGGAGGGTGTAGGCAGAGGCCTACTGTATTTTGAATGAGTTTACAGCAGGAGAGACTGCCATCCACACAGCAGGGGATCAGCTGACGTTACTGAACCCCACTGAGACACGGGAGCAAGTATCTCTTTCCGTGTGGACGGCACTTCCGAACTACAACTGGCTGTGTTGAAGCCCAGGAAATAGGAGGGTGTAGGCAGAGGCCTACTGTATTTTGATTGAGGTGACAGCAGGAGAGACTGCCATCCACACAGCAGGGGATCAGCTGACGTTACTGAACCCCACTGAGACACGGGAGCAAGTATCTCTTTCCGTGTGGACGGCACTTCCGAACTACAACTGGCTGTGTTGAAGCCCAGGAAATAGGAGGGTGTAGGCAGAGGCCTACTGTATTTTGATTGAGGTGACAGCAGGAGAGACTGCCATCTCCACAGCAGGGGATCAGCTGGCAATGATGAACCCCACTAACACTTGAACGAATGTGTTTGGCTCTGTGGAGACGACACTTCTGAACACCAACTGACGCTGTTGGAGCCCAGGATTAGGCGAGGAGCAGGCTGGGGCCTACTGGATTTTGGCAGGTGAAGGCAGCAGGAGACTTGCCATCTCCACAGCAGGGGAACAGCTGGCAGTGCTGAACCCCACTAACACTCTAACGAAGGTGTTTGGCTCTGTGGAGACGACACTTCTGAACACCAACTGACGCTGTTGGAGCCCAGGATTAGGCGAGGAGCAGGCTGTGGCCTACTGGATTTTGGCAGGTGAAGGCAGCAGGAGACTTGCCATCTCCACAGCAGGGGAACAGCTGGCAGTGCTGAACCCCACTAACACTCTAACGAAGGTGTTTGGCTCTGTGGAGACGACACTTCTGAACACCAACTGACGCTGTTGGAGCCCAGGATTAGGCGAGGAGCAGGCTGGGGCCTACTGGATTTTGGCAGGTGAAGGCAGCAGGAGACTTGCCATCTCCACAGCAGGGGAACAGCTGGCAGTGCTGAACCCCACTAACACTCTAACGAAGGTGTTTGTCTCTGTGGAGACGACACTTCTGAACACCAACTGACGCTGTTGGAGCCCAGGATTAGGCGAGGAGCAGGCTGTGGCCTACTGGATTTTGGCAGGTGAAGGCAGCAGGAGACTTGCCATCTCCACAGCAGGGGAACAGCTGGCAGTGCTGAACCCCACTAACACTCTAACGAAGGTGTTTGGCTCTGTGGAGACGACACTTCTGAACACCAACTGACGCTGTTGGAGCCCAGGATTAGGCGAGGAGCAGGCTGGGGCCTACTGGATTTTGGCAGGTGAAGGCAGCAGGAGACTTGCCATCTCCACAGCAGGGGAACAGCTGGCAGTGCTGAACCCCACTAACACTCTAACGAAGGTGTTTGGCTCTGTGGAGACGACACTTCTGAACACCAACTGACGCTGTTGGAGCCCAGGATTAGGCGAGGAGCAGGCTGGGGCCTACTGGATTTTGGCAGGTGAAGGCAGCAGGAGACTTGCCATCTCCACAGCAGGGGAACAGCTGGCAGTGCTGAACCCCACTAACACTCTAACGAAGGTGTTTGGCTCTGTGGAGACGACACTTCTGAACACCAACTGACGGTGTTGGAGCCCAGGATTAGGCGAGGAGCAGGCTGGGGCCTACTGGATTTTGGCAGGTGAAGGCAGCAGGAGACTTGCCATCTCCACAGCAGGGGAACAGCTGGCAGTGCTGAACCCCACTAACACTCTAACGAAGGTGTTTGGCTCTGTGGAGACGACACTTCTGAACACCAACTGACGCTGTTGGAGCCCAGGATTAGGCGAGGAGCAGGCTGGGGCCTACTGGATTTTGGCAGGTGAAGGCAGCAGGAGACTTGCCATCTCCACAGCAGGGGAACAGCTGGCAGTGCTGAACCCCACTAACACTCTAACGAAGGTGTTTGGCTCTGTGGAGACGACACTTCTGAACACCAACTGACGCTGTTGGAGCCCAGGATTAGGCGAGGAGCAGGCTGGGGCCTACTGGATTTTGGCAGGTGAAGGCAGCAGGAGACTTGCCATCTCCACAGCAGGGGAACAGCTGGCAGTGCTGAACCCCACTAACACTCTAACGAAGGTGTTTGGCTCTGTGGAGACGACACTTCTGAACACCAACTGACGCTGTTGGAGCCCAGGATTAGGCGAGGAGCAGGCTGGGGCCTACTGGATTTTGGCAGGTGAAGGCAGCAGGAGACTTGCCATCTCCACAGCAGGGGAACAGCTGGCAGTGCTGAACCCCACTAACACTCTAACGAAGTTGTTTGGCTCTGTGGAGACGACACTTCTGAACACCAACTGAAGCTGTTGGAGCCCAGGATTACGCATGCCGCATGCAGAGGCCAATGGGCAGCGGTTTTTATGGAGGTTGTGGACTACTACTGATTCTAACCATGCTCCACTTAGGCCTCTGGCTCCACTGTCTCTACTATTTACCCTGGCCTCCAACCCCGCCAGCTACATCTCTGAAGTGGCGTCAGCACAATCTACACTTGTTCCTGTGTTACTGGTGCTCAGTCCCGTCAGTTGATCCCCTGATGTTTGTCCGGCAATTTCGCCAGCTCTGTCCTCATTCCCACTACTGGTTATGGGAATGTGGACAGAGCAGGAGACCTTGCCGGACACACATCAGGGGATAAACTGATGGGACTGAGCCACAGGAACACAGGAACAAGTGTAGATTGTGCTGATGCCACTTCAGAGATGTAGATGGCGGGGTTGGAGGTCAGGGGAAATAGTAGAGACAGTGGAGCCAGAGACCTAAGTTGGGCACGGTTAAAAATCAGTAGTGGTTTGAATGTTGATGGAGCTGGTGACTTTGCCGTCCACACAGCAGGGGATCAGCTGGCATTACTGAACCCCACTAACACAGGAGCTAGTGTGTTTCTCTGTGCAGACGACACATCTGAGCGACAACTGGCTGTGTTGAAGCAAAGGGATTATAGTTCAGGTGGTAGAAAAATGAACACACCAGCAGACCTGGATACAGTTGCCAACCACTAATTTAGTCTGTAAGAGGAATGGCAAAGTCTTTGGAGATCCAGGCCTTGTTCATTTTCAGAAAAGTCAGCCGGTCAACATTATCGGAAGATAGTCGCGTGCGACGGTCTGTTAGTACACCACCTGCGGCACTAAAGACACGTTCCGATAATACACTGGCAGCAGGGCAAGCCAGCACCTCCAATGCATACTGGCTAAGCTCTGGCCATGTATCCAGCTTAGAGACCCAAAACTTGAAGGGGGAAGAGCCATCTGGGAGTACAGCGACAGGGCAAGACATGTAGTCTGACACCATCTGACGGAAGCGTTGCCTCCTGCTGACTCGAGGCGTCGCTGATGGTGTAGACAATTGTGCTGGACACACAAAACTTTGCCACATTTGGGCCATAGTGGTCTTGCCTTGTGCTGCGGCGCTGCCTCTGCTTGTGCAGAGTTTCCTCCACTGCCTCGACGCACAGAGCTGCTTTGTAAAGCACTAGCAACAATGCTGTCGGGTGGAATGGAAAACATTATGGACTGCACCAGTGACTCTTCGTACTCCCGCATTTTACGCTCCCGGTTCAACGTTGGTATGAGCCTTTGTACGCTGTCCCGGTAGCGAGGATCTAGGAGGGTGTACACCCAATAATCAGCCGAGACGAGAATGTGGGCGATGCGGCGGTCGTTTCTCAGGCACTGCAGCATGAAATCAACCATGTGCTGCAGACTCCCAACTGCCAAAGAACCGCTGTCCCCTGTTTGAGGTGTGACCTCGGCCTGCTCTGCATCACCCCACCCTCGCTGTACATACTGAGTAGAGGTTTGTGTACCTCCCTCCTCTGGAGAGATGTCTTCCTCCTCCATCGACTCCTCCTCATCCTCCTCACAAAGTGTCCCCTGCCTAGGCCTTTGTGAGGAAACACGTAGCGCAGACTGTCCAGAAGCAGATGGCATTTGGGACTCCTCATCCTCCACCTCTTCTGAAACCTCATCCCTTAGTGCTTGCAGTGTTTGTTGAAGCAGGCAGATAAGGGGGACAGTCATGCTGACTAGTGCATCATCTGCACTCGCCATCCGCGTGGATTCATCGAAGGCACGCAAAACGAGGCAGATGTCCTTCATAGAGGCCCACTCAATGGTGCTGAAGTGTGAACGGCGCACAGTGCGACTTGTTTGCGCCTGATGCAGCTGGTACTCCATGACTGCTGCCTGCTGCTCACACAACCGCTCCAACATATGTAACGTTGAATTCCAACGGGTGGGTAGGTCACATATGATGCGATGTTCCGGAATGCCAAATCGTCGCTGCAGAGCAGCGAGGCGCGATCTTGCCGTGCTGGAACGTCGCAAGTGAGCGCACTCTATGCGGACCTTGTGCAACAGTGCAGCAAGATCCGGATAGTCCCTCAGAAAGCTCTGCACGACCAAGTTAAGAACATGTGCCAGACATGGGATGTGTGTGAGGTTGCCTAGGCCAAGAGCTGCCACCAGATTTCGGCCATTGTCACACACTACCAAGCCCGGCTGGAGATTCGCTGGCCCAAACCACACATCGCTCTCCAGCTTGATAGCATTCCAGAGCTCCTGCGCTGTGTGGCTTCGATTCCCCAAAGAAATTAATTTGAGTACAGCCTGTTGACGTTTGGCCACGGCTGTGCTCATATCGGTCGTAACAGGCTCCTGCTCTGCTGTTTCTGAGGAACTTGAGTAGGAGGAGGAGTCTATGTGTACAGACTGGAGTCCTGCAATCCGTGGCGTTGGAAGAACACGTACAGCTCCACTCTCCAGATCCGTACCCGGCTCCACAACATTGACCCAGTGGGCAGTGAGGGAAAGGTATCGTCCCTGTCCATGGTTACTGGTCCACGCATCGGTGGTCAGGTGGACCTTGCTACTAACGGCGTTTAGTAGCGCATGTTTTATTTTGCCCTCAACATGTTTCTGCAGGGCAGGGATGGCTCGCCTGCTGAAATAAAAGCGGCTGGGCACGTTGTATTGGGGGACTGCCAATGCCATTAAGTCCCGGAAGGTGTCAGTGTCCACCAGCCTGAATGACAGCATTTCAACTGCCAGAAGTTTGGCAATGCCAGCATTCAGAGACTGTGCTCGGGGATGGTTTGCCGAGTAAGGGCACCTTTTATCCCATGCCTGTGCTACCGATGGCTGTGATGGATGGGAACGTGCTGCAATGGGTGGAATCTGACAGGGTCTCCGGACAACAGTGGCAGAGGTTCTTCCTTGGCGATCCTGTGAGGAAGCCGAACCAGCAGTGTGTGAGCTGGAGGAAGAGGGCCCAACACGAACTGAAGAGGTGGTAGGTGGTGCTGTACGTTGGCCTACGTCTTCAGGGTGTCTCTGCAACTCCAACTCGTGCTTGGTGCGCACATGTTTCCACATATTTGTGGTATTGAGGTTGCTGACATTTCTCCCTCTTTTGACTCTCTGATGACACAGCTTGCATTTGACAAAGCAAATGTCATCTGCAACTGTGTCAAAAAAGGACCACGCACTGCAACTCTTGTGAGCGCCCGGTTTGCCTTTGGAAGGAGGAATGCTCCTAACGGGTGCCGAAGTGGAGGGTACAGGCAACCAAGTCTTCCCCCTCCCTCTGCCTCCTGTTTTGGCCGGTAGGGGAATCTCTTCCTCCGAGCTGCTCCCACCACCTTCCTGTTGCTCACGCCATGATGGGTCAAGGACCTCATCATCTTCCCTCCCCTCTTCAAACAGCTGCTTCTCCGGGGTTGTCTCGCCAGCACCGTACGCACCAGAAAGTGGCAACTGAGTCTCGTCATCATCTGATGCATACTGAGGTGTGCTGACCATAGGCACTGGCCCACTCGCCTCTTCAGATTCAGAGGGACAAAGAAGTTGCGCATCACTGCATACTCCCTCTTCTTCACATTCAGGAATGCTGCTTGGCTGGCCCCCTCTTTCCAAGCCAACAGATTCCGAGAACAGAAGTAGAGACTGTGATGGCTCCTGTCCATGTCTCTCTGACTGCCTGGGCACTTTGGCAGGTGGTGAAGAGACAGATGGTTGCTCTTCGGTGCTCTGACCCTGAGAGGATGCGGAAGTAATTGAAGTCGATGCGTTAGCTGCCATCCATCCGACAACGGCTTCAATTTGTTCCTCCCGCAGCAGTGGGGTACGTTGAGGTCCTACAAAGCTGCGCATAAAGGACTGTTGCCTGCTAAAACTGGGGGATGCTGATCCACTGGTGCCCGCAGCAGGCCCAGAATCCCCACGTCCTCTACCTGTAGAATCCCCACGTCCTCTCCCTGCAGAATCCCCACGTCCTCTCCCTGCTGAAACTCCACGCCCACGCCCACGCGCCTTACTCCCTGCCTTCTTCATCTTGCAAGACTGCTTAAGATAGGCAAAAAAGTACAAAGGGGGGCCTTAGTGTGCTTATTCCTGAACAGCTGGTTACAGGTACAAGAAACACTAATTTTATGAAGTGTGTGTGTGTGTGGACTAGACTTTAATAGGAGCTGATGTGGCCTACACAAGTTCAAAATGTAGTGTTTGGTGAACTTTTTTTGTGGTTTCTTTGTTGGAAACAAACTCAAAGTATGTGAACAAAGAATTGAAACTGATAGTATCACCAACTTTTTGGAGCTATTACAATGCAGGCAGGTAACCTACAATGCAAAAGATGAGGCTCCAAAAAAATTGGGTAATACTAATCTGGCTGCGCCGGCAGGGCACAAGCCAGAAAAAAAGGCTCCTCTATCTACTCCTATATAGTGTTTGCAACCAACCAATGTTGATGGATACGGATGGATGCACACTAATAGGAGAAGAAAAAATGAGCTGCACTCAAAGACAAATATGTGTGAGGCAGTGACGCACGTTGAGCGTCCTACAACCAGACGTAGCTGCAGGACACTCTACTCAGCGTGAGCTGCACTCACACACAGTCAGAGGCCTCTCAGACAGCCGTCAACAGTGCAGCTAAGTGGGCACTGGCACTGACAGGCTGCAGAAAGGCTCCGCTGTGTACTCCTTTATAGTGTTTGCAACCACCGTAGATGGAGACGGATGGATGCACACTAATAGAAGAAAAAATGAGCTGCACTCAAATAAAAATATGTGTGAGGCACTGACGCACGCTGAGCGTCCTACAGCCAGACGTAGCTGCAGGACACACTACTCAGCGTGAGCTGCACTCACACACAGTCAGAGACCTCTCAGACAGCCGTGAACAGTGCAGCAAAGTGGACACTAGCACTGAGAGGCTGCAGAAAGGCTCCGCTGTCTACTACTAGTGTTTGCAACCAACGTATATGGATACGGATGGAAGCACACTAGATTGAAATTATGTAAAAAATGCAGCTAAAAAAATAAAAGATGTATGAGGCAGCAGTGATCACACTGGGTGGCCTACAGCCTGACGTGGCTGCAGGACCCACTCCACAGCGTGAGCTGCACTCACACAGCCCTTGCAGACAGCTGTGAACACTGCTGCTAGGGCAAAGAAGGCTACAGTGGTGGTTTATGTAGCCTGGGTAAAGCACTAGATGTTTGGTGGAATCGCTATTTCTAACTGTCCCTCACAGTCTTCTACAGCAGCCTGTCCCTAACTGAATTCACAGCAGAGTGACCAGAAATGGCGGCTGCGGTGGCTTTTATAGTGCATCATGACATCATTTCGGCAGCCAATCACAGCCATGCCAATAGTTAACATGCCTACATGCCTAACAGGATGTGCCCACACTTCGGAGGATTCCCATTGGCTTAATCAAAGCAAGCAGGCTCATAGCATGATGGGAACTTCCTATTCCGATTCCGATTCCGGAATCCGATATGAAAAAAGTATCGGAATTAAATATCGGAATTCCGATACCGCTAATATCGGCCGATACCCGATACTTGCGGTATCGGAATGCTCAACACTAATGATGGGCCCTAATAATGCTCCATATATAATGGGCCCCATTTCTAATGCTCCACTGTATAATGTGCCCCATAGATGCTGCTCCAGTGTCTGATCTGCCCCATTTATAATGCTCCAGTATATGATGGGCCTCATGGATGATGCTCCAGTGTATGATGGGCCCAAATAATGCTCCATATATAATGGGCCCCATTTCTATTGCTCCAGTGTATAATGGGCCCCGTAAATGCTGCTCCAGTGACTGATGTCCCCCATTTGGAATGCTCCAGGATATGGTGGGTCCCATTTTTAATTAACCCAGGCATGGTATTTCTAAAAGATCTCCATGGAGTAATCTGAAGTGTGTGCTGCCGCATCCTTCACTTTTGGTGTGGGTGAAGGACACAAGGAAAGGGGTTGCTCCTGACCAGAAGCCTTCACTTACGACTCAGTGCTTGCATTTTTTTAAACTTCAGAAGAGGAGGCAATAGAGCTGGAGGCTGTTTCAGCAATCTAAGCCAAAAACAATTCCTGATGCTCTAGCTTTAAAAGCAGTCTACCTACTCCCAGAAAACGGAGCCTTACAGGCCTTCCAGAGCTACACCATGACGCAGGCTCAATACCTCCTGCTTTAGCTGCTATTGTGTTTTTGGCACTACCAACAGATGCACCACCATCAGTACCAGGTGGCCCCCCACGCCCATGTCCGCATCATCTTCCACCATACTTCCTCATGTTTTGGAAAATGGACCCAATATACCAGCAGATATATGGTACTGTATCAGAAGCGTACAGCTCTATACAGTCTAGGAATAACAGTAAATCTCTGTATATATTTCATGAGTCATACACAGATGCTCACAGGCTCAGTATGGATTACCCAATAAAATAAAAAGTTGAAAAAAGGTACAGTATCACCAGATACAAGGTATATATAGTATAGTGTAAACATTCCGAATCTCTGTATACATTTCAGGAGGCAGACACAAACACTCTCAGACCCAGTATGGATTACACAGGAATATGAAAAGCTGTAAATGAGTAATGTAACACAAGCATACAGCTGTATACAGTGTTGGGGTAATCTTAAAGCTCCAAATATATTGCGGGAGTAACAGACAAACGTTGACTGGCTCATTATGGATTACACCACAATCTAAATAGCTAAAAAGGTTACCGTATCAGAAGCGTACAGCTGTATACAGTGTTGGCCAAATTTGAAATCTCGGTATATATTTCTGGAGTCACCCTTAGACTCTCACTCAGTCTGGGTTTGACCATAATGAAAAATTTTTTATAAAAGGTATTGGATAACAGGATAGCAAGTATATATATTATATGGTACAATTGAAATCTCCGTATACATAGTCCCATAGTCACTCTCAGACGCTTACTCAGTATGGATTTGACCGTAATACTAAATGTCGAACAAAGGTACCGTATAACAAGATACAAGCTGTATCGAATCTAGGGTAAAAATTGGTATCTCCAATTCACCGTATGTATAGAAGGCATAAACCACACATGCTCACTCACTATGGATGATACCGTAATACAAAATTTTGAACAAAGGTACTGTATCAGCACATACAGTGGGGCAAAAAAGTATTTAGTCAGTCAGCAATAGTGCAAGTTCCACCACTTAAAAAGATAAGAGGCGTCTGTAATTTACATAATAGGTAGACCTCAACTATGGGAGACAAACTGAGAAAAAAAAATCCAGAAAATCTCATTGTCTGTTTTTTTTTCCTTTTATTTGCATATTATGGTGGAAAATAAGTATTTGGTCAGAAACAAGCAATCAAGATTTCTGGCTCTCACAGACCTGTAACTTCTTCTTTAAGAGTCTCCTCTTTCCTCCACTCATTACCTGTAGTAATGGCACCTGTTTAAACTTGTTATCAGTATAAAAAGACACCTGTACACACCCTCAAACAGTCTGACTCCAAACTCCACTATGGTGAAGACCAAAGAGCTGTCAAAGGACACCAGAAACAAAATTGTAGCCCTGCAGCAGGCTGGGAAGACTGAATCTGCAATAGCCAACCAGCTTGGAGTGAAGAAATCAACTGTGGGAGCAATAATTAGAAAATGGAAGACATACAAGACCACTGATAATCTCCCTCGATCTGGTGCTCCACGCAAAATCCCACCCCGTGGGGTCAGAATGATCACAAGAACGGTGAGCAAAAATCCCAGAACCACGCGGGGGGACCTAGTGAATGAACTGCAGAGAGCTGGGACCAATGTAACAAGGCCTACCATAAGTAACACACTACGCCACCATGGACTTAGATCCTGCAGTGCCAGACGTGTCCCACTGCTTAAGCCTGTACATGTCCGGGCCCGTCTGAAGTTTGCTAGAGAGCATTTGGATGATCCAGAGGAGTTTTGGGAGAATGTCCTATGGTCTGATGAAACCAAACTGGAACTGTTTGGTAGAAACACAACTTGTCGTGTTTGGAGGAAAAAGAATACTGAGTTGCATCCATCAAACACCATAGCTACTGCAAAGCAGTAAACATCATGCTTTGGGGCTGTTTCTCTGCAAAGGGGCCAGGACGACTGATCCGGGTACATGAAAGAATGAATGGGGCCATGTATCATGAGATTTTGAGTGCAAACCTCCTTCCATCAGCAAGGGCATTGATGATGAAACGTGGCTGGGTCTTTCAACATGACAATGATCCAAAGCACACCGCCAGGGCAACGAAGGAGTGGCTTCGTAAGAAGCATTTCAAGGTCTTGGAGTGGCCTAGCCAGTCTCCAGATCTCAACCCTATAGAAAACCTTTGGAGGGAGTTGAAAGTCCGTGTTGCCAAGCGAAAAGCCAAAAACATCACTGCTCTAGAGGAGATCTGCATGGAGAAATGGGCCAACATACCAACAACAGTGTGTGGCAACCTTGTGAAGACTTACAGAAAACGTTTGACCTCTGTCATTGCCAACAAAGGATATATCACAAAGTATTGAGATGAAATTTTGTTTCTGACCAAATACTTATTTTCCACCATAATATGCAAATAAAAGGAAAAAAAACAGACAATGTGATTTTCAGTTTGTCTCCCATAGTTGAGGTCTACCTATGATGTAAATTACAGACGCCTCTCATCTTTTTAAGTGGTGGAACTTGCACTATTGCTGACTGACTAAATACTTTTTTGCCCCACTGTACCAGGTGTATCCAGTCTAGGGGTAATTGTAAATTTCCGTCTATACTTCCGGAGTCAGACACAGACACTCACAGGCTCACTATGTATTACATCAGAATTTAAAAAGTAGAAAAAGGGAAAGGTAGTCAAAGCTTACAACAGTATACAGTGTTGTGGTACTTTTAAATCTTCGTATATATTTCAATCTCAGTAAGCTAGTCCAGACTCTCCACTACTGGAAACTACATGGATACAAGTACAGACGGAAAGTCGAGTGTTAGCAGAAATTTGGGAATTACTCATCGTGGGAAAACCTCCCGGTAGATGTTGCAGAAGCGATGCAGACCCTCAATTACTGTGTCTGTGGAGACAGCGAAAACGGTTCTTTGAGAAGAAAGGATTGATTTATCGCAGTAGCGTGGATCACATCACCGCTACTCGTCTCCATCAAATTGTGATCACAGGGAGAGATGTAGACATGGTCCTCACTGCCTATCATGATGTGTCTGGTCATTTTGGAGTGCAAAAGACAGAAGCCACAGGCCGTAGGCGATTCTATTGGATTGGCATGAGAGGAGACATTGAAAAATGGTGGCAGGAATGTCACACGTCTGTGACTATCACAACTGTGAAAGGTAATCATAAAGCACCACTGCATCTGCTTGTAAGTTGACATCCATTACAAATGGTAGCCATTGATCAACTGAAGGTAGAGGCCAGCAGGACATGCCATAGCTTCATCTTAACCATCATCGATCAATACACCAAATTTCTAGTGGCCGTCCCTGTGAAGGATTTAACTGCCCAGACTACAAAGCGGTGGAGCAGAGAGAGGTAAGTATTGCAACTTGCACCACAAGATATGGCCATACCAAAACCCTGTCTGATGACAAATGCACATATAGCAGTATGCAGCGGGCCTCCACTAATAAAGGCAAGGGGCAGCTCAGGTGCAAACTACTGATAAAAACAACCACCCCACACCTAACAAACCATGGTGGGGTTGGCTGCCTAGTAGAAAAAACACATAGATAAGGCTTGCATAGGACACCAGTCATACACATAAGTGTGATGCAAAGTGTCTGGCTTGCAATTTATTAATGACGCCCATAGTATTATCAGGCGGCCTGCTACAACACTATAATATGCAACACACAGTGACAGATGCCCCAACAGACCAAACCAACAGAAAGACGCCCGGCTGCATCCTGCAAAAAGTGACATGATAAGTGCGAAAAATTAATGCATACAATGAGTACATTAAATGAGGTATTGTTTGTTTTTTTTTTAATTTGTTCTATGCTAGCTGTTTTGACATTAGTGTTAGGGACCTGCAATATTATGAGGAGCCTTGACGTTGGCTTGCAGGCTCTATCTATTTTGGCCAAAATATTAACCAATACCTCATTTAATGTACTCATTGTATGCATACATTTTTTGCACTTATCATGTCACTTTTTGCAGGATGCAGCCGGGCCTCTTTCTGTTGGCTTGGTCTATTGGGGCGTCTGTCACTGTGCTGTTGCATATTTTAGTGCTGTAGCAACCTGCCTGATAATACTATGGGCGTCATTAATAGGTTGCAAGCCAGACACTTTGCATCACACTTATACGTGTGACTGGCGTCCTATTCAAGCCTTATCTATGTGCTTTTTTCCTACTAGGCAGCCAACCCCACCATGGTTTGTTAGGTGTGGGGTGGTTGTTTTTATCAGTAGTTTGCACATGAGCTGCCCCTTGCCTTTATTAGTGGAGGCCCGCTGCATCCTGCTATATGTGCGTTTGTCATCAGACAGGGTTTTGGTAAGGCCATATCTTGTTGGGTGAGTTTTTTTGAATTTTTTCTATGTTAGAAGTATTGCAACTTGCAAGTGCTATGTGTGGCCATAACTAAGCAGGGGGGGGACACTCGTGGTCGGCGGTACTGGCACAGGGCCCCTCCTAGTAGGCTGGTGTGTATTACGGCGAGTGGGCCCTCCGCCGTCAGATACACTTTATTGTACTATGAGGAGCCCTGTGCCAGTGCTGTCGGCCATCAGTGGGCCCATCCACCTGTTCAGAGCAACGGCACTTGCCCGGGTGCGCCAGGTGTTGACCCCTACCCTTGGGGGGGGTGGGCAGCCCAGTTAGGGAGGTTTAAAAAATGGCATATATTGATGTGTTGGCTGGACATTCAGCTGCTGCAAAGGACGGAATTGGGCAAGTTCAAGGAAGAGGAGGACAAAAGCGAGGCAGTTTTCTGGCAACCTATGTGTCATCAGGGGAAGATGGGACAAAATCCTTTGAAACCCATGCATGGTTCATTTTAATGAAGGTTAGATCATCAACATTTTGGGTCGACAGACGGGTCCTTTTTTGTGTCAGGAGTGATCCAGCAGCACTGAAGACTCTTTCAGATAACACACTAGCAGCAGGGCAAGCGAGCTCCTGTAAGGCATATTGTGCCAATTCAGGCCAGGTGTCCAGTTTAGAGGCTCGATAGGCAAAGGGGAATGACCTGTGAGGGAGATCATCGATATGGGAGGAGAAGTAGTTTGTAACCATAGTTGACAACTGCTGTCTCCTGTCACTTTTAATCGATGCAGTATTAGCAGTCGTGTGAGCGGTACTTGAGAAATCATTCCACAACATGGTCATTAAACCCCTGTCTCCAACACCACTTCGGCTGTGTGCACCACGAACACCTCTTCCATTGTGCCCACTACGGCTCGAGGGAGAACCAGCACCACTGCTGTGTGCTGGGAAAGCCTCAAACAAACGGTTTACCAGAGTTGCTTGTTTGTTAGCCAATATTATCTCTAGGTTCTCCTGTGGCATGATGTTGTGTAATTTGCCTTTGTAGCATGGATCGAGGATGCTGGCCAGCCAGTAGTCCTCATTCCTCATCATTTTAGCAATGCGGGGGTCCCTGTTTAGGATCCGCAAGGCATAATCGCACATGTGGGCCAATCTTCCAGGTGTCAATGCTGCACTGCCACTGTTTGGTGGAGGAGCACTTTCTGGCAAATCCACATCCCTACAGTCACGCACAAACACTGTACCTGACCTTGGACCACCAACATTTTCTCTTGCCCCCTGAGAAGCATCCTCCTGCCCAAAATAATCATCCCCCTCATCCTCTTCTTCCTCCACCTCATCCAGGAAAGTCATCAAGGCTTCCCTCCACCTCCTCCTCCGCTGCAGACGCCTGATCGTTAATGTGTGTCAAACTTTGCATGAGCAGACGCATAAGTGGTATGCTCATGCTTATGATGGCGTCTTCTGTGCTTACCAGCCGAGTGCATTCCTCAAAGCACTGAAGGACTTTACAGAGGTCTTTCAGCTTTGACCACTGCACATCCGACAATTCCATGTCTCCCCTCAAACTGCCTGCCCATGTATCCTCCCACAAATGCATTACAGCCTGCCTCTGTTCGCACAGCCTCTCAACCATGTGCAGGGTGGAGTTCCACCTTGTTGCAATGTCTATGATTAGGCAGTGCTTGGGGAGGTGAAGCAATCGCTGCAGCTTCTGCATACGAGTGGAGTGGACGTTTAAGCGACGGATGTGTGAGCACAGTCTTCACACCTTATGGAGCAGGGATGTTAATTCTGGATAATTGTTAAGGAAGCACTGCACCACCAGGTTCAAAGTGTGAGCCAGGCAAGGTATGTGTGTGAGTTTTGCACGGGCTATGGCTGCCACAAAATTACGGCCATTATCACTGACTACCTTGCCTGCCTCAAGATGTAGACTGCCCAGCCATGACTCAGTTTGTCGCTGTAAGTAGTCGGCCAGTACCTCCGCGGTGTGTCTGTTGTCGCCCAAAGACATCATCTTTAACACAGCCTGCTGACGCTTACCACTAGGTGTTCGATAGTGGGACACCTTGTGTGCAACACTGCGAGCTGCGAATGTAGTGCTCGTGTGACTGCGCTCTGTGGACGAGCTTTCGCTGATGGAGGAGGAGGGTCGAAAACCTACAGCCAACTGTTTCCTATACCGTGGGCTAGGCAGCGCTGTTCCACTGCCACTGTCCCCTGTAGAGCTTGCATCCACCACATTAACCCAGTGTGCAGTGATGGACACGTAACGGCCCTGGCCACGCCTACTGGTCCATGCATCTGTTGTGAGGTGCACCTTTCCAATCACTGACTGTTTTAGTGCATGGACAATGCGGTCTTTCAGATGCCGGTGTAGGGCAGAGATGGCTTTTTGAGAAAAGAAGTGCCGTCTAGGTAGGTCATAGCATGGGACAGCATAGGCCATGAGCTCGCGGAAAGCTTCGCTTTCAACCAAACAGTAGAGCATCATCTCTAATGAGATTAGTTTGGCAATGTAGGTGTTCAAGCACAGTGTACGCAGATGAGAGGATGAGTACTTTCTTGTCCTACTCAGAGTGTCTGGTAGGGTGAGCTGGACTGGAGAGCTGCATATGGGGGAAGTAGCGGTGGACCAGACGGAGTGAGAGGGGGTTGGTGATGGTATTGGTGGTGATGGCCTAGATTCAGTGTTGTGTTGCAAAACCATTGTGATTCCCTGAGTGCTTTGGCCTTGCGACGACTCCTCCACATTTAATGCTGGTGGTGTGCTTAACGGTGGTGGTGGTCTTACAGTGGGGGAAGCGATGGAGCGTTGCTGGCTACCTTCAGTCGGAGCAGGTGCACATGTGCTACCTGGGGTTTTGTAGTCCATCCACGCTTGCAAGTGCCTGTTGATTAAATGTCTAACCATGCAACTGGTATTCAAATTTCTGAGCTGTTTACCTCGGCTAAAGGTCCTTCCGCACTTCTTACAGGTAACCTTTGACTCATCAGTAGGATTATGGACAAAGAAGTGCCACACTGCACTTTTCCTACTATGGTATACATTTTCTGGCCTTGCACGCTGTGCTAAGTTGACCGTCTGGCCAAGCTGTCCTGCAACTCTTTTAGTTTTTGTTCCACATTTTTGGACAGCTACGGGCCTGCCAGATAACCGCTGCTGTGATGTCAGTGCCTGCTGCGGATCCTTCTCTTTATCTGGACTATTGCCAGCGCCACCCTCCTCCCCAATAGATGCCAATCCGGGTCAAGAACTGGGTCATCCATCACCTCCTCTTCAAAATCATCTGCACCTTCCTCTTTACCACTTTACATGGTGACACAGAGGAAGGTATAGTATGCGGGAAGGGGCACCTGAGTTTCATCAGGATCAGATTCTGGCTCAGTAGACTGCGAGGGCAATGTAGTGCTCTGGGTCAATGTACCAGCAGAATCATCTAGCAGTGGCTGTGCATCAGTGCACTCCATGTCAGATTCATCTTGGACTGAGGAATTCAGGATTTGACTGGGTAACCCAGGCATGGTATGTGAAAAGAGCTCCATAGAGTAATCTGAAGTGTGGGCTGCCGCATCCCTAACTTTTGGTGGGAGGTGAAGGACACAAGGAAATGTGTTTTTCCTGATCAGAACCGTGCACTGATGACTCCGTGCTTGCAGGTTTCGAACGTTAAGAAGAGGAGGCAATAGAGCTGGTGGCTGTTTCGGCAATGTACGCCAAAACCTGTTCCTGATGCTCCGGCTTTAAAAGCGGTTTCCTACTCCAAGAAAAGGCAACTTTACAGGCCTTCTTGGGCCAGACAATGACGCAGGCTCAACACCTCCTGCCTTAGCTGCTATTGTGCTTTTGCCAGAACCAGTCGATGCACCACCACCATCAGTACCAGCTGCGCCCCCCTGCCCATGTCCACGGCCTCTTCCATCATACTTCATGTTTGGGAAAATGTACCAGAAATACCAGCAGAGAGAATGGTACTGTATGAGGAGCGTCCACCTGTGTAATGTGTATTAAAAAAATTAAATATACGTATATATTTTGTTAGTCACAGACGCTCTCACAGTATGTATTTGACCGTAATCCAACAAGCAGATATACGAAACTGTATCAGAAGTGTACAGCTGTATTCTTTTTTGTGTAACTAACAATCTCCGTATATGCATTTACGGAGTGTCACACACACGCTGACTCTGTATAGATGTGACTGTAATGCGAACGGCAGATATACAATACTGTTTGAGAATCGGACATCACTATACGGTGTCTGTATGGAAAATTGTCAATCTCCGTCTATTTTTATACGGACTGGCACATGCTGTCTGTCTATTTTTGACCGTAATCAAACAGCAGATATACAAAACTGTTTGAAAAGCGGACAGCTCTCTAGTGTGTAGGTCTGGAAAAATGGAAAATCTCCTCAGCATTTTTTTCCAGAGTCACACACAGATAGCTTCTATTTGTCCGTGATACAAGGCGGTACACGGTAGTGTGTGAGGAGTGTACACCGCTATACCGTGTCTGTATGGAAAATTGTCAATCTCCGTCTATTTGTTTACCGACTGACACACGCTGTCTGTCTATTTTTGACCGAAATCAAACAGCAGATATACGAAACTGTTTGAAAAGTGGACAGCTCGCTAAGGTGTAGGTCTGGAAAAATGGAAAATCTCCTTGGGTTGTTTTTCCAGTGTCACATACAGATAGCTTCTATTTGTCCATGATACCAGCCGATACACAGTAGTGTGTGAGGAGCGTACACCGCTATATGGTGTCTGTATGGAAAATAATCAATCTCCGTCTATTTGTATACGGACTGACACACGCTGTCTCTGTCTATTTTTGACCGTGATCAAACAGCAGATATACGAAACTGTTTGAAAAGCGGACAGCTCGCCAAGGTGTAGGTCTGGAAAAATGGAAAATCTCCTCGGGTTGTTTTTCCAGTGTTACATACAGATAGCTTCTATTTGTCCGTGATACAAGGTGGTGCACGGTAGTGTGTGAGGAGCGTACACCGCTATACAGTGTGTGAAAAAATGAACGCTTGGTAACTCACCAGAACAAAATAATAAAAGTTGGAGTGCTTTGAAAAAAGCAGTTTGAACAGCAGTGTGCACACAGCAATGCATCTAGCAGGTAGCCTTAAAAGGTAGCCTAATCACCACCAGCGCTGCTGCACACAAAAAAAATCCTCCCCTTTCACTGCACACTAACTGTAGCCCGATGAAGGGACCTTCTGAGCCCTGAAAGCTTGCAAATATAATTTTTCTGGTTAGCCAATAAAGGTATCACTCCTGGGAGGAGACACAGATTAGATATTAGAAAAAACTTTTTGACAGAGTGATCAATGAGTGGAACAAGCTGCCACGAGAAGTGGTGAGTTCTCCTCCAATGGAAGTCTTCAAACAGAGGCTGGACAGACATCTGACTGGGATGATTTAGCGAAACCTGCTTTGAGCAGGGGGTTGGACCAGATGGCCCAGGAGGTCCCTTCCAACTCTACGATTCTATGATTCTATGAATACCTTTCTCATTTTTTGGGGACCTAAGTATTTACTAAGTTTATTTACCCTTCAAGTGTTTCACAGGAGATGAAGCAACGTGGAAGGAAAAAATGAACTCTTTTGCGTATGCTGACACTTATTTGTTGGGGAAATTTACTGTTTGGATGCACTGCAGGGTTCAGAAGGGAAGGAGCGTCATTTGACTTTTTCAATGTAAAATTTGCTGGAATGGAAGACATGTTGTGTTTGGAGAGCCGCTGATGTGCATAAACCCCCAAAAGTGACCCCATTTTGGAAACCACATCCCTCAAGGATTTTATCAATGGGTATAGTGAGCATTTTGAACCCACAGGTATGACACAAAATTTGATAACATTAGGTCATCATCATATTGAATAAGTTGTCTTTTATTTCGAGCTCAAGTACTCGCTTCTTCAGCTTGCATTGGGTGCTCAGATACACACAGAATATTATGGGTGATAGAGTGATATGCTCGAGTTCCTGCCCCACATGCGGGGATGCGCGATACTGCATGCATACCCAAGCACCTGATACAAACTCGAGCACTTGCGCTCAAAACTATCTGTCATATGATCATTTTTTTACTTTTGAAAAAACTCCAATTCTATCCCCGCCCCTACCCCCAACCCTAACACACCCCTTAACCTAACCCCAATCCTAACCCTAACACACCCCTAATCCCAACAATAACACAGCCCTAACAACAACCCTAATCCCAACCCTATCTCTAAACCTAACCCTAAGCCCAACTGCAAAGAATAATATATATATTTTAGATTTTTTATTTAACTAAGGGGGTGACAAAAGGGAATTGATTTACTTTTTTTTTTTATTTTGATCACTGTGATAGGGTCTATCAAGGCAAGATGTAATGAAAGAATTGTGGTTTATTTGATGTGGTTACCTCCTGATGAAGAAGTAATTTTAACTTTGAAATGTGTTGAATAAACCACAATTCTTTCATCACATCATGCCTGGATTGACATCTCTACATCTTCAGCTGCATGGAACTATTCCACAGAAAGCCTCTATACTCCATGACTTCAGGCAAAGAATCCATCAGTCAAGAAGGAGGAGGGTTACATTGGGCAGTGAATAAAGCAGGAGTGACAGAGGCCTCAGATCTACAAATAGATTTGCATGTGAATGCAAATGCTGATTTCTCAAAAACAGAGGAACGGGCAGGCCATGTAACTGTATTGGTGGAATTGTCTTTGAAATAGCAATATACAAGCACATATACATAGTTTGCAGTGTGAAATCCTGCTGACATCTTCCCTATAAAGAGAAACTGTCAGCAGGATTTAGCGATAAAAAGTAAAGGCATGGCCATATTGGTAGGTAAAGGTGGCAGGTCACTGAAGAATTAGTGACTTATCATGAAAGCACATGAGGCAGGCGGAGGGGCTAGAGAAGACCCTACCCCCAGTTCCACCTCTATGAACTAAAATATCATTAGATGAAAATTTTAAATTCTGATTAAACAAGAACCACAGATCATATTGATTTACTAAAGGCATCAATTTAATCAGTATAACATTGTCATTGTGGCCATGACTTTAGTATATATTGAAATCCGCTTTCAGGTTCTTTTTTAAGGGTTTTGCAGTACTTGGACCACTTCTCAAACACTATGTTCCTCTGTTATAAAATAATAACAGCTATACCCATGTCCGGTGTGGGAACGGAAGAACTGAGAGACTGTTCTCTTACTTGATCAAGATGTCTGATTTGTCTGATGGAAGGGGAGTAAAACAGCTGTTGATTGGCTGTGGGGCTCATATGGCATTAAAGTATAATGGGAGCCTTGGCAGACCAGGCGCTGACATCGCTGGAATGTCATCGGCACTGAAGGTGAGTATTGCTGTTATGGTGGAACATAGTGAATGAGAATGGGTTTTCTGAGAAGTAGACAGCACCTTTAAACAATACATTTTGCACATTTTATTGCAGCTGGGTTGTTCCCTTTAATAGAATGTGAAGGGTTTTATATAATGCAGTCTATTAAACATCGACAAACATTTTAAACTTTTACCAGTATATTTAATACTTTTTGTTATTTCCACAGTGTCCACCACTGCAATAGATGAAGAGACTATAAAATCTGAGTTGGTGATCCCAGTAGTACACCTTGCAGATGCTGGAGTCTACAACTGTGTAGCCAAAAATTTCCTGGGCAACTCTACTTCTTCAGTTATTGTACATGTCCAGTCTCCAAGGCCAGGAGATCCCTCAATGTTTCCATCATACGCTTTCAGTCCATCGTTGCCTTCTGATGAAAATGTCTACATTGATATAAGAATCGCCAAACAGACAGTTTACGGAATATCTTTAGAATGGTTTGCCGTGACAGAGAATCCCAGTGAAACATGGTATACCATTTATTTTGGCAAATATGATGACAAGGAAAAAGATGTCATAAATATTGGTCCTGGAATTTATACCTATTCTGTAAATGATTTGCTTCCAACAACTAAATATGAAGTTTGTATTACATTAAAAAGTCAAAGACCCAGGAAAGGACAATGCATTGTGTTCATGACTGGCAGTGACATCAGTGAACTAGAACAGAGGGAAAAACTTATCCATATAATTGTTATTGTATGTGCTATGGTACTAGCAGTTCCCGCTGGTATGTACGCATGCACCACAGAGACCAGACTTAACTGTATCGAGAAATGCTTAGGTATTTGCCGGAAAAGGCATAAAGTGCAGAAAAATTTAAAGAAGAATAAAACAAAAGAGAGCACTTTTGACAGCTTGCAGGCCAGCAGTGAAGAAGGGCTGTGCCAGAGAGAAGGCACTGAAGAAAACCGTCGGCGAAGATGTTCAGAGGAAAAGCTTAATAAGCCTAAAACAGAGAGCAAAAACCCAGCAGAACTGTACTAAAGTATTGTTTCTTCTTGCCTAATTAATAGACTTTGTGGAAGAAGCACAAATAAACATTTTATTTGGGCAAATGCCTGGACATTGGAGTAAGAGATGCTCTACTGAAATGCTGATATTTGTAGTAGATCAATTATAATCAAGGAAAACATCACATTTGCACACCAGAGATGACCTCCAAATTCTCAGTATTTCTCACCTTCCCTTTGTAACTTATCCAAATAGTGAAACTACTTTTACTTAATGGATCACAACTGCTTTGTTTTACAAAATGTGCACAACAATAAAGCAGTGGTTGTGTGTTTCAATCCAACGAGTCAAATAAAAATAAAGAATCATCTACAGTACATCATACAATTACAGTGTGTTCTAGATGTAATGATGGCCACAGACATGAGATGAAATGTAACAGATTCCCTTTAATGACTGTAGTTCATTTTAATTAAATGTAGCTGTTATTGGTCAGACCTGATACAGTCATTAATTCAAGCTATCAAGTATTAATCTACACCTGACATATGACGCAGATATATGTCACATATTAGCTACTGGTGTATAAATCAGGATCAGGACCTGAGCCTGCTCCTTACATAACAGGTACTGGCTGTATTATGCTGCTGACACCCATCTGTAACTTCTGAAATCAGTGTTAGTTTATGGTGAAATTGTGGAGAATTGTGAATGCAGCATTTAAGTGCTCACATAGTGGAGTGATTTGTAATTGCACAACACAACCACTAGGTGCGGATGTCATGGCAGCCTGTTGGCATACTTTTGAGACTTTTCTCTTCTTGCAATTTCCTTCTTGTTCTCTGTTTTGCCTTCTAGTTTAGGTCATTCATGAGTCACGCATACAGAAGTCACCACAAGAAGATCTATTTCTATCTTATAAAGAAGTTCTATCTCTGCCATGTCAGGCTATAGAACCTATAGAAACTACTGTATATGCTTGCTTAAAGCATCCCTCCAGCATTTTTTTAAACTCACTAGCCAATGTCTTTAGCTGTTTCCGGTGCGGATTCAGTCTCAATCCTAGATCTTGTGCCTACAACTTCAGAATGACCGAAAGTCAGAGTTAACGACCACAAGCTCTCAGTGTAAGTCTATGAGAGCCTTGTTCTGTCCTCGTTGTGGTTCTAATAGACTAAGATTGAGAAGTGACCTTTGGCTCGTCCAGCAAACACTGGCACTATCGGGCAGGTCACAACCTGCAGAAGGAAACTGCAGCTTGTGAGTACCGTATTTTTCAGACCATAAGACGAACTTTTTACCCCAAAAATTTTGGGGGAAAGTGGGGGGTGCGCCTTATGGTCGCAATATACTCACTCCTGTGGCTGGTGCGTGCACAGCGGGGCTCTGTAGTGTGGTGGTGGTGGCAGGCTGTGCTCCGGTGCAGGGGCAGCGGCTCTCTGTGCTCCGTGGGGGGCTCTGCCAGCATTTCCTCAAAGCCCAGAGGCCCCCACACATCCGTTGCTGCCATGTTGCGGTGGCCTCCAGGAACATGGACGCCGGGAAGATGGCCGTCGGTCTGGGGATGACGCATGCTCAGGTTCAGATCTCATCCCGAGATCTTGGGATGAGATTTCGTTACTGAGATTTGAATCTCGTCTCCCGAGATCTCGGGACGAGATCTGAACCTGGGCATGTGCCGTCACCGGACCGGCGGCCATCTTCCCGGCATCCATGTTCCCGAGGGCCACCAAAATATGGCAGCAACGGATGTGCGGGGGCCTCCGGGCTTTGAGGAAATGCCGGAGGAGCCGCTGCCCCTGCAACGCTGCTGCCACCCCTGCATTGGAGCACAGTGCCCCAACACAGAACACCTGCCCCAGCACAAACCACCTGCCCCACCTGCCCCAGCACAGCACAACTGCCTCAGCACAGCACAGTGCCCCAGCACAGCCCACCTGCCCCAGCACAGACCACCTACCCCAGCACAGCCCACCTGCCCCAGCACAGCACAGTGCCCCAGCACAGCCCACCTGCCCCAGCACAGCACAGTGCCCCAGCACAGCCCACCTGCCCCAGCACAGCCCACCTGCCCTGGCACACCACAGTGCCCCAGCACAGCCCACCTGCCCCAGCACAGCCCACCTGCCCCGGCACACCACAGTGCCCCAGCACAGCCCACCTGCCCCAGCACAGCACAGTGCCCCAGCACAGCCCACCTGCCCCAGCACAGCACAGTGCCCCAGCACAGCCCACCTGCCCCAGCACAGCCCACCTGCCCTGGCACACCACAGTGCCCCAGCACAGCCCACCTGCCCCAGCACAGCCCACCTGCCCCGGCACACCACAGTGCCCCAGCACAGCCCACCTGCCCCAGCACAGCACTGTGCCCCAGCACAGCCCTCCTGTCCCAGCACAGCCCACCAGCCCCAGCATAGCACACCTGCCCCAGCACAGCACAGTGCCCCAGCACAGCCCACCTGCCCCAGCACAGCCCACCTGCCCTGGCACACCACAGTGCCCCAGCACAGCCCACCTGCCCCAGCACAGCCCACCTGCCCCGGCACACCACAGTGCCCCAGCACAGCCCACCTGCCCCAGCACAGCACAGTGCCCCAGCACAGCCCTCCTGTCCCAGCACAGCCCACCAGCCCCAGCATAGCACACCTGCCCCAGAACAGCACAGTGCCCCAGCCCAGCTCACCTGCCCAGCACAGCCCACCTGCCACAGAACAGCACAGTGCCCCAGCACAGCCCACCTGCCCCAGCACAGTTCATCTGCTCCGGCACACCACAGTGCCCCAGCACAGCCCACCTGCTCCAGCACAGCACAGTGCCCCAGCACAGCCCCCTTGTCCCAGCACAGCCCACCTGCCCCAGCACAGCCCACCTGCCTCAGCACAGCACAGTGCCCCTGCCCCAGCACAGCCCTCCTGTCACAGCACAGGCCACCTGCCCCAGCACAGACCACCTGCCCCAGCACAGCCCTCCTGTCCCAGCACAGCACAGTGCCCCAGCACAGCCCACCTGCCCAAGCACAGCACAGTGCCACAGCACAACACAGTGCCCCAGCACAGCCCACCAGCCCCAGCACAGTCCACCAGCCCCAGCACAACCAACCTGCCCCAGCACAACCAACCTGCCCCAGCACAGTGCCCCAGCACAGTCCACCAGCCCCAGCACAACCATCCTGCCCCAGCACAACCAACCTGCCCCAGCACAGTGCCCCAGCACAGAGCCGCCGCCACCGCACCAGCCTGGACAACCAAATCTTGCTTGTTTAATGGGAAGGGAGGGTTAATTGCCCTGTAGGGAAACTATCACCAGAAATAACACTGTTAGCTTGTAGATAAGTGTTTAATCTGCAGGATAACAGCGTTATGATGCTGTCAGGCACCTGCACGTAGCCGAATGCAGCAGGGAGAAAATGATCTTTATTCTCCCCGCTATCATTCGGTATTCAATTATGGGGGAGGTGCCGGTGCTGGTTCAGTCACCGCTCTAAGAATACAGAGCGACAGATGTAACCGCTCCCCCAGCCCTGTCTGACAGCCAGCCACAACATAGAGCCAGCAGCTCCTCTGTATACTCGGAGCTTGACTGAACCTGTGCCACCCCCACCCCATGACTACTAAATGCTGGTGGGGACAATAAAGATAATTTTCAATCCGCTGCATTGGGCTGCGTGCAGGTGCCTGGCAACATAATAACGCTGGTAACCTGCAGATTAACCCCATATCTGCAGGTTAACAGCATTATTCCTGGAGAAAAGTTCCCTTGACGTACTTTAGCAATATTTTTACTTATAGTAGTTAAATTCTGTATATTTTTTCAATGAAATTTCAGGGATTTGAAAGTAAAAAGGTATGAAAATTGTCTGCATATTTAAAGGGAACCTGTCACCTCGTTTTTCAGCTATAAGCTGCGGCCACCGCCTTTTGGGGCTTATCTACAGCATTCTAGAAAGCTGTACATGAGCACCGATCTAAGATGAAAGATAAGAAAAACAAGTTGTATTATACTCAACTGGGGGCGGTCAGGTCTTATGGGCATCGCAGGTCCAGGTCCGGCGCCTCCCATCTTCTCGCGATGTCGTCATCTTCGTTGCTTCGTGTCGTGTCTCCTGAGCAGGCATACTTCTCTGCCCTGTTGAGACCAGAGCAAAGTACTGCAGTGCGCAGGCGCTGGACCCCTCTGACCTTTCCCAGCATCTGCGCACTGCAGTACTTTGCTCTGCCCTCAACAGAATGCTGTAGATAAGCCCTGAAAGGCAGTGGCCACATCTCATAGCTGAAAAACGAGGTGACAGGTTCCCTTTAAGAATTCATTCTTTTGCTTGTAGCCATGTGCTGTATTATTAATAACCTGGACCTGTTATACAAATGCCATATTTACGCTCTGACCACAATGTGTTTTTTTTGTATGCTAATTTTAAAAATCATGGTTTAGGCATTGTGGTTTACTATTATTTTAAAATATCACTGCAAAAGACACTACTCTGCCGCAATGTGAGAACATGTTGTAATAAAGATTGGCCTCTACTATTGTCTGTATTGAAATGTAGTGCTGTTGCTTCTTTTGTGATTGTTTGCTTTTGCAGCACAGCCCCAAACACGCACATCTGCATGCCTATATAACCTTGTATGGATCTGCTGACTGCTTTTAATTAGAGTAGAACACAGATGAATCCTACATACGCTGAGAAAACTTTGGAGACCAAAGTCCATGAGAGGTAAAGCTGTTTTGTATAAAGTCCCATCTGAAGATGAAGTCTTGTTGTTGGCAGATAGGCTTGCACCATTTGATTAAAATGTGCTAGGAACATCATAATTATATGTATAGTAAATACAGAAATAACACAATTCTCATAGAATATATAACTAATGCAAAATTCAAATGTAAAGTTTAGATATTTCTTGCATCTTTTTTGATTGCTTACTCTCTATCCTTGGCTGGACAACCACACACAATCCTTCTTTATAGAGTTGAAATGAGATATCGATTTTCCCAAAAATCTTCTGAGTCATTCTTGCCTACTATCAGTAAATAGGGCCTATTCAGCCTTGTATAGACAACAGACAGAAAAGGGCCCCTGCTCAAGAATAGTATATCGTGCCCTTTCCAGTCCAATAGCTTATAATATTGCACAATTATACCAGTTTTGGAGATATAAATGCCCCACCCCTACCTCCTGGGCCTGCGTGGCTGCACAGGCTGCACCAATTATATGTCCGCCCCTAAATTATATGTCCGCCCCTAAAATAAAGATTCACATTAGGTGCAATGGGTAATTTAAAATCTAAAACTCAATTGTTGTTGATTGTGCAACAACTTATAAAATCTGTTAGGTCTGGCTAAGTTTAAATTTAACCCCTTTACCCCCAAAGGTGGCTTCAATGTTAATGACCGGGACAATTTTTACAATTCTTGAGAAAATGTAAAACGGTCTTAGGAGCGCAGGAAAGAGACTCAGAGGAGAGATGGGGTTAAACCACATTTTCACAATTCTGAGACTGTTTTCTCGTACTTCAGGTCCAATTTTTTTTATTTTTCCAAGGGTAACAGGAGAAATTGGACCCAAAATGTATTGTGCAGTTTGTCCTGAGTACGCTGATACCCCATATGTGGGGGGAACCACTGTTTCGGTGCATGGCAGAGCATAGAAGAGAAGCAGCGCCTTTTTCAATGCAAAATTGGCTGGAATTAAGATCGGACACCATGTTGCGTTTGGAGAGCCCTTGATGTGCCTAAACAGTGGAAACCCCCCATAAGTGACTCCATTTTGGAAATTAGACCCCCCCAAGGAACTTATCTGGATGTGTGGTGAGAACTTTGAACCCCCAAGTGCTTCACAGAAGTTTATAGCGTAGAGCCATAAAAATAAAAAATCATTTTTTCCACAAAAATCTTCCCCCCCAATTTTTAGATTTCTAAAGGGTAACAGGAGAAATTGAACCCCAAGGGTTATTGTACAGATTGTCCTGAGTACGCTGATACTCCATATGTGGGGGTAAACCACTGTTTTGGCGCATGGCAGAACTCAGAAGAGAAGGGGCACCAATTGACTTTTTCAACGCAGAATTGGCTGGAATTGAGATCACACGCCATGTCACATTTTGAGAGCCCCTGATGTGCCTAAACAGTGGAAACCCCCCAATTCTAACTTCAACCCTAACCCCAACACACCCCTAACCTAATCCCAACTCTAACCATAACCCTTGCCACAAACCTAACCCTAACACATCCTTAACCTTAATCCCAACCCTAACCATAATCCTAACTTTAGCCACAACCCTAACCCTAACTTTAGCCCCAACCCTAACCCTAACTTTAGCCCCAACCCTAGCTCTAGCCGTAACCCAAACCCTAGCCCTAACCCTAACCCTATCCCTAATGGGAAAATGGAAATAAATACATTTTTTTTTACATTTTATTATTTTTCCCTAACTAAGGGGGTGATAAAGGGGGGTTTGATTTACTATTTATAGTGGGTTTTTACGTTTGGCAGCTGTCACACGCTAAAGGACGCTTTTTATTGCAAAAAAATAGCTTTGAGCTATAATTTTTCCATATTTTGGCCCACAGAGTCATGTGAGGTCTTATTTTTTGCAGGATTAGTTGACGTTTTTATTGGTACCATTTTCGGACACATGACTTTTTTTCACTTTTTATTACGATTTTTGGGAGGCAGAATGAACAAAAACCAGTAATTCATGAATTTCTTTTGGGAGGGCATTTATACCATTCCACGTTTGGTAAAATTGATAAAGCGGTTTTATTCTTCGGGTCAGTACAATTACAGCGATACGTCATATATTTCATTTTTTATGTTTTGGCACTTTTATACAATAAAAACAATTTTATAGAAAAAATAATTATTTTTGCATCACTTTATTCTGCAAGCTATAACTTTTTTATTTTTTCGCTGCTGATGCTTTATGGCGGCTCGTTGTTTGCGGGACAAGATGACGTATTTAACGGTACCATGTTTATTTATATCTTTATGTCTTTTTGATTGCGTGTTATTCCACTTTTTGATCAGCAGTATGATGATAAAGCATTGATTTTTTGCCTTTTTTTAAAGGGGTTCACTAAAGGGGTTAACTAGTGGGAAAGTTTTATAGGGCGGGACGTTACGGATGCGGCGATACTAAATATGTGTCCTTTTAATTTTTTGGTTTTTTTTACATAAAAAAATGTATTTATTGGGGAATATTTTTTTCATTATTTAGGAATTTTTAAAAATATTTTTGCACTTTTTTTTTTTTTTTTACTTTGTCCCATGGTGGGTAAATTTAGGTCGATAATTTTTGCGTTTATTTGTGAAAAAAGTGGAAATTTGGTGAAAATGTTGCAAATTTCGCAATTTTCAAATTTTGAATTTTTATTCTGTTAAACCAGAGAGTTATGTGACACAAAATAGTTAATAAATAACATTTCCCACATGCCTACTTTACATCAGCAATTTTGGAAACACTTTTTTTTTTTTGTTAGGAAGTTATAAGGCTATGTGCACACGTTGCGGATTCTGCTGCGTTTCCGCAGCGTTTTTGGCCCTGCGGAAACGCAGCAGTTCCGCTGACATGGTACATTACCATGTTAGCCTATGGCATTTCAAATCCGCTGTGCTCACACTGCAAGTTTTTCCACGCGGTTTTGCTGCGGTTTACAAACCGCAGCATGTCAATTCTTTGTGCGGATTCCGCAGCGGTTTCACACCTTTAACATAGTAGAGGTGTGAAACCGCAGGGCAAAACCGCAGGCTAATCCACAGGAAAACCGCAGGTCACTTTACTTGCGGTTTTAATTGTGGATCCGTGCGGAAAAACCCGCAGGTGAATCCGCAGCGTGTGCACATAGCCTTAGGGTAAAAAATTTACAAAACCATTTTTTTAGGGACCACCTCACATTTGAAGTCATTTTGAAGTAACTTTGAGGGGTCTATATGGCAGAAAATACCCAAGAGTGACACCATTCTAAAAACTGCACCCCTGAAGCTACTCAAAACTACATTCAAGAAGATTTTTAATCCTTCAGGTGCTTCACAGGAACTAAAGCAACATGGAAGGAAAAAATGGACATTTTAATTTTTCCAACAAAAATTGTTTTTAGCATCAATTTTTTCATTTTCACATGGGCAACAGGATAAAATGGATCCTAAAATTTGCTGGGCAATTTCTCCTGAGTACACTGATACCTCATATGTGGTCATAAACCACTGTTTGGGTTCACGGCAGGGCATGGAAGGGAAGGACCACCATTTGACTTTTTGAATGGAAAATTAGCTCCAATCGCTAGCGGTTACCATGTCGCATTTGGACAGCTCCTGTGAGACTAAACATTGGAAATCCCCCACAAGTGACCCCATTTTGGAATCTAGACCCCCCCAAGGAACTTATCTAGATGCATAGTTAGCACTTTGAACCCTCAGGTGCTTCACAAATTGATCCGTAAAAAAAGTACTTTTTTTTTTCAAAAAAGTTTTTTAGCCTAAATTTCTTCATTTTTACATAGGTAACAGATTAAAATGGATCCTAAAATTTGTTGGGCAATTTCTCCTGAGTATACTAATACTTCATATGTGGTCATAAACCACTGTTTGGGGGCATGGCAAGGCCCGGAAGGGAAGGAGCGCCATTTGACTTTTGAATGGAAAATTAGCTCCAATCGTTAGCGGACACCATGTCGCGTTTGGAAGGTCCCTGTGTGCCTAAACAATGGAGTACCCCCACAAGTGACCCCATTTTGAAAACTAGAGCCCCTATGAAACTTATCTAAATGTGTGGTCAGCACTTTGAACCCCCAATGGCTTCACAGAAGTTCATAACGCAGAGCCAAAAAATGATATTTTAGCCAGCAATTTTTTATTTTCACAAGGGTAACAGGAGAAATTGGACCCCAAAAGTTATGTCAAGTTTGTCCTGAGTATGCTGATACCCCATATGTGGGGGGAACCACTGTTTGGGCACACGTCGGGGCTCAGAAGGGAAGTAGTGACGTTTTGAAATGTCGAATTGATGGAATGGTCTGCAGGCGTCATGTTACATTTGCAGAGCCCCTGATGTGTCTAAACAGTAGAAATTCCCCACAAGCGACCCCATTTTGAAAACTAGACCCCCCAAGGAGTCTATCTAGATATTGGTGAGCACTTTGAACCCCCAAGTGCTTCACAGAAGTTTATAATGTAGAGCCATAAAAATAAAAAATCATATTTTTTTCACAAAAATGATTTTTTGCCCACAATTTTTAATTTTACCAAGGGTAGCAAAAGGAATTGGACCCCAAAAGTTGTTGAGAAATTTGTCCTGAGTAGGCTGATGCCCCATATGTGGGGGTAAACCTCTGTTTGGGTGCACAGTATAAAGCTCGGAAGGGAAAGAGCGCAGTTTGACTTTTTCAATGCAGAAGTGGCTGGAATTAAGATCGGACACCATGTTGCGTTTGCAGAGCCCCTGATGTGCCTAAACAGTGGAAATCCCCCACAAGTGATGCATTTTGGAAACTAGACCCCCTATGGAACTTATCTAGATGTGTGGTGAGCTCTTTGAACCCCCAAGTGCTTCACAGAAGTTTATAATGCAGAGCCATGAAAATAAAAAATCATTTCTTTTCCACAAATGTCATTTTCTAGCCCCCAATTTTTTATTTTCCCAAGGGTATCAGGAGAAATTAGACCTCCAAAGTTGTTGTGCAATTTTTCCTGAGTACGCTGTTACCCCATTTGTTGGGGTAAACCACTGTTTGGATACATGTCGGGGCTTGTAAGGGAGGGAGCACTGTTTGATTTTTTTGACGCAAAATTGGCTGGAATCAATGGTGGGGCCATGTCGCGTTTGGAGACCCCCTGGTGTGCCTAAATAGTGGAAATCCTCTCAATTCTAACTCAACCCTAACCCCAACACACCCCAACCCTAATCCCAACCATAACCGTAACCACAAGCCTAACCCTAATCCCAACCCCAACACACCCCTAACCCTAATCTTAACCCTAATTCCAACCCTAACCCTAATTCTAACCCTAACCCTAATCCCAACCCTAACCCTAATTACAACCCTAACCCTAATTCTAACCCTAACCCTAATTGCAACCCTAACCCTAATTACAACCCTAATCCTGATTGCAACCCTAACCCTAACCCTAATTGCAACCCTAACCCTAATTCTAACCCTAACCCTAAAGGAAAAATAAAAATAAATATATTTTCTTTATTTTATTATGTGTCCCTAGCTAAGGGGTTGATAAAGGGGGGCATTATTTACTTTTTTTTGTATTTTGATCACTGTGATAGTTTATCACAGTGATCAAAGTGTACCTGTAAAAAGAATGAATGAACCTGCCGACCGGCAGATTCGCGGGCACACTGCGCATGCATCCGCCATTTTGTAAGATGGCGGCGCCCATGGAGAGAAGACAGCGGGACACCGGGAGGTACCGGGACTCATGAGGAGGCTATAGGGGGCGATCAGAAGGCAGGGGGAAGCGGAGGGGGAGCAGATTATTGCAGCAGCTATCGATCGCCGCCATCAGTAGGTGGCGGCGGCACATCGCCACTGTCAGTCATGGGGGGGCAGCATCGGCCATGGCTGGATAGTAATATTTCATCAAATTTCATAGATGAAACATTACTATTGCTCTGATTGACTGTTTCACTTTTAACAGCCAATTAGAGCGATCGTAGCCACGTGGGGCAAAGCCCCCCCTGTGGTAAAGTACAAAGCCCCCTGTATCTGCGGGTCGGGTGACCTTTCAGTGACCCCGGTCACCCGAACTGCAGGGGGGCTTTAAAGTCATGACGCCACATAGTTGTCACTGGTCATAATGGCACAGGTTTTCATGACGCCTATGTGGCGTCATTGGTCGGGAAGGGGTTAAAGTTCCGGGAGCGGTCTATGACCTCTCCTTGCACATAGTGCCAGGTGTCAGCTGTGATAATCAGCTGACACCTGCCCGTTATCAGCCACGCTCCCCCCATGAGAGGCAAAATCTTCAATATTGTCTAAATTCATTTTGCTGCTTTGCATAGGCTACAATTTTAAAAGTCTGCCTCTGTCCAAATTGTTCTGGACCCAACTGTATTGCATAATTATTCCCCTGAATTTCAACAATAAATAAAAAATCAATGGAATTACAAGTAATAAATTTTTTTTAAAACCTGTTCACTGCAAATTTACAGCTATTCATTGTAGTAAGTAGAGATGGCCGGACACCTGAATGTTTGGGTCCAGCGGGTTCGGCCAAACAATTAAAAAAGTTCGAATTCGGGTACCAGAAAAATATCTGGACTCGAATCTGAACCCAGATTCCATTCACTTGAATGGGGAGGTCAGAACTTCAAGTGTTTGTTACGCTGTCATGTGCATGACAGCGTAACAAACACTGCTTCTGATCGATGGTAAAATAATCACCGTCAGTCAGACAGCCGAGGTTCCCAAGCTGTCAATTGACAGCATGAACCTGCAACTGTGATCGGAGGTAAAAAGTTTACCTCCAGTCACTGGTGTCAGCTGATGAGACTACTGATCCCATCAGCTGACACCTGCTTCTGCTAATAGCAGTGAGGACAGTATTGACTCATGAAAGTATTCATCAGCCAGCACCAGTGCTGTAAATAGATATTTAAAAAACAAAAAAAATGGCGTGGCTTCTCCTATATTTTTGATAACTAGCCAGGCAAATCTGCTGTCAGCTTCAGCAGGGCTGGTTATCAAGAACAGACGGGTGCCCACACGGTATTTTTAATTATTTAAATAAATAGTGAAAAAAAAAGGTGTGGGGTCCCTCCTATTTTTGAAAAAAACATACAAGCTAAAGCAGACAGCTGAGGGCTGGTATTCTCAGGCTGGTAAGGGGACATTGATATTGCCCCCCCAGACTAAACATATCAGCCTGCAGCCACCCAGAAATTACTCTTCCCAATTTCGGTGGCAAGTGGGGTTTATATTTGTGGAGCTGATGTCACCTTGGTATTGTCCGGTGACATCAAGCCCACAGCTTATTAAAGGAGAGGCGTCTATGAGACACCTATCCATTGCTAATCCTGTAGTTGAATGGCAAATAAACACACAGCCAGAAAAAAGTCTTTTATTTAAATTAAATTAAAACACACTTTTCCATTTTTATATAAAAATATCAAACACAGTTATATTTACATATCTATTGAATCCCTCATCTCCCATAATAAAAAAAACAATATCCCTCACCTGTCCGACGTTCTGTCCCATGCCATAATCCATGTCTTGGGGATAAACAGTTTTTAACCTTGACGGTGCCAAGATGCGATAGTCCAGGCTAACAACCACTGGTGAATAAGAAGCTGCGAGTGCAGCATTAGTGACTAGCGCTGACATCATCAACGTTACTGCCAGTCACTGAGGCTGTGTTCCCACGGGAACCCACACCAGTTTTTTTTTCATTATTTATTTACAGAGTATGAATACTCCCATCAGTTGCTCCTGATCTCACTGTTATTAGCAGCAGCAGGCGATGGCAGATGGGAGCATTATTCCCATCAGCCGACACCAATGACCGGAGGTAAACTTTATACATCCAATCATAGCTGCGGGCTCATGCTGTCATTTGATAGCGTGGGAACCGTGGCTGTCTGACCGGCGGTGATGATTTTACCACCGACCAGAAGCAGTGTTTGCTGCGCTGTCATGTGCATGATAATAAACAACATGTGCAAACAGCATGTGTTCGGGGGGGCCATATCTGAACAGTAACATGAAATTGCTGATGAAGTTCATGTTCAGTGTCCATGCCCGAAAAGTAGGTGCAAAATAGTAAACTTGTAGTACTAAGTTGTAAAATTGGCAAACTTGGTAATGTGTCTACATTGTAGGCATCTAGAAGTAATCTTAACCCCTTTCTGTCATGTGATGTACTATCCCGTCCATGTGCCCTGGGACTTAATTCTCAGGGACGAGATATTACGTCACAGCGATCAGCGGTGCCCACTTAGTTAGCGCTGCTGATCGCTGCCGGGTGTCAGCTGATTATCACAGCTGACACCCGGCACAATGTGTCAGGGGCGGTCACAGACCGCCCCCGACATGTTAACCCCTTGCACACCACGATCAAACACGATCGCGGTGTACCGGGGGTTAAAGGGAAGCATCGTCAGGGAGGGGGCTCCCTCCGTGCTTCCCTGAGCCCCCCCACAGCAGCACAATGTGCAGCGCTGCTGCAGAGGGCTCCATCCCTGCCGGTCCCCAAATCCAAGATGGCGACGGGGACCTTTGGGGGTCTGCAGGGAGCTGGCTTCTTCATGCCTGCAAAGCGCAGGCAAGGAGGAAGCCTTGTGCAGTGCCTGTGACAGATCGCTGATCTGTCACAGTGATCTGTGATGTGACAGATCAGCGATCTGTCTCATGACAGTGATGTGCCCCCTGGGACATTGTAATAAAGTTAAAAAAAAGTGTAAAAATAATTTTAAAAAATCGCTAAATAAATAAATAAAAAAAAATATTCCCTAATAAATTCATTTTTTGGAAATAAAAAAAACCAATAAAAGTACACATATTTGGTATCGCCGCATCCGTAACGACCCGCCCTATAAAACTGTCCCGTTAGTTAACCCCTTTAGCAAGCCCCTTAAAAAATAAAAATAAAAAACGAAGCAAAAAATAATGATTTATCATACCGCCAAACAAAAAGTGCAATAACACGCGATGAAAAAGATGCATATAACTATCCATGGTACCGCTGAAAACGTCATCTTGTCCCGCAAAAAACGAGCCACCATACAGCATCATCAGCAAAAAAAGAAAAAAGTTATAGCTTGCAAAATAAAGCGATGCAAAAATAATTATTTTTTATATAAAATTGTTTTCATTGTATAAAAGCACCAAAACATAAAAGAAGACTTAAATGAGGTATCACTGTAACTGTACTGACCCGAAGAATAAAAGCGCTTTATCAATTTTACCACAGGCGGAACGGTGTAAATGCACCCCCCAAAAGAAATTCATGAAACACTGGTTTTTGTTCATTCTGCGTCCCAAAAATCGGAATAAAAATCAATCAAAAGATGTCACGTGCCCGACAATGATACCAATAAAAATGTCAACTCATCCCGCAAAAAATAAGACCTCACATGACTCTGTGGGTCAAAATATGGAAAAATTATAGCTCTCAATATGTGGTGATGCAAAAACTATTGTTACAATGAAAAGCGTCTTTTAGCGTGCGACAGCTACCAAAAATAAAAACCAGCCATAAATAGTAAATCAAACCCCCCGTTATCACCCCCTTAATTAGGGAAAAATAATTAAAATTAAAAGAAAATGTATCAGGTGCTCTCCAAATGCAACATGGTGTCTGATCTCAATTCCAGCCAATTCTGCGTTGAAAAAGTCAAATGGTGCTCCTTCCCTTCCAAGCTCTGCCATGCACCCAAATAGTGTTTTACCCCCACATATAGGGTATCCGCCTACTCAGGACAAATTGAAAAACATCTTTTGGGGTCCAATTTCTCCTGTTACCCTTAGGAAAATAAAAAATTGGGGGTAAAAATATCATTTTTGTGGAAAAAAATGATTTTTTTATTTTCACTCCCGGGCGTTATAAACTTCTGTGAAGCACTTGGGGGTTCAAAGTGCTCACCACACATCTAGATAAGTTCCGTGGGGGTCTAGTTTCCAAAATGGGGTCACATGTGGGGAGTTTCAATAGTTTAGGTACATCAGGGGCTCTCCAAACGCACATGACACCTGCAGACCATTCCATCAAAGTCTACATTCAAAAACGTCACTACTTCCCTTCCGAGCCGCGACGTGTGCCCATACAGTAGTTTTCTCCCACATATGAGGTATCAGCGTACTCAGGACAAATTGGACAACAACTTTTGGGGTCCAATTTCTCCTGTTACCCTTGAGAAAATAAAAAAATTGGGGACTAAATGATCATGTTTGTGGAAAAAATACGATTTTTTATATTCATGCCCGGGCATTACAAACTTCTGTGAAGCCCTTGGGGGTTCAAAGTGCTCACCACACATCTAGTTCCTTGGGGGGGACTAGTTTCCAAAATGGTGTCATTTGTGGGGGGTTTCCACTGTTTTGGTACATCAGGGGTTTTCCAATCGCGACATGGTGTCCGATCTCAATTCCAGCCAAAAAAGTCAAATGGCTCTGCTTCCCTTCCGAGCTGTGCCATGCGCCCAAATAGTCGTTTACACCCACATATGGGGTATCAGCGTACGCAAGACAAATTGCACAATAACTTTTAGGGTCCTGTTACCCTTGGGAAATTAAAAATTGGGGGGGAAAAGATCATTTTTGTGGAAAAAATATGATTTTTTAATTGAACCGCTGTACGTTATAAACTTCTGTGAAGTCCTTGTGGGTTCAAAGATCTCACCACATGTCTAGATAAATTCCTTTGGAGGTCTAGTTTCCAAAATGGGGTCACTTGTGGGAGGTTTCCATTGTTTAGGTACATCAGGGGCTCTCCAAACGTGACATGGCATCCGATCTGATTTCCAGCCAATTTTGGATTGAAAAAGTCAAACAGCGCTCCTTCCCTTCTGAGCTCTGCCGTGCGCCGAAACAGTGGTTCCCCCCCACATATCAGGTGTCAGCGTACTCAGGACAAACTGCACAATAACTTTTGCAGTCAAATTTCTCCTGTTACCCTTGGTAAAATAAAAAGCCAATGAAGGCTTGAAGTAAGTGTAATGCACCCCCCACACACAGAAGTACACTAGAACAAGGACACATGTTGCCTGTAGCATGCCAGAGCCAGTGGAAGCAGAAGATCGCTTTCAACTACCTCGACCGGGCATCTACCATTACCATAACGATTTTATAAAGTTTAGCCATTAAAAACTTGATCATGAAAATCTGAACATACTGTGCATATCAAAAGTATACAGTGGCATGTAAAAGTATGGGCACCCCTGGTCAAAATTACTGTAATTGTAAACAGTTAAGCAAGTTGAAGATGAAATTATCTATAAAAGACCTAAAGTTAAAGATGACACATTGTTTGTATTTTAGGCAAACAAAAATAATATATTGTAATCTTTTACATTTTAAAAATTACAGAAAGGAAAATAGTCAATGCAAAAGTTTGGGCACTCTGCATGGTAAGTACCTAGTAGTCCTCCCTTTTCAAAGTATCACAGCTTGTAAATGCTTTTTATAGCCAGCCAAGTATCTTTCAGTTTTTGTTTGAGGGACTTTTATCCATTTTTCCTTGGGAAATTCTTCTAGCCCTGTGAGATTATTATTATTATTTATTTAATTATATAGCACCATTGATTCCATGGTGCTGTACATGAGAAGGGGTAACATACAAAGTACAGATATCACTTACAGTAAACAAACAATTACAGACTGATATAGAGGGGAGAGAGGACCCTGCCCTTTCGGGCTTACATTCGACAGGATGGTGGGGAAGGAGACAGTAGGTTGGGGGTTGCAGCAGCTCCAGTGATGGTGAGGCGGTAGCTCCAGTAGTGGTGAGGAGACAGCAGGGATCATTGCAGGCTGTAAGCTTTCCTGAAGAGATGGGTTTTCAGGTTCCGTCTGAAGGATCCAATTGTGGTTGATAGTCGGACGTGTTGGGGCAAAGAATTCCAGGGGATGGGGGCTATTTGGGAGAAGTCTTGGAGGTGGTTGGGTGAGGTGTGAATAAGTGTGGAGGAGAGAAGGAGGTCTTCAGAGGAACGTAGATTACATGAGGGAAGGTATCGGGAGATTAGTTCAGAGACATATGGGGGAGACAGGTTATAGATGGCCTTGTAGGTCAGAATTAGTAATTTGAATTGGATACGCTGAGGGAATGGGAGCCAGTGAAGAGATTTGCAGAGGGGAGAAGCGGGGGTGTTAGCAGGGAGGCCACAGAAAAGGATGTTGCAATAGTTGAGGTGGGAGATGATGAGGGCATGTACAAGCATTTTAGTAGAATGAGGGTTGAGGAAAGGATGGATTCTGGAAATATTTTTGAGCTGGAGGCGACAGGAGGTGGAGAGAGCTTGGATGTGCAGTTTGAAGGACAGGGCAGAGTCAAGGGTTAATCCAGAGTCAGATTCCTGGGTCATCTTGCATGCACTGATATGATGTTCAGATTAGGGAATAGCAAGTACCTTTGTAAAACCTTCAGCTTGCGTCTCTTGAGGTAGTCTATTGTAGATTTTTATGTGTGCTTAGGCTCATTATCCTTTTGTAGAAGCCATACTCTTTTCAACTTCAGTTTTTTTTTACAGACAGCGCTATGTTTGCATCAAGAATTTATAGAAATGTCATTAAATCCAATCTTCCCTCTACCTGTGAAATGTTTCCTGTGCCATTGGCTGCAACACAGCCCCAAAGCAAGATTGATCCATCCCATGCTTAATGTTTGGCAAGATGTTTTTTCCTGAACTTCTGTGCCATTTTTTATCCACACATACCTTTTGATCATTGCATTCAAGTTCTATTTTAACCTCATCCGGTCCATAGTACTTGTTCTCAAAATGCATCAGACTTGTTTAGCTGTTATTTTGCATACTTCTGATTCTGAATTTTATTGCGAGGATGTAGTTGAGGTGTTCTTGTGATGACTCTTCCATCAAGGCCATATTTGTGCAGGTGTTTCTGAACAGTAGAAGAATGTACCACAACTCCAGAGTCTGCTAAATCTTTCTGAAGGTCTTTTGCAGTGAAGCAGGGTTTTGATTTGCCTTTCTAGCAATCAAACAAGTAGCTCTCACTGAGATTTTGCATGGTCTTCGAGTAATTATCTTTACCTCCACTATTACTATTTCTTAATTATATTTTGAACTGAAGAAAATGCAATTTGAAAACATTTTTCTATTTTCTTATGGCCTTCTCCTGCTTTGTGGACCTTCACCATTTTAATTTTCAGAGTGATAGGCAGCTGCTTAGAAGAACATATGTGTCATGGATGTGTCAGGTGTGACAGACAGTCATCCTGGATCCGGATGTAGAAGCTGTTTGCGATTAGCTCTACAAGCACCTTTTGATTTTTGCATCTTTGCTATGGACTGATATCCTTCTCCCTCTAGGACCCAACAGTTACCTCCACTTTCTACTTTAACATAAGACTGTAGGTGGGGTCTTTTCATTATGAAGTAAAGCCTTGTTATGTTCTGGACGGTCTCCCCACTCCAAATGTACTGGGTTTACCCTGGTTGGTGAAGCATAATCCAATATTGGATTGGCAATCAGGAGAAATTGTGGAGTGGGGAGATTACTGCCATGATAGCGACCTAGATATTTCCCTTTCTGCTGTATCTATGAGGACCTTACCTGCATTTTTGTCTGGTTTTGAGGATGCATTTTCTGAGAACGGGTGTCAGGATTTGCCCCCCCCATCGTGCATATGAATGTCTTATTAACCTTACTCCTGGAGTTAAACTACCCGAGTCCAAACTGTACAATCTATCAGGTCCTGAGAAACAAGCCATAAATGATTTTATTTCTGAGAGTCTTGAAAAGGGACATATGAGACCTTCATCTTCGCCCATGGTGGCAGTGTTCTTTTTCATGAAAAAGAAAAAAGGCGGTCTCCATCCCCATTTTGATTTCCGGAAATTAAATTTAATTATTGTCCGAGATCTATATCCTTTTTGTCATGATACAGGCTGGGTTTTTGTCTGGTCTCTCCTTTCCCGGTCTGGTCATGTCAGGGGTTAATTTTCCCTGCCTCGTTCCTGTGTCTGGTATGCTATATCTCTGTGCTGCAACCTGTGTGCAGTGCCAGTTATGTTGCTTACCTTCAGCATGTGTAGTAGGCTCTGGTGAGTTCCTGATCTGTCCTGCTGTGTTCATCTGACCTTATAATCACAAACATTTATCCCCTAAAATGATACTTTAGTTAGTTAAAAAGACCATCAAATTGGTCATGCACCAAAAATACCAAAGTGACAAACGAAATCAAAAAACAAAATGTAACCAACACAGTGTCCAAGCTAAAAAAAACCCTTTAAGGGAACAACTAGGAATCCCTACTTGATATCCTGAGCTTTCACCTGCCTGGCCTTGGAGGTTGGCACCCTAGGAGGGACGTTGTGGCGCCCCCGCTCAACGGTGGCTATCCCTAGGGGCCCTGATATACCCTGCAGCCACTAAGGATACCCTCTACCCGATATTAAAGGGACCCCTAGTCCTAGACAGATGTGATAATGCTCTAAAGAGGACCCTAGATCCCTTATAAAGTTAAAATCAAAAGAACACATATAATGTACATATAGTATCAGATGGCATCATGGGTATACTAAGTCCCCTCAAAGAATATCAATATATAATATTTAGATGTCTTGGGGGATTCACAGATTATAAAGTGACAATAAGCTGGCAGTGCTCTGACCTTATAGTCATCAGATAAACTTTATGCAAACAGCAATTTTCATAAGCTCAGATCATTTCCAATGGTGATGTCATGAAATGTCTCCATAATGTCAGCACTCCCCTAGTGCCTCAATGGTTCTAATACATGGCTCCAATAATTAGCGATCTATGCCAGCCTTACTTACAAATACATAAACAGCACAGAATAACAGAAAATGATACTCATCTGTGTCATTCAACTGTGTCACCCGCCATCTATAATTGATTAATTGCGCCTCAACGCGTTTCACCAGTCATGGCTCATCAGGAGGCCAGATAGTCCGATGCCATGTGTCCAGAACAAGATGCAATAGTGTAATGATTATTCACCCGGTTCCCGTTTTATAACCGCCGCCATCAACGTGTAAGCCACCATCCACCTATAATTACAGTACATGGTGTGGCGTCCTCCCCACAGTCTATTTGCGCATGTCTGAGCATCACTGTAATGTGACCAATCAGGCACCTGCAGCAGGAGCGTCACATTGACCTCACCCCTTCAGTCTCCAGTTCATGCGCACATCGCACAGGCAGATGCTTCATCGCGCATGCTCCCCTCCTCCCAGCCACAGATATCGGGAACTTCCGGGAAGCTCATGTATCACGTCATCAGATGCTTCATAGCATAGCTGAGGCCAAATTTGCCATCTCGGTATTCCCGGACTGCCCAGAGTCAAGCCGATCACCCATTCGGGTCTATCTGCGCATACTCAAGGTCCCATTAGGATTAGCAACATTCCATCTACTGTTCTATATAATCCATATCAATGATGGTATCATTTTAGGGGATAAATGTTTATGATTATATTTCAGACCCTTGTATATACATATTGAGATTGTTCATCTGACCTTACCCATGTCTGTTGACCTTCCTCCTTCCCGACCCTGCTTCTTATTTCTCTGTGAGTCTGGATTCCCCGATCTTTTACTTTAGCTCGTCCTTGACCTGATCATGTCTCTCCCTTCTGTTAGCTCAGCTATTGACAGGCACTGTCCTTTTGCTCTCTTCTCACTCTGTGTTTTGGATTTCCCCTTTGTACTGCGTTATTCTCTGGTATCGACTCAGCTCTTTGACTGTTTCGCTGCCACCTAGTGGTTGCTTTGCTTTAATTCTGCTGGTCTGCTTCATTGCAGGACTTTCATCTCATTCTCCACTCTGCTGCCATCTAGTGGAGTTTGTGTTACTCTGCAGTAACCTTCAGTATTACAGCCTGACATTTCTCTCTATGGATCCGCTTTGAACTCTTGCAGATCAGATGTCAAGTTTGACCCAAATGATGCAGGATTTTTCTGTAGAACATAGAGCTCTTGCCACCTTTCATAACCAACTCTAGGGGGAACTTTCTGAAGCTCTTAAATCTTTTCTGGGTTCCATGACACAATCAGCCTTTAGGCAATCTGATCCAATTGATGTTTCTTTACACTCCCCTGAACCTACGATCAGACTCCCAGATACTTCCTCTGGAGAGAAGGAGACGTTTCATATATTCAGAGAGAGTTGTAAGTTACTTTTTTCCCTTAGACCCAGATCCTCAGGAAATGAGAGTCAACGGATGGGGATAACTATGTCTTTACTCAGGGAGGGTCCTCAGACTTGGGATTTTTCCCTACCTTCTTCTGCTCATGAACGTATGTCTGTGGATAGGTTCTTTGAGGCCTGATTTATGATGAACCAGACTGGGTCAGGGTGGCAGAGGACACAATCATTGGTCTCCCTCAGGGTAAACTCACTGCAGAATGGTACTGCTCAGAATTTAGAAGGTGGTCCACAGAGGTGTCTTGAAATGACTCTGCTTTTAGATGTATGTTCAGGAGAGTACTTTTGGATCATCTCTAGGACGCTCTGGCTCTCCATCTGCCACCCAGTTCTTTGGAGGACGTCATGACCCAGGCCATTCACATGGATAGGAGATTGTGGGAGAGAGTAGTAATCCAGCGAGAGGTTCCAGTATATCCTGCTAAGTCCCAGGTGATGCCAAATACGGAACCTATGGAGGTTGGGGCCACTAACCTCAAGGATAAGGCGAGGAAGCGGTGACGCAAGGGGAAATTGTGTTTCTATTGTGGAAGTCCAGGAAGAAGGACTGCCTCTCTTGCCCATCAATTAACAAGTTGCCAGGAAACGCTTAAGTCTGGGTGACTATCGAGGAGGTCAACCAGACTCTCAGGTACCATTTTCCTCATTTCAAAAGATTCTGTTAGAGGTGGAACTTTGTTGTGGAGAAGGTTTCGCATGCACTTCAGCTTTTGTGGACTGTGGGTCATCCATGAATTTTATTGACTCTGGTCTGGTGTCCAAGAGGAAGTTAGGGTTAGTTAGGTTAAAGACTCCCATTTATATCATTGCCATTGATAAGAAACCATTGGCTCAAAATGTGGTTAAGTTGGTCTCTGAGGAGCTTCTCCTCAAGGTGGGATCCCTGCATGTTACATTCTGGATAACCTTCCAGTAGGACTGGTGTTGGGATTCCCCTAGTTACAGTTGCATAATCCTGTAATTTACTGGGAATCTCGTGATATTGTTAAATGGGGTTCTAATTGTTCTAATGGTTGTCTTTCTGCTGTTCTGGTGTCTTTTGTTAATCTGGAGAGTATTCCGGAGTGCCTGAAAGGTTTTGGAGATGTGTTTTCCGAAAAAGAGGCTGAGGTCTTGCCACCACATCGCTCCTATGATTGTACTATTAATCTGATTCCGGGTGCTAAATTTCCCAAGGCCCATTTGTACAATCTTTCTGGCCCGGAACGCACCTCTATGAAAGATTATATCTCAGAAAGTTTACGCAAAGGTCACATCTGTCCCTTTTTGTTAAAAAGAACTATGGTGGTTTACGCATTTGCCTTGATTTTCGGGAACTAAATAAGATTACAGTGAGAAATACCTACCCCCCGCTCATTCCAGATCTTTACAAACAATTATCTGGGGCTAAGTGATTTTCCAAGTTGGATACCAGGGGAAAGTATAACCTTATCCAAATTCAAGAAGGGGAAGAGTGGAAAACTGCATTTCTCACCTGAGGGATTGTTTGAAAATTTACTCATGCCCTTTGGTCTCATGAATGCGTCTGCGGTGTTTCAAAACTTCATTAATGATTTATTTTCTGATTTCATTGGGTGCTTTATGGTTGTATATTTGGATGTTATTCTTATTTTTTCACCTGACAAAGAATCTCACATAGGTCATTTACGTGCGGTTCTTCATTGTTTACGGGAAAACTCCCTGTTCGCTAAACCTAAGAAGTGTTCATATTGTGTTCAAGAGCTTTCCTTTTTGGGGTTCATCCTCTCTGCCAATGGGTTTCGTATGGACCCCGGAAACGTGCAGGCCATTGTTAATTGGGTACAACCCAGAGACCTCAAAAGTCTTCAGCGTTTTTTTGGTTTTGCCAACTATTATCACAAACTTATCAAGGGGTTTTCTCAGGTGGTCAAACCACTCACCGATCTCATTCGTAATGGGGCTAATCTTAAAGTCTGGTCGTCTCAGACAGGTGAAGCAGTTACGGCATTGAAGAAGTGTTTTATGTCTGCTCCTGTGTTGGTTCAGCCCAATCCATTAGAAGTTAGAACCATTCATTGTAGAGGTGGACTCATTGGAGGTGGGAGTGGGGTGTTGTATCAGGGACCCATCACTTTGACTAATTTAAGACAATGTGCCTTTTTCTCCAGGAAATTTTCTCCTGCAGAGAGAAATTATGATGTTGGTAGAGATGAGCGACCTTGCCTTTTTTAGGGTCGAGTCGGGTTTCATGAAACCCGACTTTCGCAAAAGTCGAGTCGAACGAAATCGGCCGACTATAGGGAAAAATTGGAGGCCGACTGAAACACGAAACCCAATGCAAGTCAATGGGGAAGCAAAGTCGGCAGGGAGTGGAGGACAGTAAACACACCTACAGTGGCCATTTCAATGTCAAAAACATCAATTCTTATTGCTGAAGCTTGTCAACCTTAATTTACTTCATAATAATAGTTGCACATTGAAAACTGAGGGTTATTTGGCTAAAGTTATGGGGGGTAGGGCTGGCTCCAGGTTTTCGTGTGCCCTGGGCCAATGAGTGTCAGTGCGCCCCTTTAACACATACCACAACTCATGATGCTCCGATACGGCACAGAAATATAGGTATAGTAGAATGACAAATACTTCACTGCTTACATGACATGACTGATCTATTTTAAATTGTATCAAAAAAAGGACAGTATATTATTCCATACAGTATTAGGCCACCACATTGTGCACCATACAGAATAATGAGCCCCATATATTTCTCCATACAGAATAATTGGTCACATATAATGTTCCATACAGTATTTGATGAGCTCCACATAATGCTCCAGTATATGATGGGCCTCATGGATGATGCTCCAGTGTATGATGGGCCCTAATAATGCTCCATATATAATGGGTCCCATTTCTAATGCTCCAGTGTATCATGTACCCCATAGATGCTGCTCCAGTGTCTGATCTGCCCCATTTATAATGCTCCAGTATATGATGGGCCTCATGGATGATGCTCCATTGTATGATAGGCCCTAATAATGCTCCATATATAATGGGTCCCATTTCTCATGCTCCAGTGTATAATGGGCCCTGTAAATGCTGCTCCAGTGTCTGATGTCCCCAATCTGGAATACTCCAGTATATGATGGGCCTCATGGATGATGCTCCAGTGTATGATGGGCCCTAATAATGCTCCATATATAATGGGCCCCATTTCTAATGCTCCAGTGTATAATGGGCCCCGTAAATGCTGCTCCAGTGTCTGATGTCCCCCATTTGGAATGCTCCAGTATATGATGGGCCCCATTTTTAATTAACTCAGGCATGGTATGTGAAAAGATCTCCATGTAGTAATCTGAAGTGTGTGCTGCCTCAGCCTTCACTTTGGGTGTGGGTGAAGGACAAAAGGAAAGGGGTTGCTCCTGACCAGAATCCTGTACTTACGACTCAGTGCTTGCATTTTGTTAAACTTCAGAAGAGGAGGTGATAGAGCTATAGGCTGTTTCAGCAATGTAAGCCAAAAACAGTTCCTGATGCTCCAGCTTTAAAAGCAGTCTACCTACTCCCAGAAAGCGGAGCCTTACAGGCCTTCCAGAGCTACACCATGATGCAGGCTCAACACCTCCTGCCTTAGCTGCTATTGTGTTTTTGGCACTACCAGCAGATGCACCACCACCACCACCATCAGTACCAGGTGGCCCCCCATGGCCACGTTCGCATCCTCTTCCACCATACTTCCTCATGTTTTGGAAAATGGACCCAAAATACCAGCAGATATATGGTACTGTATCAGAAGCGTACAGCTCTATACAGTCTAGGGATAACAATAAATCTCCGTATATATTTCATGATTCATAAACAGATGCACAGAGGCTCAGTATGGATTACCCAATAAAATAAAAAGTAGAAAAAGGGTACACTATCACCAGATACAAGGTATATATAGTATAGTGTAAACATTCTGAAACTCCATATACATTTCAGGAGGCAGACACAAATGCTCTCAGGCCCAGTATGGATTACACAAGAATATGAAAAGCTGTAAATGTGTAATGTAACACAAGCGTACAGCTGTATACAGTATTGGGGTAATCTTAAAGCTCCTAATATATTGCTGGAGTAACAGACAGACGTTCACAGGCTCATTATGGATTACACCAGAATCTAAATAGCTAAAAAGGTTACTGTATCAGAAGCGTACAGCTGTATACAGTGTGGGCCAAATTTGTAATCTCGGTATATATTTCCGGAGTCATCCTCAGATGCACACTCAGTATGGGTTTGACCATAATAAAAAATGTTGTAAAAAAGGTACTGGATAACAAGAGAGCAAATATATATATTATAGGGTACAATTGAAATCTCCGTATACATATTCCCGTAGTTACTCTCAGACACTTACTCAGTATGGATTTGACCGTAATACTAAATGTCGAGCAAAGGTACTGTATAACAAGATACAAGCTGTATTGAGTCTAGGGTAAAAATTGGTATCTCCAATTCACCGTATGTACAGAAGGCAAAATTTTGAACAAAGGTACTGTAGCAGGTGTATCCAGTCTAGGGGTAATTGTAAATTTCCGTCAATACTTCCGGCGTCAGACACAGACACTCACAGGCTCACTATGTATTACACCAGAATTTAAAAATTAGAAAAAGGGAAAGGTAGTCGAAGCGTACAACAGTATACAGTGTTGTGGTACTTTGAAATCTTCGTATATATTTCAATCTCAGTAAGCCAGTCCAGACACTCCGCCACTGGAAACTACATAGATACAAGTAAAGACGGAAAGTCAAGTGTTAGCAGAAATTTGGGAATTACTCATCATGGGAAAACCTCCCGGTAGATGTTGCAGAGGCGATGCAGACCCTCAATTACTGTGTCTGTGGAGACAGCGAAAATGGTAATTTGTGAAGAAAGGATTGCTTTATCGCAGTAGCGTGGATCACATCACCGTTACTCGTCTCCATCAAATTGTGAACACAGGGAGAGATATAGACATGGTCCTCACTGCCTATCATGATGTGTCTGGTCATTTTGGAGTGCAAAAGACAGAAGCCACAGGCCGTAGGCGTTTCTATTGGATTGGCATGAGAGGAGACATTGAAAAATGGTGGCAGGAATGTCACACGTCTGTGACTATCACAACTGTGAAAGGTGATCAAAAAGCACCACTGCATCCGCTTGTAAGTTGACGTCCAATACAAATGGTAGCCATTGATCATCTGAAGGTATAGGCCAGCAGGACAGGCCATAGCTACATCTTAACCATCATCGATCAATACACCAAATTTCTAGTGGCCGTCCCAGTGAAGGATTTAACTGCCCAGACTACACAGCGGTGGAGCAGGGAGAGTTAAGTATTGCAACTTGCAAGTGCTATGGCCATGAACAAGCAGGGGGGCACACTCGTGGTCGACGGTACTGGCACAGGGCCCCTCATAGTACACTGATGTGTCTGACGGTGAGTGGGCCCCCCCAACGTCAGAGATTCTGTATTGTACTATGAGTGGCCCTGTGCCAGAGCCGTCGGCCATCAGTGGGCCCATCCACCAGTTCAGAGCAACGGCACTTGCCCGGGTGCCCCAGGTGTTGACCCCAGCCATTGGGGGTTGGTTGGGCAGCATACTTAGGGAGGTTTAAAAAATGGCATATGTTGATGTGTTGGCTGGACATTCAGCTACTGCAAAGGGCGGAATTGGGCAAGTCCGAGGAAGAGGAGGACAAAAGCGAGGCAGTTTTCTTGCAACCTATGTGTCATCAGGGGAAGGTGGGACAAAATCTTTTGAAACCCATGCATGGTTCATTTTAATGAAGGTTAGATCATCAACATTTTGGGTTGACAGACGGGTCCTTTTTTCTGTCAGGATTGATCCAGCAGCACTGAAGACTCAGATAACACACTAGCAGCAGGGCAAGCAAGCTCCTGCAAGGCGTATTGTGCCACTTCAGGTCAGGTGTCCAGTTTAGAGGCCCAATAGTCAAAGGAGAATGACCTGTGAGGGAGAACATCGATATGGGAGAAGTAGTTTGTAACCATAGTTGACAACTGCTTTCTCCTGTCACTTTTAATCAATGCAGTATAAGCAGTCGTGTGAGCGGTACTTGAGAAATCATTCCACAACATGGTCATTAAACCCCTGTCTCCAACGCCACTTCGGCTGTGTGCACCATGAACACCTCTTCCATTGTGCCCACTATGGCTCGTGGGAGAACCTGCAACACTGCTGTGTGCTGGGAAAGCCTCAAACTAACGGCTTACCAGAGTTGCTTGTTTGTTAGCCAATATTATCTCTAGGTTCTCCTGTGGCATGATGATGTGTAATTTACCTTTGTAGCGTGGATCGAGGATGCTGGCCAGCCAGTATTTGTCATCCCTCATAATTTTGGCAATGCGGGGATCCCATTTTAGGATCTGCAAGACATAATCGCACTTGTGGACCAGTGTTCCAGGTGTCAATGCTGCACTGCCACTGCTGGGTGGAGGAGCACTTTCTGGCAAATCCACATCCCTACAGTCACGCACAAACACTGTGCCTGACCTTGGAACGCCAACATTTTCTCTTACCCCCTGAGAAGCATCTTCCTGCCCAAAATAATCATCCCCCTCATCCTCCTCCTCTTCCTCCTCCACCCAGAACAGTTCCCTGACCAGACAATGGCTGACTGTCATCAAGGCTTCCCTCCTCCTCCTCATCCGCTGCATACGCCTGATCCTTAATGTGGTCCAAACTTTGCATGAGCAGACGCATAAGTGGGATGCTCACGCTTATGATGGCGTCGTCTGCGCTTACCAGCCGTGTGCATTCCTCAAAACACTGAAGGACTTCACAGAGGTCTTTCAGCTTTGACCACTGCACACCCGACAATTCCATGTCTTCCCTCAAACTGCCTGCCCGGGTATCCTCCCACAAATGCATTACAGCCTGTCTCTGTTCGCACAGCCTCTCAACCATGTGCAGGGTGGAGTTTCACCTTGTTGCAAAGTCTATGATTAAGCGGTGCTTGGGGAGGTGGAGCAATCGCTGCAGCTTCTGCATACGAGTGGAGTGGACGTTTGAGCGATGGATGTCTGAGTATAGTCTTCACATCTTATGGAGCAGGGATGTTAACTCCGGACATTTATTAAGGAAGCACTGCACCACCAGGTTCAAAGTGTGAGCAAGGCAAGGTATGTGTGTGAGTTTTGCACGGGCTATGGCTGCCACAAAATTACGGCCGTTATCACTGACTACCTTGCCTGCCTCAAGATGTAGACTGCCCAGCCATGACTCAGTTTGTCACTGCAAGTAGTCGGCCAGTACCTCCGCGGTGTGTTTGTTGTCGCCCAAAGACATCACCTTTAACACAGCCTGCTGATGCTTACCACTAGCTGATCGAAAGAGGGAAACCTCATGTGCAACACTGCCAGCTGCGGATGGAGTGCTCGTGCGACTGCGCTCTGTGGACGAGCTTTCGCTGATGGAGGAGGAGGGTCAAAAGCCTACAGCCAACTGTTTTCTATACCGTGGGCTAGGCAGCACTGTTCCACCGCCGCTGTCCCCTGTGGAGCCTGCATCCACCACATTAACCAAGTGTGCAGTGATGGACACGTAATGGCCTGGCCATGCCTACTGGTCCATGCATATGTTGTGAGTTGCACCTTTCCACTCACTGACTGTTTTAGTGCATGGACAATGCGGTCTTTCACATGCCGGTGTAGGGCAGGGATGACTTTTTGAGAAAAGAAGTGCTGACTAGGTAGGTCATAGCTTGGGACAGCTTAGGCCATGAGCTCGTGGAAAGCTTCACTTTCAACCAAACGGTAGGGCATCATCTCTATAGAGATTAGTTTGGCAATGTAGGCATCCAAACACAGTGTACGCGGATGAGGGGATGAGTACTTTCTTGTCCTACTCAGAGTGTCTGGTAGGGTGAGCTGCACTGGAGAGCTGCATATGGGGGAAGTAGCGGTGGACCAGACGGAGTGAGAGGGGGTTGGTGATGGTATTGGTGGTGATGGCCTAGATTCAGTGTTGTGTTGCAAAACCAATGTGATTCCCTGAGTGCTTTGGCCTTGCGACGACACCTCCACATTTAGTGCTGGTGGTGTGCTTAACGGTGGTGGTGGTCTTATAGTGGGGGAAGGGATGGAGTGTTGCTGACTACCTTCAGTCGGAGCAGGTGCACATGTGCTACCTGAGGTTTTGTAGTACATCCACGCTTGCAAGTGCATGTTGATTAAATGTCTAAGCATGCAACTGGTATTCAAATTTCTGAGTTGTTTACCTCGGCTAAAGGTCCTTCCACACTTCTTACAGGTAACCTTTGCCTCATCAGAAGGATTTTGCACAAAGAAGTGCCACAATGCACTCTTCCTACTATGGTAAACATTTTCTGGCTTTGCACGCTGTGCTAAGTTGACCGTCTGGCCAAGCTGTCCTGCAACTCTTTTAGTGTTTGGTCCACGTTTTTGGACAGCTACAGGCCTGCCAGTTAACCGCAGCTGCGATGTTAATGCCTGCTGCGGATCCTTCTCCTTATCTGAACTATTGTCAGCACCACCCTCCTCCCCCAATGGATGCCAATCCATCACCTCCTTTTCAAAGTAATCTGCACCTTCCTCTGTGTCACCGTGTAAGGTGGTATAGTATGCAGGAAGGGGCACCTGAGTTTCATCAGGGTCAGATTCTGGCTCAATAGACTGCGAGGTGTTTTGAATTTGCTTTCTGGCCTACCTCTGGTTACTAGTGAAGGTAGTGGAGCTGTTCCGGGCTACCTCTGGTGGTTATTGGAGGTAATGGAGCCGATCTAATTAACAGAGGCTTGCCACCTGATAATGAGGAGGATGACTGGGGATCTGGAGTTTCTGACTGGATTTAAGACAGCCGACTCCCTCTATCCCTGCTAGTGATTTTTTCCTGCCTCCTGAGGTCTTAGTTTCCAGCTCAGTCCCTGCATGCTCAGCTAAGTGTTCTCTTGCTATTGTTCACATTTGATCTGGCTTTGACTATTTCAGTTTTGTGTGGTCAGCCAGCTCCGGCTGGGGCTGTGCTGAATTTCCATCCTTATGTTACTGCTTGTGCCAGTTTGTTTTTGTCCCTTATTAGATTGGCCTCTTTTTGCTCTGCTTTCAGAATATACCATAGTGCTGATATAGAGGGCGAAGTCTAGTGACTTCAGTATTTTTCTATCAGACGTGTTGGGCATTCTTTGCAGGGTTTTTTGCATGATTGCAGACAGCATATTTCCTTTCCTGTCCTGTCTAGTTAGTGTGGGCCCCATCGTTTGCTCAGTCTATTTTCCTACCTGCGTTTGTGTTTTCATCTTGTCTTACTGACAATATATGTTTAGGGGCTATCTATTCCTTTGGGGTCTGCTCTGGGGCAGTTTAGATTTCCCCTTTCTTGCTTTAGGCTTATTTAGTTCTCCGGCTGTGTCGAGGTGTCTAGGATCATCGTAGGTACGCTCCATGGCTACTGGTAGTTGTGTGGATAGGATCAGGGGTCTGCAATCCGCTTAGTTACCAACCTCTCTGGTTGTCTGTGGCTTAGCTTGGTCTTGCTTTCCTCCTCGGTGACCCAATCATAACAGCGAGGGCAATGTAGTGCTCTGGGTCAATGTACCAGCAGAATCATCTAGCAGTGGCTGTGCATCAGTGCACTCCATGTCAGATTCATCTTGGAGTGGGGAATTCAGAATTTGACTGGATAACCCAGGCATGGTATGTGAAAACAGCTCCATAGAATAATCTGAAGTGTGGGCTGCCGCATCCTTAACTTTTGGTGGGAGTGAAGGACACAAGGAAAGATGTTTTTCCTGACCAGAACCCTGCACTGACGACTCCGTGCTTGCAGGTTTCGAACGTTCAGAAGAGGAGGCAATAGACCTGGTGGCTGTTTCGGCAACGTACGCCAATACCTGTTCCTGATGCTCCGGCTTTAAAAGCGGTTTCCTACTCCAAGAAAAGGCAACTTTACAGGCCTTCTTGGGCCAGACAATGACGCAGGCTCAACACCTCCTGCCTTAGCTGCTATTGTGCTTTTGCCAGAACCAGTCGATGCACCACCACCATCAGTACCAGCTGCGCCCCCCTGCCCATGTCCACGGCCTCTTCCATCATACTTCATGTTTGGGAAAATGTACCAGAAATACCAGCAGAGAGAATGGTACTGTATGAGGAGCGTCCACCTGTGTAATGTGTATTAAAAAAATTAAATATACGTATATATTTTGTTAGTCACAGACGCTCTCACAGTATGTATTTGACCGTAATCCAACAAGCAGATATATGGAACTGTATCAGAAGTGTACAGCTATATGCGTTTTTGTGTAACTAACAATCTCAGTATATGTATTTATGGAGTGTCACACACACACGCTGACTCTGTATAGATGTGACTGTAATGCGAATGACAGATATATAATACTGTTTGAGAATCGGACAGCTCTATACGGTGCCTGTATGGAAAATTGTCAATCTCCATCTATTTTTATACGGAGAGACACACGCTGTCTCTGTCTAGTTTTGACCGTGATCAAACAGCAGATATACGAAACTGTTTGAAAAGCGGATAGCGCTCTAAGATGTAGGTCTGGAAAAATGGAAAATCTCCTCGGTTTGTTTTTCCAGAGTCACACACAGATAGCTTCTATTTGTCCGTGATACCAGCCGGTACACAGTAGTGTGTGAGGAGCGTACACCGCTATACGGTGTCTGTATGGAAAATTGTCAATCTCCGTCTATTTTTATATGGACTGACACACGTTGTCTCTGTCTTGTTTTGACCATTATCAAACAGCAGAATTATGAAACTGTTTGAAATGCTGACAGCTCTCTAAGGTGTAGGTCTGGAAAAATGGAAAATCTCCTCGGCTTGTTTTTCCAGAGTTACACCCAGATAGCTTCTATTTGTCCGTGATACCAGCCGGTACACGGTAGTGTGTGAGGAGCATACACCGCTTTACAGTGTGTATGGAAAATTGTCAATCTCCGTCTATTTTTATACGGACTGACACACGCTGTCTCGGTCTAGTTTTGACCATGATCAAACAGCAGATATACAAAACTGTTTGAAAAGCAGACAGCTCTCTAAGGTGTAGGTCTGGAAAAATGGAAAAACTCCTCGGCTCGTTTTTCCAGCGTCACACCCAGATAACTTCTATTTGTCCGTGATACCAGCCAGTACACGGTAGTGTGTGAGGAGCGTACACCGCTATACGGTGTGTGAAAAAATGAACATTCACTAACTTACCAGAGCAAAATAATAAAAGTTGGAGTGCTTTGAAAAAAGCAGTTTGAACAGCAGTGTGCACACAGCAATGCAGCTAGCAGGTAGCCTTAAAAGGCAGCCTAATCACCACCAGCGCTGCTGCATACAACAAAAATCTTCCCCTTTCACTGCACACTAACTGTACAGTGAAAAGCGCTATCAGCAGAAGCAATTTTTTTTTCTTCCCTGTCTAACGCTCTCCCTATTCAGAATCAGCAGCAGCAGCTAGAGTTGAACGAAACGGGTCAGTCATATTCAAAAGTTGCCGACTTTCGCTGAAGTCGGGTTTCATGAAACGAAACCCGACCATAGCGTGAGGTCGGCCACGAGGTCAGCGTCCAGAGCCCCAAAGTCACGTTTCAAAAGATGCTTCCAGCGCCCTTTTTCAGCCAATGATGGAGGACGCACACTGTGGGCAACGCGATGACATAGGCATCGGTCACCACCATCTTTGAGAAGGACATGCAAGTGATTGGCTGGCTTTGTGTGGCGTCACAGGGGCTATAAAAGGGCGTGCACGCCGACCACCATCTTACTTCTGCTGATATTAGCATTAGGGAGAGGTTGCAGCTGCTGATTCTGAATAAGGGAGAGCGTTAGGCAGGGAAAAAGAAAAAAAACTGCTTCTGCTGTTAGCGATTTCCACTTGCAACACAACACTTTGTTTGCAGTGACAGGGGAGGCTCTATTTTTGTGCATCAGCTCTGTTGGTTATTAGGATGCCTTATAAGGCTCCTTGATAGCTGCATTGCTGTTTGCGCACTGCCGTGCAAACTGCTTTTTTAAAAGTAAAAATACTTTTCATCCTCTTTTCTGCACAGTTACCAAGGGTTCATTTTTCCACCCTTTTGTGTGTGCACTGTGCAGCAGTCCTGCTTATTAGGCTGCCTGCGCCCATACTTGGACTGAGAGCATCATTGTCAGCGTCCTCAAATCTCTAGTGAGATTCAAATTGTCACCAATCCTATAGACACCCTACACCTTGTCATACACCATCCAATTTCAGTCTGTTACATTGAGGTGTAATCTCTACTGGGCCAGAGACAATAGTTCAGTGTCCTCAAATCTATAGTGAGATTCAAAATCTCACCAATAGTAGATACACCTTCTACCTTGTTTTACAGTACCATATAGCTGGTGGTATTTTGGGTACATTTTCAAAAAATTAGCAAGTATGGTGGAAGACGCGATGGAAGTGGGCGGGGGTTGCCAGCTGGTCCCGATGGTGGTGGTGGTGTTGCATCTGTTGGTAGTGGCAAAAGCAAAATAGCACCTAAGGCAGGAGGTGTTGAGCCTGCGTCATTGTCTGGCTCCACAAGGCCTCGAAGGCTCTCTTTTCTGGGAGTATGTAAACCACTTTTAAAACCGGAGCCCTACCAAAAGTGAAGGATGTGTCAGGCCACACTACGGATTACTCCATGAAGCTCTTTTCACATACCATGCCTGGGTTATCAAGTCAAATCGGGAATTCCCCAGTGAAGATGAATCTGACATGGAGTGCACTGATGCACAGACACTGCTAGATTTTCTGCTGGTACATTCACTCAGAGCACTACATTGTCCTCGCAGTGTACTGAGGCAGAATCAGACCCTGATGAAACTCAGGTGCCCCTCCCGCGTTCTATACCACCTTACACGGTGACACAGAGGAAGGTGCACATGAAATTGAAGAGGAGGTGATGGATGACCCAGTTGTTGACCCAGATTGGCATCCATTGGGGGAAGAGGGTGCCGCTGCCAAAAGCTCAGAAGAGGAGGAGGATCCGCAGCAGGCAACGACATCGCAACAGCTGTTATCTGGCAGGACCGTAGCAGTCCAAAAACGTGTTACAAAATCCAAAAGAGTTGCAGGACAGCTTGGCCAGACAGTCAAATTAGCACAGTGTGCAAGGTCTCAAAATGTTTTTCATAGTAGGAAGAGTGCAGTGCGGCACTTTTTTGAACAAAATCCTAATGATCAGGCAAAAGTTATCTGTAAGAAGTGCGCAAAGACCTTTAGCCGAGGGAAAAATCTAAGAAATTTGAATACCAGTTGCATGCTTAGACATTTAACCACCATGCACTTGCAAGCGTGGACAGACTACCAAACCTCACGTACCACATGTGCACCTGTTCCGAATGAAGGCAGTCAGCAACGCTACATCGCTTCCCCCACTATAAGGCTAGTTTCACACTTGCTTTTTTTTGCAGCTCGTTTTTCCCGCAAAAAAACGCATTGAAAAAACGCATACAAACGCATACAAATGCTGCGTTTTTTTCAATCATTTATATGAGCATGCATGAAAAAAACGCAGCGTTTTTATGCGTTTGTATGCGTTTTTAGTGCGTTTTTACCGCGTTTGCGTTTTTTCCAAACATTAGGTGGCCCCTCACACTAACCCAAACCATGACTTTACTAACCCTAACCCTAACCCTGACCCTAACCCTAACCCTAACCCTGACCCTGACCCTGACCCTAACCCTTAACCAAACCATACTTAACCCTAACCCAAACCCTAAACCCTAACTAACCCTAACCCTGACCCTAACCCTGACCCTAACCCTAACCCTAACCCTGACCCTAACCCTAACCCTGACCCTAACCCTAACCCTAACCCTGACCCTAACCCTAAACCTGACCCTAACCCTAACCCTAACCCTGACCCTAACCCTAACCCTGACCCTAACCATTAACCAAACCATACTTAACCCTAACCCAAACCCTAAACCCTAACTAACCCTAACCCTGATCCTAACCCTGACCCTAACCCTAACCCTAACCCTGACCCTAACCCTAACCCTGACCCTAACCCTAACCCTAACCCTAACCCTGACCCTAACCCTAACCCTAACCCTAACCCTGACCCTAACCCTGACCCTAACCCTTAACCAAACCATACTTAACCCTAACCCAAACCCTAAACCCTAACTAACCCTAACCCTGACCCTAAACCTAACCCTAACCCTAACCCTGACCCTAACCCTGACCCTAACCCTAACCCAAACCATACTTAACCCTAACCCAAACCCTAAACCCTAACTAACCCTGACCCTGACCCTAACCCTAACCCTGACCCTGACCCTAACCCTAACCCTAAACCCCTTAACTAACCCTAACTCTAACCCAAACCCCTAAATTCCATGGTTAACAAAAAAAAACGCATGTGCAAAAAAACGCATACATAAGCATGCCAATGCGCACATATGCGCACCCATAGACTTATATTGGGTGTCTTGCTGTAAAAAAACGCATTGCGCGCGCATGCGTTTTTTTGAGGCAAGTCGGACGCCCAAAAAATGCAACAGGATGCATTTTGTGCGCCCGAGCGCATACCGCAAAAAAACGCATGCGCGGAAAAACGCGTACAAACGCATGTGTATGCGCACATAAGCGCATCCCATGCAAAGTATAGGAAAAAAAAAACGCATGCGCTATTTAGCGCTAAAATACCGCGAAAAAAAACGCAAGTGTGAAACCAGCCTAAGCCCACCGGTTAGCACACCACCAGCAGCAAATGTTGAGGTGTCATCGCAAGGGCAAAGCAGTCATGGAATCACAATGTTATTGCTACGAAAGACTGAATCTAGGTCATCAGCAACACCACCAACACCATCACCATCACCAACGCTCTCGCTGTCCGCCATGTCCACCGCTAGTTCCACCATATGCAGATCTCAAGTCCAGCTCACCCTACCAGAGACTCTGAGTAGGACAAGAAAGTACTCATCCTCTCATCCGCGTACACTGGCTTTGAACGCCCACATTGCCAAACTAATCTCATTAGAGATGATGCCCTACCGCTTTCCGCGAGCTCATGGCCTACGCAGTACCACGCTATGACTTACCCAGTCGGCACTTCTTTTCGAGAAAAGCCATCCCAGCCCTCCATGTACATTTAAAAGACCTCATTGTCCATGCACTCAAGCAATCAGTGAGTGGAAAGGTGCACCTCACAACAGGTGCATGGTCCAGTAGGCATGGCCAGCGTCGTTACGTGTCCATCAATGCGCACTGGGTTATTGTGGTGAATGCAGGGTCCACAGGGGACAGCGGCGGTGGGACAGTGCTGCCTAGCCCACGGTATAGGAAACAGTTGGCTGTAGGCGTTCGACCCTCCTCCTCCTCCAGATGCGAAAGCTCATCCACAGAGTGCAGTCGCACGAGCACTCCATCCGCAGCAGACAGTGTTGCACACGAGGTGTCCCACTATCGAACAGCTAGTGGTAAGCGTCAGCAGGCTGTGTTGAAGATGATGTGTTTGGGAGACAACAAACACACCGCGGAGGTACTGGCCGACTACTTGCAGCAACAAACTGAGTCATGGCTGGGCAGTCTACATCTTGAGGCAGGCAAGGTAGTTAGTGATAACGGCCCGAATTTTGTGGCAGCCATAGCCCTTTCAAAACTCAAGCACATACCTTTGCCTGGCTCACACCTTGAACCTGGTGGTGCAGTGATTCCTCAATAATTATCCGGAGTTAACAGCCCTGCTCCATAAGGTGCGAAGACTGTGCTCGCACATCCGCCGGTCGCCCGTACACTCCAGTCGTATGCAGAAGCTGCAGCGATTGCTCCACCTTCCCAAGCACCGCCTAATTATCGACATGCAACAAGGTGGAACTCCACCCTGCACATGGTTCAGAGGCTGTGCGAACAGAGGCAGGCTGTAATTCATTTGTGGGAGGATACATGGGCAGGCAGTTTGCAGGCAGACATGGAGTTGTCTGGTGTGCAGTGGTCGAAGCTGAAAGACCTCTGTAAAGTCCTTCAGTGTTTTGAGGAATGCACATGGTTGGTAAGCACAGACGACGCAATCATAGGCATGAGCATCCCACTTATGCATCTGCTCATGCAAACTTTGATGCACATTAAGCAGCAGGCGTCTGCAGCTGAGGAGGAAGAGGAGGAGGGAAGCCTTGATGACAGTCAGCCATTGTCTGCTCAGGGATGTCTCGTGGACGAGGTGGAGGAAGAAGAGGAAGAGGAGGAGGAGGAGGATGATGGGGATGATTATTTTGGGGAGGAGGATGTTTCTCAGGGGGCAAGAAAAAATGTTGGTGCGGCAAGGTCAGGTACAGGGTTTGTGCATGACTGGAGGGATGTGGATTTGCCAGAAAGTACTCCTCCACCCAGCACTCAAAGTGCATCATTGACACCTGGCCACATGTCTGATTATGCCTTGCAGATCCTAAAAAGGGACCCCCACATTGCCAAAATGATGAACGATGATGACTACTGGTTGGCCAGCATCCTGGATCCACGCTTTAAAGGCAAATTCCAAAACATCATGCCACAGGAGAACCTAGAGCTAATATTGGCTAACAAACAAGCAACTCTGGTAAACCGTTTGTTTGAGGCATTCCCAGCACACAGCGGCGGTGATGTTTTTCCAACAAGCCGTAGGGGGCAACATGAAAGAGGTGCTCATGGTGCACACAGCCGAAGTGGCGTTGGAGACAGGGGTTTCATGACCATGTTGTGGACTGATTTTTCAAGTACCGCTCACACGACTGGTAATACTGCATCGATCGAAAGTGACAGGAGACAGCTGTTGTCAACTATGGTAACAAACTACTTCTCCTCCCATATCGATGTTCTCCCTCACCGGTCATTCCCCTTTGACTATTGGGCCAGTAAACTTGACACCTGGCCTGAATTGACACAATATGCCTTAGAGGAGCTTGTTTACCCTGCTGCTAGTGTGTTATCTGAACGAGTCTTCAGTCCTGCTGGATCAATCCTGACAGAAAAAAGGATCCGTCTGTCGACCCAAAATTTTGATAATCTAACCTTCATTAAAATGAACCATGCATGGGTTTCAAAGGATTTTGTCCCACCCTCCCCTGCTGACACGTAGGTTGCCAGAAAAATGGCTTGCTTTTGTCCTCCTCTTCCGCGGACTTCTCCAATTGCTCCATTTGCAGCTGCTGAATGTCCAACATCAATGTATGTCAATTTTTCCACCTCCCTAACTGGGCTGCCTCCCCCCACAGGGCCGGGGTCACCACCTGGCGCATGCACCCGTGCGAGTGCCATTGCCCTGGACAGGTGGGTGGGCACACTGTTTGGCAATGGCACTGGTACAAGGTCCCTCATAATACAATCAAGTGTCTCTGATGGTGGGGGTGCACTCCTGCCATCAGACACACCGGCGTACTATGAGGGGCTCTGTGCCAGTGCCATTGCCAACGAGTGGGTCCCCCCTGCTTGCTCAGGATCACAGCACTTGCAAAGTTGAAATAGTTACCTCTCCCTGGTCCACCGCCGTGACGTCTTCCACGTTTCCTGACAGTGACATTCTGGTCAGAGAGCGCAATGACATCACGTCTGTATGCCCTTTGCCTAGACAGTCCAAGTGCAGTGAGATGGAAGATGGGGATGACGAGGAGTCCAGACTAGTACAGGGATTCCCTAGCGAGGAGACTTATTAAATTGTTTTCAATGTTGGGACAGCTATTTTTGGGGAGCACTATACTCTGGAGAATGATATATGAGGCCCACCATACACTGGAGCATTCCAAAGGTGGACATCAGACACTGGAGCAGCATTTACAGGGCCCATTATGCACTGGAGCATTAGAAATGGGGCGCATTATATATGGAGCATTATTTGGGCCCATAACACAGTGGAGCTTCATCCATGGGGACCAACATATACTGTAGCATTATGTGGAGCTCATCATATACTGTTTCAAACATTATATGGGACCAATGATTCTGTATGGAGAAATATATGGGCCTCATTGCTCTGTATAGCGCACTATGCTTTGGCCATAATACTGTATGGAGTAATATACTGTCCGTTTTTGGAGCTATTGGAGAATTTAAAATGGATATCAGTCATGAGATGTAAGAAGTGAAGTATTTTTCATTGTACTATACCGCTATTTCTCTGCCATATCAGAGGATCATGAATTGTGGCATGTGTTAAAGGAGCCCATTGACACTTTTTGGCCCTGGGCCCACAAAAATCTGGAGCCAGCCCTACCCCCCACAACTTTAGCCAAATAACCCCCAGTTTTCAATGCCTAACTATTATTATAAAGTAAATTAAGGTTGACAAGTTTAAGTAATAAGAATTGATGTTTTTGGCATTAAAATGGGCACTATAGGTGTGTTTCCTGTCTTCCACTCACTGCCGACTTTTCTTCCCCATTGACTTCCATTGGGTTTTGTGTTTCAGTCGGCCTTCGACTTTTCACGATAATCAGCCGATTTCGTTGGACCAGACTTTTGAGAAAGTCGGGTTTCATGAAACCCGACTCGACCCGAAAGAAGGCAAAGTCGCTCATCTCTAGCAGCAGCACCTCTCCCTATTCTAAGATCGGCAGAAGTAAGATGGCAGTCACGGCCTTTTATACCCACTGTGATGCCACACAAAGCCAGCCAATCACTTCAATGCCCTTCTCTAAGATGGTGGTGGCCTCTGCGCATGTCATCGCGTTACCCACAGTATGCGTCCTCCATCATTGGCTGAGAAAAGGCGCTGGAAGCATTATTTGAAATGCGACTTTGGCACTCTGCTCGGCGACCTCATGGCCGACCTCGCGCTATGTTTAACTTTAGCTAAAGTCGGTTATTTTTTAATTTGCCCGACCTGTTTCGCTCAACTCTAGATGTTGGTAATTGGGAGTTGTTGAATATAAAATTGGCTTTTGAAGAGTGGAGGCATTTTTTGGAGGGGGATGTTCATCAAATCACGGTGATTAGGGAACACAAGAACCTGTCTTACATTGAGTCCGCCAAACATTTAACTCTTAGGCTGTGTGCACACGCTGCGGAAAAGGTGCGGATTCATCCGCGCAGATTTTTTACAATCCGCAGGTGAAACCGCAGGTCAAAAGACCTGCGGTTTTACCTGCGGATTGCTCTGCGGTTTTGCCCTGCGGTTTTTCATCTCCTCAATGGAGGAGATGGCAAACCGCAGGAGAATCCGCAGAAAGAATTGACATGTCAATTCTTTCTGCGGATTGAAAACCGCAGATAATCCGCGCGGAAAATTCCGCACCGTCTGCACTGCGGTTTTTGATTCCCATAGGGAATCATTGTACTGTACACCGCAGCAGAAACTGCTGCGGGTCCGCAGCGGCCAAAACCGCTGCGGAACCGCAGCAAAATCCGCAGCGTGTGCACACAGCCTTAGACAGGCTAGGTGGTCGCTTTTTTCTTGTTTTTATTTTTCTATCACCTTTTGATTCTGTTCCAAGAATGTCAAGGACGATGCCTTATTTTGCAGCTTGGATCCGATATCACCTCCCGAACCTCCTTCCTCCATTCTTTAGCATGGGGTGGTTGTTGATGGGTGAGGCTCAGTCTCTTGCCCCTCCATCAATCTCTTCGCCCCAGTTCAGTATTGGCTGAGGAGGGTTCTCACGGAGTTCCATAACTCTGCTCTCATTGGGCACCCTGGAGTCTTGGCCACCCGGAGAACTATTGCAAGACTGTTTTGGTTGTCCTCCAAGTCTTCTGATATCGCCGCGTTTGTATTTGCTTGTGATACGTGTGCTCGTGCTAAAGTTTCCCGTAACTGGCCGGGGAATTAATGCCATTGCCAATTCCGGATAGACCTTGGACTCATTTGTCCATGGATTTTATCACTGATCTCCCTCTTTCCAATGGCAAAACAGTGGTCTGGTTTATGGTTGACAGGTTCAGCAGACAGTCACATTTTGCTCGCTTGGCAGGACTACCTAACGCTGATACACTATCAAAATTGTTTATTGAGCACATTGTACGGTTGCATGGCATGCCTCTGAATGTGGTGTCTGACAGAGGGGTGCAATTCGTGGGAGTTTTGTTGGGCATTTTGCAAGAGATTGGGTATTTGCTTAACATTCTCTGCCTACCATCCCGAGTCCAACGGTCTAATGGAAAGGACCAATCAGTCACTAGAACAGATTTTGCGGTGTCTTGCCACATCTCAGCAGATTGATTAGTGTTCCTCGTTGCCCATGGCTGAGTTCGCATTCAATAATCGGGTAATCAGTCCACTGGCACCTCTCTGTTTTTTTGTAATTATGGTTTTCATCCCTATTTTGGTTCATTTTCCAGGCTGGATTCAGGGTGTCCAGGTGCTGATGCGTCGGTTCAACGGTTGGGGGAGGTTTGAAGGGAGGTTAAGAAGAATGTTGTAGTGGCCCAGGGCAGTCAAACATTTTGCTGTTAAGAAACGATCTGTAGGACCTAAGTTTCTGGTAGGAGATAAAGTGTGGTTGTCTACCAAGAACCTACATCTGAAACGTCCCTCTGTCAAGCTGGGTCCCAAGTTTATTGGTCCTTATGAGATCATGAGTTGGTCAACCCAGTTGCCTTTTGATTACGCTTGCCTCTGTCTCTTCGTATCCCCAATGTATTTCATAGGTCCCTTCTTAAATCATTTGTACCTTACTCTACTGGTTCTCCCCTCCTCTGCCTCCTGTTTCTGCGGATGTACAAACAGAACATGAAGTTGAATATATTTTTGACTCTTGTATGGTTCGCAACTTGCTTCAGTACTTGGTACATTGGAGGGGTTACGGTCCATAGGATCGATCTTCTGGTTCCCGGCCCGATCAGTTCATGCTGATCGGTTGGTTTGTGCTTTTCATATTCATTTTCCTGGGAAACCTGGGGGTCCGGTGGCCCCCCCTTGAGAGGAGGGCACTGTCATGATCTAGGCCGGGTTTTTGTCTTGTCTCTCCCGGTCTGGTCATGTCAGGGGTTAATTTTCCCTGACTTGTTCCTGTGTCTGGTCTGCTATATCTCTGTGGTACAACCTGAGTGCAGTGCCAGTTATATTGCTTACCTTTGGCATGTGTAGCTGGCTCTGGTGAGTTCCTGATCTGTCCTGCTGCATTCATCTGACCTTACCCGTGTCTGTTGACCTTCCTCCTACCCGATCCTGATCCTTAGTTCCCTGTGTGTCTGGATTCCCTGGAATTTGACTTTACCTCATCCCTGACCTGATCCTGTCTCTCCCTTCTGTTAGCTCAGCTATTGACCGGCACTAACCTTTTGCTCTCTTCTGACTCTGTGTTTTGGATTTCCCCTTTGTACTGCGTTATTCTCTGGTATTCACTTGGCTCTTTGACATTCCGTTGCCACCTAGTGGTTGCATTGCTGTAATTCTGCTGGTCTGCTTCATTGCAGGATTTTCAGCTCATTCTCCACTCTGCTGCCATTTAGTGGAGTTTGTGTTACTCTGCAGTAACCCTCAGTATTACAGCATGACACTCTTCCTCTGATTCCAGATTTATTCAACCAGGTTGTGGGAGCTAAAATTTTCTCTAAGTTGAATTTAAGGGTGGCCTATAACCTGTTTAGAATCAGGAAAGGGTATGAATGGAAAACGTCATTCAATACCCCTGAGAAGCATTTCGAGAGTCTGGTTACGCCTTTCGGTATGACCAATACTCCAGCTGAGTTCCAGCATTTCATAAATTATATTTTCCATCATTTGTTGGGCAAGTTTGTGGTGGTCTATCTGGATGACATTTTGGTTTATTCACCTGATTTGGAGACACTTCATGGGCATGTGAGACAGGTGCTTCAGATATCAAGGGATAACAAGCTTTATGCCAAACTAGAAAAGTGTGTTTTTGCCATGCAGGAGGTGCAGTTTTTGGAGTATTGTTGTCATCATCGGGTTTTCGGATGGATCCAGAGGTGGTTTGTGCTGTACTTGATTGGGACCGCCCCAAGAACCTGAAGGCATTAGAGCATTTTCTGGGTTTTAATAAATTTAGCAGGAAGTTTATTCAAAAATATTCGGTAATGGTGAAACCCCTTCCTGAAATAACAAGGAAGGGGACTGATTTTTCTAAATGGTCAGATGCTGCAAAGCAAGCATTTTCCTCCTTAAAGAGTTGTTCTGACACTGCACCTATACTCAGTCAACCCGATGTTGCTCAACCTATTGTTGTAGAAGTGGATGTGTAGGAGGTGGGGATTGCAGCTGTGTTGTCTCAGGGTCTGTCCTCTGGTAAATGGCATCCATTTCCCTTCTTTTCCAAAAAATTATGCTTGGCTGAGAGTAATTATGACTTGGGTAATTGGGAGCTTTTGGCCTTTAAATTGGCGTTCGAGGAATGGTGACATTGGTTGCAGGGGGCAGTCCATCCTATTACTGTTATCACGGACCATAAAAACCTGTCCTATCTTCAATCAGCTAAACATCTCAACTCAGGACAAGCTAGGTGGTCCCTATTCTTTACTAGATTAAACTTTGTGGCCACTTTCCATCTAAGAGTTTAAAACACCAAGGCGAATGCATTGTCCCGTAGCGTCCTTGGTGGTGGTGACAATGAGGACCCTACCCCATTTTTGCAGAAGGGGGTAGTCATCTTAGGCTTATACCCTGAACTGGAGAATGAGGTGTTGGAGGCTCAGGGGGATGCCCCTGCCTAATGCACCTCGGGGAAGGGATTTGTATCTTCTGATTTGTGCCATAAAGTAATTAGGGAACCTCATAACTCTGTACTTCCTATTCATCCAGGTGGTAAGGCAACCCCGGACCTCCTTTCTCATTGTTTTTGGTGGCCGGGGTTGCATTGGGATGTGGCTGAACATGTGTCTGCTTGCAGGGTTTGTGCATGTTCTAAAGTATTGCATACCCTTCTGTCTGGTCCTCTTCTTCCACTGCCCATTCTTAGCAGACCATTGACACACTTGTCCATGAATTTTATTACTGACCTACAGGTATTGGCAGCAAAGACTGTGGTTCTGGTGGTTTTGGATAGGTTCAGTAAAATGGTGCATATCATCACATTACCGGCACTTCTGAATGCCAGGACTCTTGCTCCAGTTTTTGTTAATGAGATTGTGAAGCTTAATGGGGTTTCCTCTGATGTGGTGTCAGATCAGGGGACCCAATTTGATTCTATGTTCTGGAAAGCGTTCTGAACTCGAATGAGGGTGCAGCTGTCCTTTTCCTCTGATTTCCATCCTCAGTCGAATGGACAGACCGAGCACACTAATCAGAATTTGGAGACTTACATCAGGTGTTTTGTCTCTGAAAACCAGGAGGATTGAGCATTTTACTTACCGTAGGCTGAGTTTGCTATTAATAATCATCACCAAGAATCTACCGTCAGGTCACCGTTCTTTGGTGCTTACAGTTTCTATCCACAGTTTGGTACTTTTAGTGGGGAAGGGGCTTCGAAAGTTCCTGAGGAGGAATGTTTTGCTTTGTAGCTTTCTCAGTGTTGTGAGGGGTTCAGAGTAATTTTCAAGATCATGGGAGACAGGTACAAACGCATGGCTGACAGGAAATACTCGTCAGGTGCGGACCTAAGTGTGAATGACTTTGTGTGGTTGTCTACGAGGAATATCAAGTTGGAGATCCCTTCACCACTGTCATTAACCCTGCAGCTTTTTTTCTTGAGTTACCCCAGGCTCTTAAAATTCACAATGTGTTCCATAGGTCTCTGCTCAAGAGGTATGTTGAACTTCTTGAGTCCTCTCCCCTGCCGCCGACCCCATTTATTGTTGGTGGTAATTTGGAGTTCCAGATTTTGAGGATTGTTGATTCTCCTCTTCAGCGTTGTTCCCTGCAGTTCTTGATGCACTGAAGAGGTTATGGTCCAGAGGAGAGGATGTGGGTTTCAGCATGAGAGGTGAATGCCCCTAGACTGGTTTGTTTGTTCCATGCCTCTCATCCTGATAGTCGGGGTTCTGAGTGTCCAAACACCACTCATAGAAAGGGTTGTACTGTCATGGGTGTGTCAGGTGTGACAGACAGGCATCCTGAATCCGGCTGTAGAAGTTCTTTGCAATTAGCTCTTCAATCACCTTCTTGATTTTTGCATCTTTGTTGTGGAGTGAAATACATTTACCTCTAGGACCCAACAGTTACTTCCACTTTCTGCTGCTAATAAACACAATCTTGCTGAAGGTTTAAATACCTGCAGTCGCTTCAGCAGGGTGCTGGTGTTAGATCAAATTCACTCTGTCTGGTTGGAAGTACTAGCAGTCGGCTGGCGTCTTCTTGGAGGATTACTGGCATGATATCTCATGGTATTCTCAATCTAAGTGTATTCCCTCATTTGTCCACCTTCTGTCTTTAGTTGCAGTGGGGACTGACTAGCACACACAATGTCCCCTCTCTAACCAGGTCCTATAGCTTGAGTCATGCAGGGATTAGGTTCTTACTCAGCGATAGGTGCGGAACATATTTAGGGACGTTTAGGGCAGACAGGGGTCTCCACGCCCCCCTAGTGTTTGGGCTTCCCCTCCTCATTGTGGTGCACCTTGCTTCTCCCTCATCCAGCTAGACCGTGTAGCTGCTGTTTTTTTTGCACAATGTTAGAGGCTGGGTTTTTATAAAGCTAGAAAATCTGCATCACCTGGCCTTTACTAAAGATTATCATGAACAAGCAATAGCTCTAACAGGCTAATTAAGGTCTGAAACCTTGGTCAAAGTTACGTGAGCACACAAATCTCCATGGTTGCCCACACTTTTGCATCAGCCCATATTACTTTTGTAATTTTTAAAATATAAAAGATGACAATATATATGTTTTTGTCTAAAATACAAAGGAAATGTGTCATCTTTAACTTTAGGCATTTTAGAGATCATCTGATTCATCTTTAACTTGTATAACTGTTCACAGTGCAGTGGAGAAAATAAGCATACCTTTTCCCACCTACACAGGATGGAAATATTTCTATCATAGGTACATTTTAACTGTGAGAGACAGAATCTTAAAATAAAAACCAGAAAATCACATTGTATGATTTTTAAATTAAATTGCATTTTATTGAATTAAATAAGTATTTGAGCACCTACCAACCAGCAAGAATTCTGGCTCTTATAAACATGTTAGGTTTAACTGGAAAATCTGAATGAATAGACAGCAACATGGCACATGAGTTTCAGTGCTGATAAACAAAGTTACACTATTTGTGCCCCAAAATATGATACACCTGCAACATCAAAGGATTCAAGAAATGGGAGGAATTCTAAAACAATCAAATTAATAATAAGCATAAGAAATGATTGTGAAACTATATTTTTTGCATTAATAAGGTGCTAATTTTGATTGCAGCGATTTTCAGGTGCCTGAAACATCATTTACCTTGTCTAGTCTATCATGGATCTTGAATATACCCATTAAGAAGCAGGAAGAGTATGACAATGTGCGAGCATTTACGGTCAAGAAAATGGGGAAAAAAAACATACACTAGGGAATAGGCAAGTATAATCCCACAGGCTTGTAATTTAAGAATGAGACCTTGAGGTCAGAATTCAGAACCAAGACGGATCACGTTTAATCTAGTAAACAGATAAACAGGCCATATCAGGTGTAGAAGAAACTGCTCTGTGCCAGAAAGAAAAATATCTGAACACATTAATCACTCCTGTTCATTCTGGAAGAACATAACATTTTTAATCTAAGAAAATGCTCTACATGTGGATTTCACAAGAAAAGTACTGTAATTCTGTGATGTAAAGTATGCTAATTATGCAAATTGTCTCTTCAGAGGAAGGTGACTAGAACTCTAGTGCCACCTATTCGAAGTAGCAATCCTAAAAGTCAATGTTGACCCTTTAACGAGCCTTGTTACATGACTTAGGATAAAAACCAAGCCAGAATCTGGATTGCTACTTCCAATAGGTGGCACTAGAGTTCTAGTCACCTTCCTCTCTGAAGAGACAATTTGCATAATTAGCATATTTCCCAGAGGAGCATTGCGGCTTTAAGTCTCCTCACCTCGACATGCTTAGCATGTTATTCTCCGCAAGGAGAAATGATACTTCTGTGATGTAAAGTAAAAATGCATATTTAAAGATCTTTGATGTGTACATTAATACTGGTCTGCTATTCCCTCAGGAATGTACTACTGTTGAACAACTCAGATAGTATATTAGGATATCCATGAATCAAAATATTTAAAGTTTTAAAATGTTTTCATATTCAGTAACTGCTTTCAAGTAAACTTGATCCCAAGACCAGCACCAACTGCTTGAGCCAAGGAACAGAAGCACTAAGCATTTGCTCAAACACATGCAGAGCAGTGTAGAGGCTCAAAAGAAAATTTCTTGACTGTATATCAAAAAGCATAAAGATAGAACATATGCTGAGCACTTCTGCCTCCTGGTTTGAATATTCTCTTAGCTAAAACTACCACTGATCAACAGTACTTGCCAGGGGTAACTTTGCATGAAAAAATACTAAAAAGTTTAGCAACAATTTAAAGTTTTATATTACCTGAGGATTAAAGCATTTATGTCATTTCATTCAAAACTAAAGTAAAAGTGTGGACTTGCCGCTTTCATCTCCTCATCCAGGAACTGATCAAACTTTTATGCTCTGTAGCTCGTGATCCATGCCTCTTTGTCAGCTCTATAGGTCTTCCCTTCCCTCACGTATTGTCAAGCATTGCTTCTGCCATTGTCCAATAGCTTGCCATCCCGAAACTTCAACAGCACATATCACCAATCTGAAAAATCACCACTTAGAAGGGTTCTTAATGACCTCTAATAGGGCTCGACTTTCTAACAAAAATAGGGCTAGAAATTCCATGTTGTGAAAACCCATTATATAGCGTGGGAATCCTCAACCTTGTGCTACCACTCTTACAAATAAAGAACAAGATCTTGAGAGAACTTGTTCTTTGCATTAATTGTGAACTGCCACGTACTTAACCAAACTGTTATGGAATAATAAAACCTACAAAAAATTGGAAGTATACACCTAGTAATAATAAATCATTATCCATCTTTATTCAAATAAATAATTAAAATCACATAATGGAGATACATATGCAAAGACGACCGCTAATCACAGATCATATAATGGTGCAATCTATCCTCTGTTTATGATGTTGCAAAAAGGTGATACAGGGAAAAAAAAATAATTTTTTTCTCTCTTAACCCCTTCACCCCCAAGGGTGGTTTGCACGTTCATGACCGGGCCAATTTTTACAATTCTGACCACTGTACCTTTATGAGGTCATAACACTGGAACGCTTCCATTGATCCCGGTGATTCTGACATTGTTTTCTCGTGACATATTGTACTTCATGTTAGTGGTAAAATTTCATTCAAATAACTTGCGTTTATTTGTGAAAAAATTGGAAATTTGGCAAAAATTTTGAAAATTTCGCAATTTTCCAACTTTGAATTTTTATGCCCTTAAATCACAGAGATAAGGCACACAAAAAACTTGATAAGTAACATTTCCCACATGTTTACTTTACATCAGCACAATTTTGCAACCAAAATTTTTTTTTGTTAGGAAGTTATAAGGGTTAAAAGTTGACCAGCGATTTCTCATTTTTACAACACCATTTTATTTTTAGGACCACATCACATTTGAAGCCACTTTGAGGGGTCTATATGATAGAAAATACCCAAAAGTGACACCATTCTAAAAACTGAACCCCTTAAGGTGCTCAAAACCACATTCAAGAAGTTTATTAACCCATTAGGTGCGTCACAGGAATTTTTTTTGAATATTTAAAAAGAAATGAACATCTAACTTTTTTTCACAAAAAAAATACTTCAGGTTCAATTTTTTTTATTTTACCAAGGGTAACAGGAGAAATTGGACTGCAAAAGTTATTGTGCAATTTGTCCTGAGTACGCTGATACCTGATTTGTGGGGGGGAACGACTGTTTCGGCGCATGGCAGAGCTCAGAATGGAAGGAGCGCCGTTTGACTTTTCAATGCAAAATTGGCTGGAATTCAGATCGGACGCCATGTCACGTTTTGAGAGTCCCTGATGTACCTAAACAGTGGAAACCCCCTACAAGTGACCCCATTTTGGAAACTAGACCCCCCAAGGAACTTATCTAGATATGTGGTGAGAACTTTGAACCCACAAGGGCTTTACAGAAGTTTATAACGTACAGCGGTACAATTAAAAAATCATATTTTTTCCACAAAAATGATCTTTTCACCCCAATTTTTATTTTCCCAAGGGTAACAGGACCCTAAAAGTTATTGTGCAATTTGTCCTGAGTACGCTGATACCCCACATGTGGGGGTAAACCACTATTTGGGCGCATGGCAGAGCTCGGAAGGGAAGCAATGCCATTTGACGTTTTTGGCTGGAATTGAGATCGGACACCATGTCGCGTTTGGAAAACTCCTGATGTACCAAAACAGTGGAAACCCCCCACAAATGACACCATTTTGGAAACTAGACCCCCTAAGGAACTTATCTAGATGTGTGGTGAGAACTTTGAACCCCCATGGGCTTCACAGAAGTTTATAACATACAGCCATACAATTAAAAAATCATATATTTTCCACAAAAATGATCTTTTCACCCTCAATTCTTATTTTTCCAAGGGTAACAGGACCCTAAAAGTTATTGTGCAATTTGTCCTGAGTACGCTGATACCCCACATGTGGGGGTAAACCACTATTTGGGCGCATGGCAGAGCTCTTAAGGGAAGCAGCGCCATTTGACGTTTTTGGCTGGAATTGAGATCGGACACCATGTCGCGTTTGGAAAACCCCTGATGTACCAAAACAGTGGAAATCCCCCACAAATGACACCATTTTGGAAACTAGACCCCCTAAGGAACTTATCTAGATGTGTGGTGAGAACTTTGAACCCCCATGGGCTTCACAGAAGTTTATAACATAAAGCCATACAATTAAAAAATCATATTTTTTCCACAAAAATGATCTTTTCACCCTCAATTCTTATTTTTCCAAGGGTAACAGGACCGTAAAAGTTATTGTGCAATTTGTTCTGAGTACGCTGATACCCAACATGTGGGGGTAAACCACTATTTGGGCGCATGGCAGAGCTCGGAAGGGAAGCAGCGCCATTTGACGTTTTTGGCTGGAATTGAGATCGGACACCATGTCGCGTTTGGAAAACTCCTGATGTATGGGCACACGTCGGAGCTCGGAAGGGAAGTAATGACGTTTTGGAATGCAGACTTTGATGGAATGTCTGCGGGTGTCACGTTGCCTTTGGAGAGCCCCTAATGTACCTAAACAGTGGAAACCCCCCACAAATGACCCCATTTTGAAAATTAGACCCACTAAGGAACTTATCTAGATGTGAGGTGAGCACTTTGAACCCCCAAGGGCTTCACAGAAGTTTATAATGCCAGGGCATGAAAATAAAAAAATGGTATTTTTTCCAGAAACATGATCAATTAGTCCCCAATTTTTTCATTTTCCCAAGGGTAACAGGAGAAATTGGACCCCAAAAGTTGTTGTCCAATTTGGCCTGAGTACGCTGACACCCCATATGTGGGAGAAAACTACTGTATGGACACACGTCAGGGCTCGGAAGGGAAGCAGTGACGTTTTGGAATGCAGACTTTGGTGGAATGGTCTGCGGGTGTCATGTGCGTTTGGAGAGCCCCTGATGTACCTAAACTATTGAAACTCCCCACAAGTGACCCCATTTTGGACACTAGACCCCCCACGGAACTTATCTAGATGTGTGGTGAGCACTTTGAACCCCCAAGTGCTTCACAGAAGTTTATAACACTCGGACGTGAAAATAAAAAAATCATTTTTTTCCACAAAAATGATATTTTTGCCCCCAATTTTTTATTTTCCTAAGGGTAACAGGAGAAATTGGACCCCAAAAATTGTTTTGCAATTTGTCCTGAGTAGGCTGATACCCTACATGTGGGGGTAAAACACTGTTTGGGCGCATGGCAGAGCTTGGAAGGGAAGGAGCACCAATTGACTTTTTCAACTCAGAATTGGCTGGAATTGAGATCAGACGCCATGTTGCATTTGGAGAGCCCCTGATGTGCCCAAACAGTGGAAACCCCCAATTATAACTCCAACCCTAACCCCAACACACCCCTAACCCTAATCTGAGCCCTAACCCTAGCCCTAACCCTAGCCCTAACCCTAGCCCTAACCCTAGCTCTAACCCTAGCCCTAACCCTAGCCCTAACCCTAAGGCTGTGTGCACACGCTGCGGATTTTGCTGCAGTTCCGCAGCGGTTTTGGCTGCTGCGGACCCCAGTACCATGATTCCCTATGGGAATCAAAAACCGCAGTGCAGACGGTGCGGAATTTTCCACGCGGATTATCTGCGGTTTTCAATCCGCAGAAAGAATTGACATGTCAATTCTTTCTGCGGATTCTCCTGCGGTTTGCCATCTCCTCTAATGAGGAGATGAAAAACCGCAGGACAAAACCGCAGAGCAATCTGCAGGTAAAACCGCAGGTCTTTTGACCTGCGGTTTCACCTGCGGATTTTACAAAATCCGCGCGGATGAATCCGCACCTAATCCGCAGCGTGTGCACACAGCCTTACCCTAACGGGAAAATGGAGATAGATACTTTTTTTTTTAGTTTTATTATTTTTCCCTAACTAAGGAGGTGATAACGGGGGGTTTGATTTACTATTTATGGCGGTTTTTATGTTTGGCGGCTGTCACACGCTAAAAGACGCTTTTTATTGTAAAATAGTTTTTGCATCACCACATTTTGAGAGCTATAATTTTTCCGTATTTTGACCCACTGAGTCATGTGAAGTCTTATTTTTTGCGGGACGAGTTGACGTTTTTATTGGTACCATTTTCGGGCACGTGACTTTTTTGATCGCTTTTTATTCCTATTTTTGGGACGCAGAATGAACAAAAACCAGCGTTTCATGAATTTCTTTTTGGGGGGTGCGTTTACACCGTTCCGCGTGCGGTAAAATTGATAAAGCAGTTTTATTCTTCGGGTCAGTACGGTTACAGCGATACCTCATTTAGGTCGTTTTTTTATGTTTTTGTCGGTTTTATGCAATGAAAACTATTTTATATAAAAAATAATTATTTTTGCATCGCTTTATTCTGTGAGCTATAACTTTTTTATTTTTTCGCTGATGATGCTGTGTGGCAGCTCGTTTTTTGCGGGACAAGATGACGTTTTCAGCGGTACCATGGATATTTATATGCGTCTTTTTGATCGCGCGATATTACACTTTTTGTTTGGCGGTATGATAATAAATCATTATTTTTTGCCTCGTTTTTTATTTTTATTTTTTAAGGGGTTCGCTAAAAGGGTTAACTAATGGGACAGTTTTATAGGGCGGGTCATTACGGACGCGGCGATACCTAATATGTGTACTTTTATTGTTGTTTTTTTTATTATTTTCAAAAAATGAATTTATTGGGGAATATTTTTTTTTTTTTTTACTAATTTATTTGGCGATTTTTTTTAATTTATTTTTATTTTATTTTATTTTTTTTAAATTTTTTTTTTACTTTATTACATAGTCCCAGGTGGGACATCACTGTCCTGTGACAGATCGCTGATCTGTCACATCACAGATCACTGTGACAGATCAGCAATCTGTCACAGGCATTGAAGCAGACTTCCTCTTGCCTGCGCTTTGCAGGCACTGAGGAAGCCAGCTTCCTCAGGTCCCCGAAGGCCCCCGTCGCCATCTTGGATTCAGGGGCCTGGAGGATAGGAGCCCCCCGCAGCAGCGCTGCACATTGCGCTGCCGTGGGGGGCTCAGGGAAGCACGGAGGGAGCCCCCTCCCTGCCGATGCTTCCCTTTAACTCCCGGTACACCGCGATCATGTTTGATCGCGGTGTGCAAGGGGTTAACGTGTCGGGGGCGGTCCGTGACCGCCCCTGACACATAGTGCCGGGTGTCAGCTGTGATAATCAGCTGACACCCGGCCGCGATCAGCGGCGCTCACCACGTGGGCGCCACTGATCGCGGTAGACGTACTATCCCGTCCACGGTCATACGGGCCCGGGTACCGTGGACGGGATAGTACGTCGGATGTCAGGAAGGGGTTAAGATAAATATATGTGGCGGAATAATCGGCCTACTCCAAATATTAATGTTCTCTCAATATTATTAAGCATTCAAATATCCACACAAAAATATATATATATATATATATATATATACAGTCATATGTTAAAGTTTGGGCACCCCTATTAATGTTAATCTTTTTTCTTTATAACAATTTTGGTTTTTGCAACAGCTATTTCAGTTTCATATATCTAATAACTGATGGACTCAGTTATATTTCTGGTTTCAAATGAGGTTTATTGTACTAACAGAAAATGTGCAATCTGCATTTAAACAAAATTTGACCGGTGCAAAAGTATGGGCACCCTTATCATTTTCTTGATTTGAACACTCCTAACTACTTTTTACAGACTTCCTGAAGCACTAAATTGGTTTTGTAACCTCATTGAGCTTTGAGCTTCATAGCCAGGTGTATCAAATCATGAGAAAAGCAAAGAATGAGCAAGTAGTTCTCCTATTTGATTCTCCTATGAAGAGTGGCATCATGGGCTCCTCAAAACAACCCTCAAATGATCTGAAAACAAAGATTATTCAACATAGCTTTTCAGGGGAAGGATACAAAAAGTTGTCTCAGAGATTTAACCTGTCAGTTTCCACTGTGAGGAACATAGTAAGGAAATGGAAGAACACAGGTACAGTTCTTGTTAAGCCCAGAAGTGGCAGGCCAAGAAAAATATCAGAAAGGCAGAGAAGAAGAATGGTGAGAACAGTCAAGGACAATCCACAGACCACCTCCAAAGACCTGCAGCATCATCTTGCTGCAGATGGTGTCACTGAGCATCGGTCAACAATACAGTGCACTTTGCAAAAGGAGAAGCTGTATGGGAGAGTGATGCGAAAGAAGCCATTTCTGCAAGCACGCCACAAACAGAGTCGCCTGAGGTATGCAAAAGCACATTTGGACAAGCCAGTTACATTTTGGAAGAAGGTCCTGTGGACTGATGAAACAAAGATTGAGTTGTTTGGTCATGCAAAAAGGCATTATACATGGAGGCTAAAAAGCACAGCATTCCAAGAAAAACACTTGCTACCCACAGTAAAATTTGGTGGAGGTTCCATCATGCTTTGGGGCTGTGTGGCCAATGCCGGCACCGGGAATCTTGTTAAAGTTGAGGGTCGCATGGATTCAACTCAGTATCAGCAGATTCTTGACAATAATGTGCAAGAATCAGTGATGAAGTTGAAGTTACGCAGGGGATGGATATTTCAGCAAGACAATGACCCAAATCACCGCTCCAAATCTACTCAGGCATTCATGCAGAGGAACAATTACAATGTTCTGGAATGGCCATCCCAGTCCCCAGACCAGAATATCATTGAACATCTGTGGGATGATTTGAAGCAGGCTGTCCATGCTCGGCGACCATCAAACTTAACTGAACTGGAATTGTTTTGTAAACAGGAATGGTCACAAATACCTTCATCCAGGATCCAGGAACTCATTAATAGCTACAGGAAGTGACTAGAGGCTGTTATTTTTGCAAAAGGAGGATTTGCGAAATATTAATGTCACTTTTATGTTGAGGTGCCCATACTTTTGCACCGGTCAAATTTTGTTTAAATGCAGATTGCACATTTTCTGTTAGTACAATAAACCTCATTTGAATCCAGAAATATAACTGAGTCCATCAGTTATTAGATATATGAAACTGAAATAGCTGTTGCAAAAACCAAAATTGTTATAAAGAAAAAAGGTTAACATAAATAGGGGTGCCCAAACTTTAACATATGACTGTATATATATATACAAGAGAATTATATTTCACAAAATCTCTCTTGCACTCATGCAGCAGCGTATATCATCAAAATTCACATGGACAATTCTTTTCAACTTTGCAATGTGCAATAGTGCATAGCAGCATAGTTTTAGAAAAAATATTTGCAAATGCCAGATAATAGACCCGTCTGCAAAGTGCAACAGTGCATACCAATTATATATAGCAACAAGGCTTAAATAAATGTTACATCCATATACATGGTAGTGAATGCGCCTGCAAAGTGCAATTAGTGCATAGCGGCTTTCAGATTAATGGAGATTTCGTCAAGTGAAAACATCATTGTGCATCAGGTACAATTTTTTCTGTTATGTTTCTCTGCACAATGATGTTTTGACTGGACAAAATCTCCATTCATCTGAAAGCCGCTCTGCACTAATTGCACTTTGCAGGCGCATTCACTACCATGTATATGGATGTAACACTTATTTAAGCCTTGTTGCTATATATAATTGGTATGCACTGTTGCACTTTGCAGACGGGTCTATTATCTGGCATTTGCAAATATTTTTTCTAAAACTATGCTGCTATGCACTATTGCACATTGCAAAGTTGAAAAGAATTGTCCATGTGAATTTTGATGCTATACGCTGCTGCATGAGTGCAAGAGAGATTTTCTGAAATATAATTCTCTTATGTATATATATTTTTTGTGTGAATATTTATATGCTTAATAATATTGAGGGAACATTAATATTTGGAGTAGGCCGATTATTCCGCCACATATATTTATCTTAGGAAAAAAAATTCTATTTTTGTCCCTGTATGAACTTTTTGCAACAACATAAACAGAGGATAAATTGCACCATTATATGATCTGTGATTAGCGGTCGTCTTTGCATATGCATCTCCATTATGTGATTTTAATTATTTGTTTGAATAAAGATGGATAATGACTTATTATTACTAGGCGTATACTTCCAATTTTTTTGTAGGTTTTGTTTAAATGTTTGGGAAGTGCCATTGTTAGGCTTTTAAAATCTTTTTTGGTTGTATTCTGTTATTGAATAATATTGTTATTACAACAGTTACCGTTTAGTAGTAGTAGCACACGTAACAGCTCTCAATACAAAGAGTAAAATTTTCCTCTTTCACTGCAAGACAGGCTACGGTAGATTATGGAAACCCGCAACAAATAAGTTTGGACCCAACTTTTGCTATAAAGTTATGACGCATTGGAAGACATTAAAGATCTGTCCCTTCAGAGCAGTTTTGCTACTACATTATATTTAAAATAAACACCTAAATTTACAATCCATGCAATAAGGCTAAAATGCATTAGCAAGCAATAACACCAATAAATAGAAAAATGCAAACCAATAAAATCATAATAACTTTTTATATACACACAAAAACAATGTTAAAAACATGTAGAAGAATTGAGACATCACAGGTAAAAATAGAAACGGAGGACACCTTCAAAACAGAGATTAATCCATAGTAGGAATCTTGCTATCATACATGTAGGTCAAAAAGGAGGGTATGTAAGTGTGGGTAACAAAGAAAATATAAGTCAATAAATGGTATAGGAAGTAAGGCAATCAATAATATTACATCTAAGTAGGCCTCCTATATAAAACAAGTATAAAAGTGAAATCAAGATTTACATAGAATAGTAATTAGGGAGTCCCACTATACACAACGTGCTTTTCGCAAAGAATGCTTCTTCAAGGGGTGGGTATTTTCCATTCTATATAAATCTTGATTTCAATTTTCTGGGTTTTTTTAACATTGTGTGTGTATATATTAAATAAAAATTAATTCTGAATTTATTGGCTTGCATTTTTCTATTGATTGGTGTTACTACTTGACATTTAGACAAATCATCATTCTGGCGATGCCCACTGTTTTATGACAACTGTAGCCCCAGATTGATGACAAGTACTCTTTGAAGTTTGCCTCTCTTCTCTATTATGAAGTTGATGGGTGAAAAATGTAAAAAAGACTAATTACAAATGTTTTCAGAAAGTTTATTAAGTTGTATTGTTAAAAATAAGACATAGGGACAAAATTTCACAGTACATCCAAACCAATTATGCTATTGAATTAAAAATTGCATTAATCTACATGGAAAAAAATAGACAGAGTTAACAGTAAATCTTTTAATGTAATTCTGATATGCATTTTACATAATTTCCGATGGAAAATACAGCTAAAGTCACAGCTAGAAGTATGGTTAGTAAACAAGAAGTGCATATTTTGATGAACAAAAAATATTGAAGTGCTGAAGCTACATTTTATTATTCATTTTGTAATCTCAGGGGTTGTTATACCAATCCAAAACCATAATTTCATTGTCCAAAATAGCAAACTCCTGTCTGGCATTGTTCGGTGATAGAGTATAAGAAAATTTTAAATTCCAGAAGCGCTGTCCCGTGTTGTCTGACCAACAATGATCACACATAGAAAACAATTTTTGCCTTAAATTCACTGCAATTTTAACCCTCCGTCAGGAACAATATTCGCACTAACTCGTAATGGAACAATGTGCCTGTCAAGCGCAGGCTAGAAAAATGCCTAGAATATCTAATTTTCTCAATTTCAGTGATCTAAAAGTGATCAGAGACCTTCATAGGGATGTAATAAAAGAGACTACACATTATCAGGTGCAAAACAAACCCATTTACTCAACATAAAAGTAATAACACTGATATACACAAGTTTCAAAACTCCTGAGAAGTACACTTTCATTTGTAAGAAAATCTGCCTCATTTCTATGAAATATCCACAAACCTTTCTCTATCCATTTATAAAACAAGCTAAATAAACAATAGTAATGACTAAAAACATTACATACCAACCTTATAAAGTGTGATGTGTTCAGGACCAATGAGCCTGAGAAGCCAGCACAGCTATATCTTCCTTCCTGAAGCTCTGCAGACCAACTGTGGTATCAGGTTTCACACAGCAGCTAGAGCCAGGAGACTATCTAGAGGGAGGGGGTTTCCTGAAAATCTGGTGAGAAGGGAGAAATGAAAGTAGAATAGCTGCGCCTGTCAGATCCATTGTTCCTGACGGAGGGTTAAAATCTTCAGCACTTTCTAAAATCCATACAGCCGTTTCTTAAGTAGGTGTGGATATAGTTTTAGAAAACCCAATCTATTTTGATAGTACGGTGATCTGTTGTTGATCTTACTGTTTTGCGCCTTTACATGAAGCTGTATGCTTGGAAATGTGTTTCTTTTACTGCAGTAGTTCTGTTTTTTAAATTATATGTTCAAAATTAACTCAAAATTGAACACCTAGAGCTTGCAAATAATTTTAGATTTCCAGAATTGATACAACATCCATTAGTCTAGCCTGATGAAGAGACCTGCGTAGTCTCAAAAGCTTTCAATTTGTTACCATCGTTTCAGTTAGCCATTAAAAGGTATCAACCACTGAGGACTCTCAATTCTAAATATTCTTAGATTTCCAGAAGAAATTCTACATGTTCTATGCTCTCGCTTAAATCAGAAGAAATGCATCAGTGTTGGCTGTAAATAAATTCTTAAAGTAGCTTTAACATTATTTTAACATTTATTAGCTAGGATGAGCCATCATTTGCTTGTCAGTCAGGGTCAGACGGATGGGATCTCCATATTCTTAGAGTATGGGCACTAATTCTTTGGAAAGAGCACTACGCTGTCCAGCAAGTCCTAGGGAGTTTTACAGCACAGGAGGACTTCTTTCCATTTGTTGTCTGGATCAGTGCTTATAATGGTATGCGATATGCAGCCACATCATAATACACCTTAACGTGTCAAAAGTCAATATTACAAAACAAAAGTCAATAAATGTGGCCAAAAATTAATACTTTCTGCCATGATAGTGTTGGAACAGTCAAAAAAATGTACAATGGCTAATGGAAAGACCACCTAGAATTGATCTCAAATTTCTGTATTATAATACAAGTTGTAGATTAAGAACAATACAAGTAATGAAACGCTATTCAACATTTTTATTGAGTCAACTCAACATATCTGTAAATTTATTTAAATTATAAAGTCATTCTCAAAAGAAAAAACATGGCTATTAGGGGATATCTACAAGGGAATTAACAACAGCAGAAAAAAATTGACAATGAGTTACATGCAGATTCGTCATGTTAGCTGAAGACATGCTGGAGGGCTCATGTACAATCTGGACAGGACAGCATGTCAGTTTTTGAGCAGATTCCATGTAGATTTTTCCTGGAGTGTGTGCATGAGGGTTTAGAATTTTGGATCATGCTCACATAATAAACCCTAAAAAAGACACTTAGTAATGTTTTACATTTTTCTCTATTCACCCTGTTAACAAAACCAAGGAGAAGCATGTAAACAATGTGATTATCGACAGTGAGACAACATCCATTGACCATGTAATCATTTCATCCAGTTACACCTTACTTAGGTTATGAGACTCTTGGAAGTTAAAGCATTGTTGATGGGATTTGGGAGAAGTAGAGATGGGGCCATTAGTGCCCCCCCAAATGTATCTTTCTGTTTAATTATTGGATTTAGAAAAACAAAATCATATTTCTTGTAAACCCCTTTAAGTATTCACAAAAAGCAGAACCTTTCCAAAAATCAGATTTTATTACACCCATCTAATTCTATCTAGAGTTTAACAACTGTATTTACACCAAAACCAGAAGAAATTCTTAAGCGGATGTCAGCAGTTAATTTACATGGGGATTACAAATCTTATTTACACTTTTATTTCTGTCGGTTTAATAAGTTTTAGGTGGCTGTTAAATTAAAATTTCTTCGTTGCATATGCATTAGATTGTCTTGATAGAAGTTTTGCATTCAGTAAAACCAAATGTCAACTACTTTTGCAAAAAGTTTAGAGAAATGAAAACACGTAAAGTATTGTTATAGTATAAAGCTATATGCTCTTATTGAATATTTGAAATGTATAACCATATTTCCCATTATTTACATTCTTCTATATTAAATGTGTATCTCTAATGTCTTCAGTTATGTTTCTGAACATATTTTACAGAACCCATAATTTACAGCAAGTAGAGAACCCTTTTACGTGACTTTCTGGCAAAAACACCTTAACATAATAAACACAGAAGCAAAAGAGTAGAAGGTGTTTTTCCAGAAATGTAATAACTAAGACAATGTAGCAATGAAAATCCTGATAAAATTAAGTTAAATAAAATGACCATTCTTCATAGGGCTCAAAGACCTAGAAATACCATAGTTTAATGCATGAATTGCATATTTAGAGCCAAGTGCGACCAGGAAAGTCCTACCCAAAGCTTGATCTCACAAGACAAAATCTGAGCCTTTATTGGGCCAGAGATATATAAATCATGCATAGTGTCATAAAATGGTCATGTCTACAGAGCCACAAAGGGAATCTGGCTGCATTTTCACAACCCATAAGTACTTACATGCGCATGTAGCTCTTTCAGAGACAAGTCTAGCAATACCTTTACCTTGACCATTTCCATTTGTTTTTTTCTGACTTCTAATTAATCATCTGTGTCTGTCCAGTCTCCCTACTGCTCCTCCTTCCTTCTGATCACACCTGGCTTGTTTGATGTGCAATTGACTTCTTATAAATTCAGACTCAGAGGTCTGTGTGGACCTCGGTCTGTCATCCCAAGGATGTCTTCTATGGATAATATCTGAAATATGCCTGAAATGAGCCTGAAGTAACCAGAAGGGACGACTAAAAGCTGCGTATAAATGTACTAAATTTCTTTTGCCTTCTAAACTACTCTCACCATGCTGACATATGCTCTAACAGTTTTGGCTCCTTTAATCCTCACTCCCCTTCACTATCCGCAAACCCCAGCACCAACTAACCAAATAATAATCTCTCCTTCCCTCTTGCTTCCCCACCTGACCTCCTCTGCTGGAACTGCTCCTCAACCTCAGAGCTCTCCTAATAAATTACAAAACAAGCTGCCCACTCTCCTCCCACATGCTCTCCCTGTCTCTGCTTCTCCTCCCTGCTGGCGACACATCCCCCAACCCTGCACCCCCACAGTCATACCTCCCATTATTACCCCCTTCTATCGTTCCCAAACCAACACAAACACCAGAAATCTTTCACACCTCAAATCCGTGCCCTTGACAACCACCACCCTGCTCCCACTCTCAGGATCACTCTGGAATGCCCGCTCCATCTGCAATAAACTCCATGTGATTCACGACCTCTTTACCTCTCGTGACTTTTCCTTCCTTGGCCTCACTGAAACATGGCTGACACCCTCCGACACCACCTCCCCTGCTGCACTATGTTACGGCAGCCTCCACTTCACCCACACTCCTCGCCCTGGCAACAGACATGGCGAAGGAGTGGGCCTTCTCCTTTCTTCCAACTGCATCTTCAACCCAATCCCACCTCTATCCTCCCCTATCCTCCCCTCTTTTGAAGTCCATTCTGTCCGCATGTATTCTCCCTCCAACCTCCAAGTGGCCATCATATACCGACCTCCAGGCCCAACCACTGCCTTCATTGATCAATTCTCTACATGGCTCCTTCACTTTCTCTCTGCTGACATTCCAACCATCATCATGGGTGACTTCAACATCCCCATTGACACCCACCAGTCGGCAGCTTCCAAACTCCTTTCCCTTACTTCATCCTTTGGACTTACTCAGTGGTTCTCCTCAGCCACCCACACAGATGGACATACACTAGACCTGGTCTTCACCCGCCTCTGCTATCTTTCTAACTTCACCACCTCCCTTCTCCCTCTATCTGACCACCATCTACTCACTTTCTCATCCCTGTCCTCCTTACCTGTCACCCATGTCCAGCAGCATGCGTACCCCCACAGAAACCTCGCACATCTAGACACTTGCACACTCTCTGACTCTATTCTACCACTGTCCTCCATAGCTTCACTCCACAAAACTGACACTGCCACTACTTTCTACAATGCATCAATAGACAACCCAGGCACAATAACACCACTAAAAAGCTTCGGCAAGCATCCAGAATTGCAGAATGGCGCTGGAAGAAGATGCATTTGCAAGATGACTTCACTGCACTCAAACAAGCAACACTTGCATTCAATTCGGCTCTCACCTCTGCTAAACAGGCCTTCTTTACATCCCTTGTATCTTCCTTATGCCACAACCCCAAACAGTTGTTCAATACTTTTAACTCCCTCCTCCGCCCACCACTGCCCCCTCCGACTTCCCAAACTCTGCCGAGGACTTTGCCGCACACTTCAAAAACAAGATAGACCAAACACGGCAAGTCTTTATTGCTCAGCCACGACAATCCCTTTGCATACCAGACCAATGCCCAAACCCCATAACCTCCTTATATAACATCACTGAAGGGAAGCTTGCCCATCTTCTCTCCAAATTACACCTCACCACTTGTGCACTTGACCCTATCCCATCCCACCTCCTCCCCAACATCACCACCACACTTATCTCATCCCTAACCCACCTCTTCAACCTATCAGTAACTTCTGGTACCTTCCCTTCTGCTTTCAAACCTGGCACAATCACGCCTATCCTTAAAAAGCCAACCCTCGATCCAACAGCCACGTCCAGCTATCGCCCAATATCGCTGCTCCCATTCGCTTCTAAACTCCTGGAGCAGTATGTCCACACTGAACTTTCCTCCCACCTCTCATCTAACTTGCTCTTTGACAATCTCCAATCTGGCTTCCACCCCCATCATTCCACTGAGACAGCCCTGACCAAAATTACCAATGACCTACTTACAGCCAAAGCTAATGGACAATACTCTATACTCTTCCTTCTAGACCTGTCCTCTGCTTTCAACACAGTTGAGCAATGCCTCCTACTACAGATAGTCTCCTCCTTTGGCATCAAAGACCTCGCCCTATCCTGGATCTCCTCATACCTTTCCAACCGCACATTCAGTGTCTCCCACTCCCACACTACCTCCTCATCCCACTCTCTCTCTGTTGGAGTCCACCAAGGCTCTGTTCTAGGACCCCTACTCTTCTCAATCTACACACTTGGCCTGGGGCAACTCAAAAAGTCCCACGGATTCCAGTACCACCTTTATGCTGATGATACTCAGATCTACCCCTTTGGCCCAGATGTCACTTCTCTGCTCTCTAGAATCCCAGAGTGTTTATCAGCCATATCCTCCTTCTTCTCCTCTCGCTTCCTCAAATGCAATGTGGACAAATCTTAACTAATCACCTTTCCCCCATCTCACAGATCTTCCTTACCCGACCTTTCTATAACAATTGACAACATCACGCTTTCCCCCGTACCGGAGGTCCGCTGCCTCGTAGTAACCCTTGACTCTGCCCTGTCCTTCAAACCGTACATCCAAGCTTTCTCCACCTCCTGTCGCCTCCAGCTCAAAAATATTTCCAGAATCCATCCCTTCCTCAACCCACATTCTACTAAACTACTTGTACATGCCCTCATCATCTCCCGCCTCGACTATTGCAACATCCTTTTCTGTGGCCTGTCTGCTAACACCCTTGCACCTCTCCAGTCCAGCCTCAACTCTGTCGCCCGACTAATTCATCTCTCTCCTCACTACTCCTCTGCTTCTCCCCTCTGCAAATCTTTTCACTGGCTCCCATTCCCTCAGCGTATCCAATTCAAATTACTTATACTGACCTACAAGGCCATCCACAACCTGTCTCCTCTATACATCTCTGAACTAATCTCACGATACCTTCCCTCATGTAATCTCTGCTCCTCCCAAGACCTCCTTCTCTTCTCCACACTTATTCGCTCCTCATCCCACCACCTCCAAGACTTCTCCCGAATAGCCCCCATCCTCTGGAATTCCCTGCCCCAACACGTCCGGCTATCAACCACACTCAGATCCTTCAGATGGAACCTGAAAACCCACCTCTTCAGGAAAGCCTACAGCCTGCAATGATCCCCGCTGCCTCCTTGCCACTACTACTGCCTCACCATCACTGGAGCTGCTGCAACCTCCCAACCTACTGTCTCCTTCCCCACCATCCCGTAGCATGTAAGCCCGAAAGGGCAGGGTCCTCTCTCCCCTCTTTATCAGTCTGTGATTGTTAGTTTGTTTACTGTAAGTGATATCTGTAATTTGTATGTAACCCCTTCTCATGTACAGCACCATGGAACCAATGGTGCTTTATAAATAAATAATAATAACATGACCAGCCTGTTACTGAGAAATCAGCATGTGAATAGGTATGAAAATGAGACTGAAGAACTATTTGTATATCTGAAGTCTCTGTCACTCCAGCTCTATTCTCTGCCCAGCGCTGCCCCCTCCTATTTGACTGATGACTCCTTTTCTTGAAGTCGCACAGCATAGAGGTTGTCAGTCAAGCAGGAGAAGGCAGAAAGATGCTGTAGGAGGAACCAAGAGCACAAATATGATGAAACACTAATGGAGGAGGCTAAAATAATAATCAGTTGTGCTCACCTTGGATAGTTGTGTGAGACACAACTGATATAGAGGTTTTTCGTATCAGCTGCAACGTGGCTGGAGGAAGGATTCAATTATATAGTTTTACCAAACTGAAATAAAAAGATGTTTTAAAAGTGGCTGTGCTGCTGGAAAGAGAAAAAAATCTTGCTTCAGTAATTGTGAAGTTTCTTAATTGCAGTACGCATTTCAGTGCCGTAAGGGCACCTTTATCAAGTAACAAAAACAAAAAGTTATACTTCCGGATACATTGAGACATTTAAAGTCTAAAATATGCATGAAGAAAGCTCGGGTTACACCCACTTAAGGGTTGAGATTCAAATTAAAAAAGAGGGGACAGAAACAGGAGTGTGCAAAGTAAAAAGAAAAACTAGATTGTGATGTAAAAAACACATAAGAGATACAGTTGTGGCCAAAAGTATTGACACCCCTGCAATTCTGTCAGATAATACTAAGTTTCTTCCTGAAAATGATTGCAAACACAAATTCTTTGGTATTATTATCTTCATTTAATTTGTCTTAAATGAAAAAACACAAGAGAATGAAGCAAAAAGCAAAACATTGATCATTTCACACAAAACTCCAAAAATGGGCCAGACAAAAGTATTGGCACCCTCAGCCTAATACTTGGTTGCACAACCTTTAGCCAAAATAACTGCGACCAACCGCTTCTGGTAACCATCAATGAGTTTCTTACAATGCTCTGCTGGAATTTTAGACCATTCTTCTTTGGCAAACTGCTCCAGGTCCCTGATATTTGAAGGGTGCCTTCTCCAAACTGCCATTTTTAGATCTCTCCACAGGTGTTCTATGGGATTCAGGTCTGGACTCATTGCTGGCACCTTAGAAGTCTCCAGTGCTTTCTCTCAAACCATTTTCTAGTGCTTTTTGAAGTGTGTTTTGGGTCATTGTCCTGCTGGAAGACCCATGACCTCTGAGGGAGACCCAGCTTTCTCACACTGGGCCCTACATTATGCTGCAAAATTTGTTGGTAGTCTTCAGACTTTCATAATGCCATGCACACGGTCAAGCAGTCCAGTGCCAGAGGCAGCAAAGCAACCCCAAAACATCAGGGAACCGCCGCCATGTTTGACTGTAGGGACCGTGTTCTTTTCGTTGAATGCCTCCTTTTTTCTCCTGTAAACTCTATGTTGATGCCTTTGCCCAAAAAGCTCTACTTTTGTCTCATCTGACCAGAGAACATTCTTCCAAAACATTTTAGGCTTTTTCAGGTAAGTTTTGGCAAACTCCAGGCTGGCTTTTTTTTGTGTCTCGGGGTAATAAGTGGCGTCTTCCTGGGTCTCCTACCATACAGTCCCTTTTCATTCAGACGCCGACGGATAGTAGGGGTTGACACTGTTGTACCCTCGGACTGCAGGGCAGCTTGAACTTGTTTGGATGTTAGTCGAGGTTCTTTATCCAACAGCCGCACAATCTTGCGTTGAAGTCTCTTGTCAATTTTTCTTTTCCGTCCACATTTAGGGAGGTTAGCCACAGTGCCATGGACTTTAAACTTCTTGATGACACTGCGCACGGTAGACACAGGAACATTCTGGTCTTTGGAGATGGACTTGTAGCATTGAGATTGCTCATGCTTCCTCACAATTTGGTTTCTCAAGTCCTCAGACAGTTCTTTGGTCTTCTTTCTTTTCTCCATGCTCAATGTGGTACACACAATTACACAGGACAGAGGTTGAGTGAACTTTAATCCATGTCAACTGGCTGCAAGTGTAATTTAGTTATTGCCAACACCTGTTAGGTACCACAGGTAAGTTACAGGTGCTGTTAATTACACAAATTAGAGAAGCATCACATGATTTTTCAAACAGTGTCAATACTTTTGTCCACCCTCTTTTTTATGTTTGGTGTGGAATTATATCCAATTTGGCTTTAGGACAATTTTTTTTGTGTTTTTTCATTTAAGACAAATTAAATGAAGATAATAATACCAAAGAATTTGTGTTTGCAATCATTTTCAGGAAGAAACTGAGTATTATCTGACAGAATTGCAGGGGTGTCAATACTTTTGGCCACAACTGTAGCTATTTGTAAAGAAAGCTAGACATTAGAAATAGAATAGAATAAGCAGGCGGTCATGCTGGGCGGGGAGTAGAGCTGGAGTGACAGAGCTTCAGATCTACAATAAGGGTATGTGCACACGCTGCGCATTCTGCTGCGGATCCGCAGCGGATTTGGCCCTGCGGATCCGCAGCAGTTCCGCAGACATTGCACAGTACAATGTTAGCCAATGGGATTTCAAATACGCAGTGCACATGCTGTTGATTTTTTTTTTTTTAAACCGCAGCATGTCAATTCTTTCTGCGGATTCCGCAGTGGTTTGACACCTGTTCCATTGTCCAGGTGTCAATCCGCAGGGGAAAACCGCTGGCAAATCTACAGGAAAACCGCAGGTCACTTTACCTGCGGTTTTACCTGCAAATCCGCTCGGAAAAATCCGCAGGTGAATCCGCAGCGTGTGCACTCACCCTAAGTCTTTGGGCTCATTTGCTCATCAATTCCAACTTTAATTTCTCTGTCACAGAGGAGCGAACTGGCCATGTAAAGGTATTGAAAGAGCGGCATGCACTAATAAATAGTTTGGGTGTAAAATCCTGCTAACCCTTTAAAGTTTATACTTTTGGAAGTTTGGAATCTACTAAATGGACATCTCACCATGACAGGTGAAACAGAACATGTTATGTATGGAAATCTTTAGCATAGTGTGCATAAAAATCTTATATATACGCATGTATACCCCTCAATATTTGCATTTTATACATCTTTACATGTCATGTCAGATAACTGCATGGCTTTTAGACATTACACACTGCACATAGATCCATAGTGTAACTTAACGCTGGGTTTCATTCACATTTCTGTGCTACAGTGGGATAAACTAATAAAAACATTTTGAGTTTCCAGCACTTTTCTTCTCCAGCATCAGTTTCAGTTCAGACACAAGGGCAGTGCTAACACTTGGATTTCTCTCTCTCATTTGCTGATCAATAATCCTGGGTGTAAGGGACCCAGACACAGTAGGCAGTCTCCATTCTTTCCTACTAGCTCTTGGAGCTGGGCGAGGGGGTGGAGGGGGAGAGGGAGCATTTGGTGGAAAATTTGTAAACTGACTGTTGTTGTTTCCATTCTCATTTTCAATATCTGCTTCCACATCTTGCACAGTGAACTTCTCAGCAGAACCCGTGGACTTCTTAAACTTCAACCATTCAGTCCTAATTGTTCTTGTAGCATGGTCTGGTCTTCTCCTTCTAATTACCCTCCTCATGGGCATAACTTTATTAGACTTTTTGTTGCGCCAGAACATGGCTGAAGATATTAACAGTGTAATGACCACCATAACTGCCATGACACCAGCTAGCACCCCTAAGGCTTTCATGGGGTTATCTTTACTTTGCATCAAAAAGGCAGCCACAGGCCCCTTGTGAAGAAGAGTCTGTAAAAGAGTACAAAGATAACATGTGACATACATACTGCCTTACCTGTATGTCTGCCACTTGACTGTACAGTAAACTTCCTTTTTTATAGTTATGTGCTTATCTTTCAGCATTCTGAACTGTTTATGATCATAACACTCATGTAGGGTAAACGGACAAGATTCTTCAAATTCTACAACAGTTCCTGGATGTAACACGA